>NW_023416313.1:122055340-122655340 GCF_014108235.1 Myotis myotis
GAGCTGGCTGCGTAAGAGTTCAGGTTCAGGTTCATTGTTTTGAAACAGTAATGATCAGGATTTGGCATAGGCTCTCAGAATGAGACTTGTTCCTCCTGAGGCTGACCTGTGCAGGAGTTGCACCATATCAAACTGTAGGGATCAAATATATTCTCAAGGTTTAACAACAAGCACTTAATATCCACTTTTATTTCCTTACCGCTCATCCAGTTTAAAGCATAGAGTTTAGGATAATAATTAGGCTGGGACTTGGAATTATAAAGACCTGGGTTGGAATCTTGGGCTGTGTGTCCCTGACATATTACATGGCCTCTCTGAGCCCCAGTTTCCTGTTCGTTAAAAATGGTGTTCACACCTATCTCACAAAGAGATTATAAAGGTTAACTAAGGAATATATAGATGGTGTGTAGATCTAAGCCTCACACATAAGTTCTTAATAAGTGGCTGTCATTACTAAAGTTTTAAACTATTTCTGTGCTGACATGAATTTTATGTTAAGTCTATATCATCTCTTCATAGCATTCTGTGCCTTAATAGTGTCCTTGCTTTGTGGGGGTTTTTTGTTTGTTTGTTTTTTATGCTTTAGATTTCTTATTAAAGAAATCACATATTACAGATGTGGTCAAATTTATCTCCCATTCCATTCACCTTCCCTCCTCAAAGAGGTAAGCTGTCTCTTGAAGTTTGTCTTTGTCTCTTAGTCCATTTTTAAATAAATACTCAGCCCTTCCTAATATATGGTGACAGATGATTTGACTGGGTGGTGAGCATACAGTGCAATACACAGATTTTGCAATGTAGAAACCCACACCTGAAACCTATATGATCCTATTAACCAATGTCACCCCAATCAATTTAATTTTAAAAAATACTCAGTCCTAAAAAGTTAAAATTGATTCAGTGGTATCTAATGTATAATCCATAGTCAATTTCCCTATTGGTATAGTTTGTTTTTGATCCATGATCCAAATGAGTTTTATGTACTGCATTTGGTTGCAATGTCTTTTTTAGCTTCTTCTCATCTGGAACATTCTCTCTCCCCCCTCATCCCCTTTGCATATCTTTCTTGACGGTGCCATTGTGCAGAGTGCAGGCCATTTGTCTCCTATGCTGTCCCGTATTGCGGTGTGCCTGGTTGTTTCCTTGTGCCCAGGAGTGTTGTGACAGGACCGGCACGTGTGGTCTGCAGATGCAGGTGGATTCCCCACTCTGCCCTTGCTTCATCTGCAAGGCCACATGTACTACTGACCTCTCAGAACCTGCTTCTCATCTAAAACATGGTGTACACCACAGAAGATGGTCATGGGTTCCAAATGAGGTGATTTATGGAAAGGCCTAATGCAGGTACATGGTCAACCCGCAAAGAGGCAGCCAGATAGCAGAAGGTATCAGTGAGAGCGAGGCCCCCAGGCCTGGAGAGGATGGGAGTAGACAAAGCACATCCTAAATTACAGCACCAACAAATATCTGAGAGGCTTGGGGTTTTTGTTTTCCTTTCTGGCATTTATCCCGCTGTGACGTGGGGTCCAAAAGGAGCAGTGAAGCTGAGGCTTTAGACCAGGAGACTGAGGGGCTGCTAGAGCAGAAAAGCCCCCCTTTTTTAAAAAAATATATTTTATTGATTTTTTACAGAGAGGAAGGGAGAGAGATAGAGAGTTAGAAACATCGATGAGAGAGAAACATCGATCAGCTGCCTCCTGCACATCCCCCACTGGGGAAGTGCCCACAACCCAGGTACATGCCCTTGACCAGAATCGAACCTGGGACCTTTCAGTCCACAGGCCGACACTCTATCCACTGAGCCAAACCGGTTTCGGCGGAAAAGCCCCCTTTGAAGGTGGAAGGTAGTAAAGACCTTGCTGGTGTGGCCGAGCTGAAATGCAGGCCGAGAAGCCCATTGTCTCCCTTCACCACCTCCAGATGGGTCTCTGCCTCTCTGTGTGTTGTCAGGCTGGGTGCTGCCAGGAAGCTGCTGCTGTGAGTGTTGCTTCTGTTAGCACATTTATTGCAAAAGCAGTAGGGTATATGGAGGGTTCCTAGATCTTTAAAGTGTCTTCCCATTTGGAGCTTCATGTCATTGGTCCCTAGGATCCCTGTTATTCATGCTGCTTTCTGCGAGAAGGCCAGCTCCTAGTCCTCCTTGGACAAGCCTCAGGTTTTCTTAGGTCACACCAAGGACAGAGACTTGGCCCAGTACAAAGTGGAGATGCTGGCTCTTGTGCAAAATGCAAGAAAAGTGCCATTAAAGGTACAAAAATGAAAAGCTTGTTTTTTTTCTTCTGTGGTCTCTTTTCTCATCTGTCATGATGTTTTTCATTTCCTTTTAATGTTGTTTTAAGTAAATAAACATTGAAACTTTAACTTATTAACATGAATTTTACTGTTCATCTTTAGATTGTGCAATGCCAGTCTTTTATATATGTGGTAAAAACTACATAAAATTTCCCATCTTAACCATTTTATTTTTTATTTTTATTGATTTTTTACAGAGAGGAAGGGAGCGAGACAGAGAGCTAGAAACATCGATGAGAGAGAAACATCGATCAGCTGCCTCCTGCACATCCCCAACTGGGGATGTGCCCACAACCCAGGCACATACCCCTGACCGGAATCGAGCCTGGGACCCTTCAGTCCGCAGGCCGACGCTCCATCCACTGAGCCAAACCGGTTTTGGCTCATCTTAACCATTTTTAAGCTCAGTAGTGCTAAGTACATTCACATTGTTGTGATCAATGCCAGTTTGAAATTCAAATATAAGATTATTTAGCTCATTCATAATTCGTAGCAGCTCATATATCCGTATGTGTTGCATTGTCAGTAGAGTAGTGAAAACTGTACAGAATTAGCTCTACTGTTTTTATTTCATCTCTTGATAGTTGCAGTTTCTACCAGCATTCTCTACTTTTGTCTTTCCAATGAGTAAGGACTCCAAAGAGAAGGAACTTGGTGTAGTCCTATCTTTCCCTTTGCTTCTATTCCATCCTTTACATTGTGTGTTGGACTATTTATGAGAATTGACATGAATAAAAAAAGAGTACCACAGGGCTCCTTGGTCATTCCTATTTCTTGGAATGCCATTGCCCTCTTTCTGCTTTCAAAGCTAGTTCTGGTTAGAATGGAAAGAGTGGCCACTGGGGCTGTCAGCAGCTCTGCTGCACCCGCACATGAAGTGGGCCCTCCTGAATCCTGTGCTATGGGCATCAAGGCTGGACAATGCTGATGGAGGACTAGGAGCAGGGTGCGCAGGGACAGTGCCAGGACCTCCTCTCCTCACACCACCTCCATTGTCCTGTCAGACGTCATTGACTCCTGGATAAATTAGACTTCAAGATGGCGACAGCAGAGGCCTCTGTACATGGGTGCCTATGTGACTGATTGCCCAGGTCGCATCTGTGAAGCTGGCCTTGCTCATGGGAGATACTTTGCACAGCATTGCAGGAAGGGAAGATACTGGAGACCACACGACTTTGGGGAGCCCCTTCAGTCTCACCACTTTACATCCTGCTCCCACCCTCTTTCGTCTCCCTGGTAACCCAGAACTAATGCAGCCAGAGGTGCAGTTGGCTTTGCTTTATCCATCAGAATACATTTAACTAATTCAAAATGTTTTGTGAACCAAATAACTATAATTTTATCAAATCTATAAAACATTAATTACATAATGAATATTTTATTGAATATGTGCTTGGAGGGGCAAAGAATATTCACAGCTGTGACCTAAGAAGAAGCTATCGTCAGCCCATTTTATAGCTGATGAGATTGAAGCCCCAAGTAGGTAGGGTGGATTTTGGCGTTCCTCAGCCACATTACGTCCCCCAGGTTCTGATTCAAGAGCTTTGTCAATCATTCCCTGATCAGAGGGCTAAAGGAAACTCCATTTCTGCCAAGAGTCATCAGTCCTCTCTGAAGTAGTTCATGTTTGAGCATAAAACTGTATGGGTAAAATGCACACTAGGAGGTGCAAGGTGCCATTCAAGTGGAGGAAAGTACTCATTATTTTGAAGGTTGCAAATGGATTTCAAAAGTGGGACTGTCCCTTTTGCTTACTTCTGGAAATGAAAGTGCACAATTCTCTCAACATATTTTTTCAAAAGCTATCAGAAACCTCATATTTTTTAAAAAGCAGTGTGTCACTCCCCATCATCTCTGTAGTTCCCCTGTGGTTTAACATTTTAATCAGCTGTTTTGTGCTTTAAAGATTTTTCATTTGATTTACAACTTGTAGGCGTGGAGTTGCAGTGAGTAATCAGGGAGAATGCCACACAGAGGACACAGGGAAGGTGAAATGCAGTGTTAATAATTTAGTTTCAATAATCTTAAAAGGTTTACTGTTCAGTTTTAACCTTGTATCATCCCCAAAAGCAAGCTACTGCTGTGAATCATAAAAATGTTTCTTTTAATTTGCAAATGATTTCTTTAAGTCCGCTTGTGAGGCCTGATGTGTCCCTTCACATAGAGGTCAGCAGCACTGGCTTCCATTCTGCTTCTTTGAGGTTGCTCTGCCTTTGATGGGAAAGATCTTAAAGTTTAAATGTTGTAGAGGCTTGTTTTCAAAATTTATGGATTATTATGGTGTCAAATTATTAATTTAATAATGTTTTAGTTCTGAGCAAATCAGAAAAAACTTATGCTGGCATAGAGGCAAGGAGAACATAGAGGTGATTTTTGGTGGGGCAAGACTTACAGGTGATATTTAAAACCTAATGTCAAAACTAGGGGGCATGCTGGGGCCATGCTTGGTGAGGAACTTTAAAACACTTGCAAAGTGGAATTTTAACATCTCAGAAGGATGGCTAAATTAACAGAAAGGTTTATCACCCAGATTTCATTACCAACCCTATTAAAACAATCCCTGTTGAGCATTATACTACACCATTGCATAGAAAATCACCATGTGCATAAAGGCTTTGTTTCATGATTGGCAGGGGAGTGGGGGGCGGGGGGTACATATTCCAGCTAAGGTGAAAGTGGTAATGGAACATTTCTTTGGAATCTTCCTTGTCTTTAATTAAGAATATGTACCATAATAAATGGAACCAGTTTTTTTCTAGAATTTTTATTTTATTTCTGGTATTGGGGTTTGTCAGTGTAGTTAAGTCCTTGCTTAATGTTGTCAATGGGTTCTGTGACTCAAAGCAAAACAACATACATATAAGGAAGCCAGTTTTACTGCAAGCTAATTGATAGAAATAAGAGTGAAGTTCCCCTAGGGCATTTCATCAGTGTTGATCTGAGTGGTGTTATTCGAGGACCTGCTGTATTTGTTGCTCAGTTTCTCAGGAAGTATTGAGCAACACTTCCTCCTGTTGGGCCCTTCCTGCAGCTGGGAGGGAATAATCTTGAAAAGCAAGAGAGGTGATGGTTATCTAGAAATCCAGAAGGAAGGTTACTTGATCTCATTTTGATTTTAATAATTTAAATTGGCAGACCCAATTGAGGAGGGGAACTCATAATTCCTAAGGCATCAATGGATTTTGATTTTTAAGGTGAACATTGAAAATGGGCTCTTCCTCCCTCTCCTGGCCTCTGAATACCAGAGTACTGTTGGCCCATGCCCGCAGTTTCCTCCCGCAGTGTCTGAACTGCTTACTCAGTGTTAGTGGGTGGACTCGGGAGTGCACATTCTGACAACCTGAGCTGGACTGAGAATGGGGTGGCAGCCACAGCTTCACCCTGGGTTCCCTGGGCCAGTTCTGTTCTTTCACCTTCTGAATGGGATGCACCTGTAGTCAGAACCGCCAGTAGCCAATATAGCACTTTTTCACCAGTTAGAAAAGGCACCCCTTTCTCCAGTCTCATTGTTTTCTCTTTCTGTGGCATTTTAGTAACATGGGACACTTACTGTCACTTGCCATAAAATTGTCATCACAATTAGTTTGACATTGTTGCAGTGGTGCCCACACAGTCATGGCCCGTGTATGTACTGTGCAGCCTGGGCAGCTGTGTGAGGAAAACCTGAGGGATTGTGAGAAAGGCTTCAGTATCAGTCATGGCTCTGCCATTCACCAGTCACATGGCCTTGAGCAAACTATCTGAACTCTGACACTGTTTCCTTGTCTGTTAGGAATAAGAACAGAACTTTCCTGTCAGGTGTGTACAGTGCCACATACACAGAGTGATATTAGTTTCTGTCTTTTCTGTCGTTTTCAACATACTTCATGAACTTTGACATGCTTGTATTCCTGAGTGGATAAAGAACCACCTCAGGTTGTGATGGTCTCCATTGAAAATGACCATTTCTTTTTTATATTTTTTTCTATTGATATCTCTAATATAAGGGGTTTTTGTTGTTATTCTGAGTTCTTCCTGTAAGAAAATTTGTCATTGTTAATCCTAGCTTGCCACCATATTCTTTTAAGATTAATAAAAGTGATGTTAAACATGTGAAATTTTGATAAATATCCATCTTAAAATATTGAAATTCAGGCAAAACTCTTTAGTATTAGTGTCCATGATTTAAGAGTCATTCTATCACCAGTGGGCTAGGATGTGTTCAGGGAAGGCATAGCCTTGTGTGTTAGCGTAAGCTCCGAATGAGGCATCTGAGGACTATGATTTGGGAAATAGATTGTTCACAGGTCCCCTCTGTTTTTTGTCTTCTGTTCGCACACTGCAGGCCCTCAGTGCAGTGCTGTTGAGTCAAAGTAGGTCCCTAACAGTTGTTTCTTGGTGCTCTTGCCACTGGGCACCAGCACTGACTCCAGTTCTTCCAGCTGGGCTCTTAGGTCTTTTGGTTGGAAATTTCTTGGATGCTTTGGTTCTTCTGTGAGCTTCCTTTTTTGCCTATATTTGGCACATTTTTCTCGCTCTCTTGCTTTAGAAAATGCTGGGCTAGTTTCAGTTAAGTAGAGGAGATCTAATTTAATTTCCAAAAGCAGACCTGATCTTAAAATACCCTTATGTTCTGTCATTCTCGTGCCACTGATTGCAGAATAAATCCATTTTTGCCCCTCCCCTTCCTCTGTGTCCTTCTGCATCCTACTCCTCCATGCCTTCCTCCCTCCATGTCCTCCAGGCCCTCTGCCTTCATCTGCCTCCTCTGCCCTCTCCATCCATAAGGTGGGATTAAATCACTTGTTACACCTCTGTTAAAGGTCCTTTTAAGAATGAATGATAATGAATTGTCTTTTCCAAAGGCTTACAAATGTATGGAGACTTTTACAAATGGAGAAGGATCTGTGACCTTCCTTTTTCATAATTAAAGGACAACTAGCATCAGTACTGTGGGTGGTATTAGGTCCTATCTTCCAAGTAAGGACAGTATTTGGTTCTGCCTTCCTGGAGAGAAGTAAGCAAAGGCTCAGGGACAGGCTGGCAGTGAGGCAACTTACCCCGCCTGAAGGTGATATCTCAGGCAGCGCCAGAATTCATGGATTTTAGTCTCTAATCTTCCGTGCTAGAAATAGTTACCTTTCCTCCAGCCCACCAATTCGTATCACCCACACTGGTCTGAGGAAGAAGAATGATGTCTTGATGGGTACTCATTTAAGGTGTCACAAATAAAGAAGCCATTTGTTCAAAATATAGTTAAACAAGAATCAAATATATTTGAAAAGAATAGTTTCTGTTCTTTTTTTTTTTTTTTTTTTTTCAAAAGGATGCCATTGCATGGGGGTGGCTATCCCCCATTTAAAGATAACAGTGCTCAAAACATGTGTATCAAAACAATTTCTTCTAAAGTGTAAGTGGCTATAGTGTTAATCTCTATGACCATAGTTAAGGAAATCACCATCGTAGTTTTCATATATGAGGGCAGTTAAACAGGCCTTGTTTACATTACTGCCCTTTATAAAACATTTAAACAGCTCTTCTGCTGAATAAACATTCAAAAGTCTGAAGGATAAGCATACCACTCAAACTTCTTAAGATTAAACTTCCCAAACTATTTCCTGTCGGCGGGGTGGGGGGGGGGGGGGGGGGCACAACAGCAAAATTGCAAACTGTGTTCCCGAGATGAGATAGGCTGAATTAGATTAAGCAGCTTCCTGTTGACGTGTCTATTGATCCGGGTTCAGTGCAGCTTCCTGCCTGTGCCAGCAGTCGGGTTGCTGTGTGCAATAACAGTGGCCTGGTTTATGTGGAGGGACTCCAGCATCAATTACTCCAGGAAGGCAGTGGCACTGGGAGATAAGGCTAAGCTGCTCACAGTGTTTAAAACTACTAAAATCCAACCAACATATTTGCTGTCTAAAATGTTGCTTATAAATTTGACAGTGTTCCATTTATAAAAGAGATCATCCACTATTACTCTCTGCAAGCAGAAATACAAATAACATTATGAATGCTTATTGTTAAAACAGTATAACCCACTTCCTCACTTTCATGCCTGTTTCTTAAGTATTTGTGTAAAGATACTGAACTGGGTGTCAGGACATCATGAATATTGCAGAGCCACCTTAGACTAAATAATGTCAGCCATTTGATTTGGATATTTTGATTTCTTTTCTTCTGAGACCGATTGAATAGATTCAGTCAACTGCCATCTTTATTGTGCTAATACTCACTCATATGTTCTTAGAGACCACTATTTTACTAAATGCAAAATACTATATCTTTAATGCAAAAACCATAGGGAATACAGGAAAGCACAATGAGAAAAACAAATGTCACCACCCAATGATAATTATTATGTGTTTTTGGAAACAGGTAATTCAGGTATTATTTTAAATATGTATCTCTCCACCACCCCTGTATACACACATGTGTACATTCTTATTCTTTACTAAACGCTCATTTAATTGTGAATATAACTTGTTTATTTATTTTTGGTTAAAGAAATGCCTTTCCTTAGACAGTTTTTACTATTTACCTTGCTTCACACTTGACAGAAAGGATGGAAGTTGAGCCTGTATTGATATACTTCTGTAGAGACTATCAGAAAGGTAGTATTATAATCCATGGAGTTGGAACTCCTAAAAAATTCTTGGTGCATCCACTATTTAGGTCTGTTCACACAAATTGTTAAATTTCATGCTTAAAATGTAACTCCTTTTATTCCTATAAAAAATGTTCACAGAGTAAATTCCATGTTTTCTGATGAGACAAATGTGCTATGGATAAAAGGATAAATTTTTGAAAGTGACATTTCAGCTTGCCTATCATGACATTTTATGTATTTTTCAATACACATTTATCTTAGAGATACATTCCTTTAGTGCAGGTAGAAACAGAGCTTCTTATAAAACTTGGAAAATCCCTTAAATATAGTACTGATGGAAACCAGACCTGGAAATTTGGCAAGTCTGAGCACATTTTATTCATTTAATCATATTTTCCAGATTGACCTGCTGAGATTGATACCATCCTCAATAAGGCTTTGCAACATTCACACTATTCTATTTCCTAAAAGTGATGCAAAATGAATGTATTCAAAGTGTATTTAGCATTTATTGGCTTAGTTTTAGGTTTTATCTTTTAATGAGATTTTAATTGATTTTTTTTGAAGAATTTATACCAGGTGCTTGGAACACAAATAGACAAGAGAGACCTAATAAGTAAAATGGGCCATTACAATTAATGCTAATATGGCATCTGTTAGCAAAGCTAGCATGTTAACTTCCTGACTAGGTCTGATTCTAAAGGAAACAAGATCTGATCATTTTAAGCTTTTCAAGTGGTCTACTCTCTGAAGTGCTGAAAACTCATTTCATAGTCTTCCTTTACTAAAAAGTCCTGACTTTGTAAAGTTTTTTATTTTTAATTTTTATTCTTTACTTTTTATTGAATTTATTGGGGTGACACTGGTTAATAAAATTATATGGGTTTCAGGTATACAATTCTATAATACATCATCTGTATAGTGTATTGTGTGTTCACCACCCCAAGACAAGTCTCTTTCTATCACCATTTATCCTCCCTATACCCTCTTCTACCTTCCCCCATCCCCTTTTCCCTCTAGTAAAGTTTTTGTCTTCAAATTGTCACTTTATGATGTTAGACTTCTCCTGAGAAAGAGTTGTTAAAGTCCCCTTTCTATATGATACTTTCAGGCATTCCTTATACAACAAGTTCAATATAAACAACCATGCTTTCCCCTATTTACATAGAAGTGGTGGCAACCAGAAAAAAGGGCCAATGGGAGACCCATGGCTGTTCTTCTCTACTCTGTGCACAGAACAGTCACAGAACAGTGCTTGAAACTGTAAGGCCTTTGAGGTCTGTTTACCTTGTCATTGATGATGTGAAAGGAAGAAGTACTGAATTCTTTCATAAGAATTGCATGTATAGCCAGATTAATAATGACAGTGACTTCAGGACAGTTCTCTGAAACCACAAACATCCATCTGCTCCCAATATGTGGACCCTGAAGAGCTATAAATTAAGGTACTCTACTTAATCAAAAGAGTCCACATATAAAAATTAGCATGAAAAGTTACCCCGTTAAAAAAATCAGAATAGTTGAAAAATGTGTAACAGAATACAAGTCAGGTGTGTTTTTTTTGGTTTTTGTTTTGTCATCAAATGAAATAGTTATAAAATGGAAGCAGCATTGGCTGCCTCACCTGCCATCCTGGGCGCTTGTTTAACCCTCATCCCTGTTACTTAGTAACATCCGATCTCTGCTACCAGATGGTAAACATTTTGAGGGCCTCTCTCTTTACATCCCCCACACAACTGAATGGCATAGAAAGCCATACACTTGCAATCCTCAGTAAACTTGTGACTGAATCAAGTTAGGCCAATAGGTTTTCTAGGACTGAGTGAGATGTAGGGAGTGAGGATGAAATAAAGGTTGGTTTCATTGGAGAGAAGACTCAAGGAGTTTGTGAAGACCTGAGGTAGTATGAACAACAAAGAAAAGCCAGTGAAGTTTGAAGTTCATTAAGATGATTTTAAGAGTGGAAAGGATAAGAAAGATGTTGGAGATTAAGGAGCTTTCAAGAAGCATGTCTTGATTATTCTTATGAGCCTGAAGGTTGGTGGAAGTGTTGATGAAGTTAAAACATCTCTTTCCTGGCCCTGGCTGGGTAGCTCAGTTGCTTAAAGTATGTCCTGTGTACCAAACCTATGTTGGGGGTTCTATTCCTAGTCGGGGTGCATATGGGAGGCAACATAACTCTTACATCTCTCTCTGTTTTTTTCTCTCTCTCTCAAAAATCAATAAAAACATCCTCAGGTGAGTATTTTTTTTTTTTAAATCTTTTCTGGACTCTTGCAAGAGCTTCCTAGCTGTTTTTTTTTTGTTTTGTTTTTTTTCCCACAGCTTTCTCCTTTTTCCAATCCATTCTCAATAGGATGGTTTCAAATGAGGTCACACTCCTGATTTATTAACATCATTTCTTAATATACACCCCCTCCCATTAGCTAAATGGTTATATCCAGGCATCTTACAATCTTACAATGAACTGGGATCCATCCATTATCCTCTCATCCCACTGCTGCAGCCTAACTCCTAGTCCCCCCGCAGCATCATCTTGCACCCCATCCAAAGTCTCCCATCAACCTTCCCATCATTCAGTACCCCATGAGAGGCTAAAAGACTAACAAAACATGTTTTGGTCTTCTCTCCTTATATTTGTAACTAGGGGCCCGGTGCACGAAATTCGTGCACTGGGTGTGTGGGGAGGGGGGGGAGTGTCCCTCAGCCCAGCCTGCCCCCTCTCACATACTGGGAGCCCTCAGGCGTTGACCCCCATCACCCTCCAATCACAGGATCGGCCCCTTGCCCAGGCCTGACGCCTCTGACAGAGGCGTCAGGCCTGGGCAGGGGACCCCCAGACTCCTCCGATTGCTGGCTCTGCCCCTTGCCCAGGCCTGACGCCTCCGCCAGAGGTGTCAGGCTTGGACAGGGGACCCCCATCTGCCCCTGATCACTGGCTCTGGCCCCCACCCAGGCCTGAGGCCTCTGGCCCAGGAATCATGCCTGGGCAGGGGACCCCCATCTCCCTCTGATCGCTTGCTCCACCCCCCCGCCCAAGCCTGATGCCTCTGACCCAGGCTTCAGGCCTGGGCAAGGGGACCATCATATCCCCCCAATCCCCGGCTCCTCCCCCCACCCAGGCCTGATGCCTCAGCCAGAGGAGTTGACCCTCATCACCCTCCGATCATCAATCACTGGATCGGCCCCTTGACCAGGCCTGAGGCCTCCGGCAGAGGTGTCAGGCCTGGGCAGGGGACCCCCAGCTCCCCGCGATCTCCCACTCTGTCCCTGCCCAGGCCTAACACCTCTGGCCGAGGCGTTAGGCCTGGGCAGGGGACTCCCAGCTCCCCGCGGTTGCAGGCTCCACCCCTGCCCAGGCCTAACGCCTCTGGCTGAGGCGTCCGGCCCGGGCAGCTGGGACCCGCAGCTGCAGCGGCCCCGCGATCGTGGGCTTCGCTTTAGGCCCAGGCAAGGGACCCCTAGCTCCTGGGACGGCCAGCTTCGACTGTGCCCAGCTCCCATCGCTGGCTCCACCCCTACTTCCTGCTATCACTGGCCAGGGCGGCAAAGGTGCCTGATTCTCCGATCATTGCAGGGGGGCAGGGCCCTGCCCCCCAGCTCTTAGCTCCTCCCTGGGTTTCCGATCACTGTCAGTGGCAGGGGGCTTCTTCCTGCTTTCCCTTTCGCCTGCCTCCCTGCATTGTGCCTACATATGCAAATTAACCGCCATCTTGTTGGCAGTTAACTGCCAATCTTAATTGGCAGTTAATTTGCATATAGCCCTGATTAGCCAATGAAAAGGGTAGCGCCGTACGCCAATTACCATTTTTCTCTTTTATTAGTGTAGATATTTTATGGTTACACATTGGAAGTTATTTCCCTAAGCGAGGCCCTTTTCTGAATATCTCTCTCAGTAGCTGTCACAGCCTATTATATTAGAGTATTCTGACTTCGGAATGATGGAAATAAAGCTGGGGAAAAAAAAGGAGAAAACAAAATAATGGTGCTACTTTGGGCTAAAAGATATTGCCATCAGGGATCAGGCTAAGACAGTATGGAAGATGGGAGGCTGCTTAGGGAGGTATTGACATCCACAGCATCCAGAAGAATGGGACTAGATAGCAGGACTTCAAATTCTGTCATGAGTTTATTAGAGATGTTTTAAAATATATATTGGCAAAGTTGTGGGACTATAAAAAATAAAAGCATGGGGGGAGGAATAATAATGAGTGTCAGATTTCCCAATATGACTCATCTGATACCATCATATATTTAGTTTGGATAATAGTGAACTGAACATACTTAAGTAAGTAGAAACAAGAATGGGAGGAATGGGCAGAAATACACATGAGGGCAATATATAGAGCAGAAATTTTGGGAGCAAAAAAGAAAGGTAGTCAGATTCTGAATAAATGAGATATTACATGGTACACTAAAAAAAAAAGTCTTTTCTGTTGATGGAAGGAGGAAAGGCAGTGTCTCCAAGTGTCTGACAGCAGAAGCCACGGGAGAGTGTTGACGAAAGGCGAAGAGTAGCAACACTCACACTGACAGAGAATGAGGCTCTCAGCGAAAGGGACAGACATCTGTACTGAGTTTTCCAACTGGCACTTTGCTTCCTGCTCCTTTTCCTTATTTCGACCTCTGTCTTTGCCTTTGTCTCTCTTCTCTCTGCTTACGCCCTCCCCATATGCTGAGCATTTCTAGTATATAGTCCTCCCCTGTTACCATGACTGATTCTATAGAGGAAACACACTTTGTAGGAGGTGAATGGCAGAGAGGAAAGGGCTGTATTGGCCTGTATTCTTACTCAAGACATGTTTCTGCATCTATTGGTTGGGGGTGATTACATTGACCTCAGAGAAATGTAAGAATTAAAGGTTAAGGGAAGAGAACCAACATTTGTCAGTGTTTATAATGCACCAGTCACAAGCTATAGGGCTGTGTATCAGTTCTTATGACAACCCAGTGAAGTAGGTGTGATTAAATGAGACAGCACCCATAAATAGCTTGATACAGTTCATAAGAAGCAGTACATTGTCACCTTCTCCTAATATTGGGAGAGGGAATCACAACAGGGTATGACACCGTACTCTTTACTAGCACACTACGTTGAAGAATTAAGTCAATAAAAAATTGTCTATGAATGGCCACTGTGGACTGAATTCTAGTTTTCTTAGGAATTAGATGGTTGAGATAATCCCAGACCACCACATGCCCTGAGAAGTGAATCTAAGTTGTAACAGGGATGGCAATGTTTTAAAGTTGAGGCATTTTTACAGGTAGCAAATTGGTGGTAATTAAAATCTATTATGTCAGTCAAGAGAGAATGATAAATTATTTCCACTTTGTACCACTGGTATATCCTTTTCTTGTTGTATATATAAGAGGCATAACAATTTGAGTTCAGGTGCTACAAGGGCATTCGACTTCAATGCAGAGGTATGTCCTACAAGAAATACTTTTCATCTCTACTGGTCTCTTCAAATGCTCATCCAATACTCAAACACAAAATTTGTTGGGGCAATATTCCTGTGAAAGAGCAGTTGTGATGTGTGTTAATATGTCACGGAAGAATTAACCCATGACCTTATTGAACAGAGGAAAGAAATAAAACCTAAATGCCCCTCATATACTTCCAATTGCTCTTCTCTCCACCACATACAACACTCACATATGCACAACATGTTCACAAATGCACAACACAGATGAGTGCACACACCTATGACTCATTTTTACATTTATGGTAACAGAGGAGATATATGAGATATTTTCTTATATGTTGGGAAATCCTTAGTCCTGGCCTTGCACATATCACAAAAAGACTATATCATGCAAATGTTTACATTTTGATATGAATTCTAAGAAAATCTTTCTATCCTTGCAATCTGTGGATATTTTTTTTACTTTATTATTATTTTTTATTATTATTAAATCTTTATTGTTCAGATTATTACATTTGTTCCTCTTTTTTCCCCCCATAACTCCCCTCCTCCCAGTTCCCGCCCCACCCTCCGCCCTCACTCCCCACCCACTGTCCTCATCCATAGGTGCACGATTTTTGTCCAGTCTCTTCCCGCATCTCCCACACCCCTTTCCCCCCCAAGAATAGTCAGTCCATTCCCTTTCTATGTCCCTGATTCTATTATGATCACCAGTTCATTCTGTACATCAGATTATTTATTCACTTGATTCTTAAATTCACTTGTTGATAGATGCATGTTTGTTGTTCATAATTTGTATCTTTACCTTTTTCTTCTTCTTCCTCTTCTTAAAGGATACCTTTCAGCATTTCATATAATCCTGGTTTGGTGGTGATGAACTCCTTTAGCTTTTCCTTGTCTGTGAAGCTCTTTATCTGACCTTCACTTCTGAATGATAGCTTTGCTGGATAAAGTAATCTTGGTTGTAGGTTCTTGGTATTCATCACTTTGACTATTTCTTGCCATTCCCTTCTGGCCTGCAAAGTTTCTGTTGAGAAATCAGCTGACAGTCGTATGGGTATTCCCTTGTAGGTAACTGAGTTTCTTTCTCTTGCTGCTTTTAAGATTCTCTCTTTGTCTTTTGCTCTTGGCATTTTAATTATTTTGTGTCTTGGTGTGGTCCTCTTTGGATTCCTTTTGTTTGAGGTTTTCTGCGCCTCTGGACTTGTAAGTCTATTTCTTTCACCAGGTGGGGGAAGTTTTCTGTCATTATTTCTTCAAATAGGTTTTCAATATCTTGGTGTCTCTCATCTTCTGGCACCCCTATAATTCTGATGTTGATACGCTTGAAGCTGTCCCAGAGGCTCCTTACACTATCTTCATATTTTCGGATTCTTTTTTCATTTTGCTTTTCCAGTTGGGTGTTTTTTGCTTCTTTGCATTTCAAATCTTTGACTTGATTCTTGCGCTCCTCTGGTCTGATGTTGGGTGTCTGTATAATATTCTTTATTTCAGTCAGTGTATGCTTAATTTCTAGTTGGTTCTTTATCACAATATCGAGGGTCTCATTAGATTTCTTGAGGATCTCACTACATTTATCGGCAGTTTCTAGCAAATTATTGAAAGACCTTAAAAGTGCTTTTTTTAGCTCTATATCCTCCATTTCTGTCATGTTTCTTTGTCTCTGCATTATTTATGCTTTCTTGGTGCACCCCTTGTGGTCTTTGTGCGCAGTCTTGTTGTAGTTAAGCCTTGATTGTTGTCGGCAATACCAGGGGTGATTTGACCTCCAGGCTAACTGGCTATGAGAGTCAGCTGTGTCTGCAGTGGGAGAGCTTCTGTGCTGGATCTCTAGGGCGGTGCTAATCTAGCGTTTGCCTGAGGCTATCTGGCAAATGCCTCAGTGCAGGGCTTGGGCAGGGCGGGTCCCCGGGGATCTACAGGGTGGGCAGAGCGAGCAGTTATGGCTGCTCTCAGTTCCGTCCCCAGGGGCTCTGCCTCACAGAGTCCCAGCAACCTCTGCAAACCTCAGAGAGAAAGCTGTCTTCGAGTTCTGACCGAAGCCAGACAGTCCCGCTTCTCCAGTTTGAGTCTGGGTCCCTAGAGACTCACCCGGATCTGGAGCTCAGAGTCTGAAACTCCCTCCCGATTGAAAACAACAACCGTGCCCTCTGCTGCCAGCCTGCTCAGCATGCACTCCGCACCTTAGTATTTCACTTCAACACTGCGCCTCCTCTGAGTCTGGGTATGATATTCTCTTTCCTCCTAGTCGTAGAATTTCCACTCAGCCAGCCTTCCTGTGGTTCTGGATGATGTCCGTTCCGTCTTTTAGTTGTATTTTTGAAGTGGTTGTTCGAGGCAGCAAACTCCGGCATTAACCTATGCCGCCATCTTGGTTTCCCCAAATCAGATTTTCAATCCACTTTAAATAATTTAAAAAATTTTTTTATTATAGTTAACATACAATATTATATTAGTTTTGTGTGTACAATATTATATTAGTTTTGAGTGTACAACCCAGTGATTAGACATTATATAACTAATTTATCACCTTGATAACTCTAGTACCCATCTGACACCATACATAGTTATTACAACATTATTGACTATATTCTCTATTCTATAATTTACATCCTCATGACTATTCTGTAACTACCAATTTGTACTTCTTAATCTGATTCCTTCACCTTTTTCAGCCATCCCCCTAAATATGCCCCCCATCTCTGCCAACCATCAAAATGTTCTCTGTACCTATGAGCATGTTTCTGTTCTGTTTGTTCATTTATTTTGCTTTTTAGATTCCACATATAAGTGAAATCATCTGGCATGTGTCTTTCTCTCTGTCTGACTTATTTTTTCCCTCAGCACAATATGTTCTAGGTCCATCCAAGTTGTTGCAAATGGCAAGATTTATTTTTTGTGTGTGGCTGAATCATATTCCATTGTATATATGTATATATGCACTATTTCTTTTTCCATTTATCTATTGATTGACACTTAGGTTGCTTCCATATCTTGGCTATTATAAATAATGCTGCAATGAACATATGGATGGATGTATTATATGTATCTTCCATTTAGTGTTTTGGATTTCTTCAGATAAATACCCAGAAGTGGAATTGCTGATCCTTCTTTGTGTGTGTGTGTGTGTGTGTGTGTGTGTATATATATATATATATATATATATATATATATATATATCCTTTGTTTTAAAGTCTATTTTGTCCAGTGTAAGTATAGCATTATAGCATGCTACACATAGCTTTTGTTCATTTATTTCCATTTTCATGAAATACTTTTTTCATCCATTTATTTTCAGTTTGTGTCTTTCTAGACAACATATATAAGGGTCTTGTTTTGTTATCCATTCAGCCTTCACATGTGTTTTGATTGAAACATTTAATCTATTAGCACTTAATTATTGATAGATATGTATTGCCCTTTTATTATTCATACTAGAGGCCCGGTGCACAAAAATTTGTGCACTTGGGGGGAGGGGTCCCTCAGCCTGGCCTATGCCCTCTTACAGTCTGGGACCCCTCGGAGGATGTCCACCTGCTGGCTTAGGCCTGCTCCCTGGGGGATCGGACCCAAGCTGGCAGTCAGACATCCCTCTGGCAGCCCGGCAGCCCTTGGGGGATGTCCACTTGCCAGCAGGGAGCAGACCTCAGCTGCAGTCGGACATCCTTAGTGCTGCTGAGGAGGTGGGAGAGGCTCCCACCACCACCGCTGTGCTGGCAGCCATCAGCCTGGCTTGTGGCTGAGCAGAGCTCCCCCTATGGGAGCGCACTGACCACCAGGGGGCAGCTCCTGCATTGAGCATCTGCCCCCTGGTGTTCAGTGTGTGTCATAGTGACCAGTGATTCCCAGTCATTCTGCTGTTAGGGTCAATTTGCATATTACCCTTTTATTATATAGAATAGAGAGAGGCCTGATGCACAGGTGGGGGCAGACTGGTTTGCCCTGAAGGGTGTCCTGGATCAGGGTGGGGGCCGCCATGGGGTGCCTGGCCAGCATGGGTGAGGGGTTGATGGCTGTTTTCAGACTGACCAAGCCCCCCAGCGACCGAAACTCCCAGCCTTTCCTTTTTTTTTATTCGCTCCAGCTCCGTGGCCATGGCGACTGGAAGCAGGTATCTGGGGTTTATTTACCTTCTCTAATTGAAACTTTGTTGCCTTGAGAAGAGGCAGCAGCTGGCTGGAAAGCTTGGCTTCTTCCATCGCCGGGGCAACCAAGCCTCCTGTTTGCTCCAGCTCCTTGGCTGCCAGCCGCCATGTTGGTTGGGTTAATTTGCATATAGTCACTCTGATTGGCTGGTGGGCGTGGCTTGGGGCATAGCGAAGATATGGTCAATTTGCATGTTTGTCTATTATTAGGTAAGATTTTTACCTTTTTTCTTCTTTTTAAACAAGACACTTCAACATTTCTTGTATTATTGGTTTGATGGAGATGAACTCCTTTAGCTTTTTCTTGTCTGAGAAACTCTTTATTTGTCCTTCAATTCTTGATTTGCTTGGTAGAATTGGAGGTCTGTGCTTTTCATCACTTTGAATATTTCTTGCCAATACCTTCTGGCCTGCATAGTTTATGTTGAGAAATTTTCTCACAGTCTTATGGGAGCTCCCTTGTCAGTAACTAACTGCTTTTCTCTTGCTGCTTATAAGATTCTCTTAAAATTTGTGTCTTGGTGTGGGACTCTTTGGGTTGATCTTGTGTGGAACTCTGCACTTCCAGGACTTGTATGTTTATTTCCTTCCCCAGGTTAGGGAAGCTTTTTTTGTCATTATTTTTTCACATGGGTTTTCAATTCTTTGCTCCCTCTCTTCTTCTGACACTTCCATGATGTGAATGTTGGTACACTTAAAGTTGTCCTGAGGCTCCTTATACTATTCTAATTCCTTTTTATTCTCTTCTCTTTTTGCTATGTTGATTGGGTGTTCTTTGCTTCTATATCTTCCAAGTCTCTGATTTGATCCTCTGCTTTATCTACTCCACTGTTGATTTCCTGTAATGTATTCTTCATTTCAGTTAATGTAGTCTTCAATTCTGACTAGTTCTTTTTTGTTTTCTAGACCTGTTTTTATGTTTTCTATCTCTTTGTTCAAGTTCTCACTAGGTTCATCTGTTCTTCCCTTAAGTTCGTTTGAGCATCTTTATAACCAGTGTTTTGAACTCTGCATCTAATAGATTGCTTTGTCTCCATTTTGTTTACTTCTTTTTCTGGAGTTTTATTCTGTTCTTTCATTTGGGACATATGTCTTTGTCCCCTCATTTTGACTGCCTCCCTGTATTTGTTTCTATGTATTAGGAACAGGTGCTACCTCTCTCAGACTTGGTACATTGGACTTAGATAATAGTTGTCCTATGGGGTCCAGTGGTACATCCTCCAGGTGCACCCTCATGTGGGCTATGTTCACCCTCCTATTATAGTGGTGCCTTGATTGTTGTTGGCACTTCAATGGGAGGGATTTATACCCAGGCTGATTGGTTGCAAGCACTAGACAACCAATGTGGATCACCTGTGCAGGGGCTGACCCTATGGAGCAGGACTTAACTTTAGTGGGGCTCTGGTGCCTGCTGAGTTTGCCCCTTGAGTGTGTTACTTGTGGAGGTGGTTGGGTGGTGTTTCAACATGGTCTGAAGCTGGCCACTAGTTGCACTGGCTTTGGGACTCTTGGAAGGTGCAGGCCAAACTCAGTTGCCACCTTTGCCCTGCCCAGGCTTCCCAGCATGAGCTACAAAGAGATCTGCAGATGGACTGGAGGAGAGGCCAAGCTGTAACCCAAGGTGTGCTGCTGCTAATGTCGAGCCTGAGGCCACTCAGCAAGAGGTGTAGGGCGCACTGAGGCTAGATGCTATTTGTTTGAGAAATTTAGGAAAGCTTGAAGCATGAGCCAATACAGACTGCTTAAATGAAAAAGCCACTGGAAAGGGCTTTGGTGGGCTTGAAAGTTGGATGGAGTGGGGTAACCGGGAAACACCAGGGTTCAGTGAACAGTGTTAGTTAGCCAGGTTGATGGAGACTCGGATGGTGTGTCCTCCTGCCAGCTCTGTGGGGGAGGGCTCAGGAAAAGAATAGTGGCCTCTGCAGGCACTTCTGTCTGGGCAAAAGCTGCCCCTCCAGCTCTCACCCTGATGCCAGACAACTCATTTCCTCCCCATATGTCCCTGGTGCCTTTCAAGCTACTGTCCCAGTTGCTGGAGCTCAGAGCAAGTGAGTTTGAGTAGGTCTGTGCAGGTTCTTTAAGAGGAATGCATTGGACTCCGGCAGCCTCTGTCTCACTCAGCCACAATCCCTGCTGGTTTTTTATAGCCGGAAGTTATGGTGACATATTTTCCTGGTTCTGGAACCCTGGGCTGGGGGGCCTAGTGCAGAGCTGGGACCCCGTGGTCCTCAGGGGAGACCTCCACAGCCAAGATATCCCTCCTAATTTTTATCTGCCACATGTAGGTGTGGGACCAGCTCCTTCTGCATCTCCGCCCCTCCTACCAGTCACGATGTGGCTTCTTCTTTAATTTCCTAGTTGTAGGACTTCTATTCTCCTAGATTTCAGTGGTTCTCAATGATTGTTGTTCTGTAATTTAGTTGTAATTTTGATGTAGTTGTAGGAGGTTTGAGTATTGTGTTTACTACACCTCTGTGGATAATTTTAGAAAAAATATATGTTAAAAATGCAATGAATTTAATCTTTCTTGGTAGGATTTTTGGTAACTGAGGATGAAGTTTACATACTAGTGATAATCAAATTGGGTACCTATTTTTTATTTCTATCCATAAATATCTTACCTGAATAGCTTTATCATTGCACAATAGTTATAAAAATAATAATGTTAATGATAACCAATAATAGCTGACATTTAAGTACTTTCTCTTGCAAGAATTTGCATTTTCTCTCTTCATTTTCATTGCATCTCTGTAAAGTGGGCATTTTTTTAAACCACTTTACAGTACTCAGAGCTTACAGAGACTTAGAGATTTCCTCAGCCAAGATCCCACAGCTAAGAAGTGGTGGAACCAGCATTTGAACCCCTATCTCTCAGACTCCATTTTCTTTGCTCTTGGTTAAGAAAACTGAATTAAGAAATATTTCCCTGTTTATAAAAGATGTTAAATTTTTACTTTGGTAGTAGTTTTTCCACAGCACATTAATATTTTACAGTAATTTTAATATCTTTTATCTCACAAAGAACAGAATCCACTATGCTTTGTTTCTTAGAACACTTCTCTTACTGCCCGAATTCTAATACTGGCCCTGATGATGTCTCCATGTCAATTCTACCCCTCTTTCATCTAGAATATTTAATGGTATGATATGAAAAGAAGTTAAATACTATTGAATTATTTGGGTTCCTAAAAACCAAATAATTCTCCTACTAAATATTCTGCTAGATTTTTGATGAGAAGATATGTTTCCTGTGAAATGAAGTTTGTTTCTCATTAAAACAGCTAATGCATTAATATGTTGTTCATCTCTCGGCCCAAGAAATGGAATTTAAAGGAACTAGGAATTGTTAGGTTAAAAAAGTAGAAAAATATAAAGTCATTTTTTCCCTTCTATCTAATTTTAAACCACAGGATTAAAGCTTATTTTGTTTTATTTTTTATCAAAATATCATTTGTGAAAATTTAATTTGCATTAAAATGGTTATCCTCAAATGATATTACTTTTCCCTTCTAGTCAGAATATTCATATATGAATCAGATAAGTATATTTCTGAACGTTTAAAGAACTTGAGATATTTAAATTTGGGGAGGACGTTTTAAAATGTCTGTTTTTTATAGAGGTTTCCAATGTTCAGCATTTATTAAAGAATTGTGGGCTCCCTTTATACTATTATTTTAATATATCAAAACCTATGGCCGAAACCAGTTTGGCTCAGTGGATAGAGCATCGGCCTGCGGACTGAAAGGTCCCAGGTTCGATTCCGGTCAAGGGCATGTACCTGGGTTGCGGGCATATTCCCAGTAGGGGATGTGCGGGAGGCAGCTGATCGATGTTTCTCTCTCATCGATGTTTCTAACTCTCTATCTCTCTCCCTTCCTTTCTTTAAAAAATCAATAAAATATATTAAAAAAAAATATATCAAAACCTATGAGTAAGTGTCTGCAGGGTCCTTAGAGACCATGTCCTGAACTCTCAGAGCATCTGCAGATTCTGATAGCCATTGTCTTTTCAGCTTTGTGCACATAGTCTGATGTGGCCATTGTTGAAGGTGGGTACACAGCTCCTACTCAGCATGCTGTTGGCGTGACTGAGGAACCAGGGAACCATCCTGTCATGCATCACACATTTGCTGCCTCTCTTCCCTGCCTTCACTGTTATCTTTAACCCTGTGCAAAGTAAGACTCACAAGAAATCAGTTATAGATGTGCCTAGGGCATGAGGGGTGGTATATTGTCAACAGCGTTGTTAAAAACCCATTTAAAGGGCGGTGGCCAGGCAGCTCAGTTGGTTGGAGTGTCATTCCATGCACCGACGGTTGCAGGTTCATTTCCTGGTGAGGGCATTTATGGGAGGCATCTGAAAGATGTTTCTCTCTCTCCCTTCCTCTCTAAAAATCAATAAAAAACATACCCTTGGGTGAAGTTTTAAAAGTAAGAAAAAACAAACAAACAAGAAATGTATTAAAGGGCTGGGATTCCCCTGGTGGTGTGGCAAGGATTTTGAAGATTCAAGACAGAAGGGATATTATAGTAATGTTAGATGAGAGATCACTAATATTGGAGTTCTCATCTTCAACAACTGAATAAATAGTCATGCAAAATCTGTGCCATTTAGTTCAGCTTCCTGAATTCAGGCCACCTATAGGCAATCTGCCTTATGAATTAACCTTACTATCAGTTACTTTTCTTTGCTAAAATAGTTCTTCTTTAATGAATTCTATTATTTGCACTTGATTTGACATGACAGACTGATTTTTTTAAATGATACATATGAGCAAAAAAATAAATCTTATGTTCATGGTTATGTGTCTCTAGAAAATGCAATTCTGTTGATTTATGGCTAAAAGCCAGCTTATTAATTAGCAAAAGTACTTACAATCCTATATAATAAAAGCCTAATGTGCTAAGTGTCTGGTTGTCTGGTCCGCCGTTCAACCAATCAAAGCATAATATGCTAATGATATGCTAAGGCTATTCAACCACTCACTATGATATGCAATGACCACCAGGGGGCAGATGCTCCGACCGGTAGGTTAGCTTGCCTATCAGGACTGAGTGAGATGGGCCGGACACACCCCCCACAGCTGGCCAACCTCCCACATCCCTCCCTGGCCCCGATCATGCACCGATGGGGGCCCTTGGCCTAGCCTGCACCCTCTCGCAATCCGAGATCCCTCGGGGGATGTCGGAGAGCCAGTTTTGGCCTGATCCCGCAGGCCAGGCCAAGGGACCCCACTGGTGCACGAATTGGTACACCAGGCCTCTAGTTGTTTTATAGTAGAGAGAATATCCAAGCTTTGAAAAACTGAAAAAGTATATTCTTTGCATGAGAATCTCAGGCATATTTTATTCAGAGAGAGCTGATTACTTTTTCCTCTCTTACAAAAAATTAGATCACTGCCTCTTTTGACATAAAATTTCTATTTTTGAAAAAGGACAGTAGGCATACTTTTTTTTGTTTAAAATCAGCCATTTAAACTTTTCTAATAAAGTGTCAATGTCCACCATAAAAAGTAGAATCATACTGGTTATTTCTATTTAAAGTTGAGATTGAGAAATTTAACATGAAACCTATTTGGTAAATATCAACTGGGAATCTCATAAGATTTACTGTGTTTTTACTAGTGTGTATTTTGTGGGGGAGATTTGTAAAAAGGGGGGAAATCATCTTTTCTTGGTAAAAAAAAAAAAAGGTGGTATATGCATTTAACCTTCAGTGACTCTAGGCCTTATTTATGTAACTAGCCTTTTGTCAGGAGTGAATGAAACTCAATCCTTGGTGTTCTAGCCTGCAGTGACCTCTGACCCTCCATCTGAGGACCAATGGCAGTTGTGCTCCACACACTTTGGAAATGTTTTTACCAGGAGCCCCACGTCTGGGGCTTCACTTTGCTTCCTCCTAACTTGTTTACATTAAATTAGCTTGCAGGAGAATAGCGATATCTCCCAGCAGTTAGTGAAAGGAGTGCTTATTGAAAACACTTGCTGCTGTGCTTATTTTTATTTATTTCATCGCTGTTTTTTATTTACCCAAGATTTGGAAAGCAACCAGGCATTTGAATGAGAGATAATTAGAAGACTGAATCTTAATGAATCATGTGTCCCTCTATAAGATAAAGGGAGAATATATTTTAGGAGGGAATTCATACTGTAAGCTTAATAAGTCTTGTTTCTCTGGTTAAATTGTAAACAGGGAGGCATTCCTGCCCCAGTGCACCAAACACACAGACTACTGTACTGAAGGCGTGCACACACTATGGGAGGTAGTGGCTTAAGGCTAGGCACTGGGTAACTGACAACCAGATGACTGTTGGTTGATGAAACTATATAGAGTCCAATATTATCCCTTTTGAATTGTAGGGAGAGTACACTGTTTTTCTCTAACTATATTCAAGAAAACTTGCTCCAGAAACATACAAATGGGACAAGCCTAGATCCAGCAGGGGCTTGACAAGTCTCGATAGCAAAAGGAGGACCATAAAAGGGGACTTGGGAGTTCACTCAAGGTAAATGTCACCTATTTTCTGTTTACTGAGAGCACTGGATTTGCTGGGACTCTCTCATGACAGACACATGAGACCTGTCGACTATTTTGATACCCCAATGTGCTAAAGACTGGAATTAGTAGCCAGTGCGCAATAGAGCTCTTGACCAGCCACCATGTGCTCTTTCACTCCCTGTCTCTGTGCCGTCCTGTCAGGCACAGTTCTGGCTCCAGCTCACCCAGCAGCCACCTGTCACATCTGCTCTGGAGCCTCCCACCCTCGTTCTCTCTTCCATGAGACTGAAGTTAGATCCGGTGAAATAATGCATGTGTTGACCACCAAATTGCATACCTGTGCAAGAGTTCTTTATATCATTCATCCCTCCCTCTCAACCCTCCCTCCACAATGTAGCTGCTCCTTCTTCCACCTTCAGCATTAGTCTTCAGCCATGACCCACTGGGTCATGGTGACAGCAGCCCACAGATGCCAAGCTCCAGGGGCTGGAGGGATCCTATGAAGAGCACACACCACCACCGTGTGCTGCCTGCTCCCAGTCAAAATAGCCACTGCTGAAGCAAGCCATAGCATCCTTGGGATCTGTTGTGTTTATTGGACTCCAGATGAGGTTTGAAAAGTGAAGAGCCCTGAGGAATAGCCTCAGGAGCTGACCCTTGGTTCTCATTAAGACCTTGCCCAACTGGCGTGGCTCAGTGATTGAGCGTCAACTTAGAAACCAGATCAGAGTTTGATTCCCAGTCAGGGCACATACCCAGGTTGATTGTGGGCTCAATCCCCAGTGGGGGCGTATGCAAGTGGCAGCCAATTAATGATTCGTATCAATGATATTTCTATTTCTCTCTCCCTCTCCTTTCTAAAATCAAATTATATATATATATAAAAAGAAAGATCTGGCCTCTGCTTCCTTCATCGTCGGGCTTTCATCTTCTCTGAAACTGCACCCTCTTTTCCTCCCCTCTCCTCCCCGCTCACTGCGGTGGACTGGGCACCCTCTCCCACATCGAGGCCCCTCTGCTTGCCTTTGTGTTTGACACCTCAAGATTCACTTCTGAAAATTGATCAAGAGAATAAATTTGGAAGAATGTGTTTTTTTTAATTTTTAAAAATACTACAAAAAATTTCAATACTTTAATTTGTTTTCTAATACATTGAAAAGTTTTCTCTTTACACCTGGCCTGTTGTGGGAACCCTAATCAGAGTACGCCGAATCATCAAGGCCAATTTGCCATATGCATGGGTGCAGGCGAGGACACAGCAGGTATGAGGGCAAGCTCACCCTTATGTAACCTGTTTATGTTACTATAGCACGAGCGTGTGTCACTAACTGGCACCAGGCCCCTTTTGTTTGAGTGTATATATAAGTTGCCAGTGACCAGCCGGTGCCCGGCCGCTTTATGCAGCTGCTTTTGTGGGGCTACTTTGAAGAACTACTTTGTGTGATGGCTATTTGGTCTACAATAAAGTCTCTCCTATATGTGCCTACGACTTCTCCTGTCTTCCTCTCATACCCGGCATCCGAGGAGCTGTGCTTCCAACACCTGAGTAGCATTTTCAGAGACTTTAGGCCAACATAGGGATATTTTAAAATTGAGTTCAGATATCAACAACAGACTAAATATAGTCAGATTAGGCAAGTTTAACATCAGGTGTTAAGATCTCAGCTTCTGCTAATTCTCACCTGAAAATTCCAATGACTTCAGCATCAGCTGTTTCTTAGTTGAGAAACACAAAATCAAAGATTTTTTTCCATTGTTAACTAACACACCTAATTGATTTCACTGGAGCCCTGAGGCTGCTGTTGATGAAATGTGCTTATGATGCAAAGGTTTACAGTGTGTTGTTTTCCAATTTTTAAAGATGATTGTCCCCAGACTCAAATTATACCTTACATTTGCTGTATTGATGCCAGTATAATTATTTTGCTTAATTATGATTGACTGTCTAAAACTGCCTTTTCCTTGAGTCATAGGAAAGTTTTATTGGAGTTCTTTGGTATGATTATAAAAATTAATAGGCTTATAATTAGATGTCAGAGAAGCAAATCCAAAATTTGCCTAATAATTGTTCTACTTATTAAAGTTACAACTGACCATGAAACCATAACAGAGATGGCATGCATTGAAAAATCTTATTCTGGCTAATGTCCACATCAAGAAATATAATTTGAGCCCTGGCCAGTGTGGCTCAGTTGGTTGAATGTCATCCCATACACCAAAAGGTTGCTGGTCCCATTCCTGGTCAGGGCTTGTGCCCAGGTTTTCCAGTTCGGTCCCCAGTCAGGATGCATATGGGAACCAACCAATCAATGTTTCTCTCTCTCTCCTTCTCCTTTTTTTTTCCTCTAAAATCAATTTTAAACTATTTTTTAAAAGAAAGAAATATAATTTAAAAATTAATTCATATCCTCTTGTAACTTTCATTGAGAAGGTAACATCATCATTGAAACAGTACTATTAATAAATGTTGATATGTTTATATACTGTATACCTTCCATTTTCTGATATCTAGACTTAGTCAATACATTTACTACTCAGAAACCTCTAATGAAGGGATAGAGCGGTTGCCAACCAGTGGTCCTCAGACCACTGGTGGTCTGTGAGGTCTGAAAGGTTGGTGACTGCTGGAGAACTCTTATGAATATCCTAACTACAATCTAGGTACCACTGTTTTTAATCATAACTTAAGTGACATCTTTGGACTCATTCAGACATCTCTCAGACTTCTCTTGCACATGAATAAAATGTTTCACATCATCCTGATTTCATAACTTGAGAATATTTTCTAGCAAAACCAGTTATTGACATATCAGCAGCAGAACTCAAGTGTGGGAATTCAGGAGGTGATTTCTCCGACTATATTTGGGGATGCTCTTCAGAAGCTTAGCAGAAGGCTAGTACTCATCTGTGTCTGGAATGAGAATTTCTTTATAGGCGCTATTGGTGATTCATCCATTTGCCTTCATTCTTAAGTTGCTTGGTTTATACATGGAAGTGTTATGTTATCCTATCTCATGGTAAAAGTAGAGAGAAACATCGCTCTTTTGCATTATAACCACCCCCCTCCCCCCCCAAAAAAATGATCTTCAGAATTAAACTGTCATGATGTCTTGGCATAGGCAGAGGAAGAAATGACATGTGTACACTGGGGCTGCAGCTAGCAACAGGTTCTGGATGGTGGGGAAGTCAATGTTAGCAAAAGGTTATCATGCCCACTCAGTTATATTCAAATGCAGACCTCAGGGATCCAAGCTCTGTCCCCTCAGATACCAGCCATTCTCAGGACAGCCAGCTCAGGATGGCCATTGTTACTGAGTGGATTACTATTTTATTGTTTCCTGGATCTAAGCCACTTATCTTTCATTTGTATATCATAGTAAGAGAAATAGATTCATGTTGTGCCTTAAATATTGCCAGGAAAAATAACATTAAACACACATTTAGACCTATTTTTCTTTTTTCTTCTGTTATTAACTTAGAGACAAACTCATAAAAAGAACAAATTCTACAATGTAATTTAATTGATAAGGAATGCCACCACATGCAAGAAAAACATCACTTGGACCAACAGAGAGAGTTTCTCATTGAGTTTCCAGATCTATTGGGAAATAGTTTTGGCCGCCTGCTCTGGCCCTGGTTCTGGGTCTGCTGTGCAATATGGTGAAGTTACTGGGCTTCTCTGTACCTGTTGTATTCTTCATATACAATGTGGTGTTTGCATAAGAAATGATGCTTTCTTCTTCCAAAAGACAGATCTCCATTTTAGTGAGCTCTTTCACACTTCTCATCAGTAAAATGGTAAAGGGATATTCAATGAATATGCTTAAAAGTCTTTAAAAATATGTTGGAAGCTCTCTGATCTTTCTCTCCAATAACATCCAGGTTCTGGGGTGGGGATCTTGGCCTCCAGCTTTGTCTCCCTGCTGCCCAGTATGCCCATCGGCATAAATAAGCACTCAGTGAGTGTTTGTTAAATGGAACTGCACTTCTCGCTTTGTTTTTTGGGATAATGGAAGCTCTGCATCCTGGTTGTAAGATACTTACATGAGTCTTTTGATGTATTAAAATTCATTTGTTCTTTAAAAAAATTATTTTAGATATATTAAAATTTATTTTATTTTTATTAAATTTATTGGGGTGACATTGGCTAATATAATCATATAGGTTTCAGGTGTGGGTTTCTATGTTACAAGATCTGTATATTGCACCGTGTGTGCCCACCACCCAAAGTCAAATCTTCTCCTGTCACCTCATATTAAAACTCCCTTCTTCCCCCACCCCCTTCCCTCTGGCAACCACCACACTGCTGATTGAATTCACGAGTTTCAGTTTTATATCCCATATATGAGTGATATCATATGGTTCTTACCTTTTTCTGACTGACTTATTTCACTTAGCATAATGTTCTCAAGGTCCATCCATGTTCTTGCAAATGGCGTCATTTCATCCTTTCTTATGGCCAAGTAGTACTCCATTGTGTATATGTACCACATCTTCTTTATCTGGTCCTCTATCACAGGACACTTTGGTTGTTTCTATGTCTTGACCACCATGAATAATGCTGAAATGAACATAGGGGTGCATATATCTTTGCGAATACATGGTTTCAAGGTATATACCCAGGAGAGGGATTGCTGATTCATAAGGTAGCTAGCTCTATTCTTAATTTTTTGAGGAATCAACAGACTGCTTTCCACAGTGGTTGTACCAGTCTACATTCCCACTAGGAGTGAATGAGGGTTCCCCTTTTTCCACAACCTCTCCAACACTTGTTATTATTTATTAAGAGTAAAATGGACATATTTGGTGTACAGCTCTATGGATTTTAACATACAGAACCACAAAAAAAGTCAAGTTTACTCTATGTTGATTTAAAAAAAATTTTTAAGTCTCCCCTTTTGAAAGAATCACTGTTGGCACACCGAAGAGATGGACTAGCAACTGGAATTTCTCTCCCAAATATGCTAGCTTTTCTAATATAAATGGCATTTCATTTCTTTCTATTTTTTAATTATATTTCTCTTTGGTTTTTCTAATAATTTTTAAGTAAGCTTTTGTTTATGCTGAGATAAGGATCTTTCTTGTTAGAAAATATTGTTTTTAAATAATGAGAGAATACTGTTTCCTTCCAAGGGTCTTAGTGTGGAAATTAAATACGGTTTATCGGTCTTTCCTGAGAAGCAGCTACTAATAGTGTTAGTGAATGGCATTCATTGAGTGTCTCAAGTCTAGACTGCTGGTCCTGTAGCCTGGGTTACTGTACTTCATCCTCAGAACTCCCTTGAAGGAGGTGGGCGTACCCCTCTTGGAAAAATGAGAAATGAGAGACAGAGCAGCCACAGAGAGGGCCGTGTATGGGGACAGAGACAGGACTGTGGAACCCAGCGCTCTCTGTCTCCAAATCCCATGTACACAAGGCGCTCATAGATACCCTGGAGGGGGTAAAAGGAGAGGTTTGCCAAGACTGTGCCAAAGATTTTGTTTGAGTTGCCCCTGTTTCTGAAATGGTGAAGGCTGATGTAGGGACAAGCCACTCTCCTCTAGATGCCTGTACTGACCACCGCAGTCAGCCAACAAACCACCTGCTCTTGTAGTTCTGGTGTCTGTGTGGGAGCTTGCCATCCATGCTGCAGCAATAGCCCAGTGTGGGAAGAGTGATAGCCTAGCGACTAAAACTTTATCCCTTCCTTCCTATTGTCACTCCTTGTGTCCACTGATGCTCAGTCCACAGCAAGTCCCAGCACCATGAGCTATCGATACCTTATCAGAATTGAGTAAGTGCTAACCCTTGTGATGGATGGGCAGAGAGCAATTAAGTTTCTTTTTCTGATACAGACTGACTCCTCCACTGCAGATGAGCAATAGGTGGATTGGTCCTACACGCTGCCACACATTCATTTCCTGACATGTTTCTTCCCTCCCGGGAGGTTTTAACTCCCTCAGTTTCTCCACGGGGCAGCAGCCGTCTTCCTTTAACCTCCTCTCATACTTAGCGACTATCACACATCCCTAAGTAAGTTAACTGTCAGCAGAAAATTTATTTACTTTCTCTGTTGTTAAGAGGTTTTGGAAATCAAAACTCTTGGGGTCTTGCTCATCCTAACTCTAACTTGTGGGGTGACATTAGTCCAGTTACTTTCCGTCTCTAAGCTGTACTTTTCTGCAAAAGAAGAGTCGTGGTGCTCCCTCTCTCATGGGGATGGTTTTGGAATTGACACAATAAATATAAACTGCTTACCATAGTTAGAGATCAGTACTTTATTCTCACTATTTGTAACAAAAACCCATATAATCATAACCTCAAAGATAGTTCCTTTCCAAAGATAGTTCATACACAATTCCACTTTTTCTGAGCAGGCCTTTACTTAGCAATCCCATTTCATGGCTCAACAAAATCCTGGAATCACTGGATGTCGTATTCTGCCCTTTGTTGGGCTATGCAGTTGCTACTCATGTTTCAAGAATAGGCTTTGCTGTTAAAGCACCTAGGAGAGTGCCAAGTAGAATGAAGCTAGAAGTAAGCACTCATTCCTTACTTCTGGCCCAGCTGATTAGTTGTGCAGAAGTAGAAGGCTGCATCCTTATTCTTGAAAGTGGGAGGGAGAAGCGATGGCTATACACTTGGCAGAAAGGTGAATTTTTAACACCCTAATTGCTTTGTTTTATTAATGTTTCCTCAACATAACAGACCAGCCTTGCTGACAGTGAACTGGAGTTAGGGGCACTTTCAATGGTTTCAGAGCAGAGCAAAACTCCCTAGTCACCAGTTGGAAACCCTGGCCTTGGCCTCATTAACTCTGGGCTCTGCCTGCGCTAACCAGCCACAGGGGATTGTCAGCTATTATCGCTTGGTCCTCACACCAGTACTCCTGGGATGGTCCTTCCTCCAGTTCTGTGTGTGGTGTGTCTGTGACTTCTCCAGGCTTAAGTCAGCTCTTACTTAATTTAAGCCGTCCCCCTGCACATGGAGCAGAAACACACACATTATACAGAGTGGGCAAAAGTAGGTTTACAGTTGTGAGCAAAACAAAGAGTTTATTATTGTATTACTAGAGGCCCAGCGCGAGTAGCTCGCTTCCGCTTGCCTCAGCTGGACACCCGACCATTGCTGTTCCTAGCTCTCTGCCGCTAGTAGCTCGCACCCCCACCCCGCCCGCCGCAAGAGCCGCTGCTCATTTGGTCATGATGGCCACAGGCCTTTTATATGAGATTACTTATTCATTATTGTACTATTTTTCATACAAACAATGGTAAACCTACTTTTTCACCAACCTGTATAGTGCGAAGCTATCAAGTCACAGTCCAAATCAATTCAAAGTCTGAGATTTAATCTGGCAATTGTGCTTTCCCTTTATATTGCCTATTTTATGAAGGAATTAACTGCTGTTGACAATTGTGTAATCTGTAAAGAGATGTCAGGGGTGATTATGTGGTTCAATTGCCTGTTGTAAAGCAAAATGGCAGCCAATGAATATTTTCAATCAAAATAGAATAATTTTACTTTTTTAATGATAAAAGGAATAGTGTTAATTATAAAAAGTCAAAACTACAGATAAAGAAGAAAAGATGATTCCATGTCCTACCAGTAGCCTTCTAGGACCTTTCTCCAAATAGCTCTTCGTGTGGATATATACATGCCAGTCAGTGGTTTTAAATGGGCATTTTTCTAGATTTTAAATTAATTTGAGTTAAAATCAATATTCATGTAGAACTTACTAAGATAAATCTTTCACTAGATCACTAATTGAATGTTAACTATGAGGGGAAAAAAAAAAAGACCAAAACAAAGTCATAATTGCCAGGATTATCAATGAATTTCTTTTTAATATGTGTGTGTTGATTTTTAGAAAAAAAGAAAGAGGAAAAAAAGAAAAACATTGATTGGTTACCTCCATACTGGGGATCGAGCCCACAACCTGTGTTCCCTGACTGGGAATCAAACTGGGGACCTCTTGGTTCATGGGTCCATGCTCAACCACTGAGCCAAAAGCCATTTTATTTTTTTATTATCAAAGAACTACACTAAATTTAGATAATACAACTATGTAAAAAGAAGAAAACAGCCCTGGTTGGTGTGTCTGAGTTGGTTGAGTGTCACCCCGTGTTCTAAGAGGTTACTGGTTTGATTCCTGGTCAGGGCTTATACCCAGGTTGCAGGCTCAATCCCCAGTAAGGGGCATGCAGAAGGCAGCCGATCAATATTTCTCTCTCATCAATGTTTCAATCTTTCTTTCCCTTCCTCTTTCTCTAAAATCAATAAAAACACAATTTTAAAGGTTAATTTAAAAATACAATGGCTTTAAATTTTAAGTTGATTAGAAATTATGCATGCATTTGGCTTATAGATATAATTTTTTCACAGTTATATTTACTGCACCATCTTCTAAAAACTTGCTGCTATCATTACTAATGTTAAGAGCTGTATTGTGAATGTTGAGGTCTAAGAGCATTTCTCATCTTTTTTTAAAATACTAATAACAGATTCATATTCTAAAGTTGGAGTTAAGGTTACACAGTTAACTATAATGGAGAATTCAAGCAAATAACTAGTTAATTTGTTAGAAAATACTTTTATGTGTTAACCTAAAGTCCTGAATTTGCTAGTTCACTCAGTATACACCTAGTAAGAGAGATTTTTATGTCCCAAAGTCATTAAACACAAATTAACAATGTTTGCTTTGCATCGTTGAAGGTTGGACGATGGAATACATGGCAGGAACTTGGAGGTTGGACAGGGGTTTGGTTTGGTTTGGTTTGGTTTGGTTTGGTTTGGTTTGGTTTGGTTAGTGGAGGTGGGCAAGTGGTCTGTGTTTTTTCTTGGAGGAAAATAATAGGAGTTCAGTCTTAACTGAGCACCAGTGGGACAAAAACTGGAAGGTTGAAGGTTTCCTCCCACTTCTTGTCTAATCAGTTCTTCAGACTGAGTAATTAAAACACTAAGACCATCTGTGAATACTCAGAAGCCAACTAAATCCTAAAAACAAGTGTTTTTCCTAAGAATACATACATAGTGTTTGGTAACTATAATAAGTTGTTTAAGATTATGAGCTAGATGTCTCTGTGTGTACATGCATATTCTTTTAATGTTGGAACAAAATACATTGTTTCAAGACCTTGAACTATTTAAGTTAATTTAACTTAGTTTGGAACTGAGAATTTTCTCATCTATGGAGTGCAGATGGGAAAGCATAGGTGATAAAATGTAATATCCTTCTGCTTCCAGACACAGCCAGTCATTTTATAAACATGGACATACAAAGCCCACCCTGTAACATCAATAACAGCAGAATTAGCCTAGGGAGGCACCACATAGGGTGGCAGGCAGATATTGGTTTTAGTTCTGGTCTTCCTCTTAATTTCTTTATTAACCAGAACAGAAAGAGTACAAAGTATTTGTAACTTATAGGATAATAAAGTTCAAAAGTAAATAACAAGAAAAGCCACAATCATGAAAATCTCTGACAGAATAAGTTCTACGCTTCATTGAATAATCTGTTTGTTTCACATTGTTTGGTTTAAGATGGGAGGTAGGGTCATACCTCTATTTATCAAAAATTGTCATAAACACAAGAACTAGCCCATGATACAAAGAGATACAGAGATATTAAGAATAAAGGTGATAAAAAAGTGACTTTCATTAGATTTTGTAGGGTATACACTAGGACAATTCAGTGACTCTGTACAAAGCATTATGCCCCAAAAGCTGAGATGTAACCATTGCACACAGTGTCACCCCTGGGGCACTGTGGCAATGGACTCTGTCTGGGTCACTTATTTCTAGAAAGTGTAGACAATGGGAGGGGGGCTTCCAGACCAGAACCAGATTGATTAAGGAGATGGGAAGAGTTGTGATGAGGACAAATTAAATGATGTAAGAATGAGTAACTGGGCTGAAAAGAAGAGTGAGGTACCTTTAATGTAGATTAGTTCTATTATAGCTCATATCACTTGAAAGTGTAATCTGTTCACCAGGCACTACATAAGCACTTTACGTGGATCCAGTCAGGTTTTGCAACATTTCACAACTCTGTGAGTTCCTACTCTTGTCCACATTTAATTCATCAGAAATAGGTTTAGAGAGAGGGTAAATGAGCTTACCAAGGTTCCATAGCTAGTGAGTAGCCAGCTTTCCTCTTTGTACCTTAAGAATCTCTCGCATTGTTTGCCAGCACCATGCACTCTTCCTAACATTTTGTTTGGGATGTTTGAGCCATCTACATGACTCTTAAATACATTTTAAGTGATGCTTCTTATGGTACTTTCTGACCCTTCTTGGATTTCATGTAACATACAATGCTTTATATTCTCAGCTATATAAATATATCTTGTCTCATAAGTTAAAGCTAATTTCTTGGGAGTGATAAATGTGACTTCTGTCTCGATCCATAAATATTCTATAAATGTTTGTTTTTGATGTGTGTATTTATGATTTGTCTGTTTTAAACAACTTTTCTCTGACAAGAACCTAGCATATTGCTGTGTACTCTCAGTTAATGTTCATTTTAGGACTTTAGTGTGTGTGTGTGTATTCACAGCAGGCATTCTGTGAATGTGTGTGTTATATGTTATATTCACAGAATGCTTGTTTTAAGTGCCAGACACTTCTTGAACAGCAAAGAAAAGAGCAGACACCTTGTTCAATGTGGTGAGGGATGTCCACTGTCAATGCCAAGGATTTTATTATTTGCCTGAGTGTGAAAATAGACACAAAATATTAAGTTCCTTTATGATGAAAATTTAAGGAGGAAACCACAAACATTGGATAAATTATTTAACTTTTTTGCAACTTATTACATCTGATTAATTATCAATATACTTTCCCTTAAGAGACATTGTTCGGCATATTTACTTGTAAAATAAAGCAATTTGGATTCTCCTGTTAACTTATCATACCATTATTCTGCTAGACCAAAAGTAGCAAATCTGTTTAACAAATTAGCATATGTGGAAATTTTAACTCAATAGATTAGCTCATCAAATTTTAGTGACTTTAATTCATGTGACCACACCTGCAGTAAAATTTAAGTGTACAAAGACAAAGTTTTCTTAAGCACTTAGATGTTTGTCTTTTGCTACAATTCCATGGTATTCTTCAGGAACTACAGGTAATAATTTAGATGCATGTAATCTTTAATCCAAAGTCCATCCTTCACAATCCACCTAATAGTGCCTTGACAATAGAGGGAGAAAAGTATTTGTTGGGGAAGAGGGTAGGGGAGGTGGAAGAGAGCATATGGGGGATAAATGGTGATGGAAAAAATAATAATACAGTAAAACAAAGAAAAAAACAAAATAAAATAAAAATAGTGATTTCATGAATTATTTTAGGACTCAGTTCTCACTGATTTCCAGAGACCAGAGTTGATACATAAATTCTCTAATTTGTTTACTTTAGAAAGATCAGCTCAAGCTCAGCATCTGTTTTTGCTTTTTCTGTGAAATCTTGGTTTTATATTGGTAGAACTGAGGCACCGGCAAGCCGCGTGACTAGCTTGGGCCCACATAGGAAGCTCCTATAAGTGCTGTGTTGGGAACTTCCTTCAAAGAATGGTGCCTTGGCCTCCCTTAAGTTTATATCTAGCTTTTCAGCTGTCTAGCAAAGATAAACTCAATCTGCCAGATAAGATTATTTTATAACTAAAAGAATGTCAAAACTCTAATTTTGCTTAGGTTTGTCTAATTTTCAACGAGCAGCTTTCTTCTGTGAAACTCAGAACATCAACCTAAAATTACTTTCAATTTGTAGAGCGGACCGCTTTCTGTAAGAGCAATGGTTATTTGTAAAGCGTGAATGGTGGGTGAAGTCCCTTGCCATTTTCCAATGAAATTAGAGAGATAAAATGTTAATGTTGAAAGCACTAATATTTTAAGTGTTTTCTACCACTGTGCTCCCTCTGCAGTCCTTGCAGAAATGGCTGCTGCAGGAAACCTATTCCCAGAACCCTGTCTGAGCCCAGGCTCAAAGTCCCAGGGAGAGGAGCACCCGTATTCTGTGTTGTAAGTAGAACTACAACAAAGCAACAAAGAATGGCCCCTGCTTGTTCTCCAGCTTCAGACAGTGCTATTGTAGGGGTGGAGGAATTATCCTCATATAAATTCAAGCTCGAGAAGAGAGGGATGTGGAGAAAATCCAGTTAACAGTGAAGGTCATACAGAATGAACTACTCATCACTAAAAGAAATAGTATTTAAAGTAGATGAATATTTAGATTAGAATTGATAAAATGTCCTTATTGCATAAGAAAGATGCGCTTTGCAAGTAATATTTTTCAGGAAGCATCATCTGCTTAAGGGTATTTCATTTCTTATTAAGAAGATGATCAGAAGTTTGAAGCCTTTTTCATCATCATTATTAACATGCAGGGGAAAGACTTCCTATTGCTCTCTGTATATACAAATATTAGAAATAGTCTTGAAAGTAGTATAGGTAAGCAAGGAAAAATGCCCTGTTTGTTTCCTCATAGAAATGACATTTTTATTTAGGGGGAAAAAATCTTTGAATTTACAGTATCTCCCTTTCTCTATTTTTCAGCATTTCTTGCAAATTGTATGTAAATGAATGCAAATAAGCAATTTTCACTACCAAGCTTCTGAGAAGTATAAGATGCATAAAATTAAGATGCTGAGAGAAACATGCATCTAATTAAGGTAGCATGTAAAGAAATGTTTAAATTCAAATTAGATACTTCAGTGGAAAATATTAGCTGTTTAATTCAAAAGGTGTTTTGTATAATTTAAGGAAGACTTGTCCTCAGTAGTGTTTCCATTTTCTTTAAAAATCAGTTTTAGGAGCTTGCGCTGGCTCCATTAAACTAAAAATTGAGTTTAACCTAAGAGTTAGAATGCAATAAAAATACATTCTAGTTATAATGCTTATACCATCAGCACATACAAGGGATTCAGAAGTGATCATTTGAGAGTGAGGATGGTGGGAATAGGGATCATTTTCTATCCCATTCCCATGGTTCTCCCATGTAATGGGTTCATAGAAAACCTTCATACTCAGACCACAGCCAGCTAGTTAACCTTAGACCCTAAGAAGGTTTTCTGTGTGATACAGGAAGGACTCCACCCACGCCATTGACAGCACCTGCCACCCTCCATCCAGGCAGACACCTCACTCTCAGGGCAGCATTGGGCATCTGCCAGCCCTGCCAGGGACAGAAGAAGAGGAACTTGGCCTTTAGTTTAAATAAATGGAAAACATTTTTGCAAGGCATAAAGCAACAAGGAAATTATTGAATAATTTAAGATCTCTGTTCAGAAGATGTAAACTATCTTATAAGATTGGTGCTATTTCCGCCCCCAGACAGAAAAACAGACAGGAAAGTGGTTTATGCTAGTTTTCCAAATGCTCAACTTTGAAAGTGTCCACAAAGTTCCACTTCACATGGGGAGAGTTGTTGTTTTCTACCAAATTGGTGTTCAGACTGGGTTTTCTGATTTCAACAGAGCCCATGTTTTAGCCCAAAGTATCTATTTCATGGCTTCAGAGATGAAACAGTTTTGACCACATATAGTGTACAAAACTCTCTTAGACTTGGGTTCCCTCATCTGCAATTCCTCTGTCTGTGTCTGATATGGGGAGTCAGAAGATCTACATTTTTAAGAAGCTCTTTAGTATCTGGCTTATTAAGAAGACAGCTAGATTCTCATAACTGCCTCTACATTTACTCTGGTTTCAGTGGGTTGTTTTGTTTTCAGTATATGAAGATGATGCGCCTCAGTTAGGACTAGTTTTCTGTCTCAAGACTTGATGAGTGATAGTTTCTTACCTGCTATTATATTGAAACCACTTATCTTTACCTTTAAACTATGAAATCTCCTGCTTTCAAATCTTTTTATCCATGTGATTGAGTTATACCAAGCATTGGTCACTGGGAATATATGGGTCCACTGAGTTGTAAAGATTTTCCAAATGATGATACATTTATACAAAAAATAAAAAAGACAACAGAGACCTCTAAGTGTTAAGAAGCTATCAAACTCATGGTGGTAGATATAAGTTTTCCAAAGTTCTAATATTTACTTGATAGCTCAAATTTTATCATTGGCAACAAATATTGTCAGTAGCTTTCCTCAGAAGAACAGTTCCCTTTTGTTCATTTTCAAGAAAATGCCTTTTGAATACTTAAGTCTGATAACATGTTTTGCCAGTTGTTCTTCTTAAGTAAAAACGATGTTACGTGAGGGAAAAATGACTGGTTCAGCTACAACCCAATCACACCAGTGCTTTTCCTTGAGACAAACATCAGACTTGGGTGTGTACAGAGTTGCTTGATGTATACTTGCTTTCTTGTGACAGAATATTATAAAGAAGTGTACTCAGGGTCAAGATTTATTAAAGTTGATGTTTATGGCCTTACAGTGGTGTGCTGAGGTGAAACTGACTTTATTTTCCTTCACATGCTTGGAGGGGAAAAGTAGTGACCACCAGTATTGTTTGGGGTCAAAGTGTCTTTTCACTATCACTGCAAATGTTAATCTAGTGAAAAAGGCAAGTAATGTTTTAATGTTACTATAAAACAGTTCTGACCTGGGGAACCCTTTAAAGATCTTGGAGACCTCCAGGAGTCCACAGAACACATTTTGAGTGCTAGAGGACTCGAGAGCTAGGCAGAGGCCCTTTGTCCGAGGCTTTAGAGTTAGTCCGTGGTGGGCCAGGGAGGGTGTGGAAGAAGTGGCATGTTAAGATTTGTACCTTAGGGTGACAGTGGTGGCAGCAAAGTGGAACGCATTCTGGGAAGGAAGTTGGAAATTGGAACTGGACATCATTGCCAAAAACTAGCCATGTTTTTTTTTGTGTTGCCAGATGACTGTATAAGATTGAGTAAGCCACAAACTCTTAAACACATTTAACTGTATGCATATAGTAAGTTGAAGATATTTCTTGGTGTTCTTATTTCTACTCTGTGGGGTATTCAGGGATGAATCTCAGGCATGTGTGCACATGTATGTACATGAAGTTTGGATGTGCATCGTTGGCTCATTGGCCTCCCAGGTTGCTATTTTCTAGCCCCAGTTTGTCGTTGTGCTTTATCATCAACACATTTCCTGGATGATACACAGATCATATGTGGGAAACATTTATTTACCATGGAGACCTCCAACTCAGTAGAAGTGTGGGAGACTCATTAGTTACAAGGTCTAGGCCTATATGATATTCAGAAGTAATCACAAATCATTCTGACCGGCTAGCAGTACTTGCTTAGAACTCCATTCAGGACCCTTGCCTCTCTGTTGATACTAAGCAAAGACAATGAATCTTCAAGCTCAGCTGATTTCATTGTGATTGATCGGAGCCAATTTTTAAGGTAATTGATGGTTTTGCCTTAGTTGAGTCTGTTAGTGCAAATAATTATTAATCAATATGCTCTCAGCTCTTACTTCAGAAGATAATTCTAACACATGATTTATTCTGAACATTTCACTTGAGCTAACTTTACAAGAGGAAAATCAATTGGCAAGTGGTCTAAAGCACTTTAATTATCTGTAGTTCCATATTCCTTTCTCAGCCATATTTACCCAGGTAGCTTGCTGTCACTTTCTGGCAAGGGTGACAGGAAGGTTTTTATTGCCATGATGGAAAGATAATATATAGTTCATCTTTGATTGACTAAGTTGATTTATAGTGATTTAGTTAAATGTCTTAAAAACAAAGTGTTGTGTGGCATTGCTTTGGAGAGTACAGTTAGCTTTGCCCTGGAAAAAGAAGGAACAAATTGCCCCTTGGAAAGCAGTTTACTAGTGTAAATAGTGAGTGTTGTGGAAATCAGTTTACCCTGAAAACACAGGGAGACCGGAATCACAGGAAATTAAGGTAGGAAGCATTTTATAGGCTAAGCGTATAGTACTCGCCACATTGTTGCTTTTGTTGAAGATGCTTGTGGCTTCCTTATGGTAAGGCGTTCTCACCTGGGAGTTGGTGTTTTGCCAGGAAATGTCTTGAAAGTTGTAGTTTGATTTTTTTTTTTTGTGAGAAAAGATGCAGAAGAAAATAAACAGCACAAAGAATGAGCCTGCATTTGTCCCTGAGTGGAGTGTCCAAGCATCTGTTTTTATTGTACTTGTGGAGGGTACAGGAATGTGTGGGCCTTGACCGGAGACGTCCAGGCATGATTTTAACAGATGGGAATTCTAAACGTCAGTTCCCTGAATTGTCATTGTAGAAGCACTTCAACCAGCATTGAGATGCTCTGTTGCACCTCTTGACCAATACTGTGCTTCTTGCTATTGCAGCGGATAAAATGGCAAAACATTAAGGTGTCCAGCAGCCTTCAAGGTCAGTTCTTCAGTGCCTCCACTCCCTACCCCCATGCACTTCTGGGACACCCAAAGCTTGGGCCCAAGGCCTCACATACCAATAAACTAAAATTCCAACTCTTTGTTAACAGCTGGCCTGGTGTCATGTCTCCAAAGGTAATGTTCTTAAGCATTGAATAGAGCAGTGAAGGCGAACCTTTTGAGCTTGGCGTGTCAGCATTTTGAAAAACCCTAACTTAATTCTCGTGCCGTGTCACATATAGAAATTTTTTGATATTTGCAACCATAGTAAAACAAAGACTTATATTTTTGATATTTATTTTATATATTTAAATGCCATTTAACAAAGAAAAATCAACCAAAAAAATGAGTTCGCGTGTCACCCCTGACACGCTTGTCATAGGTTCGCCATCACTGGAATAGAGCTTATAGTATCAATTAAACAATGAGAGAGAGGGAAGGTGGTTTCTGAACAGACTTGGGGTTTAACAGAGCTAATTCAGAGGATGTCTGGCTTGGAATTAGAACTGCAGGGAAGACCAGGAAATATGAGGTCCTGCTTCTGTCTATAGGAAGTCACAGTCCTGTTAGGGAGGGTTGGAGTAGAGAAGTGAGACATCAGACAATAAGAATACAGTAGAGAAGGGGCTGATACCAGATGGACAGGCTCTGATGTCCGGAGAAGGAGAGGCTGATGGACAAGACTGGCTGATACCATCCAGGAGCCCCGAGGGCACCGCTGCTGTGTCTCCTCCTCCCTCTCCCTGTCCCCCTCTCTGTTCTCTGGGAACAGCAGCTAACTCCAGGCTGATCAGAAGGAAATTGCGGCATAAAACCTGGGGCCAGCCATGGTCTTTGTGATGACTTCTCAAGTGACTGTCTTTGAGTTGCAGACGGAGTCCAGGGGACCTTGTAACAGAGAGTAGAGACGGAGTGTCAGAACCATTGGGGAATAACTCATATTCCAGCTCGTAGATGCAAATCACAGTGTTTGGAAATTTTTCTGACCAGGGGGCACTTTGGAAGCTGGTGTGTCACCTTTCCTAGAACATTCCTCCCACCCCACTCCTCCTGTATTTCTTCCCTCACCAGTCGCCTCCCACCTTGCTCATAAATTGAGCAAGTGTTGAGAAGGCTAACCTTCTCCATGGACTGGCTGTTCCCTAGGCTCAAGTGCAGGTTGTGCACCTTGATTGGAAGTGTGAATCTTGGACATGTCACGCAACTACTTTGAGGCAAAGTTTTCCTGTCTGTAAAATGGATATAATACTTTACTCATGGGATGGTTGTGAAAATTCTTTGAGGCAAATTTTAAAGAACTTTCTAAATAAACTATAAAACCCTGCAGTATAATATATAATATGTATACACATATGTAACATGATTAGTAAGTTTATTTTACTTTTTCAATGTTATTATTCCTCCTTACCCACTGCCTACTCTGGGGCCCATCAACATTCCTATAATTGTTTTAGTTCAGAGATGGAGCCCTTAGTTGTTCTGGTGACTGTTTGCCCTATCCTTTTCTATCCAAAGTGACTTAAATGTTCTAGAGCTGAAGTATGAGAGGTAAAAACATCCTAAAAATAAATTCCATGTCTTTGTTGCATATAGTATTTCAACAAACACCTAGTAAATGAAGGGATTATTTAAAATGGTTCCTTCTTTTCCTTTTGTTTTTGTTTCAGTTTTTTATATACAAGAAAACTAATTTAAAATATTTCTCCTTCTAAATATGTTTAGAAACCTATATGACAATTTTGCTCCTAACCTAGTGTCATACTAATGACAGCATATGAAAGACAATGTTCTTTAGGACAAAGGAATGGAATTTCAAAGACCAGTAAAAATTGCCAAAGACATGTGGATCAGGACTCAGGGCAATGCTTACATAACCTCTCAACTGTTTTCCCAGGTTTATAGTGAAAATAAAGGCCGAAACAACATGTCTAAACATGACATATTAATAGCTGATCCAATCTACATAACAAAACAAACCAGGGTTCTAGGCCCTAAAAACGATAGCCATGGCATCGAATATCCTGTTCACCTTTATTCCAGAGAATAGGGCTGTGGTGGTGAAACACAGCACTTGTTTAAACAGAGGAAGACTATAAAATATTCAAGGGGAGGAAGTGGCAATGGGTAGGATATGCAGTTGGAGCAGCAGGACCTGGAGGTGAGCAGAATGCAATCACTCAAAGTGGAATTTGGCCAGGGCCTCCCGAGTCCCATTAGGACACAGTGCACTTTCTAAAAAGTCAAAGACCTCTGTCTTATCAACTCCCAAAGATGAGAAAGTGAGATGTGAAGCCCTTTTCTGGAGGTGGTATTTGTTTTTAATGATAGGTTCTGATCTCTTTTGCAGGCTTTGAGCATAGAACCAGGAGTTCAAAAATAGCTCCTTGAGGGAAACAAAACAAAACAAAACCCCAGAGGGCTGGAACACCAGCTGATGTGCAGAAAATGGTGATCTGGGGTTGTAAATCCACAATTCTGTTAACAGAGGAAGATCTGGTTTAAAGAGACTGGTGTTTTTATAAGGCAGGAGTAAATGCTCTGGGCAGTTTGCCCCATTGGAAAACAGAATAAGGCTGATAATTTGCATTTATATAATACCCCTTGGCTTGTGACTCTAAAGAACTTTGCAAACGTTAATTAATTCTCTAAACCCCCTGTGAGGCAGGAGTGTCATAGGTAACTCTCAGGAAGGCAGGCCAGTGATCCTAGCCAGAGTGGATATGCACTTAGAAAGCACCGCAGGCTCCAGAAGCCAGGAGGGTGAGTGGAATTTTTATGAGGAGAAAAACAACAAAGGTTGAATGTTGATCAGCCTATGTGGGTAATAAACCTGGATACTATGACCATGGATGAAGTTCTAACATCTAATTATTTAGTTTCTCTCCTTTGATACCAGGCATTTGTCATGAAGTGTGCTTTGTGACTCTTTTGTCTCTGGTCTTTCTCTCTTCATTTCCAAAGCTCTGCTTGTACGGGGTTTCAAACCCCAGTGTAAAGATCTGGGCCCAGTATATGAGGATGAGCAGCAGCCGGACCATACTGGAAATCAGCATTTTTATAGCTGTTTTAACGGTGAATTCAAAGATTCATTCATTGATTGACTTATTTACTCAATCGCTACTTTATTTGACAAGCACAGGTTTTTGAGTTTGCTCCCCTTTAGACATTGAGGTACCCCAAGAGCTTATATGTGAGAAAAGCATTTCTCTGCTCCTGGTGTAGGGCTCAGAGCTATTTTCTTTATTCTCTTCATGTTATGGAAGCATTTCCTGTTAGGTCGGAGAGAGCCCAGGATTGGATACATGCAGACATGACAAGATAATGGACTTCCCCTGGAATTTCTCACAGATCAAGGTGCCAGACACAGATACCAGCTTCTTCTCCCTGAATTCACATACCCCCACACAGATAAGAACTTCGTCCTGAATATTCCGCCCATTCCCTGCAGCAGAGAATTCCTCAGCTCATGTCCCCGCCCCTCACCCAACCGCAGTATAAAAAAAGCGCCCCCCTCCCTGTTGGCGTGAATCCACGTGCCCTGTCCTTGGGGTATGTGGGTCTCCCGGGGACGCAGAATAAACCTTTTCCTTTCCTTTCTTTTCTGATTCACTGGACTCTATTTCTTGCGCCGCCTCCTGAGCCACCTAACCTAACATTTCCGTTTCCCCAGTTTGTATCTGATATAGGTGTTAGGATCATTGGAATGTTTTTGCACTTTGGATGTAATTTACCAGTGAACATTATGTACTTTAATTTCTTGTGAGAAAGACATACTGCATAGAAAATTGTAATGATGTGGCATAAAATAACCCACTTCTCTCTGTACTTAAATCTCACCACCTGTTAGAAGGCCTGTTGGAATTTGTGAAAAGTTCAAATATTAACTTTTTTTTTAAAGAAAGTGTGTGTGTTTTTTATGAAGTACTAGAGGCCCAATGCATAAAATTCACGCAAGAGTAGGCCTTCCTTCCCCCCACTGCCGGCTCTGGCTTCCCTCTGGCACCCGGGACCTGGGCTTTCCTTGTAGCCCCAGCTTCGTCCGGAAGGTTGTCTGGAAGGACGTTTGGTCTAATTGGCATATTACACTTTTATTATTATAGATAGTTTGTTGCGCCCGCGGGCCGGATCCGGCCCGTTTGAAATGAATAAAACTAAAAAAAAAAAAAAAGACCGTACCCTTTTATGTAATGATGTTTACTTTGAATTTATATTAGTTCACACAAACACTCCATCCATGCTTTTGTTCCGGCCCTCCGGTCCAGTTTAAGAACCCATTGTGGCCCTCGAGTCAAAAAGTTTGCCCACCCCTGTGCTAGACCAACAAAGTGCTACTTACTGGTGGTACTTAGGGAATTTGCTTGTGCTGAATAGGTAAGATTTGTGCATGATTTGGCCAGTGTCATGTGGAATGGGTGGTCGTTTTGAGGTGTTGAGAACTGATAGCAGTCGTTTCCTATAATAGATTCCCATTGTGTTAGATTTTTTAAAAATTCAAGTAATTTTCACAATAACCTTTTACAGATCAGTTCAAAAGCCAACTTCAACCTAGCTCTTCCCAAGTTATAAGAATTAGTGGTATGTGAATTCTTGGGATGTACTCTATGTTCACATACTGTGGTGCAAGTCAGATAAGATGTTACTTTCAGGTTAACTAGGGAGAGATCTACTTGGGAAAACAATGTGTCTTATTTCTTTCAAATAATTTGGAACACTAGGAAAAAGAATGAGATTATGCAATTGCTCCCAAAGTCTTAGCTGGAGCTGGCTGTCAGGACAGCCACCCAGGCATGGCCTCAGGAAGGGAGTGCTCTGTGTGGTGTGTGTGTGAGAGATCAAACACACCAGGCTGGACTGCTCCCAGCAAGACACACACTTTCTTTTAGACTGTTGCCAGCTGGTTTTGCTGTGGGTAGCGTTAACCTTTATAGATTGAAAACACCTGGCTTTTCATTGGCCTTGTGTACCCAGCAAGAGAGCAGTATTAGCCAAAATAAATTCTCCAAATTCTTATCTGACATATTTACTTGACTTAAATGTAATAAGTTGGGGCAATTTCTGAGGATGAATATTGTCATCATCTATCCTTACTCTGCCTTTGGAAGAATCTTCATTTTAAAATATGGACATAAACCTTTATTTGGGGCTTTCAAATGCAATGTCAGTAGTGATGTCTGAAGGTACCAAGTTATTTGCATAGAGGTCACACACAATGTTTCCTGTAGGAACTTCCTGAATGAGGAAGATTCAGAGCAATCCCATGTAACCAGATGTCAACAGGTTCCAAAAAGGACTTGTGAGCTGTTGCTGTTAAGAGCATTAGATGTCTAGTGTTAACTGATTTCTGAGGAAATAAAGAAAAGAAAATGTGTAAATAATAGAAAAGCCATACTTATCTACTAGATACAGACTGAAAAACAGGTGCAAATTATGGTGCTGGGACTCTTGGTTGCATTTACCCTTTGAAAGCATCCTTTATGATTTTGTAGCCCGTTTCTTCTGCCCCATTTTACATGACTTGGTAGAGAAATTTCAAGACTGAAGCTTAATTTAATTGTACCTCTGAGTTAAGCATATGAATGGTTTTTAACTTCCAAAATTGCCACCACACAGATTCATACCTTTGAGCAGCAGTATACAGACCCCACTGAGTTAAGACTTCAGAGCTGACCAATCAGTGTTTATAATTAGTTGGCTGTTGTCATTGGTCTTAGCACTTTAACTTGAAGTTAATGAGAAAGTTTTTCTTAAAGAGACTGATAAAAGCCAGGACTATTTATATTGTGCCAGCAGTAATGTTGCACACCTATTATATTCCAGCACAATAATCCTATCAATATGGTAGTAATTATCCCCATTTTACACTGAGGCTCAGAGGTAAAGCCCCTGGCTCCAAGTTGCACAGCTAGTAAGTGCCTATGTTAGTTGCTTCCCTGGTAACCAAAAATGTATTGGAGCGTAGGTAGTAACCTTGGATTTCTTAGCCTAGCCCCTCCTCCATATTCTAAGTTGCTCAGAGGATAGAAAGGAAGCTAATATCCTTGAACATGCAGAGTGATTTACCATGCACTGGGCTAATCATAATGCCCTTTGCACCACGGAGGCTTTTCTTCTGGTCGACAAATACATTGTTGTTGCCTCAGGGCCTTTGCACTTACTATTTCTTCTGTCTACAATCCTGTTTCTCCAGATCACCATATAATATTGAAGTACTACTTGTCATTTTGAACTCAACCCCCTCTTTCTTAGAGAGCCCATCTAATCACATTGCCTCAACAAAATTATATCTCAAACCACTCAAGAGAGACTCGACTCCCTGCAGATACTGAGAACTAGCCTCTCTTACTTCTCTATCTCCCTGAATTATTGGCATTCTGATTATTAATCAATCTGGCCTGTATATACCTACGCTGCACATGTGCCTCTTCTTCTCCTTTACATCAGGGATGGGGAACATCTGACCCACAGGCTGTATAAGACCAGAAAAATCATTTGGTCTGGCCCTGCCAAGGCATTAGGGGTGAGTTAATTACATGTTTGACCAAATATAGCAGGCTAACTTTTTTTAAAGTATATTTTTATTGATTTTTTACAGAGGAAGGGAGAGGGATAGAGAGGTTAGAAACACCGATGAGAGAAACATCGATCAGCTGCCTCCTGCACAACCCCTACTGGGGATGTGCCCACAACCAACGTACATGCCCTTGACTGGAATCGAACCTGGGACCCTTCAGTCCGCAGGCCGATGCTCTATCCCCTGAGCCAAACCAGTTAGGGCTAGCAGGCTAACTTTTAAGTTAATAATTTTGTATGACCTGCAAATGATGGTATAAGTATCCAAATGGCCCTTGGCAGAAGAATGGTTCCCCACCCCCATTTTACATATTCCTCAAGGAAACAATTGAGAAACAGGCCCTATTAAAAATGTAATGTGGTTCTGTTTGATGAATATTGCTTTCTCATTGCTTTTACCTTAGATTTATCCTTCCCTTTTCAGAAGCCTTAAATATGTGTTTTGTTCAGGTTTGTTGGATTAGAACTAGATATCAACTAGAAGATAATTTTATTTAGAACAGGTATAGCCAAGCATATGGCATTTGGTATGCATTATGTGAAGAAAGTCAAGTTTCATTATGAACAAATGAGTTCTGAGTTTCTTTCTAATGTGGGACATTTATAAGTAGATTGTTACTTATCTTGGATTGTTAGAGTTTTTCTGGACTTTTTTTTATAATTACTGTGATTGATATTTAAGTGGTATGTTTGCATTTTGAATTGATTTATATGAAGTTTTGCTTTTTCACCACTAAGACACTCAGGTTTTTCGTTACTCCAGTCATAGAAATCATTCTCTCTGCTCCATGCCTTCTGCATTCAAAGGCTTTTCCAGTTGAAGAATGGTAATGTGTTCACCCATATTTTTGCAAAGCGGCAGCAGTCACACAGCCGAAATGTTCCACCAGAGGGCTATCCTCCAGATCTTCATACTACTTATAGATACCTCTGCTTAAGACCTCTGTGACCTGCAGTAAATTGTAAAATACAGTCTTTATCTGTGTGTGTGTGTGTGTGTTTGTGTGTGTCTGTGCGTGTGTGCGCAGTGTGCTTACTGCACATGAATTTCCTTTGTGTTATTTCTGTGTTAGAAGGACAGGGAGAAATATTGACATCTCCCACCACACTTCTGCCCCATCTTGGTGTTTTCCCTCCATTTACCTCTCTACCAGTTCCCCTGAGAGATGAGGCTCGGGGGCAGCAGTGTGTTTTTGCCTGACTGTCTGAGTGGTATGCAGAAGCCATCAGCCACTGACCAGCCTCAGGCACAGGCATGGAGTCTGGACTCTGCTGCTTGTTTCCTATCACATCCTCACCAAATCATTATCTTTTTTGAACTTCAATTCCATTATTAGTAAAACATTTATAACTAGAGGCTCAGTGCACGAAATTCCTACATGGGTAGGATCCCTAGGCTTGGCCGATAATCAGGGCTGATCTGTGGGGTGACCGGGGTCCCTGCTGGCACCAACCTTGGCTAGCCTGGCATGCCCTCTTGCCAGCCCTACCCCCCACCACCGCCACCGGTGGCCTCCCACTGCGGGACAATGGAGGGGGTGGGGGCACCCCACAGGACCCCCCCTTGGCTGGCAGCCTGGCATCGCCCCCTGCCACCGCCGCTGGTCGGGGCCAGTGGGCTGGGGGCAGCTCCTGCGTTGAGCATCTGCCCCCTGGTGGTCAGTGTGCATCATAGCAAGCAGTTGTTCTGTCGGTAATTCCGCCATTTGGTCAATTTGCATATTAGGGTTTTATTATATAGGATAATACACTGGGCTCTTCTTTAAATTATAAAAGCATTGTATTAGCTGATCACTATGCAAATTATGGGAAGTTAAAATTATTATATATCCATTATCACTAAAAAATTTTCCCCCTCATTTTACTACAAACCATTCTTTTTTTGGAGTTGGCAAATGTTCATTTCTTTGTAGACCCCAACCCCCGTGCCTCAAGGCCCAGTGTTTCAGGATGAGCCGAGCTGGTCTGTTGTGATTGCAGGTAATACAAGAGAGGCCATTTAGTCAGGAGGATCCATAGGGTCTACTTATCCCTTTTTTTCCTTAGGAGAAATTCTCACAATAAAGGTCAGTGTTTGTGAAGAGTGCTTTTTTTCTTTTACATGGATATTAAAATTCATTGTCTTATCTTAAGGAAAAAAAATGTTGGTAACAGCATCTTTGAGGGCTGTGTGAGCTGTTGTTGACCTAGGTGACTTGTTCTCAGAATGTCTTGACTTAAATTAATCTCCCCTTTCAGTGCTGAAATCTTAGGATTTCCATTTGCTGAACTGGGAATATAAATAAAAGAAACCAACTTTGCTGTAGGTAATTATGTTAGAAGAGAGTTTACTAGTGTCACTGTTCATTTCATTAGAGAAGGCTCAGCTTATTCACAATGCATCTTTTATCCCCCATCTCTATCAATGCATTTTACAGATTTGCAGCCAAAAATGTGTTCTAATTAGATCCCTTTTATCAAACATAAAAATTTCACTTATATGTTATTTTTTATAGCAAAGACAGTACAAAATACTCTGTAGACATGGATATGTATACTTAAGGTTATGTTTCATTATTATAATATATCTCAGGACAATGATAATAATTTGTGTAAATTAACTTCATAAGGTCTGAATGGCTGAGGGCTAGAAATTCCCTTCAGAAAAGAAACACACAGCAGGCACAGATTAAGGGGTGAGCGCCAAGGAAGCTAGCACTTTTTTCTGGTGTTGCTGTATTAACTGTGAGGGCGGATGTCACAGGATCTTTAAAGCATCTGTGATGTTCCAGAGACTGATGCCGGCTTCCTGTCCTTTCAAGGGGACTCCTTGATCATGCATTAGACTAAAAGGAGGCAGTTGGAAAGCAGTTCTTGTGTTCTGATTGCCCAGTGGGTTGAAGTTTGGGGACAATAAGTGGATACCAAGGAAGGGTCAGCTTTGAAAGCTGGCAACCCAGTGAGCAGACCAAATCAGAGAGAATGGAGGATGACTCTTTAAAAAAATTATTTTGTCTAAGATAGAGATTTTCTTTCTTAAACATTTTGAAATCTGCTTGATGAATACTTGTCAAATTGATGTGGGGTGGGGGGGAGTGTTTGTCTTACCTTTTATCTTATTCCGTCAGATCATTAATGAAAATCACAGCTCCAAAAGAGGTTTAGACCAAGGATTGTTCCACAAAAGGGGTAATAAAGAGCACAGGAGCTATGAAGGGCAGGGAGTGGGTGAGAGGAAGGGCACAGGGCCAAGCTGTGCGGTTGAGGCTTGTGGTATTTCCTGCTGCTGCCTCCAACATCATCTGCTGTGCTAGCGTGCGATTTTAAATATCTGGTATATTCTTTAAAAACTACAAGACCTTTTGCTACTTTCTTGCCTTCAGCATGTCTATATATGCCAGCCTTCGATTTTAAGATCAAGATATTTATAATAAAAACAAATAGTAAACTGGTTCCTTCAACCCCACTCCTCCTAAGAAAGGATTTTTACAGAAAAACAACTTGTACACAATTGCAAGTCACTTCCCGTTGACAGTCTTTTAACCCAGGAAAGCCCTTTGAATTGTGTTGCTTTGTCATTTAGAGTTTTATGATTGGTTGACTTTATTAATCCCTGTAGCAGGGCTTACCATTTGCAAGTGTGTGTGTGTGTGTATGTGTGTGTGTGTTTATTGTAGTCATTTTCGAATCTGATTGCGCCAGCCTTTGGAACACCCAAGTCCCTTACCCCAGAAGTCCAGGCTTTCTTCATGGCTTCTGATGGTGCTGGAGAGTGATTGGCAAGCTTGAATGGGGGCAGGAGGGAATTGCAGGGACTGGTACAGGTGACAGAAGGTGCACCAGAGACAAAATACAACACCACTGGGCCCATTATTTTGGTTGGAAATACGTAAGAAAACCTTTCCTCAAAGTAGAAACAATAAACAAATTATCCACTTCCACAATCAGCTAATTGAAACTGTCTCTCAATAAACAAGTGGATTTTCTGCTAACAAATACTTTTGTGAATTTAACCTCCAGTGCTCTTCTGCCTTCCCCCCATTTTACTTACTTATTCTCACTGAAAATTTTTTTTGTCTGTATTTTTTTTTTTTGTTAATCCTCACCCAAGGATATTTTTTTCATTAATTTTTAGAGAGAGTGGCAGGAAGAAAGGGGAGGGTGGAGGAGAGAAACATGGATGTGAGAAAGACACATTGATTGGATGCCTCCCACATACACCCCGGCCAGGACTGGGTCAAACCTGCAACCCAGATATGTGCCCTTGACTTGGAATTGAGCCTGTGACCCCTGGGTGCACAGCTGAGGCTCTAACCACTGAAAGGCACAGGCCATGGCTCACTGAAATTATTTACAATTACATTACATCTTAGTAATACTTAATACTGTATCCCTATTTTTGCATCCTCTTGACTTAAAGTCCATGACTGTCATTTGATTGCATGGCACAGTTGTTTTTTAAATTGGAATTAATATTAAATTGATTCAACTCATTTTATTTTCTTGGCTGTAATAAATCAAGGAAGGGAAGTGGCAGCCACTGCAGCCCATGGGCATGTAAACCTAGTCATTTTAAGAGCAAGTCAATAGCCTCCTTTTTAATAATCACAGCTTATTTTAAAATTATCAGATTACAATGATTACTTGTAGTTCAAAGATAGGAAACAAAGTTTCAGAGAAACATATTTGTTAAGTATTTGAATTACCTACTAATTATTTCTGGAATGTTTTCAACCAGTGTATGAATGATACTTAGTAACTGAAATCACTATTTGGAAATCATCTTAATACATTGAGAGGAAGAGAATGCTATAAGTATGAAAAATATAGTCTCAGAACTTAAACCCCTGTTTTCTGTTTAGCAATATAAGGTGTTTTAAATGAATTGATATGGAGAGATTTAACACTTAAAATGTTAAAATAATTTTATTTAAAAATTTTTAATCATCCCATAAAACTGATTTTTTAAATCTTTATTGTTGAAAGTATTACATATATCCCCCCTTTTCCCCATTAACCCCTTCTAGCCCATCCTCACCGCAGGCCTTCACTGTTTTAAATACCCTTTCTTATTATCTCCTATATTATTCACTCTATTACTTTCTAATTCAAGAGAAAGTAGTAGCTTTATTAACGTTCTTAAAATTCAGAGTGTTCATTTATTATAAATTGTCTGATACTTGAATGTCTAAATAAAATATCCCATTGTTTGCCTGAGGAATATTTTTTCTCAAGTGCAAATGTTCTATGTGATTGTGGTGATGAAATTGCTTAGTATACTTTTGAATCAAAAATTCTTGTAGACAATTTAAATGTACAAGTTTATGATCAAGTCTTGGTCCATGCACTGGCATATGGAAGTATACTTAAATTTATTTTTTATTTCTTTTATGATTGGTCATGGTTTCTTTTGATTCAGACACTTTATGCATATTCACTTGTATAAATGTGTGCGTACACACACACACACACACACACACATAAACACACATGCAGAAAGCATAAACAGGGCTTTTCCAGGCTATCAAGGCAATTTTCTGAATGAGCTGCGAAACTGAAATTAGTATCTTTCTTTAGAGTCATCAAGGACAAAGCCCATCATCTATTATCCCTGCCTGATGCTTAACTCTCCATGAAGTTAATGTGGATTTTGTACATAAGGGCACAGGATCAGGGGACGCAAGCAATTCCTTTGACCATGCGCAGTTAAATCCATAATGGTGCATGCTCTGATTTAATTAGTTCTCATATAATGTGATGCAGCCAGACTGATGTAATTAACAATGATGGTGCTGACAAGAACTTTGCCATTATAGGTACTAGAAACTCCGGGTTTCAAGTTAAGTATTTACATTGTTTTAACAAGACTGTGATATTTAAATTAATTTTGAAGTGAACTTGTATTTAAAAGAAAATAAGATGCTTTAAATTAATCAATACTGCTCTTTCCTGTGATAACTAAGAAGGTAGTTTTCCATCATCTGTGTCATTCTTTTTTCTTAATAAAATTGTGTATAGAACCTCAGCATATAAAACTGATCAAAACAATTTTATTAGAATAAACTTAGTTTTAAGGTCAAAGGTATTACATTTCTTTATTCTTAATATACATTTTTAAGAATATTGAGTCATCTCTGTAGCATCTTAGCTTTCTGAGAAACATTGTTTGAAAAACATCCATCTGCTGGATGGTATCCAAGCTCTTTGATTTGGTGATTTTCTTACTTTATCCACAACCTAAATTTCTGCCTGTCCTTTTTGCACCAGCCAGACAGGTTGCCTCACTTGCCCTGAGCATCAGGGTTTCCTGACAGCATGTCCCTAGCTGGAATGCTATTCCTCTCCTCTCTTTACACAGTTTCCTGACCTTCAGGATATAGTTTAAGCATTTCTTGCTTATAGTTGGTGCCATTGCAAAACACCACTTGTATTGACACCCTTAGCTCTGTAAAGTCACTTATCTGCTTATATGTGCATGTTTGTATTCCCAAGTAGATTGCAAATTTCTTTGCTTTAAAAATAAAGGGGGCGGGGGGACCCTGCACTGTTCCCAGACTTAGCCTAGCATGATGCTGTGCTAGTCACTGTTTAATATTGAAGAGTGAATTTATGGCAGTCATATCTTTCAAAATCTATTTTGAGCAGTCCTACTCAAATACATAGCACCTAAGTTTATTTCTATTTGTCCATAGGTAAGCCTGGATACATTTTCGTGGAGAGCATTATTATGCTTGGTGACATTTCTGGTCAGCCCACCCAACCAGGACATATGACATTGCTCCAGGACCAGTTATGTAGCATGATTATAGAAGGAAAGGCTTCCTTTCCTTGCCTGAGAGGGAGTGAGCAGAATCTTAGTAGGACTCCATTGGCTGTGATAAGAAAACCTTCTGTGTCTGTTTTCCCAGGGGTTCAAATGTGGAAATAGCGGGGGTGGGGGAGGGGATGGCAGTGACTGGGCAGCTGTGTGAAGGGGCTTTTCAGAACCTGGGAATGACGTTGCCCTTAGAGAGGCAATCAAATATATGTTTTCCTGCCAGAAGTGTGAGAATAATGGTGTGGAAGTTGGAGGGTTTGATAAACACTTCTCATAGCTTTGCTATTATGCTGGTAAGCTGCTTTTCTGCTTTAGTTTACCCAGAAGAAAATGACAGCATTCTTCATCTTAACAAGTTTCCTGTGAAGTTGTGTGAATAAAAAGTGGGTCCATTCAGCCCCTGGGAAAGAAAGAAATTCCAAATTTTTTATCAAGCCTTGTAGTTATGTATTGAATGTTTGCTCAGAACATTGGAGGTTTCCTTACCTAGCTCCGACATCCATCCCCTGCCATCAACCCCTAATTCCAGGTGACAAATATAACTGGATTTGTTACAATTAGAACAGCATGAATTCTTACATTGTGTAAATGAGTATGGCTGGTTGTATGGCCTTGGTTTGCCAGTACTGATTTTATAGGACATGCAGTTTATTTCATAGTCAACTAAGAAAGCATGTTGAGGAACTCTTGGGAATTCAGAAGGAAGAAGACATAGTCCACACCATCACAGAGATTAAAATCTTGTGGTGAAAAAATTAATGTGTGCAATAGGACTAACCATTCCTGACTAGTTAGTCATGTGGTAAACAAAAAGTGCTTGAATTCAAAACAGGCCATACCTCTGAAGTCTGGATTGATTTGGAAGGTTTTCTGAAAGGATTCCCAGTGCAGTAGAATATAAAACAGTAGCAGAGCTGGTGATGATGAATATTTGTTGTTTTTTATTTGTGTTTTTTTTTTCATTGTTCATGTATAATAATGAATACATTACTCATTACTTCTAATCAGTAGATATTGTTATGTAAATTCCATAGCAATTATCTATACCTGTTTAGCAGAATATTTTAATTCCCATTGATGTCATTTTACTTAGATTTTTTTTCCTCTGGTCAAGTCAATTGGAATCTCAGAAAGCTCAGAGATATCTAACAGTATAAATTACATGTGTTGAGTGGTGACGGGTGATCTAGATCGATTCTGGCTACTCAGATGTGGCCTGTGGACCAGCAGCAATGGCATCACCTGGGAGCTTGTTATAAGCACAGTAGAATCGCAGGCCCCACCTGAGACCTGCTAAATCCGATCTCATTTTCACAAGATCCCCAAATAACACATGTACACATTCAGTGGTGGGAAGCATTTTTCTCAGCTCTTCACACTGGGCATTTAGTGTTCCGTTCTCATCTGATTCTGTTGACACTCTTTACCAATTGTGAAAGTGGGTGTTTAAGCACTACGTATGTAGTCTCCCCTGAGAAGGATACATTCTTTAACAGAATAAAGTTTGGTAGCATTAAGGATGAATGATCCTGGCCATAGTTAAAGGTTAAGTGAATACCTAAACTATTTTCCCAGCACTTGGAGTTTTTAAAAATTCAAACCATGTTTTGGAAAACACTATTTTCCCTTTTATATCTAAGTCCATATGAATTCAATTTTGTGGGAAATTTAAGCCACATGTTTCTGATTCATTTGTACTTAACCCTTGAGAAGCTTGTGTTTGTTACAACAGCAATTGCCTGTCCAAAAAAAATCTTAGTCTTTTAGTAAATCCTTCATAGGGGCAGAGAGATGGGGAAAAGAGAAATGAGGAGAAGACATTGGAAAGACCCAGAGAAATTGGGATTTGAGTTCAGGACTCTGAACCTGGAAACAGGTCTGTAAAGATTCCATCTGTGGACGGCTTCTGTTGTACACACCTTTGGCAGGGGTAGGAGAGGGCAATATAGAGTCTCATGTGCTGAAAAGAAACAGGAAGATGTGTAGCTCATGCAGCAGAGACAAAAGCCATATTTTTTAACCATACATTAATGTTTCTCTTCCTTTCTTCTATAACTTATATTTATATCACTTCGTGAGAGTTCTGTGTTTTGACCCCTTCAAAGACCTTGTCCATATTTAGTAACAGCCATCCTCTTAACGATGCTGACAGGCGAGAGGACCAAGTGCTGCATATAGCTGCTGGGAACCTCGGTGGGGGACGAACTTAAAAAAGCAACCTTTACTGTCTTTACTTTGAGTGTTATAATTTGATCTGATGTTTAACCAGAGAATTGGAAAAATTCATTAAGCTTCTTTTTGCCTCTCGATAAAGCTTGAATTCTAGCTTGTCCAATTGTACACTCAATGTGACATTTTTTATTGATTGATGGATAGAATGTATAAATGCATGTGTATACATATGAGAATATATGTTATGAATATATAGTGAGTGTTTATGGTGGAAGAAAATAGTGATCAAATTAATCATGTTTTCTATTTAGACATCTATCCCTACATTTCATGCGTTTGTTTAAGTAAGAGAACTTGGCTTGATTACAGTTCTTAGTAGCCGTTGGTAAATCAAAGGGCATTTGAATTCCATGTCTAACACATTATCCCAGGCAGCCAACAAATACATATTCATATGACAGATACTCTAATCAAGGCTGAAGGTCTTAAGTATTTTAAAAAAAGCAGCTTTCATGCTAGAAGGCAAATAGAATGCTAGTGGAGATTATGATTTTGCCAGTTTTCCCCTGCTATGGGCTTTGCATGATTATCTTTTTTTGTGGCATGTAATGCCTTCAAACATGCCCTTCCCACTCTTTAGAGAGAAAGCCTTTCTCCTCTGTCATCAGCTGCCTGACTCTTACCCTCCAGCCTCACCCAAAATCAGTCTGTGAGCCTTCTCTGTACCCCCTGTCTAGGGTCAGTGTCCACCATCTGTGCTTCCCACACATTCTGGGCTTACCTCTGTCCTAACATTTGTTCCTCTGGTGCATGAATAACTGGTTATGTGCCTGTCTTCCCCAGGGTAAGTGACTCTGTCTCGTGTAGCTGTATGCCTACCACCAAACACAAGAGGAAGCCCTCAGTGAGCGGTTGAGTGAATACACCTGTGACTTACATAATAGTCTAAGCCAGCTCTAAAAGATGAACATTTTCTAATGATGCCAGACTTAAAATCTGAGCTTGTGGATTGAGTCTGTTAAGGACTGTGTAAATGAATCTAATGTTGTAGTTTCTTGTCACAAGGAAGCTTTGCTTCTCGGAGTTTAGTCTGGGCTCCTCTTCGCTGGCCACCCCACAGATACCCACTGTGGGTCAGCGAGGCTTTGTGAAGGAACAGGATGGTTCACTATGACCATCAAGGCCAGAAAAAAGAATCCCAAGCAGATGTACCAAGAAGCAGATATACCAAGATGTACTTTGTTCAGTCCTTGGAAGTTCATGCTCTGAGGTTTCCATTAGGCTAGTATACCTCACCTGCTCCATTTTTTTAAGCTGTTGAAAATACATCCCAGTTTTAAAGACTTTCACAGATGACATTTTTATTTTCCTTCTATATCCTATTCTATTATTTGTTTACTGAGTCTCACTGTCAGAACTGTATTCTTTTTCTCTTATCTAAATCCCCAAATGCCCATTTTCCTCCATTCAGTCCCCAGTAGGGAGGAGGAACAGCTGGCCCCTCAAAGTTTTCTTCTCTATCCATCTCTTGGATTATGTATCATTTCCTTAGGGTTTCCAAAATTTCTCATTATGTCTGTTAGTAAAAATAAAGACTCGGATGTTCAACTTCAAGTTTATCATTAGAAAATCCAGCTCCCTTTGTCGCCTCCTGCTCTGCGTCTTCTCCCAGGCTACGTTCTGTTTGCTTTTGTCATTGTCATGGGAACCCAACTGTATTCTGTTTGCATTTGGTCTTCCTCTGCAGCTCATAAGCTTCTTGAAAGCAAAGATTCATGACTCTTCTTTGTATTTCCTGCAACGCATGGTATTTAGAAATGGAATTTTCAACAGCTGCTCCTTTCTTTGACCAACCAACCCCAGTTTGCCTAACATTATTTACAAAATGGAGCTGGTAAACTTAATTCCTACTCTTAGGGGAAAGTTTGTAGAAAGAAGAGGCATTTTAGGAAAGGAAGTTCACCAAAATTGAGTATGAAAAACACAATATGGAACAGAGAAAATTCTGCAGTATACATTCCAGAGTTCTATATTCATTAACAGGCAGCAGACATTCTAGGTAGCATTAAAGCATATTCCATTAAGTGCATTTCCATGGTGCAATTCAATATAGAAAGTGGATTCATTAGTATTACAGATAATTAGGATAACAGTGACACCAATAATTACTGTGAAAGGATTTTGTATGACATAATTAATGCCCTTCAACTATTGAGAAATTCTTAGATGAAAGAAGATACAGAAGTGGGAGATTTGGTGTTGAAAAGACAAAAGCAAACTGTGTTTGAAAGAAGTTACCAAACATCACATTTTATGAGCACAGATTGTCAGGACATCAGGACACAGCTGTTGGTAATAGATGCTCTTTTTAGTAACTACCTCAGAGCCAGTGAACCCTGTGCAGGGAAAGCCTGTCAGGACAATCTGAGAAGAGTGTGTTGCCCTCACAGTGACTTACCAGATCACATGCCTGTCCTGGAGATGTCCCCCAATATCTCAGAAAGTCTAAGACTACGTGAAACCACAGAGCTAGCTATGTGTGAGCCTGAATGTGTAACATCAAAATCAAGCTTTGGCAAGTTGTGTTGGCATACCTCAAAACATGCTCTTCATTATGCAGATGAAGGAAAAGTAAATAAAAAAATCAGAAACTCATTTTATTTATTTTTTAATTATTATTTTTAAAAATGTCCCGACACTTCCTTATCTTTTTTTAAAAATATATTTTATTGATTTTTTTACAGAGAGGAAGGGAGAGGGACAGAGAGTTAGAAACATTGATGAGAGAGAAGCATTGATCAGCTGCCTCCTGCACACTCCCCACTGGGGATGCGCCCACAACCAAGGTACATGCCCTTGACCAGAATCGAACCTGGGACCCGTGAGTCCGCAGGCCGACGCTCTATCCACTGAGCCAAACTGGTTAGGGCCAGAAACTCACTTTAAAATTAGTGTCTACTATGGCATGTTTTATACTAACATAATTTTGCAGGAAAAAAAACACATTTTTTTGTGTGTGTCCAATTATATGTGGAATTTTTCAATGAATATAATAAATTTGTTTTCTCTTCCTTATGATTTTCTTAATAACAGTTTCTTCAGCTTACATTATTATAAGAATACAGCGTATAACACATATAACTTACAAAATGTGTGTTAATGGACTGTTTTATCGATATTGCTTCTGGTCAACAGTAGGCTATTAGTAGTTGACTTTGGCATGGTTCAAAAGTCATATGCATATTTTTAACTAGGCTGGGGGAGGTTGACACCACTAACCCCTGCATTGTTCAAGGGTCAACCATATTTCTGGTGTTTCCATCTGTCAGGGTCAAATAGAATTTTATCTTGAGACTCCAGAAGAATTAACATCCATTAAAACTCTAAGGAAGAGCAGAGTCCATGCTTTCAAACACACCAGGCTTTATTACTAAATTTAATTTTTTTCTTCTAATTAATTTTATTCAATAGAACAACTGTTTTTCAGAGCTTCATTTTTACCAACAATAAAGTAAACTCTCTTATTCCTACTTATTATCTTTGAGTCCAGCTCATTGAATTTGAGGGAGGGATTAGAGAAATAATTTAAAGATTTTAAAGATAGAACAGTGCTCTGGCCAGTATGACTCAGTTGGTTGAGTGTCATCCCTTGTACCTAGAGTTTCACTGGTTCAATTCCTGATCAGGGCACATGTCAGGGTTGTGGGCTTGATCCCCATTCGGGGGCATGCAAGAGGCAGATGATTGATGTCTGTCTCATCAATGTCTCTCTCTCTCTCTCTCCCCCCCCCCCTCTCTCTTTCTCTCTCTCATCAATAACAACATATTTAAAAATAAAGTAAAGACAGAATGGTTATAGCATTAACCAATATAAGAAAAAAAGAAATAGGGGAAGTTTAAGGGAGAGAGATTTTATTTTTTGTATATAAGGTTCACAATGTTGCCAGCATATCCAGGTGAGATTGATATCCAGGCAATTAGAATAATGAATGTGGTCTTTAGAAGAAAGGTCAGAGCTGGATTTGTAGGTTTCACTGCATGAAAATGATTACTGATGGGCTAGCCTATAGATGCAACAAACAGAGAGAGATTAAAGATGATTAACAGTTTGGGGGTACTCCTTGGCAAACACAAAGAATTCATGTTTTAGCCAACGGAGAGTCAGCAGGGTCACTTTTTGCAAGAAATTGGAAGACCAAAAAGAAGCCACTCACTGCCTTAAGGTCTTAAAAACTCATTTGAGAATGCAGAGGGAGCTCCTGAAGCCAAATTGCTGGATGTTGAGAAGACAGTGTGAAGTGAGGGAGGGGTGTGTGATGACTCATGCAATGTTGGGTATAAGGGAATAGATATAGAAGTTAGTATTTATAACTCGATTGAATAGGAAACTCAAGGAAAGATTAATCAACCTGAGGTAAATCAACCAGCAACGAAAGAGGCATTGATGGCATCAGGGGAAAATAACTCAGGCAGTAAAGTCCTAATGACTCATCCAAAATGAGTAAGGATAGAGGGGGAGGTGGGTGGAGACACAAAGATAGAGTTATCCTTGGGAAAAAGCAAGAACAGTGTTTCCTTTTGGGCCATGATGGCGTTTGTCCCCATATATCACCTTGCAAAGTGCTACATATTCAGTAATATTTCAGCACACACAAGAGTGGCTTTTAAAATTTCTAAATTTTCCTGATTTAAATATTGGTAAAATTTGGTATCTGTGTATAGAAAGGGAAGTGGAGAATCTGGCAAGCTTAACAAGCAGTGCTGAGAGATGGAAGAGAGGCTCTATGGGAAAGTTAGAGAATTGAGGTTCACTCAGCTTGTAAAACATAAAACTGGTTGGAGACCTAGTTCTTATTCTTTGAAACACAAAGGGTTTTATGAAGAGGAGTCTGACCAGTTTCCCCCTACTCTTCTGGAGCCAAACAAGGGGAAATGAGTTTAAATTAAAGAAGACTTTTTTTGTCTGTGGTTTAAAAAGAATTTCATGAAAATATTAGGAAGGTATTCTAATAGGGGCTATAATGAACTTAAAAAAAAACTGTTTTAAATAACTTATGTTCAGTTGGCTGAAGTCAAGGGTCAAGGCCAGGTGACTTCTTGAAAATTTTCCTGTTAGTGACTTGATAACGTCTATGGATTAATTCAGTCAGTTTGTTTCAGAAATGCTACTACTTGCTTTTTAGAACTCAAACAAGGGACTATGAAGTTAATTACTGTGTGTGTCCATCCAACTAGGAGGGGAACTAAAAGTAGTATTTTCTAAATTTTGAAAAAGGAGCAACATCTTTAAGTGTAAGTCAGTTTTAAATTGCACACAGTAAAACCACAAGTCATCTTTGGCAGTGGCTATAGAAAGAGTGTGCAAAACTAGTCATTGGAATTTGCTTAAATGTTTCTCAAAGTAAACAAAAAAGTACCGGTTCTTGTTTCTCCAGACCTTTGCTTCTGACTATGCCTCTGTTGTCTTTCACTGTTTTATGATCCTATCTAATAAAAGGGTAATATGCAAATTAACCATCACTCTGTCACAAAGATGGTGGCTCCCATAGCCACAAGATGGCAGTGCTCAGTCCTCTCAGCCCCGCTGAAACGCAGTCCCGGCGGAGGAGGGAGCGGCTGCTGAGAGTGGGCAGCGTTAGCGGCCTGGCGGAATGCTTGCTTGATCGTCGTGGCAATGAGGCAAGCGTTCCACCCTGGCCACAGAGGACCTTCGGGTCACGGAGAGCCTCTGGGCAGCAGGCGCGGAGCGGCCAGGCCCCGCAGAGAGCTACTGCGCAGGGCTACTGGTCTGATAAGAATAATCCAACAAGTACTATTCTTCCATGAAAGCTTTGAAATATTATTTTCTCGAATATACAGCTGCATTATAGAATATATTAGCAATAAGTATATTATTATAGTATAGAATGACCTGAAATTATCCATTTTTGGTTAATTCCTAGAGATTACAGGAATTACAACAGTTGCATGCAGAAGTAGTATGCATTTGCCTGTTGCAAAAGTATATTGTGATCATCTTTGACATATTTAATAATGTTAACAGCTCAGTGAAAAAAAGTCCACATTTAAGAAAAACAGTGACTATTCTACTAATCTCTCATGAGTGAGTCAAAGGGAAATTTTTATGCTCATTTATTTTTTTTATTTGGTAGCTCTTTGTTTCAAATTCCCAGCCATCCATGGTACTTGGCTGCTTTAGGCAGAGGCTGTGTTAGTAATTTGCTTCATTGCCCTCCATAGTTGACCACTGTGTGTGTGTAATTGAGCCATTTTTTGGCCTATGTTTACTCATTATGAATTAAGAAAATAATAAGTATATAAATTAAAAATGGGATAATAATTCAGTTTAGTTACTTTGCCCCTTGTTACTTCTTTTCCTTGGGTATTTATTGTTTTTGGAACCCTTTGGTATAAATAACGAGAATCCATTCCTTCAGAGTATTAATGTTATTCATTAGACTACTCTCTTCCAGACCCTTGATTCTGATTCTACTGTCCAAGTAGCTATCAGACCACAGTGCTTAAGCAGATCATATATTCCTGAAATCCACTAAGCAGGGGTTTGTAAACTGTGGGGTCTGCACACAGGGGTGTGCAAACTAAACTTTGTTTAGGTATTGCCTGTGCCTGCTTTTGAACTACAGAGACAGAGCTGAACAGTTAAAACAGAAATATTTTCTAGTTGGCCCTTTATGGAAAAAGTTTACTAGTGGTTCTGCATCCCACTGTGTATTATTTGACTCCCATTTCTTTATAATTTCATCTCCCACTCTTCAGTAGGGCATCTTGTGTCCCAGCCAAAGTGATCTTACTTTTTTTAAAAATCTAACCACAACATTTTGCCTATGTTATCTTTCATCTTCTGCCCTTTCTTTATCTTTTCAAATTCTACTTCTGTTTTAAGATCTAACACACATGCTTCCTCACCTAAGAAGTCTTACCTAATTCCGCCAGCATGAATTTCTCTGCTTTTTAAAAGATATATTTTTATTGATTTCAGAAAGGAAGGGAGAGAGAGAGAGAGAGAGAGAGAGAGAGAGAGAGAGAGAGAGAGAGAGAGAGAGAGAATCATCAATGATGAGAGAGAATCATTGACTGGCTGCCTCCTGCACACCCCCCACTGGGGATTGAGCCCACAACCTGGGCATGTGCCCTTGACTGGAACCAAACCCGGGACCTTTCCATCCACAGGTCGATGCTCTATCCACTGAACCAAATCAGCTAGGGCAGAATTTCTCTACTTTTGATCCAATTTTCTATTCTGCATTTTGTGGGTACTTTCTATCCTGGTCTAGATTGTCTAGAAGCACGGGTCTCTCCTTTAGACTTAACTTTCCAGATAAGGGCTCAGCCCCTCACTGGCGTGGCTGCTCTGAGTCCCAGCTTGGGTGTTGGGCTTAAATCCCCATCTTCAGTCTAGTGTAGCCGTGGGCAAACTACGGCCCATGGGCCAGATCCGGCCTGTTTGAAATGAATAAAACTAAAAAAAAAGACCGTATCCTTTTATGTAATGATGTTTACTTTGAATTTATATTAGTTCACACAAACACTCCATCCATGCTTTTGTTCCGGCCCTCCGGTCCAGTTTAAGAACCCATTGTGGCCCTTGAGTCAAAAAGTTTGCCCACCCCTGGTCTAGTGGGTGATAAAACACTTGTTTCTAAATTAAAAACATAACAATTACTTGATACTCACAGAGGCATTGGAATTAGTCTACAGCAATGTGAAAAGCACAAACTCGTGCACATCTGTAAGAGCACGAGCTTATTTCTGCACTGACAGAGTCTTGGACGGTTCTTAGCTATGTGTGCTGTGCGTTCCCTTAGGACTGTTTGCCAGATTTTAGAAGTGTTTCTAGCTCTGAAATTATGGGGTTCCCATGTGATAGTGCCTCTATGCAAGCAACTCACTCCAGAGTTTGGGGGATGAGTTTGAATCCTCATACTCCTGTCACAAATGTGTGTCCAGGTTGGTCACTTTAAATGCCCATCAAAGGGCACATTCGTTGCTTGTAGGACTGCCTAGTCTATCAGGTCAACTTTCAGTGAAATTTCTCTACTATCATTTTAATTTATTTCAAGAATTCGGGTCAATGTTGTAAGCTTCACTCAATCCAGGTACACCTCATTTTTCTCCATCCTAGCACATAACACAGTTCTAGTTAAAATTTATCATCAGCACAATTGCTCCATGAGGACAGGAAACATGCCTGTTCTAGTCATCACTTTATGCCCAGCATATAACATAATAGGCTCTGCCAAAAGGCATGCCAAAACATATGAATTTGTAATCTCATGTCTCTCCTACTTTAGTGACTATCTTATTCATCTCTTTATTACCAATAAGTGTTTCATAGTGCCTTTCACTCACTACACTGTAGAAATGTTTGAGTAAACCCATTTCTCCCCTCTTGGCATTGAATTTCAATTAAATACTCCTCTCAATTCATGCTCACTCTAGTCTCTCTTTCATGATGCCCCTCCCTAGTTTGCAATGGCCTAAGACTGAACCTACCGTGGGATGATGAAATCTTCCTCCTTATTCTCCTTCAGTTGAGCCTCTGTACTAGAAACAGGCCCCAAAGGCACTTGACTCCTTTTCCGATGAGTGTAGCAGTAAGTTACTGGTTCCCCTGTCTTTTAGTCCAGCTGGTCAGTAACCGCACACTGTGAATAGTCAGAGTTTGCATGTTGGCAAGAAATCAGGGCTACCCAGCATGTTCTCTTGCTTTCTTTTTCTATTGGAAAGCAATTGCTTTGAACACCAAAACGTGATTACAGGAGATTATACTTTTAAAGGCAATCTCTGTATCTTGTTTAGTATAAGAACACAGTCTCTAAAATGTAGTGTGACTTGCACAGCAGTTATGCACCTTGTTAGATCTAATTTAAGAACACCTCACTTGCCCGTTATTTTAGCACATTTTTTAAAATGTACCCAAAAGCAGTGTTGAAGTTGCAGTTCTCTTGAAGTTGTTGACCTGGTGCCTTCTTGTTGTACCAACCTGTATATTCTTTTTTCACCGTAAGCACTTACAGGACACTGAGTCAATCTGTTGTGTTGATTGTAGCCTTATTAGTTCTACATAACTATGTCATATGTTCAGTGTAGTGAATCTTCCAAATACCCAAGGCTTACTACTTTTAAGAACCAACATTTCTTCCTATATTATCTTTAGTATTTAATGGGGATTCTCTTAAAGCCTATCTAATGACTCCCTAACTTCTTTAGCAGTATGTTCAAATGATAATTGAACTTTATTTGATGGCTCTAAGCCCTGTATTTGCATTGATCATCTTCTTGGGTTATGAAGTTATAAAGGACTGATTGCATCTATATTAACTAACTTAAGATAGTTAAAATACTTTAGTCTGTTTTTATGAGACTTCTCTGTAGTCATTTATGATTTTTCAACTGCTGCTGTTGTGCCCTTGATGTTGTTTAATATGCTACCTCATTTCATATACAAGTTTCTGGGTGAGTCTGTTAAGATGAGTATATTCCATGTAGACCTACTACTTGTATATAGGCAATGTGTGTAGCGATTAAAATGTGCACTTGTTTTAATCCAAGTTCTGCTTCCTACTGGCTGCTGGTCTTGGGTGTTGGGCTTAAATCCCCATCTTCAGTCTAGTGGATGATAAGACACTTGTTTCTAAATTAAAAACATAACAATTACCTAATATTCACAGAGGCATTGGAATTAGTCTACAGCAATGTGAAAAGCACAAACTCGTGCACATCTGTAAGAGCACGAGCTTATTTCTGCACTGGCAGAGTCTTGGACGTTTCTTAATTTTTCCATTTCTCTCCTCACTTACTTCATCTAGTGAATGGGCATACTAGTACTCACTTTCTAGAATTGTGTGGATTAGGTGCATAGCACAGTGCCAAGTAGCTGTACCAGCTGTTTTGTGGTGGCTACATTAATGTGTGGTGGCTACACTAATGAATGAGCTAGCTCACAGGCCTGATTTAGGCCTGCCATGTTCTAGGTTTGGGGTTTACCAAGAGCACAGATTGTAAACTGGAAATTTGCTATTCAAATTATTTTATCTCCTGAATTTCTAGAATTCCCTACCCTTTCCTAGGAGTTACACATATGTAAAGTCAGCTTTCTCTCGTGTGATTTAAATCCATAGTTATCCTGAACTAGAGTAAGAATTGTTTGCACATCTGCCTGTGCACACACTATCGAGTATTGTGAATACTGCACATATACCTACCCTAAGCCTCAGCACTGAGTGCTTCCCTTGCACCTGCTCATTTGCTTCTTAGAGGAGCTCATCAGTAGTTGGGAAGGCTAAAAAGATCATTTGTAATTTATTCCAGGTCTTACAGCCAATCTCAGCTTAGGCCTTTCCAAACATTACAGTTTAACTACATTCTTGCTTCCTCTTCCCCTCAAAGAACATTCAGCTGTTTGTAACAACACCCTTCACTGCAGACCTAGTTGGAAGAGATTGCTAATTACCAATGATTGAATCCCACAGTAAAACTCTACTAGTATGTTTTGTTTTTTTATTCTTTTTGTTCCATAAACTATTTCTCTTTCAAGCTTTGAGAATGCCAAATGCCTCAATTCAATCCTGAATCTTGGAAATATCTGGTGGAATAAAAGAGTCAGAATAAGTATCTCCAAATTCTTATCTGTTCCTAAGCTTTCTGACCTCATGTCTCTACCCATCTTTAATAGGTATAAGAGCTGTACTCTTCAGTATGAAAGCCACCAGACACATTTGGCTCTTTAACTTTCAATTAATTAAAATTAAACCAAATTTAAAATTCAGTTTCTCCATTAAATTATCCACATGTCAAGTGTTCAGTCGACACATGTAAGCTAGTGGTGGCCATACTGTAACACACATGTCGAACATTTCCAGCATAGCAGGAAGATCTGTGGGACAGTGAAAAGGTCTATTCACAGAGACCCATGGCACACACACACTGTGACTAGCTAAGGTTTGGGGCTTCGTTGTTTGTTGGTGCACTGTTGTGCACAAGACAGGATCCCAGGTGAGCTTCAAGGCTTCCTCTGCCCTTTCACAGTAAAGCCTGGACTGACCAGAGTCCGGGCTGAGCAGGACCTACCCTTCTCTTTCTCCTGGATCCTGCCTGCTTCCTGATGTTCTTACCATGCAGGCAACATGAAATGGAAGAGAAGAAAGAGTCAAACAAACAGAAGTTATCCAAAAGCCATAGAGGTGGAGATGCAAAGAGAGAATAAACCTGAGAGGGATTTCCCCAGAGGTTCTAAGTTCTTTAGCTTCTTTCATGAAAGTTATTTCCAACCTTATGGAATTTAATGACTAAATTTTGCCTTTGAATCACATCAAAACTTCTCTCTTGAAATGAAATGAGAGATGGACACTTTGAGGTTATAAACCATGAACCACCTCCCATCAGGTTATGCAATCATCTTAGTAGGTTGGCATCTACAATTTTTAAAGAGAATATTATAGAATAGAATAGAAAATGTTAGAGTACAAATAGTTTCATTTTATAGTCTCTATTTCAGTTATATATTTATGTGCATTTGTACTGGTTGCTTTGCAAAATGTACTTTTTATCATGGGTTGTGGTCAAGTCTGATTAATACTGGTTAGAATTATAGTTAACACAATAAATAGAATTCTTTTTCTAATTTCCCAATGCCTATTTCCTTCATAGTATTAAACTTTGTCATTTGTTTTAGGTCATCCTTGTATGGGTATCAGAACCCTGAAAAATTAGTGCTTCATTTTGGTATGTGTATTTCGGAGGGAGAACACTGGATAGGAAGAAGATGATGGTCTCAAATCTTTAAACATGAGTCATGAGTTTGGAAATCTTGGAAATATATAGTAGAAAGAATTTTATAATGAACTTTGTAGATTTGAGTAAAGGGAATCCTTCCTGATGTTCTGTGTTGTGAAGTGCAGACATAGAATATAAATTTTTGTAAAAGAAAATTTTTTAAATTGGAGGAAATGCCTGGAAAGTGATCAGAAATTTTCATTCATTCAACAAATTCATGGAATACTTATTTGCCTTGCCTTGGGATTAAGGTTAAGGAAACAAAGATGAATATGACAAGGTCCCTCCCCTCAAAAAGTTTGCCGAGAGAGAGACAAATCCACCTACCTATACTTATAAAAGAGCATGAGCATAAGACAGAAGAGTATTTTCATCTTTGAGACTTTGCTTTGTCAAACCCAGAATCTGATGCCCTGATATTGCAGAAGACCGAAGAAACCCAAGCGACGCTTAGAGAAATGGAGTTACACAGCTTTATTACGCCAGGGGTCTCAGAGGAGTTGCCTCCAAAATCCGAGCAAACCAATATGGTGGGAGCTCTTCTTTTATCCCCTTTGTTTTCTTTGTCTCCCAAATTTGGATTATACTTCCGGACCTTTCCCCGGCTTTGCAAAAAGCCCCAGGTGTTGGGATGGGGGCTGTGAGACCACATCTAAAGACCTGGCCTGGCGCCAGTGCTGACAACCCCCTCTGGGGGTTGTGTATTGTTCATGGTTTATGGCCTCTGTAAAATGTGAACATTTAGTTAACAGGTATTGCAAGACCAGATTGTGGAGAAAAGGGCAGTGACTTAATTATAGGTTATCAAGAATGTACAATAGGTTACTGGCACAGATTCAGATTGCTAGCCCCCCAAACATCAGGGTTACATTGGAATTAGCTTGTTAGCCTTCTTACCTCATCACCCTCACTGTCCCAACCAAGTCCTGCCACTGAGATCAATGGCATTCACAGAATTTATAAGTAGCTATAAAATGAGATTTTAAAATTCAGTTTGAGTCTTTTCATATTATAATTATGTTCATTATTCAGCACAGGTTTTTTTTTTTTATGTTGGATTCATAAAGGCTGGTGGTGGTGGGTGTTGTTGTTTTTCGCCTCCCTTTTTCCACTGAAAGAATGCTAACAGGAATAAATTGAGTGGGATGAGCCTTTATTGTCACCTTTTGTCACTTAGGTATTTATAGTAAGAGGATTAAATGTGCAGGAGGTGTTCTCATTCATGTAAACCAAAGGTATTTGGAATTTAGTAAGTACCTAGGTGGTGCTTTTGTTTACTAATGGCTTCCTCGGTAGCTGGAGCCTGGCTGAGCCTTGCCTCCACTGTCCTAGGAGGCTGCTCTGCACCGAAATGGAAGCAGCCAATTCCAGCTGCTGCATTCCAGCCCAGGAGTTGTATGGGGCCGGAAGCCAGTAGGACCTTCTTAAGCAGAAACCTTAACTGGCAACTCTCTTCTGTCACTTCTGAGTTTTCTTGAAGGGAGTGCCTGCAGCTAAGTCCTTCCCTTTTAACTCCTTCCCTCATGTTGACCATTTAATTCCAACTTAAAAATTAGGACATGTAGCTTCACTATGAGCAGCCTGTCATAGATATAGGCTATTTGAAAGTGTGGATGTCCAGCAAAATCCAGGACTTGTGACTATTCTATAAAAATATGAAATTTAATCATTCCATTTAATACTTATTTGTTGCTCCTAGGTCATGTGGCTTGCATAGCCTTGCCCCTCTCCTGTTCAAAGTACTCTTTCAACATTATCAGAGTGGAAAGCAGCTTCCAGGTCCAAAGTGTGAGCCAGAGCCCTCTTGGACTCTGCTAAACTGCTGTTTGTTACACAGCCAAGTGCTCATTGTGAATGAGCGGTGTAGCCTCTGCTCCCGCTTGTGAGCATCATGGTCAGTACATTGTCCCAGCAGCACACGTTCAGTTCTCACAGGGCCTGTGTGTCCACAGGTGCCCGGCTTCTCCACTGAGCTCCTTTCATGGGCCCTGTTACTGCTGCCATGAGAACCCACAAAATTAATATGTAAAGAATACATATGAAACAGAATTTTTGGACTGGAACCCGGATTCTTTGTCTGCCAGAGTCAAAGAATGAATCCACAGACAGATGGTAGTATAGCAAAGGTGGAGATTTATTGAAGAACAAGTACAGACTCCCACGTGGGGAGAGGGAAAGAGTCCCACAGACTTCCTGTTTCCATGGTTTATAAAGGCTGCAGTTTCTGTGTCCTGATATCCCCTCTGATTGGTCAATATTCCCTTTTGAATTGGTTATTATTGTTATTCCTGAGGCCCTCCTCCCTCAGTCCTTCCATTCCTTCTGGGCTTTCTTCCTCCTTCTTTATTTGTAATATAGACCTTTCTTGGCTATTCCCAGTTCCCTTGTCTTATGGAAATGTAGCTACACCTGGCTTCCTTGTGTTATGGAGATATACCTTCTCCCAATCTGTACCCCTGTGTTTCTCCATGGACCCCAATTCTAAAATTGTCTTAGCCTGCCTATATTCTCCTAAAGTTCCTGTTTTTATATATATATATATATATATATATATATATATATATATATATATATATATTTAGAGGCCTGGTGCATGAAATTCATGCACAGTGTGGGGGTGTATGTCCCTCAGCCCAGTCTGCACCCTCTCCAATCTCGGACCCCTTAAGGGTTGTCCAACTACCCATTTAGGCCCAGTGGGATCAGGCCTAAATAAGCAATTGGACATCCCTCTCCAATCCAGCACTGCTGGCTCCCAACCACTTGCCTGCCTACCTGCCTGCCTGCCTGATTGCCCCTAGTGGCTTCTACCTGCCAGCTTGATCCCCCCTAACCACTCCCCTGTCAGCCTGATCGATGCCTAACTGCTCCCCTGCCAGCCTGATTGCCCCTAACTGCCCTCCCATGCCGGCCTGGTCACCCTTAACTCTCCTCCCCTACCAGCCTGATCACCCCCAACTGCCCTCCCATGCCAGCCTAATCACCCCAAACTATCCTCCCCTGCAGGCCTGATCGCCCACAACTGCCCTCCCCTGCTGGTCATCTTGTGGCAGCCATCTTGTGTCCACATGGGGGTGGTCATCTTGTGTGTTGGAGTGATGGTCAATTTGCATATTACCTCTTTATTTTATATATATATATAATATATATATATATGTATATATATATATATATATATACACACACACACATTCACACACACATACACACACACACATACATGTTCTTAAAGGGTTTCTTAAGATCGAGAAGGGGAACGACTGTGAAGCAAAAATGCCCGGTTTGGCTCTGTGGATAGAGCGTCAGCCAGTGGACCGAAAGGTCCTGGTTCAATTCTGGTCAAGGGCATATGCCCCAGTTGCAGGCTCAATCCCCAGTGTGGAGTGTGCAGGAAGCAACCAATCAGTGATACTCTCTTATCATTGACTAGAGGCCCGGTGCACAAAAATTTGTGCACTCAGGGGGGTCCCTCAGCCTGGCCTATGCCCTCTTGCAGTCTGGGACCCCTCAGAGGATGTCCACCTGCTGGCTTAGGCCCACTCACTGGGGGATCGGGCAGCCTGGCAGCCCTCGGGGGATGTCCACTTACCAGCAGGGAGCAGACCTAAGCTGCAGTCGGACATCCTTAGTGCTGCTGAGGAGGCGGGAGAGGCTCCCGCCACCGTCGCTGTGCTGGCAGCCATCAGCCTGGCTTGTGGCTGAGCAGAGCTCCCCCTGTAGGAGTGCACTGACCACCAGGGGACAGCTCCTGCATTGAGCATCTGCCCCCTGGTGGTCAGTGTGTGTCATAGTGACCAGTCATTCTGCTGTTAGGGTCAATTTGCATATTATCCTTTTATTATATAGGATAGAGGCCTGGTGCAAGGGTGGGGGCTGGCTGGTTTGCCCTGAAGGGTGTCCGGGATCAGGGTGGGAGTCCCCAATGGGGTGCTTGGCCAGTCTGGGTGAGGGGCTGATGGCTGTTTGCAGGCTGATCACACCCCTTTCAGGGTGGGGGTCCCAACTGGGGTGCCTGGCCAGTCTGGGTGAGGGGCTGAGGGCCGTTTTCAGGCTGGCCAAGCCCCCCGGCAATGGAGGCTCCCAGTCTCTCCTTTTTTTCTTTTTTTTTTTTATTCTGGGATTTATTTACCTTCTATAATTGAAACTTTGTAGCCTTTAGTGGAGCTCAGAGCTGGTCAGGGAGTGTGGGAAGCTTGGCTTTCTCCATCACCAGGGGAAATCCAAGCCTCCTGTTTGCTCTAGCTCCGTGGCCACGGCCGGCTGAAAGCAGGTATCTGGGGTTTATTTATCTTCTATAATTGAAACTTTGTTGCCTTGAGTGGAGCTCAGAGCCAGCCGCAGCAGGCGGGAAGCTTTGCTTCCTCCATCACTGGAGCAACCAAGCCTCCTGCTTGTTCCAGCTCTGTGGCTGCCGGCCTCCATCTTGGTTGGGTTAATTTGCATATAGTCGCTCTGATTGGCTGGTGGGCGTGGCTTAAGGCATAGCAAAGGTAAGGTCAATTTGCATGTTTGTCTTTTATTAGTGTGGATGTTTCTATCTCTCTCTCCCTCTCCCTTCCTCTCTGAAATCAATAAAAAATATATATTTTTTAAAAAATGCCCAAAGATTCATCTGCTCTAGCCCATGTGTATCTGGCTTGTGGGTGTTCAGAGGTTCTTGTGTCTCAGTTCCCGAGTCGTTCTGAAACGTTCCAGGTTAGGCCAGGGTCACAGAGAACTGACTCAAGATTCAGGGTAATCAAAGTGGTATTTATTCAAGGCACCTGGGTGCAGGTGGACTGAATCTGAGAAAGGAGTCAGTGGCAAATGCGGAGGAAGCAGGCTTTTTCTGTGCCTAGGGAAAGCTGCAGGCTCGGCTGACACTGGTATCTGGACGTGCTGTAGGCGGCTTCATGTTAATGCATGTACTGTATCTGGGCTGGGCTTCAGGAGGCTTCTCTTGACATAGTATCTGGGCTGGGCTTCAGGCAGCTTCTGCTGAGCATGTATCTGGGCTGTGCAAGAGTTGTAGTCTTAGAATTTCCTGTAAGATATTCACTCAAGGGGAACATGTTTTTACAAGGCTCAGGCTTACAGAATGAGTTTCCCTTTGACATTTGTTAGATTTTTGTAATGCTCAAGGCTTGTGTTCTCCAGTTAACCCTTTCAGTTCCTGAGCCCTGCAGAACTGAAACTGCCTCTCAGCATTTTCCCTGATTCAGGCTTAGGTTCTGCCTTTTCCAGTATGCCGAGTCCCATTCCTTAACCTTCCAGCTTCTAAAGTCTTGTCTTTCATTTACTGTGGTCTCTTCTTGTCATTCTCTTTATCTTTGTAGTTTTAAGGCTCATTATTTCTTTGTTCATGCTTTAGCGGGGTTTTAGAAGTTAGCTGAGTCATATATATGTATTCAGTCTGATTTCTTTTCTTCTGGTAGTCTTTTTTTTTTTAAAATGTTCAATTTATTGGAGTGACATTGATTAATAAAATTATATAAGTTTCAAAAAAATTATATAGGTTTCAAGTGTACAATCTATAGTACATCATCTGTATATTGTATTGTGTGTTCACAACCCAAAGTCAGATATCTTTTTTTTTAATATATTTTTTATTGATTTTTCACAGAGAGCAAGGGAGAGAGAGAGTTAGAAACATTGATGAGAGAGAAACATCGATCAGCTGCCTCCTGCACATCTCCCACTGGGGATGTGCCCACAACCCAGGTACATGCCCTTGACCGGAATCGAACCTGGGACCTTTCAGTCCACAGGCTGACACTCTATCCACTGAGCCAAACCGGTTTTGGCCAAAGTCAGATATCTTTACTTCACCATTTATTCCCCTTTATCCTTTACCTCTCCCACCCCTCTTTCCCTCTGATAATCACCATACTGTTGTGTCTGTGAGGGGATTTTTTGCTTAATCTTTTGACCTTTTTTATCCAGCCTCCCAATCTCTAACAGCTATCAGTCTGTTCTCTGTATCTATGAGTCTGTTTCTGTTTGCTTATTTTGTTTATTATGTTGTGGAATTGGCACAGAAAAGCAATAGTTAAGCTCTTGAGGTATGAGGAGAGACCTTTATTCAAGCAGCACTGCTGGCTCAGGGAATTCAAAGATCCAAAGCCTGAACAAATGATACAATGAGATTGCCCTATATGTATATTCCTAGGTTTCTTTGTTTTCTATCTGTTTCTAACTACCAGGCTTTTGTGGTGGGCTTCACAGCCCCTCCTGAGTCAGTTAGAATGGGGAAGTTAGATTGTATCTAAATGCCTCTTCTGGGTAGTGCCTCCAGCTAAGCTGTTACATTCTTTGTTTATGGCCCTTTGTAAATTGGGAGTAATTAGGAAAACAGGTCTTGCAAGACCAGCTTGTTAAGAAAGGGCACTGACTTAATCATATGCTACCAAGAATGTACACTAGGATACTGATTAACAAAGTCAGGATGCTAGCCTTTCTATATTCTTTTTCAATTAGATTCCACATATAAATGAAATCATATGGTATTTGTCTTTCTCTGACTGGCTTTTTTTTTTTTTTTATCCACTCATCTACTGATGGGCACTGGGGCTGCTTCCAAATCTTGGCTATTGTAAATAACAGTGCAATGAACATAGAGGGGCATCATTCTTTTGGATTAGTGTTTTGGATTTCTGTGGGGCATAAGATAGTTCCATTTTTAATTTTTGAGGAAACTCCATACTGCTTTCTATAGTGGCTGCACCAATGTGCATTCCTACCAAAAGTGCATGAGGGTTCCCTTTTCTCCACATCCTCACCAACACATTGTTTGTTGATTTATTGGTGATAGCCATTCTAACAGGTGTGAGGTGTATCTCATTGTGATTTTAATTGCATTTTTTTTTATGATTACTGACATTGAGCATCTTTTTATATGTCTATGGGCCATCTCTATGTCCTCTTTGGAGAAGTGTCTATTCAAGTCTTTTGCCCATTTTTTAATTGGTCAATATGTTGTGTTTGATTGGAGGTCTCAGCAGCCCCTTTTTAGGAATAATCAGCATCCACACAGGGACCCAGAACCACTGACTGCTTCTTAAACCTGCCTCACATACATGTGGTCCCATATCTCAGCCTGGCTGATACCTATTCCTCACTCCAAGCCCACCTTAAGAATTGATCACCCCCTCCTCTTATTTTCACAAAAAAGTATGCTTTACCTGTATCACTTAAGATCTTATCTATTTTTTATGTTACCTGACTGTTGAGTATAGGAACCACTTATCACATCTTTGTATTCTGAACAATTTAAGTGGTAGTACCTGTCACTTAATAGGTGCTTAATAAATAATGATGGTAGTTGTGGCTACATATTACAAATTAAAGAAATATTTTATACCAGTTTTAAGTCTCAACTAATCTTCCCATATGAATTGGAGAAAAACATTTTCAAGCACAAGTAATGAGTACCAACCCTGATGGAAGCTACTTCAATAGCAGGCATGGTGCTATGTGTGTTGTGGGATGGGTGGGGGGGCGGGGTGAGAGGGGATACAAAGAAATAAGCTACCATCTCCTGCCGCCTTAGCCACTCTTTCTCTCTCATTAGGAATGAGAGGAGTTATGGAAGATGGGGGCACTGTCTGGGAAGAAACAATCTCTTGAGTAAATGTGCTTTAGTTTCCACAAGGCAAGTGTGACCCGGGCATTCAGCCTTTGAAAATAATTGTACCTACTCATTTGTCTACTATTGTTCCTTATTGATGAGGAGAATCAAGTGATGCCCGTCTGGGATTGTCTACATCATTCCTTGCTCAGAATCCAGGCATCGCTCATTGAGTCCATTGCCAGGAAGGCCACCCTGTGGGTACTAAGGGGGTTCACGTGGCTATAGAGTTTACAGCATTTCTTTTCTTTCAAACTCACTGAGTAGAAAGTTTCACTTGTATTTGCCCAACACAAATTATTATGTTCCCATAGATAATTTTTCATTGAAGCCTCCCATTATAGTCTCCCATCAACAGATCATCCCACAAGATACACACTGTCATTTCAGTGGCAAGCATGTTTGTCAGAAAACTCCAATTGCTTTATATGTGAGAACATTAAACTGCAATAAATTTATGTAATAGCTGCTCCATTACTGGAGAACAAGTTTATCTTCTAATAAATTGATGTTTCTTTTTACTGTCAACTAAACCCAAAATTTACACCAGAGGAAGTGAACCTTAACATTAAATAATTACTTCAATGCCACTAGTGGTAAGAAAGGGTACTTACTACCCTACTCTAAAAGGGCTAGAGCAAGGGAATGGTGTTTTCCTCTGTTAATTGTTTCTGGAAAACATAGTTGCTCGGGGGCTTTAATTGAAGTAGGAACTATGCCCTTTCAAAGCAGACACTGTAAATACTGTCATCATTTGGTATGAATTACACCATAAGGGAAAATACTAAAAGTTTTATTTATGTTGAAGGGTAAGGGGGAGAAAAAGGTTTGCTTTTTGGTTTGTCTGGAGTTATATTTAAGATAATGGAATAGATACTTAAAATTCTCTGGACCTTAATATTTAGTTCTTCTTTCCTATAAGACTTTGAATGAAACTGATTGCTAATAAAAGATACATCTTGGGCAAAGGAATTATATAAATTTGACTGACTTCTGGGGGATATGAATTAAAACGGCCAAAGGCTGGTTTTCTTATTTTTGCTTTTATTATACCTCAAATATGATACTCTTTTAGGAATGATGTACCTCAAAGACTTCAATTGCTGATCTCATGTGGAATAAATAAGAAATAGTATCATGTTTACTTTAAATTTATATTTTTAACTAAAAGTATATTCTGAGAGAGACAGACAGACAGATAGAAGGCGTGCACACTCTTGATATATCCTACTTCAAGTATGTCACAGATGAGAAATCTTTCCCTCCAATGTCTACGCATCAGGAAGATGTAGCCCACAACAGAGTGTTCACACATGTGCCCCCCTGGAGTAGCCCTGAGCTAAGAACCCACATACTTGCATTGCCCTAAGCCTGCCATCTCCTACTTTGTTGACCTTGGCATGTTATTTTATCTCTCTAGATCTCAGTTGCCTCATCAATAGAATAAAGGGATGGATCTTGGCTTAGCTTCCTTGTACACCACTACTTGGACATTGGTTGAACATAAAAGTACAAGAAAAGCAGTGTTACGGTCCGCTTGGAAAGGATCACTCTGAGTTTTAACAGATGCTTTGCTCCATTTCTTTCTCCTTTGTGGTCAGGTATAAGCTGGCACAGATCCTGCCTTGGTGAGCTTCAGACACCAAGGCCAGTTTTGAAAAGTGCACCTGAATTCCTGTGACCTTTGCGTCTTCTCTTGGTTCAGTAGCACCTTGGCTGGCTGCTACTCTTCCTGTTTTCCAGCTCTTCTTTGTTAATGGAAAGATCAAGAATCCTGTGTTTCTTATAGCAAAACTAATCTTCATTAAAACCTAAACATGTTAAATGACTTTTTTCCCCCAAAAGAAAGTTGTTAGTAAAGTGTCAAATTAAAGTCTTTGAACATTTTAGACATAGAGATTTGAAAATTTTACCATATCAATCAACTTATAAAGGTCAAAAGCTTTTCATCAAAATTTTAATTTTAAACAATTTATGTCTGGAATTCAATATTGTTGATTTTTTTTTTGTTTAGAAGTTTGAAAATCTTTGAAATTGAGAGAGAAAAATGTCAAACCAGAGGAAAAAAATCTATTATGAATATCATGCTCACAAAATAAGTAAAGGGTTTTTTTTCTCATTTTATTTAACTATAGTTTAATTTTAAAGTCATGTTGAAGCACTCTGATACAGTAAAATCTCGATTAACTACAAGCAAACCCACAGCTAACCAATGTGTTTGAAAATTAATTACACTTTTAGAAGAAAAAGGTAGTTGCATACAAAAGTACTGCTGTTGGGAGTTTGTAAAAATAAATCAGTGAGAAAGCAAAAGGTCTTTTGGGACAATGCCTGATGAAGCAGGAGATTCTTTTATTTTAAACCTTTTAGTTAGCATTTTAAAATATAAACTGCACATAATAGGTATTACTTTGAAAACATGGAATTTACAAAAGAATGATGCAAGCCACTTTCAAATCCATCAATAATTCCAAACCAATATGCCACACTTTTTGTGTTTTCTCATTATAATTCAGCTAAACATGAAATGAGAAATTAAATTGATTGGCATTTCTAACTCTTTTATTTCCTCATTCCAGGTAGATTATTAGTACATCAGGACATGGCCAAATTATGAATAGAAGAAAAGCCTAGAAAATTATTAATTAAAATTATTAACTACTAATTATGAATTTAGGAGCATAAATGGAGGTTAAAAATTATTTGTCAAGAAAAATATTTCAATGATCTAAAAAGGGTTTAAAAATCAGTAACACATACCAGTTTTTCATTTGGGCACATTTGTCAACCAGTGGTAGTTGACATCATTTCAATGCCAACAGGAATCCCCAAATTGGATTGTGGCAAAGAAGGAAACTTTATTCAGTACAAACTGCTCAATTGTGATACAGCATGGCTGTGAAAACAGCACAACTGTGTAACAGCTCAATAGTGTTTCAGCTCAATTATAAAACAGTGCAGCATGGCTGTGCCTCCCAGGGCCAGGTGGCCTAGGGCTCTCTCCCGCTAGACAGCTCTGCTTCGGTCTGCTTCACCTGCTCTGGTCTGCTGAGCTCTGCTCCTGTGCTGCTCTCCTCTGACAAGATTATCTTTGTTGTTTCAGCTCCAGCTGGTGAAAAGCAGTCTTCAGTCTTGAGTGGAAAAGTGCACATTTGAAGCCAGAGGGGAACTGACTTATGTAGATAGAAGTCCCCACCCCTGAATCCCTGGTTAGTCTGTCCAAATGAGGACTCCAAATCCTAACAGTTTGATTGGTCCAAAGAGCATTGTCCTGATTGGTAGAATGGAGCTGTTCTGATTGGTCAGTGAAAATGCTGATGTTAATATAGCTCATAGCTAAGATTAGATGGGGAAAGTCACAGTCCTATTGGTTGAAAGACAATTCCAGGAACTCCTTTTAAAGGGAACTCCTTTCCAAGGGCTGGCTCAGATGGCAGAAACAGTGCAGACAGGGAGTTCAGTGCAGGCTTCTCCCTGAAGTGCAGTTTGTGTGACAGGCCTCTGTGTAGAAATGGCTGCTGGGCTCTGGGGTATTTTTGTATGTTTTTAAGTTTGAATCCAGTTGGTCACTGAGAGCCTTTCTTATTAGGTATTTCCTTTCTCAGGGTTCACACATCCAGTGTTCTGGTTTAAAAAACAAAAACAAAAAACTAATCAATGTATGTTTCTATTTTTATTCTAGTTCTCAAAAACATTTCAGAGTTAGCCACTCATAAAATGTACATTATTTTCCATTTTAAGTCATTTCAGGAAAGCCATATAGAATTTAGCCATGATTTAGAATTATGACATGAGCATTAAGCACTGCATTATACTGGAATTTTTATCTTTTTTAAAAAGCTTAATTTTGTGTAGGTTTTTTTTTTTTGGCAATTATGCTATCATTAAAGACAGAGATTGCAAAAACAATGAAAATATTAGCCTTGAATTCTATAATTGGTTCAGGATTAAAGAATTAAAATAATGGTTCTATATTTCTATGTTTGCATGATAAAACCTCTCTAATATTCATTTGGGGGGAAAAAGGAAACATATGTAAAACTTTAGACAATAAATAAATTAACCACCCCCCCCCCAAAAAAAAAACACCTCTCTAATATTAACAAAAGAACATGGTAATCATTTTCATTTTATCATTAAAATCTATCAGGTTTTGTAATTTAATTTTCACTGCTTTTTTATTTCAAGTTTTTATAATGTATTCCTGATTTTTGCTCTTCTTTTAGTTTTTCAAGATTTTCACCTGTAATATTAAATTCCTTTTCCTCTTTATTCAGACACCCAAATGTATATTTTTGTTTGAAGCACAGACTAACTGTGAGTTACAACTGGCTAACCTTTATATTCCCAGTGGTATTATTGAAGAAATAGTAAAATGCATAAACTTTCTTCAGCTCTAACCTATTAGAATATCTTATATATCCTTGCCATTTATTAAACAGTTCATGAAAATCACACACTGTAAGCATTAACCCCAAATTATAACTGCTTCTCTCATTGTTAAAAAAGATGACAGATGCAGTTTCTTATAGGCAGTAACATTTAATTTTCAAGAATTTAGCCCTGGCCAGTATGGCTCAGTTGGTTGGGTGTCAGCCTGTGCACCAAAGAGTTGCTAGTTCAATTCCAGGTTGCAGACTCAATCCCCGGAGGGGGGTATGCAGCAGGCAGCTGATCAAATGTTAGGCTCTCACATCGATGTTTCTCTCTCTCTCTCTCCCCCTCTCTCCCTTCTTCTCTCTGTAAATATCAATAAAAATAAATTTTAAAAAAGAATGCCCTTAAATTCATCGGGATACCTGGAAAACATTTTCTCTCCCATCATTTATTCATATAAAGCTACACAGGGTAGCCAGCTAGCAATTTGGGAAGACAGAGGCACAGAAAACTCTGCTTCTGTACCTGTCCTCCTTCAAGGGCCTACAAAAGTTCAATCTGGATTTTCCCACTATCTTGGGTTTTGAGCTCTAACATTCACTCTCACAATATTCAAAAGTCATTTGTTTAAAAATTTTTATTAGAATACAGTTTCTGAAACAACTTTGATAATTAGTTTTGTAATGATAGTTTTTTAAAGCTTGCTAAGTAATATTACTTTTGTGCCATCTTAAGCCAATGCCTCATTGGAGGTGTGACTGCAATAGATTTATAATCTTTTCGGTTAGAAACTGAGTTGGACTATTTCTGTGAGATTTTGTAGTCAGGAAAAGCCACCACAGGCTCATAACAGAATGTATTTTTTGAGTGTGTTTGTTGTTGCTTCCTGAAAGTATGTATGTCTGTGCACATATACATGTTCTTTGTAGCTGAAGTAATTCCCCTCAAAAAAGTAAAGCTAAATTTGTCTCACTCCTGCCTGAGACCAATGACAGGCTAGTAAGGAAGAATGATGATATTATTTAAAAAATGGGTAAGGGTTGCATTCCTGAGATTTTCCTGCTGATAAAATGATGGCCCTGTTACTGAATGACCACGGAGGAGGAGACAGGCGACCATCCCGGTTAGTTATCACATCAGAAGCAATGCAGTATTAACGGTGTGGAGACTATCTTTTTAACCCAGAACATAGCTGCATGTTTTTAATTTGTGATGATTTATTACACTGAAATTGGTGTGAAATGGACAACAAATCTTGGGTGTCAGAATCTGAAAATGAATTTTATCAGCTGAGGAACGTGAGTGCCTTTGGGATTTGTGTAAGTTTCTCATAATTCTTTTCCTAGTATAAATGATGAGTAAAACTGTGAAAATAAACTGACAATGGCATGATATTTCCTAAGTAGCTAATTTCACATGTATACAAACACATAAATATAGCATTTAGCTTCAGTTTAGACTTTGTCTATAATTCAAGGTAGTTTGTACATATCCAAAGAAATATTTGTCTAAAAACTTTAAAGTAAATATGAATACCATTTGTTGTAGTTCAAACATGTCTATAGAAAAATGCAAACATTGTAACAAGGTTTTTACTAACTTTTGTTTTTCACTGTTCAAACTTGAAAGAGAATTTATACCTCTATACCAATATAAAAATGCTAAGATTGATGAAAAAGCTGCCCTAGTTAGAAACTAACTTTGCATGCATAATTAATTTGAGCATCACATTCCTACTTCACAAGCAGAAGAGAAATTGAATTCAGGTGTTTAGTGAACATATGGGGGATTTACTGTGAATTTATGACCTGTGGTTTGAGTGTAAAACCCCAAGAAACTTGCTGATAAAACTTAATGAAGCTTGTGCAGAGGAGCTATTTTTATTTGTACTTTGGTAATTGATACATTTCTTGGTTTAACCTTCCCACTCCTTCCCCGTATTGCTCATAAATCTTCTAGTTTGAGCCATCCATAGTAGAAAGCCCCAGTCTAAGCCAGGCTACTCTAATGCTTAACTAATCTGAAAGTTCAGTTTGCTTTTTCACAGCATTTGAGTCTATTCTTTCTTTCTGTTTTAATTTAGCAATTTATGCTTCCTTGCCTGAATAGGTGACAGGAAGCAAACCCATGCACGCTCGGGGGAAGTACTCCAGGTTCTTCCAAGAGAAGCAAAAGCTTTCTCAGGGAGGGTGACACCACTTCACTCTGTTTTAAGTAAGCAAAGATGAAGGCACAATGTAGCTCACTAAAACAATTTAGGCGACAAATTCGTTACCATTTAGCGGTTTTTCTCCCCAAGAATAAGCACATGTTCAGAAAGAGGAACCTGTCACACACCCAGGATTTTACAAAAAATGCTACTGATTTGAGTGCCAGGAACAAAAACATGTTGCAAGTACTCCATTTTACCGTACAGTTATAATGTCTTTAAATGAGAAACCTGTGTTCGCTCACTAATTTATAGCAATTACAAACTCAGTTCTGACATCTGTGGATTTTAACTCTTTGGTGATTACAGGATCAGGAATACTTTATGGAACTGCTCATCAGTATAGGAGAGCATCTCAGTGAGGAGCGCGTTGTTTACCCATAGTCTCTGAATGGTGTCAGTTCCTGGGGGTTGTGCTAGAATCACGTTTTAGTTCAGTGACATTCTGCCCCCAATGCTTTAGTCATCCCTGTTCAAGAACTTGTTTGTATCCACTTTATCATGCTGACAATCTGTCTGTTTTGAAAGGATTACAACTCTGCACATCCGTGCATGACATCACAGTGAAACGTTGCTTAATGATCTGAGACATTTTTGGTTGTTGCTGGCTGCCTGTTTCTAAAGCTAGGTGACAGGCCTGTCCTACATGTTTTCCTGGTGTCACTTTTTTGCCTAATCCAGTCCTGGTGTCTGTTTTAAGTGATATCTATGAATTAGCTGAATTTTAGATTTTTCATTGGCCTAAATAAAGGGACTGAGTGTTTTCTCTTTCTTAGGATGCAAGAAGAATTAGTAATTGGACAAGGAAGGGAAAGGTACTCTAATTTTTTTCAATGAAAATCTTTCAAAAAAGGATAGTAATCTTAGGGTGGGATGTTTACATAATGTGCTGAATCTTTAGTCTTCCATTTGTGTAATTACCAAGGAAGTCAATAAAGAGATACCTTTACTTCAAATAAGTGACTAAAAAACCATGGGAACGTCCTGTGCAGGTTTGCATGATTACCTAAATGCATCATCAAGGCTCGGAGAAGTCACAGTCCTTGAGTGTAAATGGAGTCCTTGGAGCTTTAATATACTGCTTTCTCTTTTCTGAGAGTGCTGGGATAGACTGTACTGATGTTCAGAAGTCTTGATTGGGAATCCCAGAGCCTGTGCGACCCTAGGACTGTGACGCTCTGGCAAGCGGAGGAGAAAGAGCTCCTTAAGCAGCGAAGTTGGCAGTTAGCAGAATTCTAGCATTGTCCCTCCGGGCTGTGTGGGAATACCTGCGTGAGTAAGAGAAATACAATAGGAAAAAGCATCAAGTGTGGAGATTCATTGTTTCCAAGATCTGACGATATAATTCGGAAATTTATTTTTGTATTTTTTAATTGGGAAAAGAATAATGCCCTTTTGTATCCCCAGTAATTGGATGCCAATTGCAGGTGTAAAATTCACTAGCATTTGGAATAGAATTTTGTACTTAGGTCCAAAAATAAATTACTTGGGCTGAGAATTACATCTCAAAAATGAAAAGGCTAAAGATATAAGCTAATATGGTTACCCCAAATCTTTACTGTGTACCAATCTTTTGTAAATTGGGGGTTTGGATGACATCTGTTAATGCCTGGACCCTTGGCAAAATAAGTAAAATCAGTTTTAAAACCAAACTAAGTTTTGTAGACTCTGAGAGAGCAGGGCTTCGGATGGTTAACTGGGCTCAAATTTTAAAAAAACAGAGCCCAGCAGCCATTTCTGCATAAGGACCTTTCATGCAAACTGCTCTTCAGGGAGAAGCCTGCACTGAACTGCCTGACTGCACTGTGTTTCTGCTAGCTCAGCTAGCTGGTATAGAGGAGGTCCTGGAATTGCATTTCAACCAATAGGACTGAGGCTTTCTCCATCCAATCAGAGCTGTGCAGCTATATCTCCATCAACATTATCACTGATCAATCAGGATAGTGCCTTTTGGACCACTCAAACTGCCAGGATTTAGAGTCCTCAGTTGCATGAAGACAGACCAGTCAGGGACACAGAAGTGGGGACTTCTGTCTGTATAAGCCAGCTCCCCTCTGGCTCTGAGAGCGTATTTTCCTTTTCCACTGAAAACTTAAGACTGTATTTCCCTGGGTGAGCTGAAACACCAAAGACCGCCTCACTGGAGCAGGGCAGTGCAGGCCAGAACAGAACAGCACAGTGCAGTGCAAGGCAGAGCAGAGCTGTCAACCCAAGAAGGTTGTTTTGGGTTGAATAAAGTTCCTTCTTCACTGCACCCCAAATGGGGAATTCCTGTTGGCACTAAATTGGCACCTACCATTAATAGACAGTTTTAACCAGGAATATATCTCCTTTGAGATTCTAGCAGGTCACCAGTCTCTGCCAGGAGTGAGCCCTTGAGTTCAGTTTTACCTACTGACCTGGTTGGCAGGTCTAGTTTCACCACACGCTGGGAAAACATCCACATTTCTGCTTTGGCCTCATGAAGGCTAATTTTCAGAGATCACAGAACCAGAGTGGTGTGTTTTGGGTGAAGTGATTGGGAGGGAGATTGACAAAAGGAGTCACCTCTACATGAAATACAGTTTATTCTTGTACTATTATTTATTAATCATTGTATTATTTTCTATGCAAACTGTAAACCTACTTTTGCCCCACCCTGTATTTACTTTGTGCAGTTTTTCTCTGAGACCAGAACTTTGACATAACTAACTATATAAATGACAGTGGTAAAATTTATTCTTCAAATATGGTTCCTCTCACTTATTCCGTTCTCGCCAACATGCTTTTGCAACAGGTAATATTTGGTTGCAACTGTGGGTAGGGCATAGGTCTGTGTGCTTCTAGACCACTTTCTTTCATGTAATATGTATAACCCCCTAACATTTCTTAAAGCAATGTGGTGGTAGTAGTGTAATGTAGTGTAGTGGGGATGTACGTGTGTATTCAAGGGAGGAAGGTGTAGGGAGTTTGTTATCTTTTGTTGTAATGAAACACAAGAGAGCAGACTCACCTTGCCATTGCATTTTAAACCCCTATTTGTGTCACATCCACTGACATCCTGTTAGCCAAGTCAAGTCACATTGCTGACATTGGCATCAATGAGTACAGTTTTCTTTTCTTTCTTTCTTTTTTTAAATTATATAACATGACCATGTGCCAGGCATGATTTATTTACTTTTTGTTATGGTAAACTTTGTTTTAGAGCACTTTTAGATTTACAGAAAATCAGTCAAGATAAAACAGAGTTCTCAAATGCCCTACACCCGGCTACCCCTGTTAACATCTTACATTAGTAGGGCATCTTTGTTACAGTTAGTGAACCGATGATGACATGTTCTTATTAAGTCCATATTTTAGCCATTCGAATAGGTATATAGTGGCAACTCATTTTTGTTTCATTTTGTAATTCCATAATGACAAATAGTGTTAAACATTTTTTCATACTTATTTGTCATCTATATGTCTTCTTTGACGAAATTTCTGCTCAGATCTTGGCAAAATTGTACTGCCAATTGGGAAGACAGCCTTTTAAGGACATCTTGGTTGCTTCTAAGTTTTAGTAATTGCGAATAAAGCTGCAGGTTGGCATGCAGGTTGGGCTTTTGTCCATTTTTTTATTTTATTTTATTTTATTTTTTATTGATTAAGTTATTACATATGTGTCCTTATCCCCATGTTACCCCCTATCCCCCCATTCATGCCCGTACCCCCCTATTGTCTGTGTAATGGGTACAGTTTTCTATTGCTGCATAACAAACTAACAGATTCTTAGCAGCTTAAAACACTCGTTAATTATATCTGTGTCTGTGGGTCTGGAGTCTGGCAACAGCTTAGCTGAATCCTCTGCTCAAGGTCTCATCCAGTGCATTCAGGATGTCAGCCAGGCTGGGTTCTCACCTGGAGGCCCCAGGAGGCAGCATTGTTCCTTCTCCTGAAGTTGTTGGCAGCATTCTGTTTTATGCAGCCATGAGATCCATGGCAGCTTTCATCTTCAAGGCCAGAAAAGACAGAGATGGACTATTAAGATGGACACTGTTCTTATATAAGCACAGCAATGTGATCATGTATATTCCTTGACCTTTGTTGCATTTCACTGCATAGAAGCAAGTCACAGGCTGCCCACACTCAAGGGTGGGGCTTTGCACAAAGGTGTGAATAGCAAGAGGTGGGAATCATGCACCCACCTTAAAGTCTGTCCATCACAAATATTTGCTGAACAATTTTCCCTGCCACAGGGATGCGACATACAAAATATATACATGTTAAGTGGTTGTGATAAAGGTATAAAAATTTAAGAAAGAGAAACATACATGTAAGTTCTATAAAGCTGTTAAACAGTATTTGGGTCAGAGGACACTTACTAGTATTATTGACGAATTGAAAAGAACAGGAAGGAAGCCTTAGGAAAGCTTTAAGGAAGTGGAATTTGATATCTTAGATTTACTAGTAGAATTGTAAAAATGGAAAGAAAAGGAGAGGTTATTACAGAAAGATATGAACAGATTTATCTTACCCTTTTCTTTGGTAATTTCTCTTCTCTTATGATAGAGATTATAATTATCTCCCCCTATGAGCACCATCGAAAGCCTGCCAAGATTTATTACCTCCCTCTGTTTCCCTCCCCCTTTTTTTCTTCCATGGGAAGGAGAGTGTATTCTAAGATGGTACCTCCCTTTTAAAAAAAAATGAGTGGCTGTTTTCCCTTCCATTGAATTCTGGATCTTAAAGCTGTGCCCTCTAGTTCAATTTTTCAGATTTCCTTTCCCTAATTAAAAATGTAAATTTGAGCCCTGACCTGTCTGGCTCAGCGGATAGAGCATCGGCCTGCGGACTCAAGGGTCCCAGGTTCGATTCCGGTCAAGGTCATGTACCTTGGTTGCGGGCACATCCCCAGTGGGGAGTGTGCAGGAGGCAGCTGATCAATGTTCCTCTCTCATCGATGTTTCTAACTCTCTATTCCTCTCCCTTCCTCTCTGTAAAAAATCAATAAAATATATAAAAATTAAAAATAAAAATAAAAATAAAAATGTAAATTTGAAAGTACTTTTACTCCATAAAGAATTAGTCACATCACAGACTCCTCTCTCTCAGCACATACAGGTCTGAAAAGATAGGCCAGAACTCAAGCCTGCAGGGCAGTCAGTGTAATCAGGGTTTGACAGATCAGAGGGAGCAGACACTTTACAAGAGACAAGACTATACCACAATGCCCATTGTTTTAACATTTGTTTTTTGGGACTGTGACTAGGGGACCACTGGCCTTGTCTTGATGCAGTAAAAGTAAATAGCCTAGAAAAGCAACTATAAAGTCAGCAGCAGCTGCAGAATATAAAGTAGAAGTTGCAAGATAGTACACAACAGACATTTTTGGGGAGGGGGCTTATCTAGGATCTTAAAAAAAGCCAACATTTAAAATTTGGGGCGAAAATTGTAGTTCTGACTTTTTTAAAAAAAATTAGGACCCATCACCAGACCTATATCCCTTCAGGGCAGCAACTTACTAGAACCAAGTAAGAGCCTCCCCTCTAGACCAAGCATATTACTCAAATTTGTCACAGAATACACGTTGGTGCTTCCAGTGGGGTCTCCTTCACTCTTTAGTTAATGACCCGCAAGCATTGGAATTTGTCCCGACTATGAAGACTGTGGGCATTGTTTTCAAAGTATTCACCGCATAGCACCTGCAGTGCGTTTGAACATAAGCAGATTCCTGGGCCCTGCACAGGACTTACTGAGTCAGAAAACATCCAGGGCAATCTCAGTCAGTCAGCATTTTTTAACAAGCACTCTGGATGGCTCTCATGTATAATGTGCGTACGTGAGGACCGCTGCCATAAAATTTTTCCCATTCACTCTTCCTAAAGAGATGCTTGGATTGCCATCTATGGAGCACAGATACAGGACTGGTACCATGGCTGCAGTTAGCAGGAATTGGTACATTCAGCCCCTTTTGTGAAGCACATTGCAGTAGGCAAATCTGAAGGTTCTAAAGCCTAGTATACTGTGTGGTCTGCCTCTGACTGGAGAGGACACATCCCATGATAATTATGGCTGGGAAAACTTAGAGTTCCATATATTTCAGGGTGTTGACATGCATGCCAGGTTAGGAATCTCCAGAGTGTGTGATCCAGTGTATCCTTTCTTAACTAAGACTGTTCTGAACCAAAACTAACCCTCTTTATTTAGCTAACAGATAGGGTGTCCCAAAAAATACATACACACATTTTGAATAATTATGAAAGCAGTGTTAATTAAAAGACATTTTATTTTCAAAATTGAGCTATCACCTGTTAAAGTATGTATTCATTTTTGGGACATGTATGTGTGTGTGTGTGTGTGTGTGTAAGTTGTGTGTAAAATTAAGTTTTAGTTGGGCTATAAGTACCAATTATAAGGGGAAACTAACTGTTAGTATTGGACTCTACTGTCTTACTGTCCTCACCCTTCCTTTCTGTTAACTATTATTAAATTACTAGAGGCCTGGTGCATGAAATTCGTACGCAGGTAGGGTCCCTAGGCCCAGCCTGGGATCAGGGCCAATTGGGGCCTCCTGGCTGCCGGCCGGGGCCTCATTTCCCCTGCTGCCAGCTGCCGGCTGGGGCCTTCCTTCGTTCCGTGCTGCCCCCTCGTAGTCAGCACATGTCAAACTCCCGTCTCCCAGTTGAACTCCCAAGTGGACAATTTGCATATTAGGCTTTTATATATATAGATGATTTTTTGACTCCTCATTGAGTTTTATTGTCTCACTCACCCATCAGATTGACTCAGGTGGTATATTTATTCTACTCTCCTCAAAAATATAATGAGCAACTTTAAGTTGTCAATCAACCCAAATATAAGTTTGGGTTGGGTAGCCATCAGTACTAATGAAAATTTAAAATTTCCTTTGGCTTTCTTGGCAGAAGAGCTAACCAAGAACATTAGAAGTCTAAGTATGAATTATTGAATCATTATAGATGAGGCTGAAAAACAGAAGTGAGCAGCTGCAATGGTTTCATCGCTTGAAGCCAGGATTTTACCTTCAGATGCCAATGTTATTCCCCAAGGATGCTGAATGGCCTTCCAGTCTTTGGAAGTCCTCATCAATCATGAAAACCATTGCAGCCTGCTTTCTAATTTCAACCCTTAGAGGGGGGCTTTCCTAGTGTTAGGCAAGTTGGTTGGCATTCTCTAGGGCATAGGAGGAAAGGAAAAGAATGTGCAACAATGGTCTCACCAGCTGCTCAGATTCGGAAATAAGAGTGAGGTGACTTCCAGAACTCATCTAATACTATGAAAAACACTGAAGTTGCCAGAATTTCAAATGAAGAATACTGGGTCAGTCATGTTGGGAGATACACTTTCAATTATTTGCAAATAGTTAGAAGTCAATTTTCATCAATGGCGTGGACTTCATGAACCTAATAATTATTGGATTAAAGCTATCTGTGCTACATGAAAAAATAGAGAAATATTTCTAGTTATATTTGTCGGTCAAGCCTCCTATGAAAGCTATGAAGTATGCCCAGAACAGAAAAAAGTACAGCTGGAAAGATGGCAATGAGATTAATGAATGTTCACTTTTCTATCTCTTTGTCTGTGAGTGTAATGATTCTCATGCCTACACCATCACAGTTTCACAGAGAGAAACTGGGCATCACATTGGGAAGACAGTACTGAGAATTTATCTGTTCAAACAAATGTTTTAAAAGCCAATAGGAAAAGTAACCTGCCTGGCTCAAGAGTGTGGAGGTCAAGTTTTAAAGCTGTACATAAATATGGGCTGAAGCCTCATGTTGTCAAGTAGCACATTTTACAGGCCTACTCACCTTTAATGTTCTCAGGCTAATCAATTCAAAAGGTTTGTCAGAAGAAAAACAACCTTTTATTGACTGGGAAAATAACCAAATTGAACATATTAGCAAGATATTCCAGAAGCTCTAATGAAATTGACGAAAACATAAAGGTGATAGGGATCAACCCAGTAGATTAAATGGTGACAGACTATCTTGTATTCATGGAAGATGTTAATACTTTGGTCCTATACATGAACATTTTCAATTTCAGATTTTTAAGCCTTTGCAGTTCTTCAAAATATGTGGAATTATACAAAGACATGTTGGTTTGAGAATTGTATGTACTCTACCATAACAGACTTTTATTTTTCCAAGCTACCTCATAAATTTCATCACTCAGGAGTGTGTGCAGCCAAAGGAACTCAGTAACACACTGAGTATCCAGGGCAACCTGTTTTCAGTGAAGAGACTTCATCTTCCTAATAACTTACCGCTTACCATTCTGCTAGCAGTTTGAAGGGTAAATGTGATAAATATAAGACTTGGTCCTTATCCTTAACAGGTCTGAAGTCTTGTTGGGGAGACAGTATATTCCTAGTGTGCTTGAATAGCTTTTCTGGTAGGATGCAACTTAGTGCTCAGGGAATGGAATAAACCAAAAGTGGCAGGAGGTTTAAGATTGATTTACTTTTGGTCATCTCTATTACTCTTTCAAAATACTGTTTTTAAAATTTGTATGACTTTGTAAAGGAGGGATTTTGGAATACAATATGTGTTTTTCTAAGTGAGACATGGCACAGTGGGATGGGGACTAGACTCTAGAATCCAGAAAAATCTGAATTCTTGTCTTACTTTCAATACTGGGCAGCTGGGAGGCTTCTAAAAAGTTACTTGTCTTCTTTGAATGACAGTTTCTACGTTGGTATGTGTGTAGGTGTAGGGGTGTAATACTGCCTTCTGAGCCTATGTTATAAGCATTTGTGAGAATAAAGTCAAATTCATTGCTATAAAAAAGAAGGCAACATCATTATGAACTAATTGATTACATCAAGCTAGCACCTGAAGTTACTTTTAAAAATGCTTTTCATTTATGCTCTGAGGGTTGCATTTTGTGCATAGACCTCTGATACTGCATAAGTAGGAACTTTATATAATGGCATTATGAAATGATACTGTAAGACTATATTGTATGGTATTATCTCACTTGATTTTTAACAGCATGATATTTAGAGCAAAAAAATGGTTATTATGTTCACTTCATATATTTAAAGAAACTGCAACTTAGCAGCATTAAGTTCCTTAGTCTAAGAAGGTGGATGGGCTAGGACTGGGCCCTGATATTTCTGACTTTTAAAGCAATATTTTCTCCAAAAAGTTTTTCTGTGGACACCTTGCCAGATTACAGAAAGGAAATGAGGTTTTACATTCCTGTGAAAAAGGAATGTCTAAAAATACTATTCTCCCTCTTGAATATTTGTCTGAAATAACTTCAATAAGTCTTAATCAAAATGAAAATATATTTCAAATGCCCAGATACTGTTTTTAAAATTCACTTCCTCTTAAATAGTGTCATCTGCCAGCAAGATGCCCTTTTTTTCCAGTAACTGCAAGGCACAGATTGTATTTGTGAAGGGTTTTCATTGTTGCCCTTTCTCTCTTTTAGCAACAGGTCAACTACTAGCAACCATGATCGGATACAGCGTCTACGACAGGAGTTCCAGCAAGCAAAGCAGGATGAAGATGTAGAAGATCGGCGACGCACTTACAGCTTTGAACAACCCTGGGTGAGTATTTGGTTCTTTGGCACAATGGATAGTCCTGCAACTTTCTGCAATAAAAGCCACTAAACTATGACCTCAGTCTTTTATGAAGCAAGACAAAATGGAGCCAAATTCCTTTGACTTTTAACATATCGACCTTCCCCTCATTTCCATGTGGGTTTCATCATTGCTAATTTCATTTTACATCTCATTGCACCATCTGTCCATTGCACAATAGCTTACATTTGCCTTATGACAAGGCATAGCAAAACTATTCTTGGTCTCAATTATACATTTTTTAAGTTCAGAAAATGTTTTTCTATATATATTTTCCTCAGAATCAGAGACAGAATAAATTAGCTCAACGCATGCCTGTAGTGTACTTACTATATGAAAGTACAGTGTTTAGTCATTCTTATTTCTTTATTCTTCCATGGCCTCTTTGTGTATTTGCTGAATCCCTCTCATTTATCTGCTTCTACCCTGTTCTAATTCATCCTCCACACGACCACCAGAGTGATCTTTCTAAAGTAAAACTTTGAATGGCCTCTCAGTGCCCACAAGACACAGTGTGCATAATAAACCCTCTTCAGTCTTGCCCCAGACTTGGGCTTCCATCTTGTGTTTTGCTTTAGTGACAATGGGAATGGGAGGTATTGGAGCAGACTTGGGGGTTCAAGATTATGGAAATGTTGAGGAATATCTTTGGAAGCTTGACAAAGAGTCAATTGGGGGTGAAGAAATTGTCTGCTTGAGGCAAGAAAATCTAGCTGAGGGTATTAGTAAGGTTCCATCAACATAGTAATGTGACCATAACCAACAATGCTTAGAGGACTAGGAATAGAAAAAAAACAATTTTTAGATTAATTCTGTGAAGGAGATTGGCAAGACAGACTTGGCAGAAAGTTGAGGCAGGCACTCTAGAACTCTGGTGAGGATGCAGGTGAAGCATCATCCAGTCTGGGTAGGTTGGTAAGTATAGCTCAAGGAAGGATTACCTTGATTGCCTAGGAGGAAGCAAAAATGGACAGCAGACAAGGAGTCATAAAACCTAGGAGGCTATTGTCAAGATAATCCATTATTGGGAGTCCAGAGTCTTGGAGGTAGCCCAATTCTGGGTGATGTTGAGGTCCAAGCTGTGCCATCCATGCATGTGAGTTCCTGAAGTACAGTAGATATTAGGGTCAAAAAAGTTAATGAGTTCAATTCAAAGTGTTGGGAATATCATTACAGTAGATATTTTTGAGAAGGGGGGGCAGAAAGAATGGTGGTAGGAAAGATTTGAAGTAAAAAAGAAAATTACTCTCTTTTGTTTGGGGAAGGATAAATGACGCAGCTAACACAGAACTGAGAGATTGGTGATATAGAGAAGAGAGCAAAGTAGAAATATAGTGGGAGCCTTTAATGTGAGATTGAAGGTTTGAAGAAGAATGGACAGAACAGTCTTCCACTAAGCAGGTGACCTGGTTCTCCAGGTATCAGTTTTCTTATTTGTAGACCCAGACAGAGCATTAGAGTAGGTGACTGGGTGTCTGTTATTAAATAAACCTTTTGTTTGAATGAAAACTTTGTTTGAGAGGAAACTGAGTGTGTAAAATAAAGAAGATGGAAGTAGAGCTTCTCCAAGTGTGGTCCACAGACCAGCACCTTCCCTGATGCTGGGAGCTTGTTAGAAATGTACCTTCCTATTCTGCCTCAGATCTACTAGATCTGAACCTCTATAGGTGTGGCCCAGGAATCTGTATTTTAACAAGCTCTCCAAGTCCTTCTGAAACATGTTTAACTTTGAGAAGCACTAATGTAGAGTTTATATCATCTCTCTTTTGTCCTAAAACCCAACACCTTCAATATGTTCTTACACAAGGCCAGAGAGCTATAAAGGTTTTTTTTTTATCATGGGATTTAGTGATCAAATTGGAGTTGGTGGAAGATGAATTTTGTGAATGCAAGGAGAAGACCAAACAATGGGAAGACCATTACTAGTGTGAAGGACTTTGGTGTAATTCAGGTGAGGAAGATGGGGCCTTAGAACAGGCAATTGGCAATATGAGGCCAGCATCCACTAGTAAAAACTCCTGAAATCAACCCTAACCCAATTTTGGGATGTTATGCGAAAAGTCCAGCTGATCTAATATCTAAGAAAATCTCAAATTGTCCTCTACAACAAGATTACTACTAATGATATTTTTAATAAAGTTTATAGTTTATTTTTCTAGCTGATCAAGTAAATTGAGTCATTTCCATGTAACAACATAGCAGAATTTTTTAATCTATTTATGTTTGGCATAATTGACTCAATCTATTCCTACTAGGTTTCTTAAAGCAGGTTTCTTTTGTGATATTTGGAAAACATCCTTACCTGTGTATATTTGCTCAAATATCTTTAACTGTGTATATTTGAAAAGAATAATGAGAACAGGACAACTTGAAGGAGAAAACAGCAACTGCATATGGAAATCGTTCTTACCCACACTGTTTGAACTCACAGAATTCCTCATGGGTTTCTCATTCCCCACCCCATATCATGAGGAGCAGTATGACACCATTTTACTTTACTTGGGAATGCAGATTTCAAACCAACACATTCACATCAGTTATTTTTTAACTACAGGCCCAGTGCACAAAATTCATTCATGGGGGTGGGGGAGGTGTCCTTCAGCCTGGCCTGCACCCTCTCCAATCTGGGATCCCTCTTGCAAACCAGAACCATTGACTCCTAAGCGCTCACCTGCCTGCCTGCCTGATGCCCCTAACTGCTCTCCCCTCCTTGTCTGATCCCCTTAACTGCCTATCTGCTCTCCCCTCCTGGCCTAACCCCCCTAACTGCCCATCTGCTCTCCCTTTCTCTCCATGCCTTCAGACCCAGGCACAGGAGTGCTGAGAGCTCTCCACCAAGGCCCCGCCCCCATCCTGACGCCCCCCTCCAGGCCAGGTGGTGCTGCAGGGCTGCGTGTGCCTCTGCCAGGGGGGCCACCATGGCCTGTCCTGATGCCCCCCTCTGGGCAGGTGGTGCGGTGGGCCTGCAGGCACCTCCCCCACGGGGGCCACCCCCGGAGGCATCCTCATGTCCTGATGGTGCAAGTCCCCGCCCCCACCCACCAGCTCCTGTGTTTGTGCAGCCTGTTGAATGGTCGTGACTGGGACACCATTAGTACCAATTAGCATATTACCTCTTATATATATACTAGAGGCCCAGTGCACAAAAATATGTGCACTCAGGGAGGTCTCTCAGCCCAACCTGTGCCCTCTCACAGTCTGGGATCCTCAGGGAATGACCACCTGCTGGCTTAGGCCCGCTCCCTGGGGGATCGGGCCTAAGCTGCCATTCAGACATTCCTCTGGAAGCCCAGGAGCCCTCAGGGGATGTCCACTTCCCAGCAGGGAGCAGGCCTAGGTGCAGTTGGACATCCTTAGCGCTGCTGCTGATGCGGGAGAGACTCCCATCACCACCGCTGTACTGGCAGCCGTCAGCCTGGCTTGTGGCTGAGCAGAGCTCCCCCTGTGGGAGCACACTGACCACGAGGGGGCAGCTCCTGCATTGAGCGTCTGCCCCCTGGTGGTCAGTGTGTGTCATAGTGACCAGTGATTCCCAATCGCTCTGCTGTTATGGCCAATTTGCATATTACCCTTTTATTATATAGGATGTAGGTATATATAGATATATAGATATATATATGTATATAGGTAGATTATGTAATTCATGAAGTTTCTTGAGTGCTTCCTGTGTTCTGGTCATTGGGTTTGGTGCTGGAACAGAAAGATGAGAAAAAAGAATGCCCTTAGAACTCTTTGTTCAGTTTGTGATAAGGTTATGCACAGACTATTAAGCACAGAGCAACCACACCAAATCAGTTGTGGGTGATCAGGGAGACCTGAAATAACACCTCTTTGAAGTTAGAATACTTTTTTTTTTCTTTCTTCAGCTGTTTTATTTTATTTTTTTACATATCTGTCAACAATTACTTTATTTTTTAAATTTTATCTTTATTGTTGAAAGTATTACAGATGTCCGTTTTGTGGTTCTTTTGTCCCCATTAACCCCCTCACCCTGCACCCACTACTCCCAAGCCTTTGCCACACTATTGTCTATGTCTGTGGGCCATGTATATTTGCACATAAGTATCCTGTTAATTTCTCCCCCTCCAGTCCTCTCCGCCCCACCTTCTCTCTGAAATTCATCAGTCTGTTCATGGTTCTATGTCTTTAGATCTATTTTGTTCACCAGTTTATTTTGTTCCTTAGATTCCACATATGAGTGAGATCATGTGATACTTATCTTTCTCTGACTGGCTTATTTTGCTTAGCCTAATACTCTCCAGGTCCATCCATGCTGTTGCAAATGGTAAGAGTTCCTTCTTTTTTTACCGCCGTGTAGCATTCCATTGTGTAAATGTACCACAGTTTTTCTATCCACTCATCTGCTGATGGGCACTTGGGCTGTTAGAATACATTTTAAATGGATAACTTTGAGAAATAGGGAAAGGTCTCTTTGGTAACCAAGATTAATTGGATTTATTTCTGGTTGGTGACATTGTATCCACATGCTTCACCTCCAAGTTTGTTTTAGGCTAAAGGAACATTTCCTACTCTTAGCTCTAGATGTTTTTCACTGGGAGATGTGGAAAAGATTTGATATTCATTTTGTTTTTTTTATTTGTTTGAATGGGGACTGTGAGTATGTTTCTGTATTTTCTACTTAATATGAACAATCATATTAAGAAAAATGTTTGACAAAATCTTGTGGATTTAGAAATGCAACTACTGAAAGTCATGAGCCAAATTATTATATAGCAAAATGCCATAGCAACTTTAGACAGAAAATTTGGCTTGTAGTTATCACTTCCTGTAATTAATGAGAAGGGAATTATTTGGATGACAGACTGATTACTTTAGGAATGGAATACTTTCCTAAATTGTGGGGTCAGAAGTTAACCTTTTCTTTTTATTTATTTATTTTGTTTTCAAACAATTGGGATTTTGCAGTATACTCTCCATTTTACTTGTCATATAAATGAGCTTCAAGTGACTATAATTCTACTTAATGTATTAATTTTCATACCAATTCTCATTGTTACCCTAATAAGAGCTGCTTGCTTATTCTAAATGTAGCTTAGTATATGGTATTTATTATGTGTCTTACAAACTGAGCTTTGAGTATTTCGAATCTTTTTTCTTTTCCCGTATGTGTTTGACCTTGACAGGTCACTATGTTTGGAAAGGTTGAGAATCATTTTAATTTTAAGGAACCACAAGCTCTTCTTCACACTGTGTACAGCTTAAACCATATTAGTTGAAATTGCCATGCTTGTTAGAAATGCCCCCACACAAAGTGCAACCAGATGTGTCACATAGAAAAATATCCAAGCCGATTACTTTACATACAGAGAGAGATATGTGGAAAATTCATCCGAGGAGCCTTTTTCAATTCAACCATTTTCAAAATGTTCTCTCTAAACTCTATGGAATGCACCTGTTTCTGGACTTTTGTTCAAAATAATGTTTGGGCCTGAGGGAGCTGATTTGTGGCACAAAAGGTCTTTAGAGGAGCAGAGGCCCAGAAAATTTCCTTAGCTCCATAATTGAACTGAATTCTCTCCCAAGCTGAGTAAGAGAAGGATCAGAAAAAGCAACTTCTTCCCCACGTAGTGCCAGGTGCAACTTAAGTAAAGCAGCAAGTTGCTTTAAATCTTCTCTAAGTTAATGGAACAGTGGCCGAGGTTAGGGTTATTATCACAGAGCTCAGATAGGGACAGGACTTAGTGTTGCTTTTAAAAGAATTAAATTCCAGGCTGCAGACATAAGTATAGTATGCTGTTCAACTTTGCAGACACTTGAGTACTGCCCACAAGGAGACTTGCTGGCTGAGAGGACTGATAGATGGGATAATGGAGCCTTTAATAGCTATGTTGCTAAATCCTTCCCATCCCAGGTTGGTAATGACTGAGAGTAGGTTAGCCCTTCAGATAGAAAATTGATCCAATGCGATGTGAATATCCTCTTCTCCCCAAGCTTTCTTCCTAGCTGTCTGTCTTTAAATACATTTTTAAAAATCTTCTTGGACTTTTAATGGCTTCTCTTACCATTGTAGACTTTTGCCTGCTGAAATTAGAGAGCCAATCTACAGTACACAGCCAATAGCCACCCAGCACTCCTAGATTGCCTTCCCTACACCTGGGGAATTTGAAAAAATATGGTTTCCTTTTTGTTTTCATCTTTTTTAAGACTTCAAATGTATGTGCTCTCATTTCCTTACACTGAGTATCCATACTTTAACTCAAAAAATGCCTTCTTGGTTGACAGCTTTGCAGTAGTATCGCTCTAGTTCAGTTTGGGTGCAAGTCACCTCCCTTGGAAATTGACCTGGAGAAAGCCATTCTTGCAGCAAAGGGGTACCCTTTAGTCATGGCACAAATTTCTGTGCTGCTGCAAAGCTGTCCCCTATTCTTGTAGCCCTGACCCCATCCAGCTGGGCAAAGCCTCCAAGACCCGTGGGCCATGCCAGTGGCAGAGCCTTCAGAGACTGCTTTAGTCTGTGAGCCTGCTGCACCAGAGTGGGTATATTTGTATGTGTAGAGCCACCTCTTTGTTTTCCATGCAGCTGCTACTTAAGATGGGGGAAAATAGATCCAAACACTGGTTGGGAAAGATGAGATGAAGACAGTAGTACTATATTAAAACCAAAACATGTGTTTATAAAAACGTTATGAGGGAAATTGGCACGCTCTGCAGATTTCTCAACCATTACATTATTAGTAGCAAATAAGCTTTTCAACATTCAGAACCTATAAGAGTTCAATCAATAGTTGTCTAAATATAGTGGATAATGGAGTAGATGTGGGCTGGGAAGACAAGATTGATAGACAAAAGTTAATGTTGGACTAAAATGATAAAAAAAAGTCTACTATAGGAAATAATGACCTATGATAGCAATGCCCAATTTTAAACAGAGTAAACTATTTATACTCTTTATATGATTCAGTGGCATAAAATTATTTTTACCCTCTCTAAATTACCATTATTATACCAGAATATTAGGGTTACAGCACATTTGAATTGCTAAAATAAAGATTATAGATCTCAAGGGGATATCAATATTCTTTCTGCTATTGCCAGTCTCATCATTCTCATCATCACCTTCACAATAGGTGTTGATGCAAAGCACATGCACCCTGTGTATTCTATTTTTGTTTTCTATACATGCTGTTGCACATATGTGGAAACTTGAACATCTTTTGTTATTCAGAGTATTTTAAAATTATTGACTATTCTATGTAAATATTAATAAAACAGTAATGGATTTTATTTCATAAGGGACATGTATACTTTTATATTAACCTTTAAAAATCTTATATTACCTAGTTCTCATTAGTACTGAAACTTTGTACTGTATTTATTTTTGTTCTTTCTTTAATCTATCAACTGTAAGCAGGTTTTTAAAAATTTATCTTTATTGTTGAAAGTATTATAGTTGTTCCCTTTTTCAACACATTGACCTCCTCCACCCCACTTCCATCCCTCCTCAGAACTTACCCACACTAATGTCTGTCCATAGACTATTCATACATGCATATATGTAAGTTCTTTGTTTAATCTCTTCCTGTCCCCCATCCACTTCCCTCTGAGATTTGTCAGTCTGTTCCATGTTCACAGGTCTCTGAATCTATTTTGTTCATCAGTTTAATTTGTTCATTGGATTCCACATATGAGTGAGATCATGTGATACTTGTCTTTCAGTGACTAGCTTATTTCGCTTAGCATAATACCCTCCAGGTCCCTCCATGCTGTCTCAAAGGATAAGAGATCCTTCCTTTTTGCAGCTGCACAGTATTCCATTGTGTAAACGTATTATTGCTTTTTAAATCTGTTCATCAACTGCTGGCCACGTGGGCTGTTCCCAGAATTTAGCTACCCCATATAATAAAGAGGGAATATGCTAATTTGTCCATGATGGTGTACGAGTCACCACGATCAACGTGTTGCGCACGCACAGGAGCTGGGGGGCGGGGCGGGGACTTCTGCGCCCAGTGGCGGCATGCCCAGGCCTGCCCAATGCTAATGTCTCTCCCAGCACTGAGGTGAACCTGCCTGCCTGCATCCCTGACCTGGGACGTAACCCTGCCTGCTTGTGTCCGTGCCCAGCACTGAGGTGAAGCAGGCAATACAGTGTCTGAGTCATGCCCAGTCAATGGCTTGTGCATGCACAGGAGCTGGGGCAGGGGGACTTCTGCCCCCAACGGAGGCACTCCCAGGCCTGCCCAGCGCTGAGGTAAAGCTGCCTTTCAGACTATAACTTCAGCCATCAAAGATCAAACTGTACAACCCAAATGCTTTTTCTTGGATGGTCCAGGTGGTAGTGGAAAAACATATCTTTATAAAGTTTTAATACATTGTATTAGAGGTTGTGGTGGTTCTGTTTTACCCACAGGGCCTACAGGAATTACCGCAAATTTACTTCTCGGTGGAAGCACCTTTCATTCCCAATATAAATTACTAATTCCATTAAATGAAACTTCAATTTCTAGGTTTGATATAAAGAGTGAAGTTGCTAAAACTATTAAAAAGGCCCAACTTCTCATTATTGATGAATGCACCATAGCATCCAGTCATGCTATAAATGCCATAGACAGATTACTAAGAGAAATTATGAATTTGAATGTTGCATTTGATGGGAAAGTTCTCCTTCTCAGAGGGGATTTTCGACAATGTGTCAGTATTGTACTGCATGCTATGCCATAGTACAAATGAGTTTAAAGTACTGTAGTGTTTGAGGATGTTTCAGAAAGTTGTCTCTTAAAACAAATATGAGATCAGAGGATTCTGCTTATAGTGAATGGTTAGTAAAACTTGGAGATGGCAAACTTGATAGCAATTTTCATTTAGGAATGGATATTATTGAAATCCCCTATGACATGATTTGTAATGGATCTATTATTGAAGCTACCTTTGGAAATACTATATCTATAGGTAATATTAAAAATATATCTAAACATGCAATTCTTTGTCCAAAAAATGAGCATGTTCAAAAATTAAATGAAGAAAATTTGGATATACTCGATGGAGATTTTCACACATATTTGAGTGATGATTCCATTGATTCAACAGATGATGCTGAAAAGGAAAATTTTCCCATTGAATTTCTTAATAGTATTACTCCTTCGGGAATGCTGTGTCATAAATTAAAATTGAAAGTTGGTGCAATCATAATGCTACTTAGAAATCTTAATAGTGAATGGGGTCTTTGTAATAGTACTAGATTTATTATCAAAAGATTACAACCTAACATTATTGAAGCTGAAGTATTAACAGGCTCTGCAGAGGGAGAGATTGTTCTGAATCCAAGAATTGATTTGTCCCCGTCTGACACTGGCCTCCCATTTAAATTAATTCAACAACAGTTTCCCGTGATGCCAGCATTTGCGATGACTATTAATAAATCACAAGGATAAACTCTAGACAGAGTAGGCATATTCCTACCTGAACCCGTTTTCGCACATGGTCAGTTATATGTTGCTTTCTCTCGAGTTTGAAGAGCTTGTGATGTTAAAGTTGTAAATACTTCATCACAAGGGAAATTAGTCAAGCACTCTGAAAGTGTTTTCACTTTTACTGTGGTGTACAGGGAGATATTAGAATAAGTTTAATCACTTTATCAGTCATTGTTTGCATCACTGTTGTTTTTATATCATGCCTCTGTTGTAGTTGTATCATTTTGTTACTGTTTATTAATAAATTTATGTATTATTTCCATATACATTTTACTAATTTCCCTTCATCTCTGACACTTTTATTATAGAGAAAGGGCAAATACCAATATTAAAATATTTCCTCTAATTAATTCCCTTTAATGTGCACGAATTTCGTGCACCGGGCTACTAGTTGTAAATAGCACTGCTATGAACATAGCGGTGCGGATATTCTTTCTGATTGGTGTTTGTGGATTCTTAGGATACATTCCCAGACACAGGATCACTGGGTCAGATGCAGTTCCATTTTTAATTTTTTTGAGAAAGCTTCACACTGTTTTCCATTGTGGCTGCACCAGTCTGCATTCCCACCAGCAGTGTACTTAGGTTTCCTTTTCCTCTACATTCTCACCAGCACTTGTTGTTTGTTGATTTATTGATGGAAGCCATTCTGGCAGTTGTGAGGGGTACCTCATTGTCATTTTAACTTGCATCTCTCTAATGATTAGTGACACTGAGCATTTTTTCATGTATGTCCTCTTTGGAGAAGTATCTATTCAGGTCCTCTGTCCATTTTTTAATTGGATTGTTGAGTTGTATGTATATTTTTTGAGTTGTATGTATATTTTATATATTTTGGAAATTAACCCCTTATCAGATGTATCATTGGCAAATATATTCTCCCATACAGTAGGCTCTCTTTTCACTTTGTTGCTGGTTTCATTTGCTGTGCAGAAGCTTTTTAGTTTGATGTAGTCCCACTTATTTATTTTTTCCTTTGTTTCTCTTGCCCTAGGAGATTTATTTGTGAAAATTATGCAACGTGAGAGATGCCTGAGATTTTGCTGCCTATGTCTTATTCTATGATTTTTATGGTTTCATGATATACATTCAGGCTTTTTCTTGTGTATGGTATAACCTGGTGGTCTAGTTCCTTTTTTTTTTTTCATGTATCTATCCAGTTTTCCTAACAACATTTATTGAAGAGGCTGTCTTAACTCCATTGTATGTTCTTGCCTCCTTTGTCAAATATTAATTGAGCATAATGGCTTGAGTCAATTTCTGGGATCTCTGTTCTGTTCCATTGGTCTATATGCCTGTCCTGTGCCAGTACCAGGTGGTTTTGTGTACAGTGTCTTTGTAGTATAAGTTGATGTCTGGTATTTTGATTCCTCCAACTTTATTCTTCTTTCTCAAGATTATTATGGCTATTTGGGGTCTTTTTTTATTCTATATAAAATTTTGGAGTTTTTGTTCTAGATCTGTGAAATATGCTGTTGGTATTTTAATAGGGGAATCTATAAGATTGCTTTGCGTAGTACAGACATTTTAGTGATGTTAATTCTATCAATCCATGAATATGGTATATTTTTCCAGTTTATATCTTACTGTGCCTCTTTTTCAATGTCCTGTAGTTTTCTAAGTACAAGCCTTTTGCCTTCTTGGTTAAGTTTATTCCTAAGTATCTTAATTTTTTTGTTTTAGTGATAAATGGTATATACGAACAAAACAACAGAGACTAGAATAATAACAAATTAATAAAGCAGTTATATAAAGAAGATAAATTTAAAAAGTGGGAAAAAGCAAAAGAAGAGGGGGGGGGGATGAAAAGGAAAGAAAAAAAGGAGAAATTTTTTTTAAGTTAAAAAAAAAAAAGTGAAGTGGCATTTGTTTCAGCCGAGTTTAATGCCCCATGGGAGTTCGCTTTGATCCCACTCTTCTGTTGTCTGCCAATTCTGGGCTTTCTATTAGGTACTTAGGTGCTAACCACTGTCAGCCACTGTCTTTTGGCTTTTAGCAACCTGCTTGAAGATCCAAGTGATCCACTGCTCTATCTGTCTCCACAGGACTTGGGTGCAAGCAGGAGGGGCCAATTTGCCCTCTAAGTAGGTTTGTTAGCAGCATGGGGCTAGGGTTGGGTCAGCAAACTTCCCCTGATTCCCCAAGCTCCACCTCTGCCTGCCTCTGTCAATCTTAATCACTCAAAAGTCTGTTTCTGAAAGGGCTTTAGGTGGGGGAGGTGCTGTTTAGCTTTCAGGGAAGATGGTGGGTGTGTTTCCCTATCCAGAGCTACTCCTCCACAAATGGCCCAAAAATATTACTCTGCCTTTGGCTGCACAGGGATCCTTGGATGGAGACCAATGGGGTTGGCTGGAAACCTGGAGTTTTTATTAGTTCTTCTGTGTGATAGAAATATCATTCTAGTTCTCAGCATGGTGGAGTGGATGGCCCCTCCTCCAATTCACTCACTGAGGACTCCCTAAGACTGTTCAAAGCCATAAGTATGGCCTCTGCTTTTGTTCCCTCTGAAAAGCTCAAAATGCAGGATGTGGCATGCAGGGCTCCTGAAGGTGGAGCGGGCTGTATCACCTAGGGTTTTTCTCTTTACTTTCCTTCTGGCAGTTGTGAGAGGCTAGGTCCTCTCAGGAAAAGTGGCCTTTTTCCATTTGGGGGCCTATGATCAAATGCTCCTGGCTGCTGTTTTACCAAGTCTCCCCACAATGCTTCCCATCCCAGCCTCTCCTGAGGTACCTCAGGTCCATATCTCCCTCCTTGCACCAAAGCCTTGGGTGAATAGTTGCAAATGAAAAATCCTGGGCTCTGGGTTTAGAGAAAACACACACACACACACACACCTACACACACACATCACCACCACCACCACCACCACTAACAACAACAAAACTGCACCTTTCTCTCCAACAGGCTCTGTGGCCAGCAGCCCTGCCTCCTTTCACATCTGGGTGTTACAGGAACTACGGGTCTCGACTCTGGTGCTCTGTGTTCTGGGCCTCTATTTTCTGAGGGGACAGACTCTCCTGTAGCCTCGAGTTCCTCCAACCTCTCAGCCTGCCAGCCTGCTGCCCCTGTTAGCTGGGTCAGCTCCTCTGGCAACCTCAACCTTCCAATCAGTCTGCAAGTGTTTTCCTTGATATAAGTCTCCTCCTCAGCTAGAACTCAGTTGGTAATTCCAGGTGAATGTTCTCCAGTTAAGTTGCATTTCCAATCTGGCTTTGAGACTAGGTACAAAACAGGTCCACCTATTTGGCTGCCATTTTTCAGATCAGTCTAAAGTCCCTCCAACTTTATCCTTTTTCTCAAGATTGCTAAGGCTCTTCAGGGTCTTTTTAAGTTCCATATAAATTTGTGGAGTATTTGTTCTAGCTCTGTGAAATATGTGATAGGTATTTTAATTAGGATTGAATTGAAGCTATAGATTGCTTTGAGTAGTATAGACATTTTAATGATGTTAATTCTACCAATCCATGAACATGGTATATTCTTCCACTTGTTTATATCTTCCTCTTTCTCTTTTTTTCAAAATCCTATAGTTTTCCAAGTACAAGTCTTTTGCTTCCTTAGTTAAGTTTATTCTTAAGCATCTTAATTTTTTTGTTGTAGTGGTAAATGTGATTTTTTTTTCAGTTTCTCTTTCTGAGAGTTCATTATTAATGTATAAAAATGCCATCAATTTCTGGGTGTTAATTTTGTATCCTGCAACCTTGCTGAATTCATTTATTAAATCTAGTAGTTTTTTGGTGGAGTCTTTAGGGTTTTCTATGTACAATATCATGTCTTCTGCAAATAATGACAGTTTTACTTCCTCCTTTCCAATTTGGATTCCTTTTATTTTTTCTTCTTTTCTGATCGCTGTGGCTAGAACTTCCAGTACTATGTTGAATAAGAGTGATGAAAGTGCACAGCCCTGTCTTGGTCCTGTTCTGAGGGGGAATGGTTTTAGTTTTTGCCCATTGAGTATGACTTTGGCTGTAGATTTGTCATATATATCCTTTATTATATTGAAGTCTGATCCTTCTATTCCCACTTAGTTGAGAGTTTTTACCAAAAAAAATGGCAGTTGAATTTATTTGAATGCTTTTTCTGCATCTATTGATATGATCATGTGAATTTTTGTCTTTCAATTTGTTTGATGTACAACATTTATTGATTTGTGAATATTGTACCAGCCTTGCATCCCTGAAATAAAGTTTACTTGGTCATGATGTGTGATCTTTTTAATGTATTGCTAGATCCAATTTTCTAATATTTTGTTGAGGATTTTAGTATCTGTGTTCATCAGGGATATTGACCTGTAATTTTCTTTCTTTGTAATGTCTTTATCTGGTTTTGGAATTATTATAGTGCTTGTAAAAAGAGCTTGGAAGTGTTTCTCTTGGATTGTTTGCTTCAATTTTCTAAGTTGTTATTGACCTATTTAGGTTTTCTAATTCTTCCTGATTCAGTTTTGGAAGACTGTATTTTTCTAGGAATATGTCCATTTCGTCCAAGTTGTCCAATTTGTTGGCATATAGTTGCTCATAGTATTTTCTTACAATCATTTGTATTTCTGTGGCATCAGTTGTTACTTCACCTCTTTTGTTTCTGATTTTATTTATTTGGGTCCTCTCTCTTTGTTTCTGATGAGTCTGTCTAAAGGTTCATCAACCTTGTTTATCTTTTCAAAGAACCAGTCTTGGTTTTATTGATATTTTGTATTGCATTTTTTTTATCTCTATGTTAATTATTTCCGCTCTTTATTATTATTTTCTTCCTTACACTTATTCTGGGCTTTTATTGTTCTTTTTCTAATTCTTTAATTTATAGGGTTAGATAGTTTATTATTAATTTCTTATTTTTTTGCGGTAGGTTTATAGTGCTATGAACTTCCCTCTCAGGACTGCTTTCACTATGTCCCCTAGATTTGTTGTTGTTGTGTGTTCATTTTTATTTGTTTCCAGGAAGTTATTCATTTCTTCCTTAGTCTCATTGGTAACCCGTTCATTGGTTAATAGCATGCTATTTAGCCTCCATATGTTTAAATGTTTTTGAGTATTTTTATTTAGTTAATTTTTAGTTCATGCCAATGTTATCTGAGAAGATGCTTGATATGGTTTCAATCTTCTTGGACTTGTGGAGACTTGTTTTGTGTCCTACATGTGATCTATATTTGAGAATGTCCCATGTTCACTTGAGAAGAATGTATTTTCTGCAGATTTGGGGTGAAATGTTCTATAAATGTCAAATCCATCTGGTCTAGTGTATCATTTAGACTCACTGTTTTCTTGTTGATTTTTTTTTTTTTGGTCTGAAAGTTCTATTCCATCAATATCATGGGGTATTAAAGTTCCCTACTATGACTGTATTACTGTCAATCTCTCCCTTAAAGTCCTCCAGAAAAAATTTTTTTAATATATATTTAAGTGCTTCTATTTTGGGTGCATATATGTTTACTAGAGTTTTTTCCTATTGTTGTATTGATCCATTCAGTATTATGTAGTGACCTTTATTATGTCTTGTTATGGCCTTCATTTTTAAGTCTATTTTGTCCGATTATGAGTATTGCTACCCCAGCATTTTGTTTGTTTTTTTTCCATTTGTCTGGTAAATTTTTCCCATCCCTTCACTCTCATCCTCTGTGAGTCTGTTGTTCTGAGGTGGGTCTCTTGTAGACATCATATATATTGCTCATTTTATTTTATCCATTATGTTTTTTTTATTGGAGCGTTTAATCCATGTACATTTAAGGTTATTATTGATAAGTTCTTATTTATTGCTATTTTTATTCTTTTTACCTATATTTCTCTCTCTCTCTCTCTCTCTCTCTCTCTCTCTATATATATATATATATATATCTTATTATAGCAGTCCCTTTAACATTTCTTGCAATGCTGGTCTGGTGGTTATAAACTCTTTTAGACTTTTTTTTTTCTTTCTGGGAATATCATTATTCCACCATCTATTTTTAATGATAGCCTTCCTGGATGGAGTTGAATTGGATTCAGATCCTTGCTTTTCATTGCCTTGAATACTTTATACCATTCCTTTCTGGCCTCTAGAGTTTCTGATGAGAAATCAGCTGAAAGCCTTATGGGAGCTCCTTTGTAAGAACAATTTGCTTTTCTCTTGCTGGCTTTAAGATTCTCTCTTTGTCTTTAATTTTTTGGCATTTTAATCTTTGTATCTTCTTAGTGTGATCTTTTTGGGTTCTTCTCTCTTAGGACTCTCTGTACCGCCTGAACTTGTGTGACTTTCCTTCACCAGGTTAGGGAAGGTTTCTGCCATTACTTTCTCATATAGGTTCTCTATCCCTTGCTCACTTCTTCTCCTTCTGGTACTCCTGTGTTGCACATATTGTTACATTTCATGTTATACCACTGCTTCCTGAGACTGTGCTCCTGTCTTTAAATTGTGGTTGTTTTTTTTTTCCTTTTTGGTTCTCTGATTGAATGATTTTTTTTTTTCTGCCCTGTCTGCTAATTCACTGATCTGATTCTCAGCTTATTCTAATTTTCTGTTTATTTTTTCCAGTTTGTATTCTTTACTTCTGCTGTGTCATCCTTCATTTACAACTGGGTATTTTTCATAGTTTGTATATCGTTTCTCATGCTGTTAAGCATCTTTATAATCATTACTCTGAAATGTATATCTGATAAATTGATTATCTCCATTTCATTTAGCTCTTCTTCTGGAGAATAATTCTCTTGTTCTTTCATTTGGGGCTTGTTTCTTTGTCTTCCTATTTTGGCCAACTGTTTGGGTTTGTTTCTATGTATTAGGTAGATCTGCTTTGACTCCTGGTCTTTTAGGAGGGTATCTAGTGCAGGACAATGTCAGACACTGGTTGTGACTGGCCCTGAATACCCTGGTTGGGATTACAGCTTGTGGCTCTTTATGCTGGGGCTGGCTGCATTTGGAAAGGACCAAGAAGTACATTATGATCTGCTTATCCTAGCCCTGGGTCCAGAAGCAGATCAGGCAAAGACTCAAAGCACCCAGAGATTCCTCCTCTGCCTGTAGGGCAATTGTTATTCTTAGTCATTTAATGAGCTTCAAGTTATAGAGCACAGTGGAACCAAAACTTCACATGGTGAGGCAAGATATTTTCCAATGGGTAGGGCAGTTGCGCCCCCTTCCCTCCCTGCCCCCTCCCCCCCCCCACATATACACAAGCTGCCTGGATAGTAAAGGGGTTCCTGAGAATGACGTCCTCTGCAGCATGGGGGAATGACTCAGCACAGGAATCTAGGTAACTGTCCCCCAAGCTCTATCCCCAGCGCCACTCACCCTGGATTCTCCTCACACAGCTCTACTCCACTCTTCCCTTACTCTGCCAGAGCCCAAGTTGAATGACAGCTCATGAAATTTTGTATGTTGCCCCTTTAAGGGGGTGCCTACATTTCCAGCTGTCTCTCCCTGGTAGAAAGCAACCCTGCTACTTTTCACAGTCAGATGTTACATGGTCACCTTTCTCAGTTCTGGTGCTCTCAGCTAGAAAGCCCATCTTGGCATTTAGGCCCTAGACTTCTCAGGGAGAACCTCCTACAGCTGTGATATCCCTCCAGAAATTCAGGTGTTACCTGTGGGAGCCTGACCAGCCCTCGCACATCTGCACTTCCTACCAGTCTCTATGCTGTTTACACACAATGTCATTGGTAATAAGGGTTCTGTCCAGCTAGCCTCCAGTTAAGAATTCAGGATAATTTTTCTATGTTTTCATTGTAATTCCAGTTTGGTCCTGGGAAAATGTCAGTGTAGCTCTAACATTTAATCCATAGCCATCTTGCCCAGGTCATAAAAGGATCAATTTTACATTGTAAGTTTGTGCTAAGAATTAGCAGTTTTGATTTTGTATTTTAATTTTTTGTATTGTTTATTTTTATTTTGAAAAATGGGATTTTATTTAAATGAGAGGAATACTTTGTTAATGACTTAATTTAGTGAAACACTATATGGAAGATATTTTTTTGTTTTACACTAGTAAGTGACACCAAAATTATGTAGCTTTCTCAAGCTTTATATAATTTTTATATAGTATAAATAGTACCTCTTTAATAATCATGATAAAAACTAATAGTTTGGAGCTAACTTATAAAAAAAATGTGCATAGTTTCACTGGGGTTTAAACAGCAGCAATGGAGAGATTCACATATAATGCTCCTCCAGCACACTATGTAGTAGATAATCATGGATTATCTCATCTTGCAACCTCTATCATATTGTCTTGGCAGCCTTGTCATCAATATCATCAGCAAGAAGACCAGGGTTATTTGTAATTTGCTCTCTTGAAATAGAGTTATTGCCTTGTTATCTGATGAATCTCCAGAGTTTTCCCAAGTATGCTTTACCTGCATGTTTCCCTATATAGATGTCACTTTTTTGTTAAAGCTGTTAATGCTGTTTTTTTGAACACAGACCCTTCTCTCTAGGGTTACAAAATATCTCTTCATGTTAGTCTATGTTTTTGTAATTTGGGACTCCCGATACATTATTCTGTTTCTACCTTACACATGGAAAACTACAGTATTGAAAAATCAGGATTGTAGATTGTACTTTTATTCCCACAATTTACATTTTTATGAGATCTTCATTGAAATAATGAATGAGGTTATTTTTTATTCAGGCCAAGTATAAAACTTTCCAGATGGACTTAGTAAGTTGTTGCTTTAAGCTGGTCATGTATACAATCTTCCTTGAAATCTCTGGCCCAATAAAATTTCATCTTAAAGATATGGGTGATTCTTTTTAATAACCTACCCTTTTGTATACTCTGAAAAGAGAAATAGAGTAAAACATTATGGTAAGCCTGAGATTCATATTTCATCATACTGAGCACAATAGTATGAAATATGTCAGTATATTGATACCAAACTCATTCACTCATTTTTTTAAGTTTTCAGATCCCATCTCATAATAATTTCAGTTTGAAGTTCATCAAGATCCAACTAGATGCTTGCTGCTCATAATGTTTGAGATGAATGGTATCAGAAAACACACATTTGAGGAAACAAAAGCCCTTCAACTTTTTTTTCTTTCCTCTATCAGAATCAAATTTTCAGGCTTCTGGTAGAAACAACTTAAAAGTACACCTGATGCCCTGGAGCATTGGCCCACAGACTAAAGGGTAGTAGGTTCAATTCCTGGTCAAGGTTATGTGTCGAGTAAGACTCCCTCCACGTTCTGTGTGGAGTAGGGTTCGGTATCTGAAAGAGGAGCCGCACAGCAAATGAGAGAAAAAGACACGAGATATTTTGCAATATTGGGGGACCAGGCGGCAAGTCCCGAAGGACTTCCTCTGTGCTCAGGCCTCACCAAGCTTTTATTGATCTGGGATGCACCCATAGCATAGCCCTTAGGCAGGTCACCCCCTAGTAACAAGCAGACTAGCCCATCAGCAAGGATTTACATAATAATAAATGGGGGAGTAGTTTCAGCTACCACTGTCTGGACAAACAGAGGTGGCGCCTACCTCCGAGCTTTGCTAGGGCTTCAAAGGCACCCAGCCTTGGGGGGGGGGGGGGCCTTTCAGGGAGTTCTCTGTCTGTGCTTATCAGATAGTGAAGGCAATAAACAGTTTCCCACAGTTATGTACCTTGGTTTCAGGTTTGATCCCAAGCCCCTGTTGGGGGGCATCAGGAGGTAATCAATCAATATGTCTCTCACTTTAATATTTCTTTCTCTCTCTCTCTCTCCCTCTACCCTTCCCTCCCTTCTACTCTCACTGGAAATTAATGGGAAAAAATATCTTCAGGTGAAGATTAAAAAAAAAAATACACCTGAAATTTCTACAAGACCTTGCATTTTCTTTTCACATCTCCACAGCCGTGTGTTACAAACAGCATGAGCTTATGAAACTGGTTACTAAATCTTGCTGCAGAATGCCAACTCTTTCAAGGCTTCTTGACATGTGTATATGACTTATTCTGAGTGAAAAGAAAAGGGAAATATGGTTGTTTTTGAAGGCATATTGTGTAGTATTTTCTTGCGTTGCTTTCCCTCTGTCCAGTGGCTTCTCTCAGGATTCCCTGTGAACACTAGAACAGCTCGATTTTCTATTTGGCCAGCCTCTTCAAGTGCAATGGAAGAAAATATTTGTCTTCTTTAATGCAGTTGATGAACACTTGGTTGATGCTTTGTTTGCATAAGCAGAACTCATTCAGTGAAGTGTTTTCCTTGCTAAAGGCACCATTGATGTGTTGACTCCCATGTTGTGGAGAGGGTCTGTGGACACACATTTGTTCCTATGAGTATGGCTGTAAATACCCACTAGTTGAAATTGGGGTAATCTTCACACATTTTTTGGTATCAGGATATTTTTAATATGTTCAGTGGCTGTGCGAATATGCTTTGAAAACTTTGTCCTGTATATTGCCATGTTGTTGCTTACCAATAAATAAGATAATGCTGGCCAGGCAGAGAGCGAACAATAGATGATGCTTGCTTTCTGTTCACACAAAAGCCAACTACAAGAGACATTGTTTAAGTAACAGGCCCACATGTTTTCTTACAGGTCTCCAAATGAATGCTATAACTCTATTATTTTAGAAAATTATTATGAAGTCAAAGTCTGCCATTGGCTTTCAACTCTAAAAGAAAATTGATAATGTGTTTTTAACAGACATTCTTCACTCAGAATATGCCTGTTGCATGACGCCAAGGGGAACAGAGGTTAGCATGCACCAAAAGGATTATTTAAGAGTGTGAGCCACTGATGCTATGATAAACCATCGTGGGGTGTTTGTAGCATTAGAGGCATTGTTGTCTATTTTTTCAAAAAGCCAAACCAGTGAGAAGCCGGAGCATCCACCGGACTAGATCTATGCAACACAGTATATACATCCAGTATCTGATTTGAGCGAGAGGCACAATCAGCAGATGACTGCTGACCAAAGTATTTAGCCAGCAGGATTGAACATTTCTCTATAGCAGCGGTTCTCAACCTGTGGGTCACGACCCCTTTGGGGGTCGAACGACCCTTTCACAGGGGTCGCCTAAGACCATCGGAAAACACATATATAATTACATGTTTTTTGTTTTTTTAAAATATATTTTATTGATTTTTTACAGAGGGAAGGGAGAGGGATAGAGAGTTAGAAACATCGTTGAGAGAGAAACATCGACCAGCCGCCTCCTGCACACCTCCTACTGGGGATGTGCCCGCAACCGAGGTACGTGCCCTTGACCGGAATCGAACCTGGGACTCCTCAGTCCGCAGGCAGACGCTCTATCCACTGAGCCAAACCGGTTTGGCTACATATTGTTTTTGTGATTAATCACTATGCTTTAATTATGTTCAATTTGTAACAATGAAAATACATTCTGCATATCAGATATTTACATTATGATTCATAACAGTAGCAAAATTACAGTTATGAAGTAACAATGAAAATAATTTTATGGTTGGGGGCCACCACAACATGAGGAACTGTATTAAAGTGTTGCAGCATTAGGAAGGTTGAGAACCACTGCTCTATAGGATACAATTTGCCTAGGTAAAAATGCCATTTCCTAATCACTAAGGCAAAATGTCTTGTCTTATAACCAATTCAAGTAGCTATTAGCTTTCAGGTTTATTAATTTGATAAGCATTTTTATTCCCCATTTGGCTACCATCCCTGGACTAGAGGACACCTGTATGTGATTAACAGTAGGTAGTTACACCTAAACTTGGTTCAAATGTAACTCTCTCTCTCTCTCTCTCTCTCTCTCTCTTTTTAATCTTAACCCAAGGATATTTTTTCCATTGATTTTTTTTTTTTGAATGGAAGGGAGGCAGAGAGACACACAGAGAGAGAAACATCAATTGGTTGCCTCCCTTATGTGCCCCAACTGGAGGCTGGGGATCAAGCCTGCAACCCAAGTATGTGCCCTTGACCAGAATCGAACCTACAACCCTTTAGTCCGCTGGGCCGAGACTCTAACCACCGAGGAACACCAGCCAGGGCTTAACTGTCATTCTTTAGGAAAAGGGGGATCAGCTTTTATTGCGTCCTACTGTTAAACTAAAATACATAACCATTGAAAACATTTGCCAGCATAGCTAACCTTCAATTTTATTTATTTACTTGGCATTGAATTTGTCAAGCCTCATTAGGAAGACTTAGAAAGATTGACCTCTCAATTTCTAACCATTCTAAAGCCATAATTAAAATTTAAGATGATTCAATATTTGGGGCTCATAAGAGCAATTAGATAAATGTCTCTTTTATCAAATTTGAGAAAATTGCAGTTGGTTTTATTTTAATTTCACAGAATTTTCCAAATGTTTCTAAGTCAGTCTATAAGAAATGATGTGATTCCCTTCTCGTGAATTATTTTGCATTTTCCTCCTGCAGCCCAGCTCCCGACCTCCGGCGCAGAGTGGCAGGCACTCGGTGTCCGTGGAGGTGCAGATGCAGCGCCAGCGGCAAGAGGAGCGTGAGAGCTTCCAGCAGGCCCAACGCCAGTACAGCTCTCTGCCTAGGTACAGTACTCACTTACACTCTGTCCTTCCAAAATTGCCCTGGCTTCTCCACCTTATCCACGGTGGTCAGAGAGGAACCGCAGTGGATGGTAGGGGTTGTTGTCTGGCTTCAAGGCCATCTTACTATGTGGCAAGAAGACTAGAAAGAAAGCTGTTTCAGGACATGCCAACATTATCACTTAAATACTGAATAATGCAAAGGCAGTGCATTGACAGATGAGTACTTAGGGACTGGACCTGGGTTATAGCATTGGTTCTGCCCTCCCATGTGGCCATGGGGAGAAAGTTTCCTCCTCTGAAAATTGGAAAGATAACTCTCATTTTGCTTAGTTCCTAGGGTAACTAGAATAACTGCTACTTCGGATATCTAGAGCTCTGTAGATGGGTGGAGTGAATGCTTCATGCTCTATACTTAAGTGGGCTCCATGGTCCCTAATCTCCCCCTATTGCTCTACTGCCAGCTTTGTGTTCGCTTTGTTGATTCTCAGAGCATTCCAGTGTGCCCACCTCATTATCTGACAACCACATGGAGGTACCTCTGCTCTGGGGGCTCTGTCAGGCCTAGAAACTGCTCAGGTGACTGAGCCCTCACACATGGAACAACAACCATTTTTCCATCTGAGTATTTCATATATACATAGTAAAGAATAAAAATATTTTAAAATATTCAGCTTTCCAACTTCCCAAAATAAGTCACTCCTAGTAATCACAATCTTACAGGCATTTGTTTTTCTACTTCAAACCAGGTAACAAAAACATTTTGGGTACAAAAAAAATCCACTTAACTTGTTTTTATCAACTGTTTCGAATTTGAGCAGAACAACTTTTATTTGGGGAGAAGGAAGGGAACAAATGCTTATCTGTGTAAACTTAACTGACCAATATAAAAGTGATCTTGATTCAATTTCTAATAAAGATGAGTCCCTTTAAATGTTAAATAATCACTATATTAATTGTGAGGTATTTGACTACATTGACCCATGTCACCATGGGAATATGGATGTGAATGAGAATCTATACTGGGGTGAGTGTCATTACTATAGTAACTTGTTCATTCAGTTCTTTTTTTCAGTTCATAAAATTATATTTCCTTTGAGTAATAAATTATGTTTTTTCTTTTATACAGAATTATCTTCTCTTTTAAATAGGAGGATAACTAACAGTTATTTAGCCCATTCTAAATAAGTGTCATTGAAGTTTAGGTCTGGGCAAGATCTGGAGATCATATTGTCTTACAAGGAAACAGCTCTGAAAGATTAAGCAGCTTTCCCTAAGACCACACAGCTAGCACGGAATTCAAACTCAAACCTGCCTATGCCCTTTGTAATCATTAATTTCCGTATATCATTGCCACCAAAACTTTTGTTCCCAAGTATGGAATATTGACAGATGTAGGTGTAAAGTCCCCTTCTGTGCTCTATGCCCTTAGCATTTGGAAGGAGGCCCCTGTATGACTCAGCCCAGTGCATCAGCTGCCGGACGCCTCGCGGATTTTACATAAGGTTCTTCCATGTGAGTGCCTTCTCCCAGCCGGTTGGCTTGCAGTCGTCAGAAAGATGAGCATGATAAAGTAGATGAATTGACACACCGGGTATGGTCCTGCTGCCACAGCCACGTAGGTGGCCCGTAGCATATCAAGACCTGTGTGTGTGGCTACAACGTGCTTTAGGCATATATTGTCTGTGCAGGGACCAGGTTCTTAATCTGTTGATAAATAGTTTGGCTTTCTGTATTTTACTTGTGTTTGAGAGTATTTATAAGAAGTGAAAGAGAACTATCATATAGTGTATAAAGAAGAGGAGTGAGTTGACATGCACAGAACTAAGGAAGGGATGTGAGAGAGATGGTGGCCGGAGGGCCTAGAGGGGTGGATGGCCTGGCAGAAGAGAGACTAGGGCCCTGTTCCCCAGAAAGAGGACACAGATCAATGCTTCCATGGAATTTCTCCTGGTCACATTCCATAGGAGCTCAGTATTCCAAACATATCTTTTTGTCCTGGCATGTCTCTCCCCTTCTTCACTCGCTACCTGTCCTTTTCCACCACATCACTCTGCCTCCCTTTCTCTCTCTCTCTCCCTCTCCTCCTGAAGCACCTGGTAGAAGTATCTGTATTTCCATGTAGAAGATGATTGCTTCTATTGGTACTACTGGTGTCATTTAGTGTTTCCCTAAATAACTAAAACTTTCCATCTGGGTATTGTGACTCCCTGATTATTAGCCATTTTACTCTGCGCAGATAGAAAAAAAATAGAAAACCCAAAATGAAAGAGTTGTGTACATTTAGGCAACTGGGGTGGTCATGTGCCCTTCTTTTAGAGAATCATTCCCAGTGTGAATCTTCACACGTGTGAGGAGGATTAGGAGTGCGGAGCCTTGTGCCCCACTGGCTTGCTGGCAGAGCGGCTGCACTCCACAGCAGCTGTGTGCAGAAACCTGAACTCAGTAAAGAACCCAAACAGGAGGTCAGAGGAGGACTGCAGCAGCTTGTATGAGCTTGAGTCCAGTCCACGTCTCTGACATGTGATATTCTTCAGAGACACTGACCTCTGCTTTTCAGATGTTGACAATTAGCAGGGTTTTATCTAAACAAGTTGGTATGGCATTTGATCCCAAAAAGATTTCACACACAAACATAAATAGTTCAGCTACAAAGTGGAATATAAAGTAAAGCAAATGGTCAAGACTTTTCTCAGTCACAGTAGATAAGGTGGTTTGAATTAGAGGGATATATGTGAGCCAGAGTAGTTTGAAATTCTAACTGTAATTAAGGAAACCAAACAGCAGAATTCAAGTTTCATTTTGAAATGTCAGTAGGAAACATTAGCCAGGTAGTAACACTGGTTCTGAAAGGAAAGGGGACCTGAGTGGCCCCACACTCAATTCTCAATCATACTAAGACTTCTTTTTTATTTTTTAAATTCTTAAATCAGTTTTCATTTTTACTTTCTTTTTTTTAAAATCTATATTTTTAGTCCTAAATTAGTTCCTTCATTTAAAAGGCAACGCTCAAACGGTGAAGAATGTTCAGAGTCACCGATAGAAAAACTTAAGATCCTTTATTAATTTTTTAAAATTTTCCTGCTGTCTCCCCAGTTCTTCTTCATTTTTCCCTCTCCCTTGGTTTCACATCTGTTGGTGTCTCACTTCTCTGCTTTGTATGTCTCACTTCTCCACTATGTCTTCACACCCTGACATAGTCTTCCCTACCAGGCCCATTTATTATGTCTCTGAGCTGCTTGTCAACTTGTTAGCCTTGGTCTTTATATCTTTCATCATCCTTCTGCATCCTCCTCATCTCGGTGGCTAACTGGCTTTCCGCAAGGTGTGAGTCCTCTGCATGATGATGGCCTTCAGGCCACTTTGGAGATAATTGTAATCATAGACAAAGCAGGGTGTGTGCTTTCAGTGGATTCAGAAATCTCTAGTGGGCTCATTCTAAGACCAAACAAGCCTGCATGTTGGTTACAAAGAAATTCACATTGGTGGACATTGATGTTTTCTTGCTGCTGTTGTTATTGTGGCCTTTGGGCAATCATGGGACATTGGAAAGCTTCCTTCTCATCTCTGTGGAATTGGGTGGACTTGCCCTCATTTAGTTAGGGTTCTTCAGTTATTCTCTAGTGCCTTTCTCTCCTCTTTGTTTCTACCCAATTTCTCTGACAAAAGAAAAGAAAGCTAATATTTTTCTTCTTTGGTCAGAAAGATGCTTCCCAAAACCCAGAGCCTATTCTTTGAAGGCAAAGTGACATTGCCTTCAAACTACTCCTCCAACCCCCATTAGTCAGCCATTTACTCTGTGCCATACCTTCCTAAACATTTTGCATGCGTTATTTTGTTCATTTCTGCCTCATAACCCTATGAGGTTAGCTATTATACCTATTTCACAGATGAGGCAAGTTGGGCCCAGAGAGCATTACCCTCTCAGCATCCCCCAACTGGCAAATGGCAGATTCCAGATGTGAATCTATGTCTATCTGATCCAAAGCCATTCTCCCATTGTGCCTAGTACCCAGGTGATGAGTTTCCTAGTGTTGGAAACTCTTATTGTCTGCTGCACTCTTATGTTTCTCTGTGACCTGCTCATTTCCTGTGTCTTAATTAAGAGTTGTGGGTACCACTAGCTTTCTTACCAAGGAAGCGTGTGTGTATGTCTGTGTGTGTGTATACATGTGTATGTATCTACATGTATGTACTTTCCCCACATACCTTACACTAAACCTCAGGGAGGTCTGCTTCCCTCTCTATATATGATTAATTTGAAGAAAATTTTAAAGAAATTCTTCCACATCATCAGAGTTTCCATTCCTAACAAACCTTTAGTGAGTTCTCAGTGTGTTCCTGGATTGATTAAAAATTCAGCTTATGGTACATGACCTCCACAGAGCACATCTTCAGGCTTTCCAGAGTTGGGAGTACAGGATGAAGAGGGTTCATGGGTCTCAGTAGGTCAAGGATGAGAAAGAGGTGAAATGTTTGCAGCCTATTTCTGATTATCTTTAGATTGATAACCAACTTATGAAGGAGTCCCACTTTTGTTACTGTAACTTCAGTAACAAATTTGTTGTTTTAATTAAAGTTTCATGATTAATGTCAAATCCCTAGTTTATGCGGGCACTTTCCAACATTCCTGTCTCTGGGCAGATTAATGTATGACAGATAATCAGTGCTTTAGGCAAATAAACTATTCCACCAAATGGAAGGATTCTTGCTTGGGCTGATTGTACAAATGGTCTGATTCCCATTAACCCTTTGTATGCCATAAGTGTCTATAGGTGCTTTAAAATCATTTTTTGTGAGAATTTTCAACTAAAAATATTCAAGAACACCTGAATTATGAGTAATATAATATATTTATTTTTATAATATTCATTGCAAATTAATTTTTTTAAAATATATTTTATTGGTTTTTTACAGAGAGGAAGGGAGAGAGACAGAGAGTTAGAAACATCGATGAGAGAGAAACATCGATCAGCCGCCTCCTGCACATCTCCCACTGGGGATGTGCCCGCAACCAAGGTACATGCCCTTGACCGGAATCGAACCTGGGACCCTTCAGTCCGCAGGCTGCCACTCTATCCACTGAGCCAAACCGGTTTTGGCTGCAAATTAATTTTTTTAAATTAAATTCAAAATATCATGGCGTGTGGGGATGGTTTTTGTTTTGGATGCGTGGCAGTTAACTGGTTAGAAGAGAACCAGATAGATATACTGTAGACTGCTCAATTAATCATAGTCATATCCAGAGATGATGCTGATCATTAGTTCATTTCCTTATTGAAAATATCCCTGACTACATTTTAGGTCATAGGAAAAATAGGCAGATTTGATCCAAAGCCCTAATAATGGCACTTTTGAATGTTCAAAAATGCAAATTGCTTCATCCCTGTGGAAGACCCAGTGACTGCCTAGGCCCTGTTTTTCCTCTGCAGGGCCCTTTTGAACATTCCATCATGTGTGTGTTGATGCAAAAGGCTGAGGAATATATACTGTCACCAAATGGTTTTCTTATTGATACATGGAGCAATAGACTTTGTTTTATTACTGGATTTTCTCTCCCTCTCTCCCATTTTCAAGGCTAAATATTAGGGCTTGTCTCCCTTTCTAACAAAAAATTGTTTTACTTTATCATATCTAATCTTATTGTAAATTCATAAAAGCATCTAGAGACTAGATAATAAATTAAAGATATTTCAAAACAGTAATGTTTCCTGAAAATGATGTGTAACTTTATTGCACAAATGATGATAATTTGAAATTTCTGTATGACTGGTTTATTCCCCTGTCCTGTGGTGAACAAACATGAGTTTAGTAAGCTGTCCTGGCCTTTGGTGAGGGCACAGTGCACGGAACAGCAGTGCTTACTCTGCAGACCTCCAGGTCTACAGTCTTGATGAGCATGTGTTCTGAGACGTGTTCATTGCTGACATATACAACTCAAAAGCCAGGGCTGTAAGGGACTGCCTGTTGCATTTTTAATCATAAAGGAGTCGAGACTTAAATCTTTCATAGCTGAACTCACATTGTAATCCATTACATGCACTTCCTATTAGCTAGCATCTCTGGCACCATAGTGGCAGCTGTGTAAAGTATTTGTTTTGCTTGTTTAGAATTGAATTGTAATGTTCTGAAGCAAGCAATTTTTGCTAGAGTAGATGCTGCCAAATCTCTAATCCTCCTCTAAAGCATTTTGCCAATGTGTCTGAATTGCAGGAGATATATGTTCCTTAAGTAGAATAGACAGTACCTCCCCAGACACAGAAGGCGGACTCTGTTTCTGAATAGCTGTCAGTTAGTTCTCTCTCCTGTTTAGCCCTTGTTTGTTCACTTGTCTGAGATTTGAGCTTGCTGACAGTCACATTTTCTTCCTCCAGTCCCCATCACAGTGCCTGGAGCACAATACTATTTGTTGAAATATTGAAATGCATATACCCTCTTACCCCTTCCCTCCTCTTTTTCGCTCTCCCCTTCTCCCAATCTCACACTGACTTTTGGCTTTGCTTTCTAGACAAAGCAGGAAAAATGCCAGCTCTGTCTCTCAGGATTCCTGGGAGCAGAACTACTCGCCTGGGGAAGGCTTCCAGAGTGCCAAGGAGAGCCTCAGGTACTCCAGCTACCAAGGCTCCAGAAACGGCTACCTGGGCGGGCACGGCTTCAATGCCAGGGTGATGCTGGAGACCCAGGAGCTCCTTCGCCAGGAACAGAGACGGAAAGAGCAGCAGATGAAGAAGCAGCCTGCTCCCGAGGGGCTCAGCAGCTATGACTCGTATAAGAAAGTCCAGGACCCCAGTTACACTCCCCCTAAGGGGCCCTTCCGGCAGGATGTGCCCCCATCCCCTTCTCAGGTCGCTAGGCTGAGCAGACTCCAGACTCCTGAAAAAGGGAGACCCTTCTATTCCTGAGCAGAAGAGCGGGTGCTTCATTCATGCAATAAAGGACATTTTCTTATGGAGACTTGTATTTGGGGAGTTTTTTTAAAAACCTCCATGGTACTATGGAATATTTCTGTTGTTGGTATCAGTGCCTTTAAACAGTATGGGCAAAGAAATGGAAGGCCTTAATGTCTTTGCCAGTATGTCTCAAGTGTATTTCATGGAAGGATTTCCCACTCTCTGACAATCATCTGCTCGAAGCATTTGTCACAGCATCTCTCAGGAGGACCAGGAATTCTTGGCCTGACTCAAGAGATGTTCATGGCTTTGTGTCAGAGCCCCATAGAACTAGTGGTGACAAATTACCTTGAAGCTGAGGTAATGTTGATTTCTCTTTATTCCCTTTAAGTTTCCTGCGATGTGAGGCACCTCTCAGTTTCTGGTGGATGAAAGTGAGTGACATACTCCAGAAATTGGGGTTTTACAGTACCTCATAGCACAGTCATTTATAATTGGTATGGTTTTTCCTTTTCATTCTCTGTTCCTCATAACAGCAAAGTTCCTTCATGTTATAAAGAAATTAAGCCATATTCCATCACTGTCGGGTTTTCATGGGGCTTCTTTTGTAACTGCCTTATACCTAAACATTACCAATAAAGTGATCATCTATTCTGAGATTACAAATGCTTTTGTTTGGTCATATTCCTAATACATGTGTTGAGTCACCACACTGTGTAGGGAAGGCGAGAGAGGGGAGGGACCCCTGGCGGGGAAGGACTGGGCTGCCCATCGTCCTGTGTATATCATGATGTGGGAAGTGGTAGCTAAGGAAACAATTCTCCCAGGATGAGCTTCTGGTCCATTACATCCAAGTAATTATTTTAATTAGTTTTTGATTGACAGGTTGGCAGGAAGGGCATAGAGTGGGACAAAGATAGGTCATTCATTTGGAGATTCTAAAAACTCATCTGCTTTCTACCGTTCCCAAGTCGATAGGAATTGACATGTGTCTGGCGCATCCACATGCTATATGCCTGCCTGGTGATGCCATCCGTGTTACTAAATAATTCTGCTATGAAACAGAAAAGACAAATAAGTGAAAACCCATCACACTTCACAAGGAGAACATTCTGGTGTCTGCAAGCAGTGGTGACAAAAGTGCTTCTCATGCCAATATTTTCACATACATGTGGGTCACTGGACCTCATCTGCTCTCATGTTTTCATCTTTTGGTCTCAACATCATGTATTATAAACCATGGCTGAGTTGCTAAAGTGCCTGCGAATCCTGATGTGAAAACACTTGAGATGAAAGCTCCACATGCATATTAACAAAAAAGGAAAAAAAGAGACATGTACTGATATGCCTATTTTTTTTTTTTTACTGGCACATTGTATTTTGTGTCTACTTGTTTTTAGAAAATGTGTGTGAAGTGTCCATACATGTACCTATGTCTCTTTTGCATTTCTGTGTAATGTTCTATTTGTTCATAATGTGCAGTGACGTTTCAGTGTTGTTACCAATGTAAACGCAGTGACCTTGAATGACAGGGCTCTTTCTCACAGCATACCCTGAGCTTGAGAAAGAACTTTCTCTGTACATATGAAACTTTAAATAAAAGGCATATTTCTTCCTGTTGTTTGTGGTGTCTGTAGTATTCTTGTGGAAACTCTCCTAGCTAGAGTTATTTTTTAATATATAGGGTGTCCCCCCAAAAATGTATACACATACTTTGAATAATTATACAGGCAGTGTTTATTAATTTTTTTTTCATTTTCAAAATTGAGATATCAGCTATTAAAGTGTGTATGCATTTTGGGGGGGGGAACCCTGTATATTAGCAGACATGGGTTTTTTTTCATATTTAGTGAAAGTTGGAAATTTCCTCATATTTGTCTGTACAAACACAGAAATGAGTGATTGATTGCTTATTTGAACACCTGAGGAGAGAGGGCACAGGAAAAAGGGACCTTCTTTTAAAATATTTTTTTAATTGATTTTTAGAGAGGGAGAGGAATGGAGAGAGAGACAGACAGACAGATATCAATCTGTTGTTCTACTTATTCACGCATTCCTTAGTTAATTCTTGTATGTGCTCTGTCTGGGGATTGAACCCACAACCTTGGCATTATTGGGGGAACTTTCTTAATGAATCCCTTGGAAGGCCCAGGCTGCCAAAAGAAGCCTGGGGAATTCTGAATTGAAAGAACCAATACATTAGAACTAAATTTTTAAAAATAAGACAGAAAACTACATAAATATTTCTGTTATTGCCCTTTGCTCGCTTTGCATCATTTCAGCAAACCAAATGTTTTGATTAAGTTCTAGCCTTGTATACAGTGAGCCCAGAGAAATGTCCAAATTCTAGTTCACTTCCAATATTAACCTGTTTTATATTTCCCAAATTATGAAATAAGGTTTTGCTAAATCTTTCAGATGGACACTTGTCAACATTTGTATGGTGCTTTGATGATATGAAGGGCAGTAGATCCTAGGTATGTCTTACGCAGAAATGTAGATGTGGTACCTACCCAAAGAGCAAGTTTTGCTAAATCCTGTCAAAAATGCCTTCTTGTGGAGTGCCTAGCAACAGTTAGTTGGTTGTCACATCAGCCCTCATTGTGTCACCAGATCCAAATTCTATCACCTCAGGATTCTAATAAGAGATGTATAGCAAGCCAAGTAATACCATGTCTTTGATTCCTATATGCATGCAAGGCATGGAAAGTAGAAAAGCAAGATGGACAGATTTGTTAATTTTCTTACTGACCAGGAAGCCCATCCATTGCAAATGCCCAAACTGGCAGGTTCTTTATCTCAACTGGCAGTGAGAAATAGAGCAGGAGAGGTAATATTGAACTTTGTGGGGACCAAAATCACTAAGGAATTTGTAGGTTAAAACTGGCAATGTGAGCCATACTGAGAAGTAGGCATTGTTATGGGTCATCACAGAAATGAGACTATGCTCCATGAGGCAGTCTTGTCCAAATGAACTGATGACCTGTGGCTCCAGGCCTTGCACGAATCATGGGGAGAGTGTGGCTATGGAAGGCCAGGCTGGGATGGTCTGCACATGCACTATGCTCTGCCCATACCCACAGGGGATGCCCCAAGTCATGAAATGGGCAGGCAGCCACACTTGGATGAGGATGGACGAGGAGTCACTCAACTGTCCCTCAGAAAAGATGGTTTCACTATTACATTATCACCACTTTAGTCCATTAAGACTATATAGTCTTTAAAAGATGTATATATAAATTATAGAAATAATATTATATAATGTATCTATGTTATATGTAATTTAAGCACCACCACCCACCCCCTCTCCCTGTGGTTGGTTAGAACACAGGCTGCTCAGAGGTCAAAGCACCCACAATGGCACTGCTGTCCATGAACAGGAAGGAGAAATTTGTTTCTCTGGAAACCCTATATGAAAGGGGGCAGAAAATAGGCAAATGGAGCTGATCACTTTATCAGCAGTGTGCTTAGTGACTGTCGCCATGCAAGACCAGAGATTGCTGAGGCTCCTCTGTCCATGTCATTGCTCGAGACTTAGCTAGATATCCTGGTCATCTTGGGGATTGCTCCCTTTCCTTCAATCGCTTTTGTTAGAGAGTACATGTTTGTATAGACATATAAGAAACATATATATCATCTATAATAATAAAAGGGTAATATGCTAATTAGACCAGATGTCCTTTTGACAAGCCAGGCCGGAGGGAAGCCTGGGTCCCGGGTGCCAGAGGGAAGCTGGTGCTGGCAGCCAGGGGAAGGAAGGCCTACTTTTACATGAATTTTGTGCATTGGGCCTCTAGTCCATAATAATAAAAGTATAATATGCTAATTAGACTGTGCATCCTTCCAGACATCCTTCCAGATGACCTTCCAGATGAAGCCGGAGCTGCGAGGGAAGCCCGGGTCCTAGGTGCCAGAGGGAAGCCGGTGCTGGCAGCGGGGGAAGGAAGGCCTACTCTTGCATGAATTTTGTGCATTGGGCCTCTAGTATTTCTATAATTATGTGTCTGTATTTGTCTGGTTTAATGTGTTCCTCATTTCCTCTGAGTCCTTAAAACCCAGGTTTTGCCCCAAGTCAGAACCAACTTAGACGAAGCAGGTAGTCCTTTGTTTCTAGCTCTGCTAGTCATGGAGAGTGTGCACTAGTGTACTCTAGGTCCACTCCATCACTGATATCCTGCTGCATGGCAGAGTGCGCCATAAATTTAAATGTCTATTTAACAGCCTTCCCCCACCACCCTAACAAAGATTACTCTAATGATGACATGTCAGGTAAGGAGAAAATTTTATTTTTTTACTTCAGAGACAGGATATCATCGTAATAAGGCAGCTAATAAGAGCCTTCACAGGTCAGAAAGTGAGAGTGATGCAGTGCTTTAATGGAAAACCACCTTCAGCTCTGAGTAATGATTAGATCACAAAGCTCACTGAATTAAATGACTTTTTTTTTTCAGTGTGTGGAGGAGGAGGGTGTAATTCTGAGCATAATCTTTTCTTTCCTTTTTTTTTTTTTTTTTTTAACAAGAAACTGATAATTTTAGTTTCAATCTCATGGCGAAAAGGGACAGGTTATCATTGCACTCCACAAAGAAGGAACTTGTTTTCTGTCAGATGTGTTCTTCCCTCCAAAACTCATCACCTTCTGAGCCTGCGCTCATCTCCTTGCTCTTCCCTTTCTCTCGGCTTTCATATCCCATTCAACGAAGTAAAAACCTATGGGTGTCCTTTATCCATAGATCTAGTTCCTTCAGGTTAAACCCTGTAATAGAAAATTTCATTTTTAAAGGATTCCATTTGGTTCTATTGATCAATCATCCTTTGCTAAGGAAGATAATTACCTTTTCTCACAATTATTTTTTCCTTTCTGAGTTTAGATTTAAAGGATCCATTTTTCTTCATTTTTAATTTTTTAAAGCAAGTTATATGCATCTTAGCCTAGACACAGGAGAAAAGTGCAAGAAACAAGACAAAGTCCTTTTTCCATGAGGTTGAACAATTACTCATCATTCCTCCTTAGCACTTATTTGCTCACAGGATCAATTAAATGTGTGAAAACACGCTTTTCTGAATTGCTCAACTAATTGCTGTCACCTCACACTGTTGTTGGCTTATAAAAGTCATTTGGACTTTGTCCCAAGACACTGGGGCTGTCTCCTTTGTGTCACCAGCCCAAGAGGATCAACTGCTGGAGCGGGTGCTGGGGGCAGGAGCCTCCATCTCTGAGGTAACTTTGCTGCTTGCTGTGAGGCTCCTCCTGAAATTGAAATTTGGCTTCCATAAGGGGTTTTATGATGCAGATATTTTAAGTACAACTCTGAAGATTTTGCCATTAAAAACAGTCTCACATGGCTCCGGGTCCAGCCTACTGCAAGCTACAAGTGGGGAAGAGTGCCACATATTGCTGGCAAGTGATAGGCAAGAGAACATCACAAATTTCTAAACCAGTCATAACCTTGGCTAATGATCTGGTTTTGGGGTTCAGTTCATATTGGACTTGCTTTTATTCAGCTCTAGTTGTCAGTGGCAACATACTTATCACAATTGTTAATGTTGAGATGAAATGGGTGAAAACATCAGCTCGACAACCCAGAGATGGGTCAGATTAGGATTAGCCAATGAATGTGGGGTATTTTGGAATACTGCAAACCTTTGAACTTGTCTTGTGAAACCTCAAAGGGAATTTGCCCTGCACATGCCTTGACCTGCTACTCAATTTCCAAACTTTTCTTAACTTTGTCTGCTTGGCTTGCCTCCCATCTGAGCCCACAGATCTCCTCTCTGGTGCAAGAACCCAAAGCATTTTCACAAAATCTGCAATAAGACTGCACAGCTGCCCCTGGCTGTTTTATTCATGGAGCACTTTACAATTTGTACAACACCCTCTTTCTTGTTTTTGAACCAATAAACCCTGTGAAGCTGGATAGAGAAGCGATAGTCCAATTTTTCAAAATTTATTTTTATTGTTGACAGTATTACAGATGTGACCCACTTTCCCCACTTTGCTCCCCTTCGACCAGCCCCTGCCCCACCCTAGGCTTTCCCCACACTATTGTCTGTGTCCATGGGTTATGCATATATGCATATAAATTCTTTGGTTAATCTCTTCCCACCCATCACTCCTCCCCCTACCACTTTTCCTCTGAAATCTGACAGTCTGTTCCATGTTTCAATGCCTCTGGACCTGTTTTGTTCATCAGTTTATTTTATTCAATAGATTCCACATATAAGTTAGATCATGTGATAATTTGTGTTTCTCTGATTGGCTTATTTTGCTTAGCATAATAATCTCCAGGTCCATCCATGCTGTCACAAAGGGTAAGACATCCTTTTTTTTTTTTTTTTTTTTTTTTTTTTGTTACCGCCGCAAAGCATTCCACTCAGTTTTTTTATCCACTCATCTACTGATGGGCACTTGGACTGTTTCTAGATTTTAGCTATTCTAAATAACTCTGCTATGAACATGGGGATGCATATATTTTTCTGATTGGTGTTTCAGGATTCCTAGAATATATTCCCATAAGAGGGATTACGGGATCAAACAGCATTTTCTGTTTTTAATTTTTTAAGAAAACTCCTTATTATTTACCACAGTGGCTGCACCAGTCTGCATTTCTACCAACAGTCTACTATGGTTCCTTTTCTCCACATCCTTGCCAGCACTTGTTTGATGATTTATTCATGGTAGCAACTCTGGCAGATGTGAGATGATAATACCTCATTTTAGTTTTAATTTGTATCTCTCTGTGATTAGTGATGTTGAGCATTTTTACATGTCTTTTGGACATTTGTATGTCCTCTTTGGAGAAGTGTCTATTAAGGTCTCTTCTGCCCATTTTTTAATTGGATTGTTTGTCTTCCTTTTGTTGAGTTGTATGTGTACTTTATATATTTTGGAAATTAACCCCTTATCAGCTGTATCTTTGGCAAATATGTTCTGCCATACAGTGGGCTCCCTTTTCATTTTGATGCTGGTTCCATTTGCTGTGCAGAAGCTTTTTAGTTTGATGTAGTCCTACTTGTTTATTTTTTCCATTGTTTCTCTTGCTCTAGGAGATGTATCTGTGAAAATTCTGTAATGTGAGATGTCTGAGATTTTGCTGCCTATGGGTTTGTCTATGATTTTTATGGTTTCACAACTTACCTGTAAGGTTTTTATTCATTTTGAGCTTACTCTAGTGTGTGGTGTAAGTTGGTGGTCTTATTTCCTTTTTTTTTTTTTTTTTGCATTTATCTGTCAAATTTTCCCAACACTATTTATTGAAGAGACTGGACTACATTGTATGCTCTTGCCTCCTTTATTGAATATTAATTGAGCACAATGGTTTGGGTCAATTTCTGGGTTATATGTTCTGTTACATTGATCTATATGCCTGTACTTGTGCCAGTACCGGATTGTTTTGATTGCAGTGCTTTTGTAGTATAACTTGATATCTGGTATTATGATCCCTCCAGCTTTGTTCTTATTTCTAAAGATTGCTGGGGCTATTTGGGGTCTTTTTGGTTTCCATATAAATTTTGGAATATTTTTTCTAAATCTGTGAAATATGCCATTGGTATTTTAATAGAGTTTGCATTGAATCTATAGATTGCTTTGGGTAGTATGGATATTTTAATGATGCTAATTCTTCCAATCCTTGAACACAATATATTCTTCCACTTATTCATATCTTCCTCTATCTCTTTTTTTCTTTATTTATTAAGGTATTACATATGTGTCCTTATACCCCCATTGCGCTCCCCCCCACCCTTCCACTCATGCTTTCACCCCCCTGGTGTCTGTGTCTGTTGGTTATGCTTATATGCATGCATACAAGTCCTTTGGTTGACCTCTTCCCCTTACTCCCACCCTCTTCTACCTTCCCACTGAGGTTTGGGCATCTGATCGATGCTTCTCTGTCTCTGGATCTGTTTTTGTTCATCAGTTTATTTTGTTCATTATATTCCACAAATGAGTGAGATCATGTGATATTTATTGTTCTGTGACTGACTTATTTCCCTTAGCATAATGCTCTCCAGTTCCATCCATGCTGTTGCAAATGGTAGGAGTTCCTTCCTTTTTACAGCAGTGTAGTATTCCATTATGTAGATGTACCACAGTTTTCTAATCCACTCACTGCTGATGGACACTTAGGCTGTTTCCAAATCTTAGCTATTGTAAATTATGCTGCTATGAACATAAGGGTGCATATATCCTTTCTGATTGGTGTTTCTAGTTTCTTGGGATATATTCCTAGAAGTGGGATCACTGGGTCTAGTGATATGATAATGTGATTTTTATCTTTCATTTTGTTTATATGATGTATCACATTTATTGATTTGTAAATATTGTACCAGCTTGCATCTTGGAATAAATCCCACTTGGTCATGGTGTATAATCTATCATGTATTGCTGGATCCAATTTTCTTGAGGAAATATTTTGTTGAGGTATTTTTTAAAAAACATATTTCCATTGATTTTTCACAGAGAGGAAGGGAGAGGGATAAAGAGTTAGAAACATCGATGAGAGGGAAACATCAATCAGCTGCCTCCTGCACACCCCCTACCGGGGATGCGCCCACAACCAAGGCACATGCCCCCGACCGGAATGTGATGTATCACATTTATTGATTTGTAAATATTGTACCAGCTTGCATCTTGGAATAAATCCCACTTGGTCATGGTGTATAATCTATCATGTATTGCTGGATCCAATTTTCTTGAGGAAATATTTTGTTGAGGTATTTTTTAAAAAACATATTTCCATTGATTTTTCACAGAGAGGAAGGGAGAGGGATAAAGAGTTAGAAACATCGATGAGAGGGAAACATCAATCAGCTGCCTCCTGCACACCCCCTACCGGGGATGCGCCCACAACCAAGGCACATGCCCCCGACCGGAATCGAACCTGGTAGCTCTCAGTCCGCAGGCCAACACTCCATCCACTGAGCCAAACTGGCCAGGGCTTGCTGAGGATTTTAGCATCTATGTTCATCAAGGATATTGGCCATAATTTTCTTTCTTTGTAGTGCCTTTATCTGGTTTTGGAATTAAGATACTACTGGACTTGTAAAAAGAGCTGGGAAGTTTTTGCTCTTCTTGAATTTTTTTTGGAATAGTTTGAGGAGGATAGGTGTCAATTCTTCTTTGAATATTTGGTATAATTCTCCCATGAATCCATCTGGTCCAGCACTTCTGTTTGCTGGGAGTTTTTTTATTTTATTATTATTGCTTCAATTTCATTAATTGCTGTCAGACTATTCATGTTTTCTAATTCTTCCTGATTCAGTAGTAGAAGATTGTATGTTTCCAGGAATTTGTCCAATTCACCCAGTTGTCCAGCTTCTTGGCATATAGATGTTCGTAGTATTTTTTTTTTTTTATAATCGTTTGTATTTCTGTAGTGTCTGTTGTTAATTCACTTTTTTTATTCTGATTTTAATTACTTGGGTCCTCTTTCATTGTTTCTTGATAAGTCTGGCTAATGTTTCATCAATCTTGTTTATCTTTTCAAAGAAGCAGCTCTTGGTTTAATTGATCTTTTGTATTGTTTTCATAGTCTCTGTGTCATTTATTTCTGCTCTGATCTTTATTTCCTCTTGCTTACTCTGGGCTTTTCTTGTTGTTCTCTTTCTAATTCTTTTAGTTGTAGGGTTAGATAGTTTATTAGAGATTTTTTTTTTTTAATATAGTTGTTTTTTTTTAATATATTTTATTGATTTTTTACAGAGAGGAAGGGAGAGAGATAGAGAGTTAGAAACATCGATGAGAGAGAAACATCGATCAGCTGCCTCCTGCACATCCCCCACTGGGGAAGTGCCCGCAACCCAGGCACATGCCCTTGACCAGAATCGAACCTGGGACCTTTCAGTCCGCAGGCCGACGCTCTATCCGCTGAGCCAAACCGGCTTTGGCAGTTTATTAGAGATTTTTCTCAAGACTTGAGGTAGGCCTATAGTGCTATGAACTTCCCTTTCAGGACTGCATTTGCTGTGTCCCAGAGATTTTAGGTTGTTGTGTATTCATTTTCATTTGTTTCCAGAAAGTTTCTGATTTCTTCCTTGATCTCATTGGTAACCCATTCATTGTTTAATAACATGCTTTTAGCCTCATGTGTTTAAATGTTTTTGAGTATTTTTATTGTAGTTGATTTCTAATTTCATGCCATTGTGATCCTAGAAGATGCTTGATATAATTTCAAGATGCTTGAATAATTTCAATCTTCTTGAACTTGTCAATACTTATTTTGTGTCCATGTTACAAGTGAACTTGAAAATAATGTATATTCTGAAGATTTGGGATTAAATGTTCCTTAATTATTAATTAAGTCCATTTGATCTACTGTGTTATTTAAGGTTGCTGTTTCCTTGCTGATTTGTTGTCTAGAAGATCTATCCAGTGAAGTCAGTGGGAGCTAAAGTACCCTACTATGATTGTATTGCTATTGATCTCTCCTTTAAACTCCTCCAGAAGTTTTTTTTTTAAAATATTTAGGGGCTCCTATATTGGATCTATATATGTTTACCAGGGTTATAGCCTGTTGTTGGATTGATCCCTTTAGCATTATGTAGTGAACATATTTGTCTCATTTATGGCCTTTGTTTTGAAGTCTCTTTTGTCATATATAAGTATTGCTCTCCCTACTTTTTTTGCTTTCCACTTCCATGGAAATTTTTTTTCCCATCCCTTCACTTTCATCCTCTGCAAGTTTTTTATTCTAAGGTGGGTCTCTTGTAGACAGCATATATTTGGGTCATGTTTTCTTATCCATTCAGCTATCCTATGTCTTTTGATTGGATCATTTAATCCATTTACATTTAAGGTTATTATTGATACATACTCACTTATTGCCCTTTTTATTCTGTGCTCCTATATTCCTCTCTCTCTCTCTCTCTCTCTCTCTTTCTTCTTTTTCTTCTTAAAGCAGTCCCTTTGGCATTTCTTACAATGCTGGTTTGGTGGTAATAAACACCTATAAACTTTTTTAGTCTAAGCTCTTTATTTCAGCTTAAATTTTGAATGATAGCCTTGATGAATAGAGTAGTCTTGCTTTCAGATCCTTTCTTTTCTTACTTGGAATACTTCATTCCATTTCCTTCTGGCATGTAGTGTTTCTTTTAAAAAATCAGCTGATAACCTTATAAGAGCTCCCTTTTAGTAACTGACTCTCTTTCTCTTGCTGCCTTAAGATTCTCTTCTTGGCTTTAACATTTGCCATTTTAATTATGATGTGTCTTGGTGTGGATCTCTTTGTGTTCATCTTTATTGGGACTCTGTGCTTCCTGAGCATGTGTGATTTTTTCCATCACCAGATTAGGGAAATTCTCTGTCATTATTTCTTCAAACAAGTTCTTTATCCTTTGCTCACTTTCTTTTCCCCCTGCTACCCCTATGATGCAGATGTTGTTCTGTTTTATGTTGTCTCAAAGTTCCCTTAAACTCTCCTCATGCTTTTAAAGTGATTTTTCTTTTGCTGCACTGATTGAGTGTCGTGTTGTTGTTGTTTTTACCTTGTCTTCCAAATTGCTGATTTAATCCTCTGCTTTATCCAGTGTATTATTGATAACAGATATAGTATTCTTCATTGCTGACTGGTTCTTATTCTTTGTTTCTATGTCATTTTTTTTAATGCTGATGTAGTTTCCATTATTTTTTTTTGTAGTTCCCATTGTTTCATGTATCCCTCAGTAAGTATATTGAGCATCCTTATAACCATCACTCTGAACTCTATGTTAATGCATTGCTTACCTCTATCTCATTTAGGTCTTTTTCTGGAGATTCCTTCTTTTCTTTCATTTGGAGGTTGTTTGTTTGGCCCCCCACTTTAGTTGACTCTGTGTTTATTTCTATGTATTAGATATAACTGCTATGACTCCCAGCCTTCATGGTGTGGCTTTTTGTAGTAAATGTCCTTGGGACCCAGATCTGAGTCTCCTTAAATTCCTGAGCTGTATGCTCTAGGAGTATCCCTTTTCTGGGTTATTTGGGCTCTCCTATTGTAATTGGGTGTTGATGTTTTTGGTCCCATTGGTGCATGGGGTCTCCTCTCAGGTTGGCTGACTGTGAAACTCAGACCCCAACCACATCGTGCGAGCTGCGGTACATGTGCTGACAGGACAAAATAAAGCAAAACAAGAAACAAATAAAAAACATACAAAATAACTTAACAGAAATAGCAAAAAACAACCACAAAAGAAAGGAGAGTTAGGAAAAAGAAAACAAGATTAATAAAGGAAAAATAAAATGAAAATAATACTTGAAGAGAAAAGGGGAAAAAAGGATTATGAAAGGAAAGAAGGGAGAGAAAAAGTAAGAATAAAGAATAGGAAAAGGAAAATGTTTTTTAAAAAAAGAAGAAAGAGAAAAAATTAGAAAAAGGTAAAAAGAAGAGACAGAAAGATAAAGCAAAAGAAATGGCCGAAACCGGTTTGGCTCAGTGGATAGAGCGTCAGCCTGCAGACTGAAGGGTCCCGGGTTCGATTCCGGTCAAGGGCATGTACCTGGGTTGCGGGCACATCCCCAGTGGGAGATGTGCAGGAGGCAGCTGATCGATGTTTCTCTCTCATCGATGTTTCTAACTCTCCATCTCTCTCCCTTCCTCTCTGTAAAAAATCAATAAAATATATTTTAAAAAAAAAGAAATGAAAAAAAGTAGAGTAAAAAAAGGAAAGAGGCAAATAAGGGATATGAAAAAAAATAGAAGAGAAAAAATAATAATAATAACAAAGCAGTTAAAAAAGAAAATAATGGAAAACCAAACCAAAACAACAACAAAAGACCAAATGAAGTTCATCTTGGAAGATTTTAGTGCCTGCTAGGATTTCCCTTTGGATCCTGCTGTTATGTTGTCTGAGGCTGTTTTATATGCCGATTTTGCACCTCCTAAGAAGGTACTTTGGTGCTAGTTAATGTCAAAAGCTGTCCATGTTTGTCCATGCTCTTTCAGGGGGACCCCTCCTCACCCTTGACCTGCTGTTTCTGGGAGCTGGACCAGCCCCTCTTGAGACCCCCACCCTTCTACCAGTGGTTTCTGCCCTTCTTTGTTTAAAAGTTTCCTCTGCAGCTGGTAATTTAGGGTAAATATTCCCCAATTTAGTTTTAATTCATTGTTTGGTTCTGGGAAGAAGTTCCAGAAAGATCCACATACTCCACTGCTATCTTAAACCTCTCCCCACGGTAGCCCAGTTTCACACACAAGGAAACTGAGACTGCAAGAATTTGTGACTTGCCGATTGGTAAGCAGCTCAATCAGAACACACACCTGTTGTCCTGAGTGCAGTCCACCCTTGTGGTTTAAAGGTTTTATCATAAGAAAAGTTTTTCATTTATAACAATTTTAAATTTCTTATTTGATGGTAATATATTGATTGGGAAAATAAATGCAATATAATGAATAAAGAGTTATGAAATTTTCAATGCCTTGAAAATAAGTTTTATTATATTAACCACAGTACTATTTATATACACTAGAAAATTACACTTTTGTATATTATATATATGTCATGTGTGTTATATGATATATATGTAATGGTTTATTCACACTTTAGGCTCAGTGTATTGTAAATTTAAAATGCCTATTAAAATTGACAATGCCAGGCTTCCATGTGGATTTGCAGACCCAGTGGGTCCCTTGTTGGTAACCACTGTTCCATGTTTTAGATCCTTTGCTTCATCATTTAAACCTCTTAGAAAAGAAGGCATTTATTTCTAAGCCAGGCTTTCATGCTGAGAAAAGAATCATATTATATTAAAGCCATTTGTATATTAACAACTATATAAATTGAGTAGGATCTATAACATGAGGAAAGTAGTTTGCAATGGATGCAGAGTGGCCACAGCAAGAAGAAAACCAGTCCTAGTAGGTCAATTTCTAAAGCAGATGCAAAAGAGACATCAAATGCTAATACAAAATAGAAATGACTGCAGGTAGATTGTGAAACAATAAAATTTACATTAAATCATAAGCTGTATTTAGCACAGATGGAAAACCATGTTACAAAATGTTGTAAGACATTTGCAGCAGGTTTCAAGCTGGACATGCATTAAAAAAATTCTTAAGCTTTTCACTTTGGGAAAAAAATTGTAAATCATTTTTTGTGAGGATTTTTTTCTTTACCTATTATTTTTCTTTGTATTTTATTTTTTGTCAGGAGATGACATAGTACTAGCCAAGAGGAAATGATCCATTTGCAGAATTGGATAAATAAAATTCAAAGAGGCAGAATATGAATTATATGTGGAAGGAAACTTTTAGCTTTAAAACATTTCCAGTGAAACAAGTGTTTTATTTCACTCAAGATCCTAATCAAACACAGTTATAGTATCTCAGAGAGAAACACTGGCAGTTCCTGAGTGTGGTTTGTGTTTTAGAGCTGCAAGCAGAGTTTGGGCAGCTCAGGGGGCTGACACAGGGCTGTGTCTGTCCTCTGTGGGCATGTGTGCATCTCCTCCCTCCTCCTTTAAGTGTACTGCAGAGTTGTGAGTCAGGAGCCAGGAGCTGATGCTCTAGGCCCCTCTCCTCTGATCTCATGCCCCCAGAGAAGAGATACAGACAGTCACAGACTCAGTGTCTGCAAGAACTGGCTGGCCTAAGGAAACGAGTTTCCAGTAACAAATCCAGCTGAATGAGGCACTTCCCTTGGCTCCAGCTCTCCTTCCTGTAAGCCAGGAAATGTTCTCCCGCTCATTAGGGATGGCTCATCAGGGACTTCTAATGTCTGATTGGTTACTGCATATAGTATGCTGGTATTTTTCTGCTGCCTAGCTTCAGTCCTCTTAGGTTTCCCCCTGGATTAATTGAAAATCATGGCTATCCTGTTTGTATGATTTGTTCAAGGTAATTGTAAGGCCATGGAGAGGCTAATATTGATTTTTAAAGAAGATGTCACTTTGTTTGACCTGAAATGAGGAGTCAGTTTAGGAAAAATAAGTATCTCATATTCATTCACTCAATCATTCGTTCATTCATAGCTCCCACTTTATGACAAGTGTACTAGATATTGGGAATACTCTAGTGAATAAGTCTTATTCTAATGGGGAGTCGCTATGTAACAGTAAGAGGGTGAGACTTGGCATGAAGAAAACATGGTAGGTTTAGGGGATATAAAATGAAAAGGTCTGAGGGGACTGCTATTTCAAGCAGAGTGGACAGAGATCAAGTTGGGCAGAGATCTGAAGGGGGGTGGTGGTACCCTGTGGTTATTTGAAGGAAGAGCAAAACTGATGAAGGATTGGCAGATGCAGATGCCTGAGGCAGCAGTGTGCTGGGTCTATTCAAGTAGTAAGGAGGACAGGCTTAGTGTTCTGTCAGGTGAATGTGGCTGAGGAAATGAGGAACAAGAAAGTTTATTATCATAATGATCACAGCTGGATAAGGAAAAAAATGAGGACGAGAGTCAGGTAAGGACACAAAACAATTTTGGTCAATGACTTGGAGTTAAAGAATAGTTGGAGTTGGGGGATAGAATGGTCACTGAGTAGTTCTCTAAATAGACATTATGGGGGGATATTGATAGGTGTGACCATGTTGAGAAGGTGGTTGACTTGACGTGAGGCAAGACAAGATCAATGGAAGTAGGTGGTTAAGGAACAGAGAGACCTGTATGTTAGGAGGATCTTGTTTGTGGGTATTGAACTCAACAACATGGTTGTAAAACAGTTATTCAAGTATTAAGATCTTCACAAAATGATAATCTTCAGAAGATTACAACAAAAAGTGAAATAATATAGATTGTAGCTAATTAACAGGTTCAAAAAAAGTGAGGGGGTTAGGGAAAAGAGAGGAATGATGTCAAGAGAAGTAAGAGAGACACCTACCCCATTTCTAAAACTGAAATATGTGCTGTGTGAGTGAAAAGTAGCCTGAGAAGGGTGTGGGTGCATTTTGAGCAAGAAATGAGTGGGAAATAGGGAAAACCCTTTAGGGATGTCAGGCCACAAAATGAGGGTGACCTCGTAGTCTTGGGCTTCTTTTGAGATCTGAAGTACAAAGGGATGCAGAGCACAATAAAGTTCTGTGGTCTCTAAGGGGAGGCAGAAATTCAGTTCTAACCATTGCCTACTCCCCAGATGCTGAGAGGTAGTCTTGCAAGGAGCACGATGGGACTCTTTGCCTAGGGACAGGCTGCTATGACTTCCTTCATCATAGCAGCCAAATATCCCAAACCCACTTCATGCCATGTGTGTCTGTGTCTTGATGATAGACATATGCATATGCTCATTCATTCATTCAGGGGCTAATATAGACCAGACAATGTGCTGTCACTGCTCATTCAATGTGAACTAGAGACTTGACATTCACACAAAAATTATAGTACAAAGGCAGAAGCAAATATTAATTAAATAAATATATGAATACAATTTATTGTACTTTGCAGATATTGTGTTTTTTATAGATTGAAGGTCTGGGACAACCCTGTGTGGAGCAAGTCTATTGGCACCATCTTTCCAACAGCATTTGCTCTCTTCATGTCTCTATGTCACACTGTGGCAATTTTCACAATATTTCACACTTTTCATTATTATTATATTTGTTATGTGACCTGTGATCACTGATCTTTGACATTACTATTGTAATTGGTCTAGTCTAGGGTGCCATGAACCACTCCCACATAAGATAACAGACTTAATAGATAAATGTTGTATGTGCTCTGACTGCTCCACCAACTGACCATTCCCATCTATCTCCCTCTTCTTGGGTCTCCCTATTCCCTGAGATAAAACAATATTGAAATTAGGCTCATTAAGAATCCCACATTGGCCTCTATCTGTTCAAGTGAAAGGAAGAGTCTCACAACTTCCCTTAAATCAAAAGCTAGAAATGATCAAGCTTAGTGAACAAGGTGTGTTGAAAACCAAGGCAGGCCAAAGGCTAGGCCCTGTGTGCCAAACAATTAACCAAGTTGTAAAAATAAAGCAGTGGCAGGGTTTGAAAGGAATGAGTCCAATTTTAAAGAAGCTCCACTGTGGGTAAAATGCTATCAAACAGCATCACATGCTACAAAGAAGTCATTTGTGAAAGGAAGAGTCCATCAATGCAGCAAGCTTCACTGTTGTCTTATTTTAAGAAATTGCCACAGCTACCCCAGCCTTTAGCAAACACCATCCCAGGGGTCAGGCTCCTGAACATTCATTTATTCATTCATTCACTGCCTGTTCATTGACTGGATCGGGCATTGTTTGGGGTGCTTGGGATATACTAGTGAGCAAATCAGATAAAAATCCCTGCCCTCATCAAGCTTACATTTGAGTATGTGTTGGGGGAGTGTAGGGAGACAGACAATAAGCAACCAGCTCAATTAGTAAATGTTATACTGGGAGTATAACATTTAAAAGTGATGCTTTGCTGGGAAGAAGCAAGCAAAGTAAGAATGAGCAGGAGTATTAAGTGAAGGCCAGGGGCTGGTTGCAGTATTGAATAGGCTAGTCCTGGGGGTGCCTCATTAATACCTCATTTGTGCAAAGACTAGAAAGCAGGTTGGTGAGCCATGTAGAAACTAAGATTATGGAAGGGCTTAAAGCAGCGGTTCTCAACCTGTGGGTCGTGACCCTTTGGGGGTCGAACGACCCTTTCACAGAGGGGTCGCCTAAGACCATCGGAAAACACATATATAATTACATATTGTTTTTGTGATTAATCACTATGCTTTAATTATGTTCAACTTATAACAATGAAATTGGGGGTCACCACAACATGAGGAACTGTATTAAAGGGTCGCGGCATTGGGAAGGTTGAGAACCACTGCTCTCAAGGATCAAACAAGGGAGAGATAGGATAAGAGCAGCATTTCAGGAAAATTAACTATACTACATATGCAGATGGAATGGATAGGAAGAGTAGCTAAAAGTTGGGAGGCCATACAGTATCAGGAAGTGCACAAACCCTAAGAAATTCCACTGCAGTTCTTGGAAGACAACTTGGTTTATCTCGAGATTTAAGGAATTACCTGCTAAAGCTATTTGGTGGTGGTAACAAAGCCTTTGTGCACTTTGTCTTGGATATGTGGACATGATCTTTTCATCTTTTCTCAGTGGAATAACATGTGCATTAGTCTAGGTCTCTGAGAAGCACACACCAAGATGAGATTGGATGTATGCTAGATTAATTGGGGAGAGCTGGTGAGGTATAATAGGGATGGAGCCAGAGGAATCTAGAAGAGACATCTGATCATGCAATTCTACTTGCTATGCAGAGAGAGGAAAGGAAGAAAAGCCACAGACTAAAATGAATCTAAAAAAGCTTGATAAGGCCCATAGGGAGGCTTTGAGTCAAAGTCACCCCTCAGAAGAGCCTGGGAACAAGTCTGCCCTAGTATCCTGCTGCCTTGCTGCCTGAGAGAAGATCATGGAAAATACTGCCTTGATACAAGGACAGGGATGAACTTCAGAATGCAGCAGTCAGGACTCTCAGTCAACTACACTCACTCTGTAGAGCATCCTAGAGGCTCCCCTTTATAGTACCCAGGTCTTAGGTTAACTCTCCATTCAGGATGATTGCCTGGACCATGGGCATTTGTCTATCACCCAATAGACTGTGTGGACTTAACCAAGCCCTCATGCCTGGTTAGGTCCACACAGCTTAGAACATCGTTGGGACTGCCTACAGGACATAGGGATAGGATACTATGTTATCATGTGTGACTTAAGATTTTTAAAAAATATTCATTATAAATTTTATAGTATAGCAATACCTCAACAGTACAATAAATAAACTTTAAATGTACTGTGTATAGAAGCTTAATTTTTTTCTTTAAAATATATATATATTTATTGATTTCGGAGAGGAAGGGAGAGGGAGAATCATTGGTAGGCTGTCTCCTGCATACCCCCCACCAGGGATGGAGGCTAAAACACGGGCATGTGCCCAGACTGGGAATTGAACCACAATCTCCTGGTTCATAGGTTGTCACTCAAACACTGAGCCATGCTGGCTGGCCTTCATGTTTTTCTTTTTTTAAAAAAAAACTAAATTGTTGATTTTTGAAAGTATTACATATGTCCCCTTCCCCACCCCCCATTGTCCTCTCCCAGCCTACCCCCAACCCCCCCCCCCAGCCCTGGCCTTCCCCCACCTCCCCCCAAACCATTGTCTGTGTCCATTGATTATGCTTATATGTGTGAAAGTTCTTTGGTTGATCTCTTATCCCCCCCAGCCCACCACCACCAACCCTCCCCTGCCTTCCCTCTGAGGTTTGAGGGTCTGTTTGATACTTCTATGTCTCTGGATCTATTTTTGTTCATCAATTTACGTTCATTATATTCCACAAATGAGTGAGATCATGTGATACTTATCCTTCTCTTACTGGCTTATTTCACTTAGCATAATACCTCCAGGTCCATCCATGCTGTTGCAAATGAGTTCTTTCTTTCTTTTCTTTTTTTTACAGCAGTGTAATATTCCATTGTGTAGATGTACCATGGTTTTTTAATCCACTCATCTGTTGATGGGAATGTAGGCTGTTTTCAAATCTTAGCTATTGCAAATTGTACTGCTATGAACATAGGGGTGCATATGTCCTTTCTGATTGGTGTTTCTGTTTTTTGGGGATATAGTCCTATAAGTGGGATTACTGGGTCAAATGGGAGTTCCATTTTTAATTTTTTTGAGAAAACTCCATACTGTTTTCCACAATGGTTGCACCAGTCTGCATTCTCACCAGCAGTGTACTAGGCCTCCCTTTTCTCCACATCCTCACCAGCACTTGTCATTTGTTGATTTGTTGATGATAGCCATACCGACTGGTGTGAGGTGGTACCTCGTTGTTGTTTTGATTTGCATCTTTTAAATGATTAGTGATTTTGAGCATTTTTTCATGTGCCTCTTGGTCTTCTGTATGTCTGCTTTTGAGAAGTGTCTGTTTAGGTCCTTTGCCCATTTTTTATTGAATTGTTTATCTTCCTTTCGTTAAGTTGTATGAGTTCCCTATAAATTTTGGAGATTAAACCCTTATCAGATGTCACTTTGGCAAATATGTCCTCCCATGCAGTGGGCTCTCTTGTTATTCTGTTGATGGTTTCTTTTGTTCTGAAGAAGCTTTTTATTTTGATGTAATCCAATTTGTTTATTTTCTCCTTAATTTCCATTGTCCCAGGAGATGTAATGGTAAATATATTGCTAGGAGATATGTCTGATATTTTGCTGCCTATGGATTCTTATAAGATATTTATGGTTTCCCATCTTACATGGAAGTCTTTTATCCATTTTGAGTTTATTCTTGTGTATGGTATAAGTTGGTGGTCTAGTTTCATTTTTGACATGTATCTGTCCAATTTCCCCAGCACCATTTATTGAAGAGACTATCTTCACTCCATTGTCAAATATTAATTGAGAATAATGGCTTAGGTTGAATTCTGGGTTCTCTATTCTGTTCCATTGGTCTACATGTCTGTTCTTGTGGCAGTATTAGGCTGTTTTTAGAACAGTGGCTTTGTAATATAACTTGATATCTGGCATTGTGATCCCTCCAACATTGTTCTTTTTTCTCAGGATTGCTGCAGCTACTTGGGGTCTTTTTTTATTCCATAGGAATTTTTGGAGAGTTTTTTTCTAGGTCTTTGAAATATGCTGTTGGTACTTTAATGGGGATTGTGTTGAATCAATGACATTTTAATGATGTTGATTCTACCAATCCATGAACATGGTATATTCTTCCACTTGTTTATATCTTCCACTATCTCATTTTCCAATATCCTGTAGTTTATCGAATATAAGTTTTTCATCTCCTTAGTTAAGCTTATTCCTATGTATCTTAATTATTTTTTTGGAATGGTAAATGGGATTTCTTTGTTTTGTTGTTTTAGTTTCTCTTTCTGTGAGTTCATTATTGATGTATAGATTTCTAGGAGTTAATTTTGTATCCTGCAATGTTATTGAATTCATTTATTAAATCTAGTAGTTTTTTGATGGAGTCTTTGTGGTTTTCTATGTACAATATCATGTCAGTTTTAATGTGAATAATGACAGTTTTACTTCTTCTTTTCCAATTTGGATGCCTTTTATTTCTTCTTCTTGACTGATCACTATGGCTAGCACTTCCAGTACTATGTCAAAGAGGAGTGGTGAAAATGGGCATCCCTATCTTGCTCCTGTTCTTAGAGGAAATAGTTTTAGTATTTGCCCATTGAGTATGATATTGGCTGGAGGTTTGTCATATAATGGTTTTATTATGTTGAGGTAAGATCCATCTATTCCCAATTTTCTGAGAGTTTTAATCAAAAAATAGTGTTGGATTTTGTTGAATGCTTTTTCTACATCAATTGATAAGATCATGTGATTTTTATCTTTCAATTTTTATGTGATGTATCACATTTATTTATTTTTGAATATTGTACCAGCTTTGCATTCCTGGAATAAATCCCACTTGGTCATGGTGTATGAGCTTTTTAATGTATTGCTGGATGTGATTTGCTAATATTTTGTTGAGGATTTTAGCATCTATTTTCATTAGGGATATTGGCCTGTAATTCTCTTTCTTTGTAGTGTCTTTATCTGGCTTTGGGATTAGAGTAACGCTGGCTTCCTAGAAAGAGCTTGAAAGTTTTCCTTCCTCTTGAATTTTTTGAATAGTTTGTGGAGGGTAGGTTTTTAGTTCTTCTGTGAATGTTTGGTAAAACTCCCCTGTGAAGCTGTCCGGACCAGGGATTTTGTTTGCTGGAAGTTTTTTGATTACTGCTTCAGTTTCATCAGTAGTTATCTGCCTATTCAGGTTTTTTTTATTCTTCCTGATTGATTTTTGGAAGATTTTATTTTTTTAAGGATATGTTCATTTTTTCTAGATTGTCCAGTTTGATGGAATAGAGTTGTTCATAGTATTTTTTTTTTTTTTTTTTTTACAATTCTTTGTATTTCTGTGGGGTTGTTTGTTCCTTCACCTCTTTCATTTCTTATTTTTTTTTATTTGGGCACTCTGTCTTTGCTTCTTGTTGAGCCTGACTAGAGGGTCATCAATCTTGTTTATTCTTTCAAAGAACCAACTCTTGGTTCTATTGATCTTTTGTATTTTTTTTGTGTGTGGGATTTTGGGGTCTCTTTGTCATTTATTTCCACTCTGATCTTTATTATTTCCTTCCTTCTATATACTTTGGGCTTTTCTTGTTGCTCTCTTTCTAATTTTTTAGTTGTAGGGTTAGATAACTTACTACCAGTTTTTCTTATTTTTTGAAGTAGGCCTATAGTGCTATGAACTTCCCTTTCAGGACTGCTTTCACTGTGTCCCATAGATTTTGGATTGCTGTGTTTTCATTGTCATTTGTTTCTAGGATGTTTCATATTTCTTCTTTGATCTCTTTGGTAACCCAATCATTGTTTAATAGCATGCTATTTAGCCTGCACATGTTTGATTGTTTTTATTGTAGTTGATTTCTAATTTTATGTCATTGTGACCTGAGAAGATGTTTGATATTATTTCAATCTTCTTGAATTTAAAGAGATCTAGCCTGTGTCCTAATATGTGGTTTATCTTTGAAAATGCCCCATGTGCACTTTAGAAGAATGCATATTCTATAGCTTTGGGTTGAAATGTTCTGAAGATGTCAGTTCCATCTGATCTAGTGGATCATATAGGATTGCTGTTTCTTTGTTGATTTTTGTCTAGAAGATTTATCCAATGATGTCAATGGAGTATTAAAGTCCCCTACTATGGTTGTATTGCTGTCGGTCTTTCTCTTGATATCTTTCAGAAGTTTTTTTTTTTTGTTTGTTTGTTTGTTTTTTTATGTATTTGGGTGCTCCTGTATTGGGTGCATATACGTTTACCAGAGTTATATCCTCTTGTTGAATCGATCCCTTTAATATTATGAAATGGCTTTCCTTATGTCTTATTATGGCCTTCACTTTCAGGTCAATTTTGTCAGATATAAGTATTGTTACCCCAGCCTTTTTTCCCTTTCCATTTGCCTGATTTTTTTTCCCAGCCCTTCACTTTCAATCTGTGTGAGCCCTTTTTTCTGAGGTCTTGTAGACAGCATATATATGGGTCATGTTTTCTTATCCATTCAGTCACCCTATGTCTTTTGATTGGGACATTTAATCCATTTACATTTAAGGTTATTATTGGTAGGTACTTGTTTGTTGCCATTTTTATCCTTTATGTCTGTGTTTCTCTTTCTGTTTCTATTTCTACTTCTTATACCAGCCCCTTTAGGATTTCTTGCATTACTGGTTTGGTGGCAATAAACTACTGTAGCCTGTTTTTGACTCTGAAGCTCCTAATTTCACCTTCAGTGTTGAATGGTAGCCTTGCTGGACAGAATATTCTTGGATTCAGTCCCTTGCTTTTCATTACTTTGTATATTTCATCCCATTCCCTACTGTCCTGATGTGTTTCTGTTGAGAAATAATCTGATAATCTAATGGGAGATCTTTTGCAGGTAACTTTCTGTCTCTCTCTTGCACCCCTTAAGATTCTTTCTTTGTCATTAATTTTTTTAAATTTTATTGTTTAAAGTATTAAAGATAGTAGTACATATGTCTCCTTTCCCCCCACCATTGACCTTCCCCTGGCCTCCCCTACTCCCTGGCACATGCCCTCAACCTCCTCTCCCCCAGTGTCTTGTGCCCATTGGTTATGCTTATATGCATGCATACAAGTCCTTTGATTGATCTCTTACTGCCTCCCCCCACCCCCAACACTCCCAGCCTTCCCACTGTAATTTGACAGTCTGTTCCATGCTTCTCTACCTCTTTATCTATCTTTTTGTTCATCAGGTTATAATGTTCTTTATTATTCATAAATGAGTGAGATCAGGTGGCGTTTTTCTTTCACTTCCTGGCTGACTTCACTTAGCATAATGTTCTCCAGTTCCATCCATGCTGCTGCAAATGGTAAGAATTCCGTTTTGTTTTTTTTTTGTTTTTTTTTTTATAACAGCATAGTATTCCATTGTGTAGATGTACCATAGTTTCTAATCCATTCATCTGCTGATGGGCACTTAGGCTGTTTCCAAATCTTAGCTATGGTGAATTGTGCTGCTATGAACATAGGGGTGCATATATCCTTTCTGATTGGTGTTTCTGGTTTCTTGGGATATAGTCCTAGAAGTGGTATTACTGGATCAAATGGCAGTTCCATTTTTTAATTTTTGAGGAAATGCCATACTGTTTTTCACAGTGGCTGCACCAGTCTGCATTCCCACCAGCAGTGAAGGAGGGTTCCTTTTTCTCTGCGTCCTCTCCAGAACCTGTCATTTGTTGATTTGTTGATGATAGCCATTCTGTCAGGTCTGAGGTGGTACCTCATTGTCATTTTGATTTGCATCTCTTGGATGATTAGTGACTTTGAGCATGTTTTCATGTGTCTCTTGGCTTTCTGAGTGTCCTCTTTCAAAAAGATTCTATTTAGGTCCTTTGCCCATTTTTTGATTGGATTGTTTATTTCCTTTTATTGAGTTGTATGAGTTCCCTGTAAATGTTGGAGATTAAACCCTTATCAGAGATAACATTGGAAAATATGTTCTCCCATGCAGTGGGCTTTCTTGTCGTTTGGTTGATGGTTTCTTTTGCTGTGCAGAAGCTTTTTATTTTGATGTAATCCCATTTGTTTATTTTCTCCTTAGTCTCTTTTGCCCTAGGATCTGTGTCTGTAAAGATATTGCTATAAGATATGTCTGCAATTTTTGCCTATGGAGTCTTATAGGATTTTTATGGTTTCCCATCTTACATTCAAGTCCTTTAGCCACTTTTAGTTTTTTTGTGTGTGTGTATGGTGTAAGTTGGTGATCTAGTTTCATTTTTTTTGCATGTATCTGACCAAATTTCCCAGCACCATTTATTAAAGAGGCTGTTTTGACTCCATTGTATGCTCTTGCCTCCTTTGTTGAATATTAATTGAGTATAATGTCTTGGGTCAATTTCTGGGTCCTCTATTCTGTTCCATTGGTCTATATGTGTGTTCTTGTGCCAGTATCAGGCAGTTTTGAGAACCGTGGCTTGGTAATATAATATGATGTCTGGTATTGTGATCCCTCCAACTTTGTTCTTCTTTCTCAGGATAGCCATGGCTATTCGGGGTCTTTTTTTATTCCAGATGAATTTTTGGAGAGTTTGTTCTAGATCTTTGAAATAGCCATTGGTATTTAAATAGGTATTGCATTGAATTTATAGATTGCTTTAGGTAGTATGGACATTTTAATAATGTTGATTCTACCAATCCATGAACATGGTATGTTCTTCCATTTGTTTATGCCTTCCTCTATCTCTTTTTTCAATGTCCTGTAATGTTTTGAGTACAGGTCTTTTACGTCCTTGGTTAAGTTTATTCCTAGGTATCTTAATTTTTTTCGTGCAATGGTAAATGGGATTGTTTTTTTCATTTCTCTTTCTGTGAGTTCATTATTGGTGTATAAAAAGGCCATTGATTTCTGGGTGTTAATTTTGTATCCTGCTACATTGCCAAATTCATTTTTTAGATCTAATAGTTTTTTGATGGAGTCTTTGAGGTTTTCTATGTATAATATCATATCGTCTGCAAATAAGGATAGTTTTACTTCTTCTTTTCCAATTTGGATGCCTTTTATTTTTTCTTCTTGTCTGATTGCAATGACTAGTACTTCTAGTACTATGTCCAACAGGAGTGGTGAAAGTGGGCATCTTTGTCTTGTTCCTGTTCTTAGGGGAAATGGATTTAGTTTTTTTTGCCCATTGAGTATGATGTTGGCTGTAGGTTTGCCATATAGGGCTTTTATTATGTTGAGATACGAACCCTCTATTCGCACTTTGCTGAGTGTTTTTATCAAGAAAGGGTGTTGGATTTTGTCAAATGCTTTTTCTGCATCAATTGATATGACTATGTGATTATTGTCTCTGAGTTTGTTTATGTGATGTATCACATTTATTCATGTGTGGATATTGAACCATCCTTGCATCCCTGGAATAAATCCCACTTGGTCATGGTGTATGATCTTTCTAATATATTGCTGAATCTGATTTGCTAGGATTTTGTTGAGGATTTTAGCATCTATGTTCATCAAGGATATTGGCCTTTAGTTCTTTTTTTTGTGGTATCTTTACCTGGTTTTGGGATTAGGGAATTTGTCATTAATGTTTGACATTGTAATTATGATGTGTCTTGGTGTGGATCTTTTTGGGTTCATCTTGTTTGTGACTCTCTGTGCTTGTGTGACTGCCTCCCAAGTCAGGGAAGTTTTCTGTCATTATTTCTTCAAATAGTTCAACTTCTACTCCTTCTGGCACCCCTATTATGCAGATGTTGCTTCTTTTTATATTATCCCAAAACTCCTTTAAACTCTCCTCCTGATTTTTAATTTTTTTCTAATTGCTGTTCAGATTGGGTGTTTTTACTACCCTGTCTTCTAACTTGCTGATTTGGTCCTCAGCTTCTTCTCATCTACTGTTGAAACCTTCCATTGTGTTCTTTATTGCAGCTATGTCATTCTTCATTTACTCTTGATTCTTACACATGTTGGTGAATTTCTTATCCAGACACAAGCATTCTTATAACCATTAATTTGAATTCTTTCTTTGACAAATTGCTTGTCTCCATTTCATTTAGTTCCTTTTCTTGAGATGCCTTCTTTTCTTTCCTTGGGGATTTTACTGTCTCCCCATTTTTGCTGTCCCTTTGTATTTGTTTCTATGTAATGTGAGTTACTGTCAGCATCTGGCCCTGGACAACCTGCTAGAGGTCAAAGAAGTTGAGACCCCTAGCAGTCCAATGGTCCAGGAATCTTTAGCCCAGAGGCTGATCTGCCTTGTGTTTCACACCTTTATTGTCTCTGCTGAGTTGTATTTCTTTCCCCCATGGATCTGTTCCTTCAATTATCTGCTGAAGGAGCTCAGGGTCGGCAGGGGCATGTGCACACTTCCTCTGCTTTTCAACTCCCTGTGAGGTCCCAGAGCCCTCTGGCATGCGATTGACTGTGTGCCCTAGTGTCCGCAATAGGGTGGTTCCCTCGGACCCTCTTGCTTTCTCTATCAGTCTGGTCCTGGGGGCTGAGCAGGTCAGCCTGGTCCTGGGGGCTGAGCAGGTCACCGCCCTAGGTTTTCCTGGCTTGCACCTATTATTGCGTTCCTGCAGCCTGGGAAGGGAGGGGCTTGGGGTTCCTCTGGCTTGCACTCAAAGCACTGGATCCTTGAGTGAGTGGTCCAGAAGCACGGGATCCAGGATCATGGGGTCCAGGAGCCTGGGTGGGGAGGCAGGATGCAGGAGGTCTCTCTGGCCTGTGGTCACTGCAGGTATCTGGGAGCCAGCGGTGAGGTAGGGTACCACTCACTGCAGGGGGATGTGGTGGTCCCTCACCAGTTATGGCTGGTGAGCAGCTCACTGAGTGGGTTCAGGGTGGTGTCTGAGGACAGTCTGGGTGTTGGTGTGGCTGTGCTCCTGGCCTTCACTTCACCCCCTTCAAGATGGCATGGGCTCTGTACCTGAGCCACACTGGCCTGGGAGTGCCTGTGGCAGTAGCAGGGGCTCCCCTTCCATGAGAGTCTGATCTGCCAGTCCCTGAGACTCCTGCAAGATCTAACTGTCCCTCACTCACACACACACACACACACACACACACACATACATACACACACACACACATACACACACACACACACACACATCACATGTCTACACATTCCCCTCCCACTCCTTTACTCCCTCACACTCTCCCTCATTGCCATTCTACTGGCCGCCATGTTGGGATCTTGCTTAATTTTTTCCTTACTGAATCATACCATGCAGATCATGAAGTTTCTTACAAGTGAGGATCTTTTCTCTGATACACTTTATTTTTTTATCTTTAAATTCTTTATTAGTTAAGGAATTACAAATGTGTCCTCATTCCCCCATATTAACCCCCATCCTTCCCCCCCCCCCCCACTCATGCTCTCATCCCCCTGTTGTCCATGTCCATTGGTTTGGCTTATATGCATGCATACAAGTGCTTTGGTTGATCTCTTCCCATTACCCCCACCCTCCCCTACTTTCTCTCTGGGGATTAATAGTCTGATTGCTGTTTCTCTGTCTTTGGATCTGTCCCTGTTCATTGTTATGCCCAGATTTCAAGATCCCCAAAAGACCACACCAGGGAGCCAGCCAGTCCGATGCAAAAGCAGAGAGTCTTTTATACAAGCTCGCTTGGTCCCCCCCTCCCCCCGCCTCCATTACTGGATGCAAGAGAGAGCCCTGAGTCCCAAGAGAACAAAGGTTATATAGGGCTAGTTATTTGGGTGGGCTTAGGGGGTGATGTGGATTACAGAGATTGGTCATTTAGGTCAGGGTTTTTCTTACAGCACAAAGATCAGGAAGTGACCAGCACATTCTGAGGCTTGGGCCGTCCCCCACTATAGCCTTATCAGGACCTTAGCTGCATTCCTGGAGCTTCATTGGTCCACTCAGGTGGTGGTTGGGGGAGTTAGGTCAATACCGGCATTCTTGTGGTCACTCAGAAAAGGAGGGGGCTTGGGCTGAGGGCCCAGCCCTACAAGGCAAGATAGGGGAGAGGGAGGGGAGTATATTTCTGCTTGTCCTTTCATTCATCAGTCTATGTTGTTCTCTATAGTCCACAAATGAGTGAGATCATGTGGTATTTATCTTTCTCTGACTGGCTTATTTCACTTAGCATAATGCTCTCCAGTTCCATCCAAGCTGTTGCAAAAGGCAAGGGTTCCTTCTTTTTTACAGCAGCGTAGTATTCCATTGTGTAGATGTACCACAGTTTTTTAATCCACTCATCTGCTGATGGGCACTTAGGCTGTTTCCAAATCTTAGCTATGGTGAATTGTGCTGCTATGAACATAGGGGTGCATATATCCTTTCTGATTGGTGTTTCTGGCTTCTTGGGATATATTCCTAGAAGTGGGATCACTGAGTCAAATGGGAGTTCCATTTTTAGTTTTTTGAGGAAGCTCCATACTGTTCTCCACAGTGACTGCACCAGTCTGCATTCCCACCAGCAGTGCAGAAGGGTTCCTTTTTCTCCACATCCTCTCCAGCACTTGTTGTTTGTTGATTTGTTGATGATAGCCATTCTGACAGGTGTGAGGTGATACCGCATAGTCGTTTTGATTTGCATCTCTTGTATAATTAGTGACTTTGAGCATGTTTTCATACGTCTTTCAGCCCTCTGTATATCCTCTTTCTAAAAGTGTCTATCTAGGTCCATTGCCCATTTGTTGATTGGATTGTTTATCTTCCTATTATTAAGTTTCATGAGTTCCTTGTAAATGTTGGAGATTAAACCCTTATCGGTGATATCATTGGCAAATATGTTCTCCTATGCAGTGGGTCTTCTTGTTGTTTTGTTGATGGTTTCCTTTGCTGTGCAAAAGCTTTTTATTTTAATGTAGTCCCATTTGTTTATTTTCTCTTTAGTTTCCATTGCCCTAGGAGCATTATCAGAGAAGAAATTCCTTCGACATATGTTTGCTATTTTGCTGCCTATGGATTCCTCTAGTATTTTTATGGTTTCCCGTCTTACGTTTAAGTCTTTTATCCATTTTGAGTTTATTTTTGTGTATGGTGTGAGTTGGTGGTCTAGTTTCATCTTTTTGCATGTATTTGTCCAATTTTCCCAACACCATTTATTGAAAAGACTATTTTGACTCCATTGTGTGCTCTTGCCTCCTTTGTCGAATATTAGTTGGTCATAGTGCTTTGGGTCAATTTCTGGGTTCTCTATTCTATTCCATTGATCTATATGTCTGTTCTTGTGCCAGTACCAAGCTGTTTTAAGAACAGTGGCTTTGTAATACAGTTTGATATCTGGTATTGAGATCCCACCTACTTTGTTCTTCTTTTTCAGGATTGCTGCAGCTATTTGAGGTCTTTTTTTTATTCCAGATGAATTTTTGGAACATTCGTTCTAGATCTGTGAACTATGCCGTTGGAAATTTTATGGGGATTGCACTGAATCTATAGATTGCTTTGAGTAGTATGGACATTTTGATGATGTTGATTCTACCAATCCATGAAAACGGTATGTTCTTCTATCTGTTTATGTCTTCCTCTATCTCTTTTTTCAGTGTCCTGTAGTTTTTTGCATATAAGTCTTTTACCTCCTTAGTTAAGTTTATTCCTAGGTATCTTAATTTTTTTGGTGCGATGGTAAATGGGATTGCTTTTTTAGTCTCCTTTTCTGTAAGTTCACTATTGGTGTAAAGAAATGCCTTAGATTCCTTGGCATTAATTTTGTATCATGCTACATTGCCGAATTAATTTATTAACTCTAATAATTTTTTGATGGAGTCTTTAGGGTTTTCTATGTACAGTATCATGTCATCTGCAAATAAGGACAGTTTTACTTCTTCTTTTCCAATTTGGATGTCTTTTATTTCTTCTTCTTGTCTGATCGCAATGGCTAGTAATTCCAGTACTATGTTGAACAGGAGTGGTGAGAGGGGGCATCCCTGTCTTGTTCCTGTTCTCAGGGGAAATGATTTTAGTTTTTGCCCATTGATTATGATGTTGGCTGTGGGCTTCTCATATATGGCTTTTATTATGTTGAGGTATGATCGTTCTCTTCCTACCCTGCTGAAAGTTTTTATCAAGAAAGGGTGTTGAATTTTGTCAAAAGCTTTTTCTGCATCAACTGATAGGACTATGTGGTTTTTTATGTCTCAATTTGTTTATGTGATGAATCACGTTTATTGATTTGTGGATATTGTACCATCCTTGCATCCCTGGGATGAATCCTACTTGGTCATGGTGTATGATCTTTCTGATGTATTGCTGGATCCGATTTTCTAGAATTTTGTTGAGGATTTTGGCATCTATGTTCATGAGGGATATTGGCCTATAATTCTCTTTCATTGTGTTGTCTCTATCTGGTTTTGGTATTAGGGTGATGCTGGCTACATAGAATGAGCTGGGAAGTGTTCCTTCTTCTTAAAATTTTTGGAATAGTCTGAGGAGGAAATGTTTTAGTTCTTCCTTGAATGTTTGGTAAAACTCCCCTGTGAAGCCCTCTGGCCCCGGGCTTTTGTTTGCTGGGAGCTTTTTGATGACTGCTTGAATTTCTTCCATTGTTATTGGCCTGTTGAGATTTTTAGAATTCTCTGGATTTAGTTTTGGAAGATTGTATTTTTCTAGAAATATGTCCATTTCCTCCAGGTTGTCTAGTTTGTTAGAGTAGAGTTTTTCATAATATTTTTTTAACAATTCTTTGAATTTCTGTGGGGTCTGTTGTTATTTCGCCTCTTTCATTTCTGATTTTGCTTATTTGAGTCCTCTCTCTTTGTTTCTTGGTGAGCCTGGCTAGAGTCTCATCAATCTTGTTTATCTTTTCAAAGAACCAGCTCTTGCTTTCATTGATCTTTTGTATTGTTTTTTTGATCTCTATGTCATTTATTTCTGCTCTGATCTTTATTATCTCCTTTCTTCTGCTCACTCTGGGCTTTTTTTTTGTTGTTCTCTTTCTAATTCTTTGAGTTGTAGAGTTAAATGATTTACTATCATTTTTTCTTGTTTTTTGAGGTAGGCCTGTAGTGCTATAAACTTCCCTCTCAGGACTGCTTTCATTGTGTCCCATAGATTTTTGGTTGTTGTACTGTTATTGTCATTAGTTTCCAGGGTGTTTTTAATTTCTACTTTGATCTCACTGGTAACCCAATCATTATTTAGTAACATGCTATTCAGCTTCCAAGTGTTTGAGTTTTTTGGATTGTTTTTATTGTGGTTTATTTCTAATATTATGCTTTTGTGATCTGAGAAGATGCTTGGTATGATTTCAGTCTTCTTGTATTTAGGGAAACTTTGCTTGTGACCCAATATGTGGTCTATTTTTGAAGATGTCCCATGTCCTCTTGAGAAGAGCGTATATTCCATGGCTTTGGGGTGAAATGTTCTGAAGATGTCAATTAAGTCCATCTGATCTAGTGAGTCATTTAGGATTGCTGTTTCTTTGCTGATTTTTTGTCTAGAGGATTTGTCCAGTGATGTCAGTGGTGTGTTGAAGTCCCCTACTATGATTGTGTTGTTGTTGACCTCTCCCTTGTTATTTTCCAGGAGGTTTTTTATGTATTTGGGTGCTCCTGCATTGGATGCATATATGTTTATAAGGGTTATATCCTCTTGTTGTATCGATCCCTTTAATATTATGAAGTGGCCTTCCTTATCTCTTGTTATGGCCTTCACTTTGAGGTCTATTTTGTCAGATATAACTATTGCTACCCCAGCTTTTTTTTCATTTCCATTTGCCTGAAAGATATTTTTCCATCCCTTCACTCTCAGTCTGTGTGAGTCCCTTTTTCTGAGGTGGGTCTCTTGTAGACAGCATATATATGGGTCATGTCTTTTTATCCATTCAGCCACTCGATGTCTTTTGATTGGAGCATTTAGTCCATTTACATTTAAAGTTATTATTGAAAGGTACGTGCTTGGATTCATTTCTATTTTCGTGCCTGTGTTCTTTCTTACATTTATATTTCTTCTTTTTACAGCATTCCTTTTAGCATTTCTTGCAGTGCTGGCTTGGTAGTGATAAACTCCCTTAGCCTTTTTTTTGTCTGCAAAGCTCCTGATTTCCCCTTCAATTTTGATTGATAGTCTTGCTGGATATAGTATTCTTGGATTCAGTCCTTTGCTTTGCAACACTTTGTATACCTCCTTCCATTCCCTTCTAGCTTGATGTGTTTCTGTTGAGAAATCATTTGATAATCTGATGGGGATCCTTTGTAGGTAACTCTCTGTTTCTCTCTTGCAGCCTTTAAGATTCTCTCTCTGTCTTGAGGAAAAACCAAGATGGCGGCATAGGTTAATGCCGGAGATTGCTGCCTCGAACAACCAATTCAAGGGTACACCTAAAAGACAGAAAGGACATCATCCAGAACCACAGGAAGGCTGGCTGAGTGGAAATTCTACAACTAGGAGGAAAGAGAACATCATACCCAGACTCAGAGGAGGCGCAGTGCTGAAGTGAAATACTCAGGTTCGGAGTGCGCGCGGAGCGGGCTGGCGGCGGAGGGCGGGGTTGTTGTTTTCAATCGGGAGGGAGTTTCAGTCTCTGAGCTCCAGATCCTGGTGAGTCTCTAGGGACCCAGACTCAAATGGGAGAAGCGGGACTGTCTGGCTTCAGTCGGAACTCGAAGGCAGCTTTCTCTCCGAGGTTTGCAGCGGTTGCTGGGACTCTGTGAGGCAGAGCCCCTAGGGACGGAACTGAGAGCAGCCATAACTGCTTGCTCCGGCCTGCCCTATAGATCCCCAGGGACCTGCCCCGCCCAAGCCCTACGCAGAGCCATTTGCCGGATAGCCCCAGGCAAACGCTAGATTAGCACCGCCCTAGAGATCCAGCACAGAAGCTCTCCCACTGCAGACACAGCTGACTCTCATAGCCAGTTAGCCTGGAGGTCAAATCACCCCCGGTATTGCCGACAACAATCAAGGCTTAACTACAACAAGACTGTGCGCAAAGACCACTAGGGGGTGCACCAAGAAAAGATTAAAAAAATGGGGAGACAAAGAAACAGGACGCAAATGTCAGAAATGGAAGATATAGAGCTCAAAACCACACTTTTAAGGTCTCTCAAGAACTGTCTAGAAGCTGCCGATAAACTTAGTGAGGCCCTCGAAAAGACTGGTGAGACCGCCGATAAATGTAGTGAGATCCTCAAGAAATCTAATGAGACCCTCGATATTGTGATAAAGAACCAACTAGAAATTAAGCATACACTGACTGAAATAAAGAATATTGTACAGACACCCAACAGCAGACCAGAGGAGCGCAAGAATCAAGTCAAAGATTCAAAATGCGAAGAAGCAAAAAACACCCAACTCGAAAAGCAAAATGAAAAAAGAATCCGAAAATACGAAGATAGTGTAAGGAGCCTCTGGGACAGCTTCAAGCGTACCAACATCAGAATAATAGGGGTGCCAGAAGATGAGAGAGAGCAAGATATTGAAAACCTATTTGAAGAAATAATGACAGAAAACTTCCCCCACCTGGTGAAAGAAATAGACTTACTGGTCCAGGAAGTGCAGAGAACCCCAAACAAAAGGAATCCAAAGAGGACCACACCAAGACACATCATAATTAAAATGCCAAGAGCAAAAGACAAAGAGAAAATCCTAAAAGCAGCAAGAGAAAGAAACTCAGTTACCTACAAGGGAGTACCCATACGACTGTCAGCTGATTTCTCAACAGAAACTTTGCAAGCCAGAAGGGAATGGCAAGAAATATTCAAAGTGATGAACACCAAGAACCTACAACCAAGATTACTTTATCCAGCAAAGCTATCATTCAGAACTGAAGGTCAGATAAAGAGCTTCACAGATAAGGAAAAGCTAAAGGAGTTCATCACCACCAAACCAGTATTATATGAAATGCTGAAAGGTATCCTTTAAGAAGAGGAAGAAGAAGAAAAAGGTAAAGATACAAATTTTGAAGAACAAACATGCATCTATCAACAGGTGAATCTAAGAATCAAGTGAACAAATAATCTGGTGATCATAATAGAATCAGGGACATAGAAAGGGAATGGACTGACTATTCTTGGGGGGGAAAGGGGTGTGGGAGATGTGGGAAGAGACTGGACAGAAATCGTGCACCTATGGATGAGGACAATGGGTGGGGAGTGAGGGCGGAGGGTGGGGCGGGAACTGGGAGGAGAGGAGTTATGGGGGGAAAAAAGAGGAACAAATGTAATAATCTGAACAATAAAGATTTAATTAAAAAAAAAGATTCTCTCTTTGTCTTGTACATTTTCCATCATTATTATGACATGTCTTGGTGTGGATCTTTTGGGGTTCATCTTGCTTGGGACTCTCTGTACTTGTGTAACTTTTTTCCTCCCCATATCTGGGAAGTTTTCTTTCTTTTTTTTTTTTTAATATATTTTATTGATTTTTTACTGAAAGGAAGGGAGAGAGATAGAGAGTTAGAAACATCGATGAGAGAGAAACATCGATCAGCCGCCTCCTGCACATCTCCTACTGGGGATGTGCCCGCAACCCAGGTATATGCCCTTGACCAGAATCGAACCTAGGACCTTTCAGTCCACAGGCCGACGCTCTATCCACTGAGCCAAACCGGTTTCGGCCATATCTGGGAAGTTTTCTATCATTATTTCTTGAAATAGGTTTTCTAATCCTTGCTGCTCTTCTTGTCCTTCTTGCAGCCCTATTATGTGTATATTCCTTCATTTCATGTTGTCCCAAAGCTCCCTTAGGCTCTCCTCCTGCTTTTTTATTTTTTTCTCCAGTTGCTGTTCAGATTGAGCTTGTTTCTCTACCTTATCTTCTAACTCACTAATTCGGTCCTCTGCTTCTTCTAGTCTGCTGTTGAAACTTTCCATGGTGTTTTTGATTGTAGCTATATCACTTTTCATTTCTTCCTGATTCTTGCATAGGTTGTTGATTTTCTCATCCATCCGGTGAATGAATTGTACAACCATTATTCTGAATTCTTTTTCTGTCATGTTGCATGCTTCAACTTCATTAATTTCCTTTCTTGGAGACTCCTCATTGTCTTTCCTCTGGGTGTTGTGTCATCTCTTCATTCTGATTATCTCCCGATGGTTCAAATGTCGAGTTGCGTGGGCCTGGGCCATGTGCAGTGGGAGCCTCCCACCACCCTAGTGTCACTGAAGAGCTCTGACACTAAGATGTGTTGTTGTTGTGGGTTGGTGGGAACCAGGCTCACTCAGAGTCAGTGTTGCCAGCACGCAATGTGGCCTCGTGCATGCCCTTAGAATCAGGGACCCTGCCTGCACCGTGCTGAAACAGAGATCCCCCTGGAGCGTGTTGAAAATCAGTACCCCCTAGCGTGCACCAGGAGTCAGAGTTCCCCAAGAATCCAGTATCAGAGTCTCTGTTGCTTCACGGGACCTCGCATTGAGAACCAAGGTCCCTGTGTGCCCTTGCACCCAGAATTGGAGTCACTGGCTCTTAGTATGAATGCACAGGGAGTCAGGGATCTCAGGCACAGGTGATAAGAAACACAGTCAAGTCACTGGTGCTTGGTGCTGCCTCCTGCCCAGAGAATCGGGGTCCCTGGGCCCCGAGCTACTTGGGACAAATTCCCAGTGTTCGCACATTTGCTCCCAGCCTAGGACTCCTGAAGCTGGCACTACGCCCAGGACCAGTTCCAAGGTGCTCGCGCACTTTCAGGCTATAGTTCCTGTGGCTGCACTGAGGCCCAGGCAAGGGTTGGGTCTATCAGTTACTATGGCGCCGCCTGCATGCCTGCAGGGAGGGGGATGGGCTCTGTTACTCACGGATCTGCCGCGGGGATTTCTGAACTTTTGGTGTCCGAAGGTCTGTAGCTGTGGTCACAGGTCTCTGTCCCCAGTGGCTGCAGGGTCCTGGTATGCATCTGAGATCAGACTGGGTGGTGCTGAGGCCAGGATCCTAGTCTCAAGCAGCTCTGTTTCCCAAGATGGCTTGGTCGCTGTGCCTGTGCTGGCCACCCAGGAGTGTCCGCGCAGGGAGCAGGGCTCCACCACCTAAGACTGCCCGGTTTAGCAGCCCCTTAGAAGACCTGCAGAATCTAACTGTCCCTAGGTAGCCGTGGGCAAACTACGGCCCGTGGGTCGGATCCAGCCTGTTTGAAATGAATAAAACTATTGAAAAAAAAGACCGTACCCTTTTATGTAATGATGTTTACTTTGAATTTATATTAGTTCACACAAACACTCCATCCATGCTTTTGTTCCAGCCCTCTGGTCCAGTTTAAGAACCCATTGTCGCCCTCGAGTCAAAAAGTTTGCCCACCCCTGCCCTAGCTCATACACACACACACCACACACATCCACACACTCCTCTATCACTTCCTTGCACTCTCACACTCTCTCCCTCCCTACCTTCCTGCCGGTCGCCATTTTTTTTCTTTGATTCACTTTAATATGCCACTTAATATTAGGAGTAATAATCAAAGTTGGGAATATTATTGATGTAGAATAATAATGTGTCATATTTTATTTTATTTCCTTTTCTAATCCTCATCCAAAGCTATTTTTTTCCATTGATTATTTTAGAGAGAGTGGAAGGCAGGGAAGAAGGGAGAGAGAGAGAGAGAGAAAGAAACATTAATATAAGAGAGATACATCAATTGATTGCCTCCCATGTGTGCCCCAACTGGGGCTGCGATTGAACCTGCAACTGAGGTACATGCCCTTGACCTGTAATTGAACCCATGATCCTTCAGTTCACAGGCCGACATTCTAACCACTGAGCAAAGCTGGCCAGGGTAAAAATGTATCATATCTTAATCAGTTCCTTTTCTTAAGGGTCATATTATACTGTGGTAGGTTATAAGAAGCCCCAAGGAAAGATGAGTATTAATACTATCCCCAAATGAGTGACCTTTGACAAAACTTTGAGTTTTCTTACTTATAGATTTACAGTAATAGTTTCATTTACTCTGTACCTGAAATAGCTCTCCTCAGTGCTCCTTCCCACCCCAGGTTATTGCCTATTAGTTTCTATCTAGGAATAATGTAATCTCTTCTTATTAGTAACCATTCTGTGTCCTATGGGTAAGTAAAATTAACCAAATTTGCTTTGATTGCTCTGTAAATCTATTTGCTCAGTGGCAGTTTGTTTGTATTTACCAGTGACTTAAACTAGAGAAGGTAACAGATAAACTACCTGCCACTGAGTGCATGTGATAGGTTTGAAAGAGTTCTTTTTTTTTTCTTGTTTTCAAAAGAACCCAAGAAATTTTTAAAACCCTCAGGTTGATTCAGAAACAAAAGTCTTACATCCTGTTTGCCTCTTTTCTTAATAATTGATAGAGTAGGTAGGACAATTTTTCTTACAATGATAAACTCTTGGCCTTATCTTTCTGACTGGCCATATGGAAAGATTTTTAAAGTTTAATTAGCAGGAGAATTGTTTAAAAGCTCAGCGTTTGCAAATACCGGAATTAAGAGGTCTCACTTACCTGCTGGGAACCTCTAGGATGGATAATAGGATTCTAGGGGAAAAACAGCAGTGAGGACAGTGGTTCTCTGCAGCACAGAGACCACCCCAAGCTCTCTCTTCCTACCTTTTTTCGGCCCAAATCACAACTTTTTCAGAATTTGCCTACAAGATGACTATTTTTCACTAGAGCTAAAATTGATGGTGAGCCAGAGACAAAGATAACTCATGTAACATACTGAGATTTGGGATACACATTTTTAAGTTCCTCCTTGAGGGGATAAGAGAGAAGGGAGGACTGGGGGTCCTATGCAGTCTTTTGGTTCTAGAGATGACAAGAAGCTGAAGAGTCTAGAGCAATATGCTTACTATTTAATAATTTTGGCTATTAGGAGACCATCAAAGATTCATGTTCTGCTAAGAAGTGCCAACTTTCCTTTCGTTGAGCATTAGAGAGACTAGCAATAATGCTGGCTCGGCTGATGGCCTTTTGGCAAAGGTGGGAGTATTGATCACCCTTGAAGGGAGGGAAATGCTGCTCCATCTCTGATTAAAAGTTTCTTACAAAGGAGAACAAAGGCCTAAAGTGGTGGGCATGGTTAACAGCCTACATTAAAGAAATCTTTACATTAAGGATTGCACATTGTGATTGTCACCACAGTGGAACTTCAATGGATCCACTATTGTTCTTCTTTTCCTTCTTTAGTCCGACTTAATCATCATTCATCTTCTCTTGGCCATTTTCTTTATAAACTTTTCTTTGCTAAACTTTTCTTTGGTTTTTCCTTTGAAAATTGAACCATCAGCTGGAAAAACACACACCATGAATACTAGGATTTTTAGGAACACACATGTTAAGTCCCATTTTGGTGAAACTGAAAGTGAGATTGCAGCACCTTACAAAGTGACTCATCCACATGCTGCAGGACTATTAGTAAGTGTTTAAAAAATAATAGGAGTCCTTACCATGGTTGGGTGGCTCAGTTGTTTAGCGTATCATCCTATGCACCAACCAGAAGGGTTGTGGGTTTGATACCTGGTCAGGAACATACCTAGTCAGGGCAGGTATGGGAGATAGCCAATTGATGTTTCTCTCTCACATTGATGTTTCTCTCTCTGTCCTTCTCCCTTCCTCTCTCTGTAAAATCAATGAATATATCCTCAGGTGAGGATTAAGAAAAAAAAATAACTGGAGCACTTCAATACCATTAGTGCACCCTGAATCCCTAATCTCAGGCTAGCCATATGGCACAATTCTGGTGCTTAATATGCATATTAATCCTTTCACCAGTGTCAGAACAGCCAGAGCTGTTGTTCTGAGTCCATATATTCTTCTGAATTCTGCTTGACTACACCAACTGTCAGAGCAGGTTCCTTTTCAAATCCTTCCCATTGCACTGTCAGGGCCAAACCCCTCTGCCAGGGACTGGACCTTCTTAGATGCCAGGTGGTAGATGGAGAACCCATGAGAAGTTGTGGGTGTATATAAGAAAGCCTTTATTGTAGAAACTTAGTGGCCAGATAGCTATCAGACAAAACAGTCTTCACAGCAAAGTCCCATATAAGAAGCCGCACACCGGCTAATAAACTAATACATCTTTCCCATAAGCAGTGTTAGTCTTTGTACCGATAGCTATTATCTGAGCAGCCACAGGCTGCCCCTAGACTCCCTGCCTCACATAGTAGTGGCACCTGAGCTCTCTACTCTTGCCTCTCTGGCCTCTCCCCTCTCCAGCTTTTCCTGCACTCCTGAACTCCTCTCACAGCAGCAGCCGTACACTGGCTGGTCAGTAATGTATTATATCCCTTAGACAAAATAGGGCAATTGCCAACAGTGACATTAATCATTTGGGTCATAGACGGGCACAGTATACCATGAGATTGCTATGGCCTTGCATCTCCTTATGGTATCTTAGCCTTGAACATTCTGATTAAGATTCCCATGTTCAGAGTGGCCTTAGCCATCCAGCATATTAAGAGCAAGGCCCTGACTATCCAGCATCTCTGGCGTGGTTCCCACAACCAGTTAACCTCAAGGATTTGTTTAATCCCAGTATTTTGATTTAGGCTTATTTCTGCCTTTGGTTTTACTTCTACCCTAAACAAGTCTTTCTTTGGTTACTTTATGCTCCACTACAATTTGGTTTGATCAAAGATCTCAGCTTTATCTTTCCAAATGTACTCCAAGTTTGGATCACACTCTGCTGTCCCCAGAGATACTACACCTATCACTCTGATAGGTTAACTTTGTGAAAATAGTTGACCATGAAATTAAACTGGCTCCTCCTGTTTGTTTCTTTTCTCATAGTAGGCACCCATAAATGTTTATTGAGTGAATGTTTTGTGTGAAACTTTATTTAAAGGAATTAAACTTTTTTGCTGTATTTTCTTTCTAATTTTCCTTTTTTTCTTCCTTTTTATTGAATTTATTGAGCTGACACAGTTTAACAAAATTAGTCAGGTTTCAAGTGCACAATTCTACAACACATAATCTGTACACACTATTATGTGTTCACCCTCCCAAGTCAAGTTTCTGTACATCACCATTTGTCCCCCATGCCCTCCTCCACCTCCCCCAATCCTGCATCACCACACTGTTGTCTGTGTCCCTGAGTTTTTTCTTTTCTTTTTTGCTCAATCCCTCCATCCTGACCCCAACAGCTGTTTGCCTGCTCTCTATCTGGAGTCTGTCTCTATTTTGCTTGTTGGTTCACTTTGTTCATTAGATTTCACATATGAGTGAAATCATATTCTACTTGAATTTTCTATAAACAATGAGAGGGAGGCTACAAGGGGGGGTAAAAAAGATGTTAATGTGAGTTTGAAGTAGAAAAACTTTAAAAAGACAAATACTTGTAGATGATTTTATTTGGGAATTATCCCTAATGAAATTCAACATGTTTTAATAATATTGGTTTGATGAAATCTTGACCCCCTCCCTCTTGGGTTTGATTTTGAGACCCCTTTGTTAATCCAGAAATGTTGGTGTCTCTCTGGGATCTGTCCTGGCCCATCTTCTCTTCTCTCTGTCCCCTTTCTGCACAGTTTCTTTCCACTGCCATCTACATGTTAAAGACTTCCATCCCCAATGTCTCTGGCACCCTCAATTTTCTCTTGGTCTTTGGTCTGGCCTGTCTTGCTCCTCTTTATGGGCCAAGGAGTCACCGTCTCTGTTACTGCTGCCTTCTGTGCCAAAGCCTTGATTTTCTAGAACCCTAAGGGCCTCACTGGAGCTCATTGTGTCCCTCCCATTGCCTGATGTTCTGGGTAGTATTCTTCTCAGCCTTGCTTATGATACAATTTAGTATGGTGTCAAGGAGCATGGGTTTAAGTCAGCTGACCTTAGTTTGAATCCCGGCTTTGCCACCTCCTCACTGGGTAATCTTGGATTTTAACTCTTCCAAGCCTCAGTAACCTCATCTGTGAAATGGAGACCATAATTGTATCTATCTCATAGAGTTAAGATAATTAATTTGATAAACCAACTGTTTGATTCCATGCTTAGAACAAAATAAGTACACTGAAAATGTTAGTTGTTTTTCTTCCTTACAGATTCCTTTTTAAAAGCATCTCCTTAAGTTCTTTTAGCATTTAGCTCAGAAGGGAGTTGATAGAAATGTTCAGAAAAACTAGATTCTAAACAGACAGTCACTGTGCTCTTCATCTCCACCCATTGGCCCTGCTTTCCCGTTCCCTTTTCTCCAGCAAAAGCCTTTTATATAAATTGACTGTTCAGTGTTTTGGCCTCTAATTCATCACATACTCAGAGCTCCTGAACCCAGCTGGGATGCTATAACCAACTATCTTTCCGGTATTGTGGATTTCAATTTTTCTTCATGAGCAGAGACCACCCTTGCTCCCAGAAGAGCCTCTCACTTTGCCAGCCTGTGGATGACTGCTAGCACCATTGCTCCTTGAGGACCAGGGGAACATGGTTAGGATCTTTACTCATTTTTAGTTTTGTTGTTTCTGAGGGAATTTCCCAGCATATTTATATGGTAGTTGCTTAAGTCACTTCAAAATCATAATTTATTTTTGAAGCATATTATTCTCTTTAAGTTTCATAAATTATGAAAATTATCTGGCTTCTTGGGAAGAAGTGTTTTAGAGTAATTTAATTCCAACCTGTGGGGAACAATTGGGAACGGTCTGGGGGGACACACTAAAAAAACCCTATTAATTTATTCTTTAATTTTCCTGATTCTACAGTTCAATGAGGCTGTGGATCCAGGTATGAGAAAATTGGTCCATTACCAGCTTGCACAGATGTTATAGGAATTTCCAAATGACACAGACAAGAGAATGAAAGCCGGGTCTCGGTGGGATGCTGCTTCTGAGAGACAGCGACCACGCCCACAGCCATGCCTTTATTTTATAGCAGCCATGCCTTTATTTTATAACTCCTTACTTTTGTTTTTACTTTGTTTCTTTTGCAACAAGAAGGGCCCCCTCCATGAAAACAGCATGTAGAAGCAATGCCAAACTATGCGTGAGGAGTGTTCAGTGCAGGTGACACATAAGGACTGAGGAACACAGCCACACTGACTCTGAACAATCCCTGGTGGCCAGAACCCGGTTGTCCAGTGCTGTCTGCACTGGATTTTCCAGTTTGGGCTGTTTCATGAAGCAAGACCAACCTGCCTTAGAGCCAACATTCTCAAGTCATTCTGCAGCTCAAGAGTCTCTCAGGTCTTGGTGATCTATGGCAAAATGTCCGACTTCCTTTGCTTGGCTTTGAGGCTCTCCATGACCCAGACTACCTTCCAGCCTTTTCTTTGTCATGTCCCATCTCTAAACTTCTAGAAATCCATATCCTGCATTCCTGTCTAATTCTTGGGTCCCTAACATTACTCTGGGCTGAAAGGTTTCTCTCTCCATTCTTCTCACCCTCAGCCTGAAGCCCATTCACCCTTTGAAGTCTGACTCAATTTCTATCTCCCTCCTGTAGAGCTCTCCTGGGCCACTCCAATGTTGTGACTTCTCTCCATGCAGAGCTCTTCCGTTATATATTCTATCCATCGAGAACTCTCCTACTTGGTTTTTCATTATTGGAAATGTTTTCGTGTGCTCACATCTTATTGGTGCCATTGGTCTGTCAGCTGCCTAGTGGAAAAAATTGTACTTTGTGTCTCTTCATATTTCCATGGTGCTTTCCTCATGGTAGCTTCTCTGAAGTGTCCTTTATTCATTGGTTAATTGAAAGCAAGTCCAGACTCTTTGGGAACCAGTCAGCTTGTCAATCCTGTAATTTCCTGCTAACAGCAGTGCAGAAAGACATGATAGAATCAATTTCATTCTGATTAAGGGATAAGAACTAGTTTAAATCCATTCAGTAAGTATTGAGCAGGTACTACAGGCTGAACACTAGGCCAGATGTTTAAAAAAAGAAAATATCTCAGGCACAGTTTCTACCTTCAAACAACTAACTGTTTAGGAGATGTTATTTTCAACATGAAAGAGTTAGGAAACAAGCCCAAACAAAAGGCCATACCCATTAAAGTGCTAAATTGATTGAACTCCAACATCAAGATGTGTGGAACAGATAAGAAGTGAGTGGGTTCCAAGATGAGGGGTAGGTCAGGAAGGGGGTTACAAGCCCAAAATGGCTTTAGGGAAGAGACAGGACGGCAATGCTTTCTGTCAGACAAACAACAAATAACTCAAACATGAGTAAGGAAAATGAAATGATTAAGTGTCAGTTATTGATCAGGCATTATATTTCCAACTCATTTATGCTTTGCAGTCCCTGCAAAGCAAACTTTATCTTCCTAACACAGAGGAAGGCTCAATAAGAGAGGTTAAGCAACTTGCTCAACACACAGGTTCCAAACCCAGCCTGTGTACTGCCCATCACTGGCCCTGTGAGGGCCGAACTGAGAGAGAATGCTTATATTGAAACAGCCCCAGGTGGCAGGACTCACTCTTCTCTTCAACTAAGATGCAGTTTAGGAAGAAGTGTTCAACTTAGAAATGAGACCTGTTTTAGTTGCTCCTACAATGGCCTGCCCTGATCCTAGTATTCACTCCCCATGTGGCCCTCTCCTCTTGTCTGCAGATTGCATCTGGTGACCTGTTTCTGATGGATAAATGTGAAGGATATTTCTTCCACTATCTACTTATATAAAAACCATGGGTGGTGTTCATCACGACCACAACCACCGCGACCAAGCGGAAGGAAGTCAGTCCTGCAGGGGTTGTCTTGGCAACAGCTGCGCCCTCTCCTGAGCTGTTTCCTGTAAGGGCGGGGTTTGAGGCAGGAACCCGCCTTGGGAGCGTGGAGGCATATCTTTCTAAAGTGTGCTGTGCCAGCACAGCCAGGGGTGAACCTGAGTGGGGGCGGCTGAAAGGCTTAGAAAACACAGACAAGAGAATGAAAGCCGGGTCTCAGTGGGATGCTGCTTCTGAGAGACAGCGACCACGCCCGCAGCCATGCCTTTATTTTATAGCAGATGCTACGAGTCAAAGTAAGGGTGTGACCAAGATGTTTACAACATTCTCCTGGGTTTCAATCTTACTCAACTACATGCACCTGAACTCTATCAAGCCTACATCACTCAGGCATGTGGGGCCACGTGTTCGGACCACAGGTTCAAGCTTACAACCACAGCTGTTGGCTGTAATTGTGCTGGGAGGGCCCTGCCCTCCACGCTGGGACTTGCACGTGGCAATGAGAGGACTGTGCCCTCTCCTCAGTCCAAGGCTTGAACCTGTCCAAAACACTGTAGTGGCTCCCCACAATAAAGTTTTAATTCTGTTTCTTTGTTACTAATGTTGTGGCCCCACCCCATAACAAAGAAACAATTTCTGGAGGATGAGGCCCAGGAATCAGGATTTTAAAAAGATTCCCAGGTGATTCTAATGTGCAGCCAAGTTTGAGAACCACTGCTATAGATAATATTAAAAATATACCTAAACATGCAATTCTTTGTCCAAAGAATAAGCATGTTCAAAAATTAAATGAAGAAAATTTGGATATACTAGATGGAGATTTTCACACATATTTGAGTGATGATTCCATTGATTCCACAGATAATGCTGAAAAGGAAAATTTTCCCATCGAATTTCTGAATAGTGTTACTCCTTCGGGAATGCCGTATCATAAATTAAAATTGAAAGTGGGTGCAATCATCATGCTATTGAGAAATCTCAATAGTAAATGGGGTCTTTGTAATGGTACCAGATTTATTATCAAAAGATTACTACCTAACATTATTGAAGCTGAAGTATTAACAGGATCTGCAGAGGGAGAGGTTGTTCTGATTCCAAGAATTAATTTGTCCCCATATGACACTGGCCTCCCATTTCAATTGATTCAATGATGGTTTCCCGTGATGCCAGCATTTGTGATGACTATTAATAAATCACAAGGACAAACTCTAGACAGAGTAGGCATATTCCTACCTGAACCCGTTTTTGCACATGGTCAGTTATATGTTGCTTTCTCGAGTTTGAAGAGCATGTGACGTTACAGTTTAAGTTCTAAATACTTCATCACAATGGAAATTAGTCAAGCACTCTGAAAGTGTTTTCACTCTTAAAGTGGTGTACAGGGAGATATTAAAATAAGTTTAATCATTTTATCAGTCATTGCATCACTGTTGTTTTTATATCATGTTTTTGTTGTTTTCATATCATATTTTTGTTGTTTTCATATCATGTTTTTGTCGTTTTTATATCATGCCTCTGTTGTTGTTATATCCTTTTGTTACTGTTTATTTATTAATAAATTTATATATTATTTTCATATTCATTTTACTAATTTCCTTTCACCTCTCACACTTCTATTATAGAGAAAGGGAAAATAGCAATATTAAAATATCTTCACTAATTAATTCCCTTTTTTAAAAAAATATATTTTATTGATTTTTTACAGAGAGGAAGGGAGAGGGATAAAGAGTTAGAAACATCGATGAAGAAGAAACATCAATCAGCTGCCTCCTGCACACTCCCCACTGGGGATGTGCCCACACCCAAGGTATATGCCCTTGACTGGAATCAAACCTGGGACTCTTGAGTCTGCAGGCCGATGCTCTATCCACTGAGACAAACTGGTTAGGGCAATTAATTCCTTTTTAATGTGCACGAATTTCGTGCACTGGGCTACTAGTCTATAATAATAAAAGCATGATATGCTAATGAGACCGGACAGCCAAATGACCTTTTAAATGAAGGTCATTTGGACATCCTTCCGGATGAAGCCATGGTGGTGGGGGCCAAGGCAGAGGTGGTTAGGGTTGATCAGGCAGGCAGGCAAGCAGTTAGGGGCGATCAGGCAGGCAGGCGAGTGGTTAGAGGCAATCAGGCAGGCAGGCGAGTGGTTAGGGGTGATCAGACAGGCAGGTAGAGGCGGTTAGGAGAAATCAGGCAGGCAGGTGAGTGGTTAGGGGCGATCAGGCAGGCAGGCAGGCAAGTAGTTAGGAGCCAGTGGTCCTGGTTTGCAAGAGGGTTGTCTGACTGCCGATTTAGGCCCGAACAGGATCAGGCCTAAACCAGCAGTCGAACATCCCCCAAGGCGTCCAGGATTGCGAAAGGGTGAGGGACTGCCTCTCTGTGCACAAATGTTGTGCACCAGGCCTTTAGTCCTATATAATAAAAGCCCAGCGACCAAATGGTGGAACGAACAGAACAACTAGTCATCCAGTCACTATGATGTGCACTGACCACCAGGGGGCAGATGCTCAATGCAGGAGCTGCCCCTGGTGGTCAGTGCGCTACCACAGCGGGAGCACCACTTGGCTGATCAGGATGAGTGGCTGCTCCTGCTGTGAACCCTGGGCCGACAGGCAGGAACCCGGCTGTAATCATCACTTCCTTGCCCCAGGCTCTTCCTCCTTGCTCCCTGCCACCTCCTCTGGTTGCCTGCAGGCTGTGCAGTGCCACTGAGCTCTCAGAGCTGACCCTGGAGGCTGAGAGGCGGGTTCATGACTGCCACGGGACTGAGGCCTACTCCACCGCCTCTCAGTGCTATTGTCCCTGGGCCTGGCCCTAACCATGTTCCCTGGAGAGGCAAGTGCTCTGGCTCCATGGAAGATGCCGGACCAGGGAGCAGCTGCTCAGAGGGCGGGCCCACAGCTGCTCAGCTGACCGGGATGAGTGGCGCTGCCACAGCAGGCCGATCCCTGCAGGCCGCACCCCCCAGCAGTGCAGAAATCCTGTGCACTGGGCCTCTAGTGAGGTTATAATAGTGACTTCCACTTGCTGGCACTTTCTTTCTCTCTGGCTCACTTTCCACATTTGCTCTGATATGATAAGCTTCCATATAGAGGGGCCCACATAGCAAGTAATGGAGGGCCTCCTCAGTACAGCATCTGAGGAACTGTACACTGCTGGCAGTGTGCGAGGAAGCTGGTCCTGCCCCAGGTTTGCTCTCAGGTGCTAGCACAGCTTCTGCTGACATCACCAGGGCAGCCTCGTGAGACCCTGAAATAGAGAACCCAGCTAAGTCTTACTTAGATTCCTAACCTACAGGAATGGAGGTAATAAATATTGTTCAGGAGTAATTTGTTATGGAGTAATCCTATATAATAAAAGGGTAATATGCAAATTGACCCTAAAGGTGGAATAACCAGGAACGACTGGTCTCTATGATGCACACTGACCACCAGGGGACAGACACTCAACGCAGGAGCTGCCCCCTGTTGGTCAGTGTGCGCCCACAGGGTGAGCTCCGTGCAGGCACAAGCTGGGCTGACCTCTGTGAGTGCAGCAGCGGTGGCGGGAGCCTCTCCCACCTCCTCAGCAGCGCTAAGGATGTCCCACGGGAAGTGGGCCTAAGCTGTAAATCAGACATTCCCTGAGGGTTCCCAGGCTTCCAGAAGGATGTCTGACTGCCAGCTTACGCCTGATCCCCTAGGGAATGGGCCTAAGCCGGTTGGTGGACATTCCCCAAAGGCACTCAGACTGTGAGAGAGTGCAGGCCTGGCTGAGGGACCCCTCTGAGTGCATGAATTTTCATGCACTGGGCCTCTAGTATTTAAATACTTTTCTACATGTACATTATCCTATATAATAAAAGCCTAATATGCTAAGTGTATGGTCATGTGTTCGGCCATTCAACCAATCAAAACGTAATATGCTAATGATATGCTAAGGCTGTTCAACCACTCACTATGACATGCACTGACCACCGGGAGGCAGACACTCTGACTGGTAAGATAGCTTGCTGCTGGGGTCTGGCAGATCAGGACTGAATGAGATGGGCTGGACACACCCTGGAGCCCTCCCACAGTTCCTCCCTGGCTGGCCAACCTCCCACGTCCCTCCTGGGCCCTGATCATGCACTGGTCGGGTCTCTTGGCCTGGCCTGCGCCCTCTTGCAATCTGGACTGAGGGACACCCCTGAAGTGCACAAATTTTGTGCACTGGGCCTCTAATATAGCAATAAAAAGCTTACTTTACAAGGTGTTGCCAGGAAAAAAAATTTTGTCAGTTGATACTACAGTACACCATGGTAAGATTCATTATTCTGTATAATTATCATTTAAAAGGTGTAGATAATAATAATAGCTAATATTCACTATTACATTGTTCTAATTGCTTTATGTACATTAATGCACAACAACCCTGTGAGGTAGATGTTACAGATGTGAAAACCAAGCACACAGAGGTTTGTTATTTTGTCCAAGGACACAGCTAGAAAATGGTAGGGCCAGGATTCAGATGTAGGCAGTGTGGCTCCATAGAGTTGGTGCTCTGAACTATGACAAAATTAGGTACTAAACCAGGACAGTCTGAAAACTAGTTGAGTGTCTCGCAAGGTCTAATCACTGGCTCTGGTTGCTAAAATTCCCTCTCCTGGGCTGTCCCACTAGGCACCTCTATCCCCTTTCAGCTTTGGATGCAGGGCAGAACAATTGCTAAAGAGTTGCACAACTGAAACAGGAGGGCCCGAAGAAACCTTTCGCAAAGGGCCTTGCTTCTACCTAATTCTACCTGCTGCCTCAATGCAGCTCTCTGTATAGCCATTGTGGAGGGAGTGTCACAGCTTTCACAAGCCTGTGCCCAATGGCAGTGCACACAACACCTATCCCCTGCTTTGATAGGAGGGCTGGATAAGACACCTGTACCCGATTTTATGTTCCTTGTCTGGGACTGGCTAGAGACACCAGTACTCTGCCCATTCCCTCCACAGCACCTGTCCCTTGGTGTCTTTCTCCTCAGCCATGGGTCTCAGGCTTGTTAACAGCTCCCCCTCTTTTGCAGGCTCATGAAGCTTAAGTTCAAGGGCCCCTCCCTTGCAACACTCCTTCTAATACTTTCTGCCCAGTGGGATATTCATAATTGTCTATTATTTTCATAGAGAGCTCCCCTAATTGTATGAGTTTCACATGCTGTAAGACCTAGATTTGCCCAAGAAATCCTTCTTGCCTCCAATAATGAAACCTCTAGTCCACTTCCTCATTAGCATTGTACTGAGGGGCTCTGTGATGGGTTATCTCTCTGCCCTAGTTCTCTCCTCTTCACCAGGACTGTGTGCTCTGGACTGTATTCCCAAGCCACTTTTCCTGGGTTGAGAATGAGACCCAGGTGTCAAATTTCCTTTACTTGTGGCCTAGAACAACGGGTACAGCCTGCCTGGCTCTGGTTCCTAGGACTCAGCCAGGTTCATTTGCTGGAACAAGGAGGCCAGACACCAAGATTCCACCTCCCTCTCCCTGCCACTCTCTCCACCCCATACCCCTACCCCTACCCAGCCTTCTAGGGACCATGTGCTAAGTTCTTAAGACACATCCATGCATTATTAGAATGTATAATTGCTCTGCAGCTGATTTAAGGATCCAGGTTGCACACAAACTATAAGTCCCTATGGAGGAAGAAACTACTATGGCATGATCTAGGACACAGATGGTGCTGAATTCTGTCTTAAAGGTATTTAAAATATTTTCTGCCCTGGACTTTGGCTAGGAGAAGTATAGAGAAATTGTTTTGTGAATAATCATTCACAAATTTTCAACAATTGTTCACTTTTTTTGTTTGTTTTGTTAATCCTTACCTAAAGATATTTTTTCCATTGATTTTTTTAGAGAGAGTGGAAGGGGACAAGGTAGGAGGAGAGAGAGAGAGAGAGAGAGAGAGAGAGAAACATTGATGTGAGAGAGACACATCCATTGGTTGCCTCCTATAACGGGGATGGAACCTGCAACTAAGGTACGTGCCCTTGACTTGGAATCAAACCTGAGACCTTCTGGTGCCTGGGCCAACACTAACCACTAAGCACACTGATCAGGGCCAATTGTTCACTCTTAGTTCTAAAAGTTTCATTGCATGATTGATTTTTTCATCTTTATGCAGAATTTTCCCACATTTTTGTTGACTAAAATATTACTAACGTAATTTCCTATTAAAAAACTAATTTCCAGCATTGCAGAGCAGAAAGGTGTTACCAACCATTTAGTCTTCAACTTACACACAACAAATCCTGTAATCTGATGGGTTTTTTACACAAGGGTGGCTGCAAGCAATTATATGGGCAAAGAAATATTTTAGTCCAGAGCTGTGTGTTGTGTTAATCTCATCTGCTGAACTCCCATTGAGATTCCTGTTTGTTAAATGCCTATTGATATGGATTTAGAGAGGAAACTCGACCAAATATCATAATTCAATGTTATAATGCTGTTTGTGCTCTAATATTTTCCTTTTAATTATAATTTGGGAAACTGGGGTTTATTAGAAAGAAAAGAAGGCATCAGACTGGAATAATTTATCCCACTTTTCCCCATTCAGCACCATAACAAAATAGAATATTCTCCAAGTCAATTATTGATTTGGAAAGGCATGAAAAGTCACCATGGGGGCAAGGTCTCACCCTACAATTGATTGCCTGTTGCTAGGAATCTGGGTGGGACTTTCCAACCTGGTGGCCTTTTGTATCTGGTGCAGCATTCTTGCTCTGCTCATGTCTGTTTGACTGCCTACATGTCCATCACCCCCAGAAGTTTTCTCATGCCCCTTTGTAATCTCTTCCTGTTACAGTTCTTGCCATCCTGAGGCAATGATATACTTTCTGTCATTATAGACTAGTATGCATTTTCTAGAATCTATACTAATAATAGCCCAGGTGGCCGTCACACCCTCACGTCATCACAAGATGGCTGTCACAAGATGGCTGCACGCACAGTGGAGGCGGGGCCCAGCAGCCGTTCCATGTGGTGAGGTCTGGGGGTCCCGCAGCTCTGTGCAACCCAGAGGAGGCAGGTCCCGGCATCTCGGTTGCCTCACACGGAGGAGGTGGGTCCCGGTGGCGGAAGTGGGTTGTGGCAGGGGAGGGCAGTTGGGGGGCCATCAGGCCAGCAGGGGGGCAGTTAGGCATCAATCAGGCCAGCAGGGGAGCAGTTAGGGGCAATCAGGCAGGCAGGTGAGCGGTTAGAAGCCAGCAGTCCTGGATTGTGAAGAGAGGGTGCAGGCTGGGCTAAGGGACCCCCCCCCCCCCCCGCATGAATTTCATACACCGGGCCTCTAGTTTTATATAAATGAAATTATATAGTATGGATTCTTTTTCTAGTCTGGCTTCTTTCACTTAGTATAATTATTTTGTGATTCTTACATGTTGTATGTATCGATAGTTCGGTTTTTTTTGGTTGACTACTACTACATTGCATGAATATTCCATTACTTGCTTGCTTAGTTGTTAATGGACAATTGAGATATTTCCAGGTTTGGGCTATTATAAATAAAGCTGCTATAAACATTCATGTACAAATCTTTGCATGGAAGTAGCTTTCTTTTCTCTTGAGTAACAATCTGGAAGTGAAATGACTGTATTTTATAGTAGGTGTGTGTTTAACTTTTTAAGAAACTGCTAAATTATTTCCGAAATGGCGGTTGTTAGGTCTGATCAAAGAATTGAATCAATACCCCCTCCCCTGGGAACTGACCTTGACCTTTAGTCCATTTCACAATGGACATTCCACTTGCTTAGACTACATTCCACTTGCTAAGACCATTATCTCTCCCCTCTGGAGTTTCCCAGAATCCGGACCTGCACAGAGAATCCTCTGCCCAGAGAAAGCCCACCTAGGGTTCTTTAAAAAAACTGATTCTCCGTCTTTGGAGGCTGGTGCCATTTTAGGGCTCAGCCCATCTGGGTATCCAGATGACCTAATAAATTCATAATTCTTCACCCTTTTTGGCCTCATGCATTCCTCCTTTGGTGACCCTAACAGCTGTCTAATTTTACATCCTACCAGCAATGTAGGGGAGTTACAGTTCTACATCCTTGTAAAGGGCATATATTTTCTGTCTGCCACTTGACGTGAGGGAACCCAAGATTCCAAGAGCAGAGTCACTGGAGCAGTCAGTCACTGAAGGCTCTGCCTGGCCACCAGGCCACCTGGCTTCCTCTCAGTTCAGCTGGGTGGCCGCAGAATAAGAGCAGCCTTGAGATCTAGTGCTGACAGCCTCACTGAGTTCACTGGTGGCCATGCAGTCACAGTATAGGGCCCAGGCTGGTAATCTTGTTAAACAGCCCTTCCTAGAAAAGAACTATAGACACTGCCCCTTTATCATTTTTCCTCGGGAGAGGTTTCAATTCCATCTACCTTGCAGGACTCAAATCCTCCCCAAATGTATGCGACTGTCATTGTGGAGGATTACAGAAAATAGCTCACAAGTCCCAAAGCCTGCCTTGCATACATTTTCCTCTTTAAGCTGGCCAGCCACCCACCTTTCTTTGTCCTGGATCCAATTGTATAATCACACTCCCGTGGTCTTGCAGAACAGACAGGCAAATAAAGGACTCCTGCTGTTTCTCTTTGACCAGCCTTCACTTCAGAAACCTTTTTAACCTAATTCTTCTTGTCATTTCCTACCAGATTTAAAAATGTGGTGATTGAGAGAACAAATGTGTGCTCTACAATATACCTCCAAAAAAGTAGATTATTATATCTAATCCCCACTCTTAGCCCCAACTTTAAAGGAGGGAGCAGCTAACACCAAAGATTAAAAAGAAAACACAGCAATGCTGGATGTGTCTGTCCAGAAAATGCCATGGTCGGATTTGCCAACTAACTGGGCACGAGTTTTCTAAGCATTGACCCAGGAGCAGTGTTCTATTTTCTCTTTTCACAACTGCCCAGAGCAACCCATATCACTTTCTTGGTATTCTAGCCACAGTTTCCTGGCTTCCTTCTGGGGAATTTTGGTTCAATCTGTGCTTTTGTCTTTGTATCCATGGATCTCCAGGGATTACACTTAGGGGAAATGTGCTAACAGAGGAAATCAGAAAATTGAAAGTGATGTTTGCCTGGTGCAGTATCCCTTTGAAATTTGGTATGTTGGTCTCACAGCCCACATGGAAATGCTGGGGAAAGTAACTTCACCATCCTTGCCCAGAAGAGAGCCAGGGACACTAGAGAAGGGCTGCCTGCAATGCAGGGTCAAGAGCAGAGCTGGGGTGGGGCAGGGAGACCAAGGGACAAAATCGGCTTATATTGCCATAGGGAGTAGACGCCATCTCTAAATTGTATGTTTTTCATCAAGTTTTCCAAGAGCTGTCTCTTAAGAGGTCTCATCCTCCTGGAAAGTGTTCCTGTATTTCTTCATGTCTGGATGGAATGAGGAAGAAAAGGCACATGTGAAAATCATGGTGACAGAATGTTAGCACTTGAAAAGACCTCAGCGAGGTCTTTTCAAATCCGGGATTTACAGATCTGAAAACAACCCCAGTGACAGGTTCATCCATTTTCTTTAGGTGGTTGATTCACAAATTATGTTCATAAGATTTGGCCACAAATAACTCTGAGGTAAGAGCAAATCCACCATCAAAGCAAAATGTGACACATTTGGGCCAACAGACCACACTGCCCAAAAGGAAAGCTCTGACAATTTCCCCATGGTCTGAGTAGTGGCCGCAGCATTTTCGTGAGCCCAGCATGGTGAGCTGACTTTGGAGTGGAGCTGCCTTGTTGTCCACTTGCTCTGTACATTTTAGTTCCCACTTCTTCAGAACTTGCCTTGCTATGAGCCCAACTCTACCTCCCTGTTCCCTTCATCCTTTCAATAAACATGTTGACACTTTTCCTCCCTGGGCACAGTATCTCAAGTCCCCGCCTCACTCTGGGCCGTAGTCCATTTTCCCTAGATTGCACGCTGTAAGGGGGCAAGGACACACTTCGAAAAGTGGCGGTGGAGGGAGGGAAGCAAGGACTCCTCAGCAGCCTTCCCCTCCATGCAGAGCCCACCCAGAGCTTCCACGGGTCCTCGTGCAGTATCCCAGTCTAAGTCCCTCCTCCCAGACAGTCATTCCCAAATTCAACACCAGATCCCCGGGGCAGGGACTCAAGCTGTGGAAAGAGCAGAATTCGGAAGACACCATGTTATACCCACTAAAGTGGTGTCTAGAAGCATAAGTGGGAGGTGGCTCCAGAATCAGAGAAAGTACAAAAAGGCCAGAAATTGGGTCAGGGAGTCTGGGCCCTCAAGTTGCTCTGTGCCAATGACAGTGCTGCAGGTCCTTCTGGAGCAATGCCTTCTGGACTCCCTACACCACCTTGCCTTAGGCTCTCTTCCAGCATTGGTGGTGGTGCTACTCCTAACACCCACCCCTGTGGGATGCTGGCCATTCAGTGGCCAGGAGGAGAGCCTACCATGGGCAGAGCATGTCAAGGGCAGAGCATGTATCTGGAGGGAAGACCTGATTCAGAACTTGGATCTGGGTTTTCTGCTAATCTAATGTTTTTTCTCTGGCTGCACAATCATATTGTTTTGGTTGCTAAGAAACCCTCTTTTATTGAACATTGGGTTGAGTGGCTATACTACAATAATTCACATGCAGATGTCAGGAGAATAGCACAGTCCCCAGTGACAATCAGGACCTTTTTCATAATGAGCTTGTCATAATATACAAGTATATTTCCATATTTCCCTCACAGGGTGATGAGGCATTGATATTTAATTGCAAATGCAAGATTTCCTCCCCAGGTCTGTGACATGGCTCTGCACTGTGCTTCTGTGCCTATAACAAAACTCAGCTTTGTTTTAGAGGCTGATATTTTGTGGGTTATTTGAATGAACCACTATCCTAATGATCATATCATTATAATGTACATTAGTTTGATGCAGGGTAATAAAATATTGTTACTTCAATAGGGCTGGCTGTCGATTATGGACCTGATCTCATAATTCCTTCTTAATAGAGGCACCCTTGGTTTCTTCTGTAATAAAGAGCGAGCACCTGATTGAAGACCTCTTTGGAAAAAGGACTTTAGTGTCATTTAGAAAGCTAAGATTAAAGTTTAATATTCCTAATAGTAATTGCTTTCCATTTTGTTTTTCACAATTGAGAGACATTGTTTCCCTGTATCTCTAGAGGGAGGTGAGACAAGCAGGCAAATAACCCCTGCTCTGAATGCCTTGATAAAATTAATGTGCTCCTTTACTTAGACACAAAAGGAGGCTTATACATTGCTTGCTAGGCAATTTTGTAGCACACTAATGTAGTGGGCTGCAAGATGGGGTACATATCTGTTTACTAAGAAGTCGGCTATAGGCCCAGGTTGAGTTGAGGGTGTCCGTTAGTGCAAGACTTTAAGTAGCTATTTATTTTTCACCCTGATGGGCTTATTTTAGTGTTTAAAATGTGGCATGAATAACATGAAAGTAATTCAAAAGTTGGCATTTAAAAATATTTTAGTGGATAGAAATAGATCTGTTTATGTGTGTGTGTGTGTGTGTGTGTGTGTGTGTGTGTGTGTGTGTTTTAAATGAGAGTTATATCTTCTCTCTGTTCCCCTGCAAACAGGTGGTATTCCATCTGTGGCAGAATTCTTTGATTGCAAGCAATAGAAGCTCTGCTGATCTTCATCTAAAAAGGAGTTTATTGAGATTATATTGAGGGGCTCATATCTAAAAAACAACCAAAGCATTTGAACAACCAGGGATCCAGAAGAACATGGACTAAAGTACCTTATGGGACACCTAATCTGAATCCAGTAGCTTCAACCACTTCCTGTATTTTTATTACTTCAAATTTCAGGTGAGAGCATGTTTAGTTGCTCTAAGAGATGCTCTAGAATTTATATGTAGGAGGAACTTATGGGGTGATATGGTCAGAATGTTCTAGGGCAGCACATAGCTTGCAGTGATTTTGTGGAGGGGTGATGTGAGGGGACTGATGAGTTTTTGAGTGACTTGTAACACCCAAAGTTACTTCTCAGTGCCAAGACTATATGCCCACATGGTAATGCAGTGAACCTTGACCGATGATTCCTTCAAGTTTGGAAAAAGGGGAACACAGATTCTTTCTGTCCCACCTTTGTTAAGCATTTTGGTAAATTCTCATCATTCAAGTCTCTAGACAGTTTCTGGGGCCTCAAATTATAGCGATTCCTTTAATCTAAAGCAGTGCCTGCTGTCTCAATGGCAATACCATTGATTGTCCCTCAATATCCATTTCCAACCCCTTCTCTGCTGGCAGAAGCCACTCCTCACAAAAGACTTAAAAAAAAAAGCTGAATATTTATTTCAGCATTCTCTCCTGCAGCCGAGTTATATGTTCTACCTCTGGCCAAGTAAACACAAGGGAAGTTTGAGAAAGGCTTCAGTATACTATAGGTGTGATGCTGTAAACTGTGTGGCACTTTTGGGGTCGTGGGCATAAGGCTGAACTGGAGAGTCAGTGAGCTGAGCACGGAAGATTTAAGTCCTTGGTGACTTATCGTCCTGCTGAATTTACTAAACCGGAAACAAACAGATCTCTAGGCCTTTTGCTAAGTGGAATAATAAATACCCTTCACATTTAAGTCATTTTAATTAGGTATAGCTTTTTGTGCAGCTGAAGCATCTTAATATAAGTGTTGCAAAAATAAAGTACAAGAGGAAGACAAGGTTCACAGATGGAGGTTCCTCCATGGGTCTCCCAAGAGCAAGGGCCAGGAACAGTCAGCAGTCTCCTCTTCCTCCAGGACACTCTGACTCTGTATCCCTGAGCAGTTGGAAGCTTCTTATTGCATCCCTCCTCTGTTCTAAACCTCTTTCAGGGAAGGATCCAGTTGGGAATGGGGGTTGAAGGAGTTTCTCATGGGAGGAGATATTGTGAGTTGGTCCCTTTGTGTAGAACTACTTTCTCATTGTCCCAGAGGATGGGGTGGGAGAAATACAACTCTTTGGCTTGGCCTATCCTTCAGTCTCAGGTCCTTCATAACCTTTCACTACAGCTAGAGCCACTCCTCATCTGCCTTCACATTGGCCCTCAACCTCGTCTCTGGGCCAGTCCTGACCTCAGGCAGGAGGGATTTAAGGACTTGGCATTAACTCCCTTTTGCTATCCATGCAGTTTTGACCTTGGGACACATCTGGTCCTGATAACTGTGCATTTATTGTTCTTGAGACTCAGTTCTGGTTGTGTATTTCTCAAAACTAGACCAAGTTCCATCTGGGCAACATGATTGGCAGCCCAGTTCCCTGGGAGCTTGGCTGGGGAGTCCTATGCTGCATTCAGGGTGATGGCTAAAACCAGCTTCTTACTTACCTTCTTACTTCCTCTGACAGTTGCACATGCTCCTCTGCTTGGGCTTCTCAATTTCACTTGTCCCTCTGCTCCTTTTGGTCCATGGTGTGTGTGAGGATTGTTGGGCAGACAGACCTAAATAAATGACATTAAAAGATTAAGAGTTTGTTCACTCACATAAAGAAATGCTTGGAGATAAGCAGTCCAGGACTCCTATGGTGTTTTCAGAGTCATGGAGGATTCAAGTTCCATCTATCTGTCTGTTTGGCTTTAGGATGATTCTGAGGTCTTCAGCTTTCTCAGATGGCTGCAGGAACTCTAGCCATTATGTCCATATTCTAGCCAAGAAGAAGAAAGGAAAGGACAAGCAGCTGTAGAAGGACTCCCAGAAATCCCATTCAATGGTTTTCATTTATAGCTCCTCTGCCAACTCCTAACTCCTAACTGAATAGGGTTAGAGTGCTGTTACCAGGGAAGAGGGGAGATTGGATGTTGAGTAAGCACACAGCAGTCTCTGTGGCATCTTACTCTTCTCACCTGTTGAGATTGATGCCTACCCACTGGCAGGAGGCCCACCTGTGCTCTCTAGTTGTACCCTGGGGGCCCTGTGCCAGCTGCTTTCTTTCCTCTTCCCCCTTTCCAGTTGGTAATGTGACCTCCTGAGCCTGTCTCACTGCAGTGGGAAAACCTAGTTCCAGGGTCCAGTCCCCTCCTAAGCCACCTCTCCAACAGCAGCTCATTGGGCTGGCCACTGGCTGTTTGACCAAGACAGCTCTTAGTATCTCTGTCCTTTATCTGTCACCAAGAATCCTGATTGAGATTGTTTTCAATGTGCAGTACATTGGGCTGGGAAATTGGATCTAGTTAAAAAAGAATTAGTTCATTTTCTAACTACTTCTAGTAAACATTTTGTTTCTCACTATCTAGACTCCCAACCTCCAAATCCTGAGAGGCTGGGTGGGAGGTAGGGCTTCATTTCTGACTAAGAACGTTTCAGGGCCATTTATTCCCTTTCCCCCACTTCCTGGAAAATGCATGCAGTTACAGGACCCAGGCTTGGATATCAGGCACTCTTGCTTCAAACTTTGAGGAATCAAGTCAAACGCAGGGAAAGAACTGAAAAAGTACCTATGCTGGTAGGAGTCCAGTGGCACTGGCCTCACGACAGAGCCAGAAATGGTGCTGTGTCACTTCTGGTGGTGCTGCAGGGGTGATGGGAGAGGCCCTGTGGTGTACTTGCCTCTGTTCCCTTACAGTCCATTTGCCAAACCTTATTTTCTAGTTTTGTTTACAGAGTCCATGAACTTTTTGATAGCCTTATATCAAATCCCTTTAGAGCTTAAATGAGCTAAAGTTGATATGTTCTTTGCAACTAAAAACTGTCATTAGGGTTTTTATATTGGGACTAGTTTTTTCCTCAGCTGCTCTTCACCATGGACTGTGTTCCTCTCTCACCATGAGCTAGTTTCTAACACTTCTTAGAGGAAGTGAAAGTTGCTCATGGTCTTGGGGGAGACAGAGGAAAGGTGTCAGGAAAAAAAAGCAGTGTGAACAAAGCCATGATGGCAGGAACCAGCAAGGTGAGTGACAGGTGATGGGGGTATGAAAAAGAGGGATGGGTGTGTAAGTGGCCAGGAGAGAAATAGCAGCAGAAACTGAGGAGCCCAATAATATTTTTAAATGGGAAAATAACCCAAGGGAAGCAAAACTAATAAATAAGTTAGGCAGTAAGTTATTTTTCATTTTTTAATTACAGTTTACATGTAATATGATTTTGTACTAGAGGCCCAGTGCACGAAATTCGTGTGTGGTGTGTGGGGGAGTGTCCCTCAGCCTGGCCTGCACCTGCTCTAATCTGGGACCCCTCAGGGGATGTCCAACTGCCATTTTAGGCCCAATTCCACAGGGGTCAGGCCTAAACTGGCAGTCAGACATCCCTCTCACAATCTGAGACCGCTGACTCCTAACCACTCACCTGCCTGTCTGCCTGATTGCCCCTAACTGCTTCTGCCTGCCAGCCTGATAACCCCTAACTGCTCCCCTTGGGGGATGTCCACTTACCAGTGGGAAGCAAGCTTAAGCTGCAGTTGGACATCCTTAACGCTGCTGAGGAGGCAGGAGAGGCTCCCGCCACCGCCGCTGTGCTGGCAGCCATCAGCCTGGCTTGTGGCTGAGCAGAACTCCCCCTGTGGGAGCGCACTGACCACCAGGGGGCAGCTCCTGCATTGGGCGTCTGCCCCCTGGTGGTCAGTGTGTGTCATAGTGACCAGTGATTCCCAATCATTCTGCTGTTAGGGTAAATTTTCATATTACCCTTTTATTATATAGGATAGAGGCCTGATGCACAGGTGGGGGCCAGCTAGTTTACCCTGAAGGGTGTCCCGGATCAGGATGGGGGTCCTGCTGGGGTGCCTGGCCAGCCTGGGTGAGGGGCTGATGGCTGTTTGCAGGCTGGTCACACCCCTTTCAGGGTGGGGGTCCCCACTGGGGTGGCTGGCCAGCCTGGATGAGGGGCTGAGGGCCATTTTCAGGCTGGCCACAACCTCTTCAGGGTGTGTGTGTGGGGGTCCTGCTGGGGTGCCTGGCCAGACTGGGTGAGGGGCTGAGGGCTGTTTTCAGGCTTGCCACACCCTATTCAGGGTGGAGGGGGGGCTACTGGAGTGCCTGGCCAGCCTGGGTGAGGGGCTGATGACTGTTTGCAGGCTGTTGAAGCCCCCCAGCAGGGACCCTCACCCCATGGGGGTGTGGCCAGCGTGGGTAAGGGGCTGAGGGCCATTTTCAGGCTTCCCACAGCCCCTTCAGTGTGTGGTGGGGCCCTATTGGGGTGCCTGGCCAGCCTGGGTGAGGGGCTGATGGCCATTTTCAGGCTGGCCACACCCATAGGCTGGAAGCAGGTATCTGGGATTTATTTATCTTCTGTAATTGAAACTTTGTAGCCTTGAGCAGAGCTCAGGGCTGGCCAGGGCAGGTGGGAAGCTTGGCTTCCTCCATTGCCAGGGCAACCCAAGCCTCCTGCTCGCTCCAGCTCCGTGGCTACAGCCATCTTTGTGACGGAGTGAGGGAGTGACAGTTAATTTGCATATTACTCTTTTATTAGATAGGATTTGTTGCCTAGGATAGAAAACCCCTATGATAGCTAACAAAGTACAATATTTCTAAAATAATAATGATGATGATGTTAAAAATTGCAAGTGCCTGCTTTGTGACAGCCAGAGTTGTTCTAAACTTTGTATAAATAGCAACTCATTTTAGTGAATAGTATTACTGAACACTGGGCACTTGGCTTCCTTTCCCTAATCCACTTGACCCTGGTGACACTAATGGGAGGTAGGCCATGTCTATCCTATACAATAAAAGTGTAATATGCAAATCGACCAAACGGTGGAACAACCAGTCAGCGGGTGGGGGGTAAGGGGGACGTGGGACCAGTGAGCAGGCGGTGCCAGGCCAGCGAACATGCATGCCAGCGGGCAGAGGGAGGGGATGGCGATGGGGATGGGGGGGAGGCGGCAGCGACCAGCAAGCAGCAGAGGGGTTATGGGGGTGGTGCCTTCCCCTGATTGGCCCAGTCACCTCCCACAGAGGGAGGCTGGAAGAAGCAGTAGCAGCAGGGTGATGGGGTGGCGCTGTCCCCTGATCTGCCTGCCTGATCACTGCGGGCCTAAGCTGTCAATAGGACATCCCCTGAGGGCTCCCAGACTGTGAGAGGGTGCAGGCCAGGTTAAGGGACTCCCCCCTCCCCATGAGTGCATGAATTTTTGTGCACCGGGCCTCTAGTAAAGAAATAATTTACTTTGATGATGGTGGTTAAAGGTTCTAAACCATGAGCTACCCTCATCAATGAATGGTGATGGTAATCCAACAAAAAAAGGTACCTTTATTTCCTATTATCTTCTGCTATCTTAATGTGCAATGATAAAGAGTTTTGTTTTCATTTTACTTAGATGAAGAAGTTGAAAGACAGGCTAGGCAGCCATCTTAGACTTATCCTTTCCCCTCATCCCCCCAACCCCACCCCCAACCTCTCATATAATAATTAACATAGGACAAATGGGTTTTTCAGATTTAAGTCTTTCTTTCCTAATTTTGCTTGTAAGATGGTTGCTTTTTCTCTTCCCTTCAGAATGTTGCCATTTTAGTCAGTGCATTCCCCAAGCCTCCTTCTCTCAGTTCAAATCTTGTACTGGAGCAGAGTTAAAGCTGCTTAAGACCATGCCACATGGCCAGTAAGAAGCGGTGGCTTAAGAAAGGGGTTCCCCCAAATCAGCCGCCAAGAGTGCAAGGGCCAGTCCTGCTGCCTTTCCCCTCTGCTGGAAGTGCCCACCACCCCAGGCCTTGGAAAGCTACATTTCCAAAACTACACACTCACATTCCACCACAACAAAGCTTTCTTGGAACACACAATGCAGCACCCTCTTCCCAAGTTCCTTGAAAGACAGCACTACCAGGCCAGTGGCTACTCCCCGAATGTGCCTCCTGCAACTGTGGGCCAGGGTGCCTAAGACCCCCTGGTCCCCTCTGGGTACCCAAACACTCTGGAGAGTCCATACTGCTGGTAAGCTGAACCTTGCCCACTCACCAGCCATGTCCTGTAACACCACAGCCAGGCCAGCCTCTTGAAGGGGTTGCAAGTTTCAATGCTCCCTGCCAGAGTTGATATTCCCTGCGTCCTGGCAGCTGGGAACAAAAGGCAACCCCCATCCCTCTGGTAATTCTGTCCCTTCTGAATTAGACATTCACACCCTGGGATTTGTTTCCTGTGTGGAGAGAGAGAGAAATGGAGGATGGCAGGGGGGGACTGCAAGGGAGTAGGTTGTGGCGATTTGTGGAGGGAATGGGTAAGGGCTGGTTAAAGTCACCTTTCTGCCTGAGACAGAGCCGGGTTTAGGGCAGCAGGCCTGCCTGTCCCTTTTTTGTCAGCGTCCCAGTCACTGTCGTGCATGTTGCGCACAAACACACCCTTCAAAATCATTGCAACCGACCAAGAGAACCCTAACAGCCCCCTAACAGCCCCAATCCCTTGGCAGAAGAAAGAAACTTGTACACAGGCACCCCAGCACCAGGTGCTGTATTTGCCTCTGAGGACCATTTTAAAAGCCAGAATAATGATGATCATTAAATAAAAGAATTAATAGTATTTTGTTTTCTTCCAAATGTTTGGGAAAATGAAATTCAGGTTTTCAAGTGATCCACTAACATTTATAGTTGCCTGTGGCGAAGTGTGGTGTGTGTGGGGGCTGGGGGGAGTTTGGTGCTCAAGGTGGACAGTGCAGGAAGGTGCAGAGGCATGCTGCAGGGAGGGGCAGTCTGGGGACCCAGGTCCCTGATGCCATTTGTGGGGCTGTGGCACCCACCTGGCCGCCTCACCTGTGGATGCAGTTTCCATGACAATGGGGCAATGGCCAGGCGGGGTCCAAGCCCAGTTCCCAGGGCCCTGCTTCCGCGGCCCCTGCTCCCAGCCTCCAGTCAGACTCCTCTGCCTGCAGCACTGGCCTCGCCCCTTTTGGCGTCACCACTTCATCCTCCCCTTCCTCCTGGTCCCCAAACCACTGGGACCTGGGGCCGGCCAGTGGCAGCAGCTCTTCTTGGGGATTGGGCAGCACAGCCATGGCTGGCGGTTCCCTGGCCAAAGCGATGGTGGCTGGGGTATGGAGGTGCAGTGGCTGGACCGGCTGGCACTCCCTGCTGCTCCCTGCCCGCCCACCCACCCCCACCAGACTCAGGGCTTGGGAGGCTGTGGTATATGCGCCACTGCTGCTGCCATTGCTGCCACCACTGCCACAACTCTGGCCAAGCTACTGCCTGCCATGCTTCTTGCTTCAGCTCCTCCTCCTGTTGGGGTCTGATTGGGCCAGGCTGGCTGGGGATGGGGGGGTGAGAGGGGTGAGGGAGTGGGGGCTGAGAGAGGTCGGGGGTGGTGGGATGGAGGAATGGGGGTGGGGGTGGGGTTTGGTGGGGGCATGGGGTTGGGGGTGGGTGGGAGTTGGGGTGGCAATTGGGACCCGGATCAGGCTGGTTGGCTGCCACAGTGGATGTCATAGCCACCGGTCGTCCCGGTCGTTCTGGTTGTTCCACCGTAATGGTCGCTGGGCTTTTATATATATATAGATTTTTGCAGTGATGGCGAACCTTTTGAGCTCAGCGTGTCAGCATTTTGAAAACCCTAACTTAACTCTGGTGCGGTATCACATATAGAAATTTTTTGATATTTGCAACCATAGTAAAACAAAGATGTATATTTTTGATATTTATTTTATATATTTAAATGCCATTTAACAAAGAAAAATCAACCAAAAAAATGAGTTTGCGTGTCACCTCTGACAGGCATGTCATAGGTTCGCCATCACTGGATTATTGACTATATTCCTTATGCTTTACTTTACATCCCCAGGACTGCTTTATAACTACCAATTTGTACTTCTTAATTCCTTTACCTTTTTCACCTAGTTCCCCAAACCTCTTCCCTATGACAACATCCAGTCTGTTCTCTGCATTTATGAGCCTATTTATGTTTTATTTATGTTGTTTTTTTGATTCCACATATAAGTGGAAGTCATATGGTATTTGTCTCTTTCTGACTGACTTCTGACTTACTTTACCCTCTAGGTCCATTTATGCTATCTCAAATGGTAACATTTTATTCCTTTTTATGGCCAAGTTTTATTTATTTATATATATGTGTATATATATATATATATATATATATATATATATATATATATATACATAAAACTATCCTATCTAATAAAAGAGAAACATGGTAATAAGCTGTACGTCTGCTACCCTTCCCATTGGCTAATCAGGGAGATATGCAAATTAACTGTCAGCCAAGATGGCGGCCTGCAGCCAAGCAGCTTAAAGTGAACATGAGTCTTGCTTGCTTCAGTGACGGAGGAAACCAACGTTCCCCGCCTGCTACTGCTGGCCTCTGAGCTTGCAGTTTGAAACATTGTTACAAATATAGAAGCTAAACAAAACCCCAGAAACCTGCTTTCAGCCAGCCGGGATCTCAGAGCTGGAGTTGATACAGTGTTTCGATTATAGAACCCAAACAAACCAGGTACCTGCTTTCAGCAGCAGAGGCCTCAGAGCTGGAGCCAGAGCTAAAGCTGGCCCAGAATAAAAAAAAAAAGAAAAAAAGGAGCAGTTGGGAGCTTCAGTCACCTGCCAGCCTGAAAACAGCCCTCAGCCCCTCACCCAGACTGGCCAGGCACCACAGTGGGGACCCCCATCCTGAAGGGTATGTGACCATCTGCAAACAGCCATCATCCCCTCACCCAGGCTGGACATGCACCCAAGTGGGACTCCCACCCTGATCCAGGACACCTTTCAGGGCAAACCAGCTGGCCCCCACCCATGTACCAGGCCTCTATCCTATATAGTAAAAGGGTAATATTCCTCCCAGCACCGGGATCAGCGGAGCCGCGAGGCCTCCCGGCACCAGGATCAGCGTGACAGGGGGCAGTGCCCAAACCCCCTGATCGCCCTGCGGCTCTGTGTGTGACAGGGGGCGGGGCCACAACCTCCCTATCTGCCCTGCTCTATTCATGACAGGGGAAGGCGCCCCAACCCCCTGATCAGCCCTGCTCTGTGCCTGATGCGGGTGAGCTCCCTGACCCCCTGATCGCCCTGCGGCTCTGTGTGTGACAGGGTGTGGCGCCCCAACCCCCCCCCCCCCCACGGGCCCTGCTCTGTGTGTGACAGGGTAGAGCCATAACCTCCCCATCGGCCCTGCCCTGAGTGTGAGAGTGGCAACACCCCAACCCCCTGATTGACCCTGCTCTGTGAGTGACAGGGGGAGCTCCCCAACCCCCTGATGGGCCCTGCTCTGTGAGTGACAGGGGGAAGTGCCCCAACTTCCCCATTGACCCTGCCTTGAGTGTGACAGGGGGCGGTGCCCCAACACCCCAATCGGCCCTACCCTGAGCGTGACTGAAGATGGCTTCACAACCTCCTGATCCGCCCTGCTCTGTGCATGACAGGGGCAGTGCCCCAACTCCCCAATCAGCCCTGCTCTGAGCCTGACCAGGGGCTGCACCTAGGGATTGGGCCTGCCCTCTGCCACCCAGGAGAAGGCCTAAGCCAGCAGGTCATTATCTCCTGAGGGGTCCCAGACTGCGAGAAGGCACAGGCCGGGCTGAGGGACCCCCTTCCCCCCAGAGTGCACAAATTTTTGTGCACCGGACCTCTAGTCCTATATAATAAAAGCCTAACATGCTAAATGTCAGGTTGTCCGGTCATCCATTCAACCAATCAAAGTGTAATATGCTAGTGATATGCTAAGGCCGCTCAACCGCTCACTGTGATGTGCACTGACCACCAGGGTGTAGACGCTCCAACTGGTAGCTTAGCTTGCTGCTGGGGTCCGGCCAATCAGGACTGAGAGAGATGGGCCAGACATGCCCTGGAGCCCTCCCACGGTCCCTCCCCAGCTGGCCAACCTCCCACATCCTTCCCCGGCCCCGATCATGCACTGGTGGGGTCCCTTGGCCTGTCCTGCGCCCTCTTGCAATCCAGGACCCCTCAGGGGGGCACATGGACTGTCAGGTAGTTCCAACTATATAATAAATGCCTAAGCGACCATTACAGTGGAACAACCAGACTGACTGGTCACTATGATGTGCACTGACAACTAGGGACAGACGATCAATGCAGGAGCTGCCCCCTCATGGTCAGTGCACTCCCACAGGGGGAGTGCCACTCAGCCAGAAGCTGGGCTCACAGCTAGCAAGTGCACTGGCTGTGGCGAGAGCCTCTCCCCCCTCTGTGGCAGCGCTAAGGAACAGCAAGATGAGTGGTAAGGAGTGAGCAGGCAGATGGTAAAGAGCAAGTGGTCCTGGACTGCAAGAGGGCACAGGCTGGGCTGAGGGAATCCTCCCTGCTCCCAGTACTATATATATATACACTATATATATATAGTATATATATATAATATATATATATATATGAGGCCGAGTGCATGCATTCATACACTGGTGGGGTCCCTCAGCCTGGCCTGTGCCCTCTCACAATCTGGGACCCCTCAGGGGATGTAATAGCCCGTGAAGTGGCAGGCGGCCAGGGAGGAGCCTGAGCCCAGGCCAGGTGCCATGCTGGTCCCACTCATCCTGGCCCCACGGTGCCTGCCTCCACTGCCACTTGGTAGCGCTGCCGTGGAGGTGGGAGAGGCTCGCACTTGCCAGCTGTGAGCCCGGTGTCTGGTGTCCATTGGTCAGCTGAGCAGCGCTCCTGCTGTGGGAGAGCATTGACCACCAGGGGGCAGCTCCTGCATTGAGTGTCTGCCCCCTGATGGTCAGTGCATGTCATAGTGACCAGTCAACTGGTTGAACTGTTACTTAGGGTAAATATATATATATATGTATATATTCACTGCTTTTTTATCCACTTGTCTATTTGTGGGCACTTGAGTTGCTTTCATATTTTGGCTATCTAGATATTTAAAAGGCTAATATGCTAAGTGTCTGACCATCCGACCAATCGCTATGACACTCACTGACCACCAGGGGGCAGGTACGCAACACAGGAGCTGCTGAGCTGCAGTGACTTGTCAGTGGTGGTTCTCGGATGATGTACTCTGAAACTAGAGAGCAAGGAGCCCGATTCCTTGTGGTGCTGCGTGATTCCACCATCGACCCTGGGTTATGTTATTGCTGGGACACTGTTGGCCCTGAATCTGGTTTACTGCACACTTGTATTTGCGTTCCACACACTATACAACAGCAACATTGCAGAGTGCCCTCTCGCACTTCGGGATCCCTCAGGGGATTATGGTTTCAGCCCGATCCCCATAAGCCAGGCCAAGGGACCCCACCTGCTTGGAGGGAACTTGTTCACTCTGCAGACTCCAGGGAGGGACCACGGGAGGTTGGCTCCAGGGTGTGTTTGGTCCATCTTGCCCAGTCCCGCTCTGCTGGCCACCTTCTAAGTAATATCCTTTCAATGTGCACGAATCCATGCACTGGGTCACTAGTGGTAAATAATGCTGCAATGAACATAAGGGTGCATATATTCTTTCAAATTAGTGTTTTGGATTTCAGATATATTCCCAGAAGTGGAATTGCTGGGCTATAAAAGGCAGTTCCATTTATAATTCCCTGAGATACCTCTATACTACTTTCCACAGTGGTTGCACCAATCTGCATTCCCAACAACAGGGTATGAAGCTTCCCTTTTCTTCACATTCTCACCAAACACTGTTGTTTGTTGATTTATTGATTCTGACAGGTGTGAGGTGATATCTCATGTGGTTTTAATTTGCATTTCTCTGACAGTATTATTGAGGGTCTTTTCATGTCTATTGGCCATCTGTATATCTTCTTTGGAAAAGTGTCCATTCAGATCTTCTGCCCATTTTTTAATTGGATTGTTTGTTTTACTGGCTGTTGAATAGAATGGGTTCTTCAAACAAAGAACTTGTATACATATGTGCATAACTCATGGACACAGACAATAGGCTGAAGGCCTGGGGTGGAGGGCAGGGATGAGTTATAAGGGGTCATGGGAGAAAAAAGGGGACATATGTAATACTTTCAACAATAAAGATAAAAATAAATAAATTTTGGATTTTAACCCCTTATGAGATGTATTATTGGTGAATATGTTCTTCCATTTAGTAGGTTGCCTTTTTGTTTTGTTGATGATTTCCTTTGCTGTGCAAAAACTTTTTAGTTTGATCCCACTTGTTTATTTTGTTTTTTGTTTCCTTTGCCCAAGGAGATATATCAGAGAAAATATTGCTAAGAAAAATGTCAGAGATTTTAAAAGCAGTAGGTCATAAAAACCCAATTCCTAAGTCTCAGCCTGGGAAACTGGATGGCAGAACCATCCCTAATAAGACATCCACTGTGTCAGAGTGCTGCCATGAGTCCTGGTGCAGAGTTAATAAGATGGATGGCATAGAAGGTGGCATGTTAGCTCAGGAGAATGAAAAGTCCTCTTATAGATTTGACCTACACCATGGCCTTGGCCCCTTTACAAGACTGAGATTCTCATTACTCAGAGTGTGCAGCCAGCCTTGTCTGTCACATGGATGATGTAAGGGCAAAGCCAGCCTGGAAGGAAGGATGGATTTAACATCAAAAGTCAATTTAACTACATGAATCTGTGAGTTTATTAAACAGGAGTATTCATATTTTTAAAACATATAATACAACACTATTTGCATGTAATAAAAATACTCATGCATAAAATAATATGCATTTATGAAACTCTATTTTGTAAGATTACATACACATTAAATGCAGTTGAATGACTTAGGAACTAGGAATAGTATATGAGAATAAAGAGAAATAACTATATTAATTAGTTGAGCCAGAGGAAAGAAAAAGATGAGATTCAAGTACATGAATTTTTGGTATCCTATATAATAAAGGGGTAATATGCAAATAGACTGAATGGCAGAACAACCAAACAACCAATCAAGCATAATATGCTAATGATATGGTAAGGCTGCTCAACTGCTCGCTATGACATGCACTGACCATCAGAAGGCAGAGAGTCAACTGGTCGACCAGTTGCTATGACGTGCCCTGACCACCAGGAGGCAGATGCTCTGACCAGTAGGTTAGCTTGCTACTGGGGTCCGGTCAATCGGAACTGAGCGAGATGGGCCAGACATGCCCCTGGAGCCCTCCCGCGGTCCCTCCCCAGCCTGATCGTGCACAAGTGGGGGTCCCTCAGCCTGGCCTGTGCCTTCTTGCAATCTGGGACCCCTCAGGGGATGTCAGAGAAACGGTTTCAGCCTGATCCTACAGGCCACTTCCCTTGGGAGGGCGCCAGACACAGGACTCATGGCTGGCAAGCACTGCTGAGGCAGCGTGAGCCTCTCCTGATTGGGACTGATTGGGTGCGAGCCCATGGCAGGCACAGTGGGGCTAGGATGAGTGGGAGGGGCAGGTAGGAGCTGCAGGCAGTGTTGGACTGCAGGTTTTGGCCCGATACCTGCAGGCCATCCAGAGGGACCCCACCCATGCACTAGTTCGTTTTTTAAAAATATTTTATTGCTTAAGTTATTACATATGTGTCCGTATCCCCATGTTACCCCCTATCTCCCACTCATGCCCTCACCCCCCCGTTGTCCGTGTCCATTGGTTAGGCCTATATGCTTGCATATAAGTCCTTTGTTTGATCTCTCCCCCTTACCTCCACCCTTCCCTACCTTCCCTCCGAGGCCCGACAGTCCAATCGATGCCTCCCTGTCTCTGGATCTGTCCTTGTTCATCAGTTTATGTTGTTCATTATATGTCACAAATGAGTGAAATTATGTGGTATTTATTCTTCTCTGACTGGCTTATTTCACTTAGCATAATGCTCTCCAGTTCCATCCATGCTCTGGCAAATGGTAAGAATTCCTTCTTTTTTACAGCAGCGTAGTATTCCATTGTGTAGATGTACCACAGTTATCTAATCCATTCATCTACTGATGGGCACTTAGGCTGTTTCCAGATCTTAGCTATGGTAAATTGTGCTGCTATGAACATAGGGATGCATAGACCCTTTCTGATTGGTGTTTCTGGTTTCTTGGGATATATTCCTAGAAATGGGATCACTGGGTCAAATGGGAATTCCATTTTTAACTTTTTGAAGACACTCCATACTGTCTTCCATAGTGGCTGCATCAGTCTGCATTCCCACCAGCAGTGCAGGAGGGTTCCTTTTTCTCTGCATCCTCTCCAGCATTTGTTGTTTATTGATTTGTTGATAATAGCCATTCTGACAGGTGTGAGATGGTTTCTCATTGTTGTTTTGATTTGCATCTCTCGGATGATTAGTGACTTTGAGCATGTTTTCATATGTCTCTTGGCTTTCTGAATGTCCTCTTTTGAAAAGCGTCTATTTAGGTCCTTTGCCCATTTTTTGATTGGATTGTTTATCTTCCTTTTGTTAAGTTGAAAGAGTTCCCTATAAATGTTGGAGATTAAACCCTTATTTGTGATAACATTGGCAAATATGTTCTCCCATGCAGTAGGCTTTTTTGTTGTTTTGTTGATTGTTTCTTTTGCTGTGCAGGAGCTTTTTATTTTGATGTAGTCCCATTTGTTTATTTTCTCTTTAGTTCCCAATGCCCTAGGAGCTGTATCAGTGAAGAAATTGCTTTGGCATATGTCTGAGATTTTGTTGCCTTTGGATTCCTTTAGTATTTTTATGGTTTCCCGTCTTCATTTAAGTCCTTTATCCATTTTTAGTTTATTTTTGTGTATGGTGTAAGTTGGTGGTCTAGTTTCATTTTTTTTTTTGCATTATCTGTCCAATTTTCCCCACACCATTTATTGAAGAGACTGTCTTGACTCCATTGTATGTTCTTGCCTCCTTTGTCAAATATTAATTGAGCATATTGGTTCGGGTCAATTTCGGGGTTCTCTATTCTATTCCATTGGTCTATTTGTCTGTTCTTGTGCCAGTTCTAGGCAGTTTTGAGAAAAGTGGCTTTGTAATACAGCTTGATATCTAGTATTGAGGTCCCTCCTACTTTGTTCTTCTTTCTCAGGATCGCTGCAGCTATTTGGAGACTTTTTTATTCCAGATGAATTTTTAGAGAGTTCGTTCTATGTCTGTGAAATATGCCATTGGTATTTTAATGGGGAGTGCATTGAATTTTTAGATTGCTTTGCGTAGTATGGACATTTTAATGGTGTTTATTCTACCAATCCATGAACATGGTATGTTCTTCCATCTGTTTATGTCTTCCTCTATCTCTTTTTTCAACGTCCTGTAGTTTTTAGCATATAGGTCTTTTACCTCCTTAGTTAAGTTTCTTCCTAGGTATCTTAATTTTTTTTGTGCAATGGTAAATGGGATTGTTTATTTAATCTCTCTTTCTGTAAGTTCATTGTTGGTGTATAAAAAGGCCACTGATTTCTTGGCATTAATTTTGTATCCTGCTACACTGCCTAATTCATTTATTAATCCTACTAATTTTTCAATGGAGTCTTTAGGGTTTTTTTATGTACAGTATCATGTCATCTGTGAATAGGAACAATTTTACTTCTTCTTTTCCAATTTGGATACCTTTTATTTCTTCTTCTTGTCTGATTGCATTGGCTAGCACTTCCAGTACTTTGTCGAACAGAAGTGGTGAAAGTGGGCATCCCTGTCTTGTTCCTGTTCTTAAGGGAAATGGTTTTAGTTTTTGCCCATTGAGTATGATGTTGGCTGTAGGTTTGTCATATAAGGCTTTTATTATGTTGAGGTATGATTCCTCTATTCCCACTTTGCTGAGCATTTTTATCAGAAAAGGGTGTTTGACTTTGTCAAATGCCTTTTCTGCATCAATTGATATGATTATGTGATTTTTGTCCCTCAACTTGTTTATGTGATGTATCACATTTATTGATTTGCGGATATTGTACCATCCTTGCATTCCTGGAATAAATCCCACTTGGTCATGGTGTATGATCTTTCTAATGTAATGCTGGATCCGGTTTCCTAGAATTTTGTTGACGATTTTAGCATCTATGTTCATCAGGGATATTGGCCTGTAATTCTCTTTCTTTGTGGTGTCTTTATCTGGTTTTGGGATTAGGGTAATGCTGGCTTCATAGAAAGAACTTGGAAGTGTGCTTTCCTCTTGAATTTTTTGGAATAGTCTGAGAAGTATTGGTTTTAGTTCTTCTTTGAATGTTCTGCAAAACTCCCCTGTGAAGCCATCTGGTCCAGGGCTTTTGTTTCCTGGAAGCTTTTTGATTACTGTTTCAATTTCATCAGTAGTTATCGGCCTATTCAGGTTTTTTGATTCTTCCTGGTTGAGTTTTGGAAGCTTGTATTTTTCTAGGAATGTGTCCATTTCATCGAGGTTGTCCAGTTTGTTGGAGTAGAGGTGTTCATGGTATTTTTTTACAATTCTTTATATATCAGTGGGATCAGTTGTTACTTCACCTCTTTCATTTCTGATTTTGTTTATTTGGGTCCTCTCTCTTTGTTTCTTGGTGAGCCTGGCTAGAGGTTCATCAATTTTGTTTATCCTTTCAAAGAACCAGCTCTTGGTTTCATTGATGTTTTGTATTGTTTTTTTGGTCTCTATGTCATTTATTTCTGCTCTGATCTTTATTATCTCCTTCCTTCTGGATACTGTGGGCTTTTCTTGTTGCTCTCTTTCTAATTCTTTAAGTTGTAGGGTCAGGTAATTTATTATCATTTTTTCTTGTTTTTAAGGTAGGCTTGTAGAGCTATAAACTTCCCTCTCAGGACTGCTTTCATTTTTTCCTATAGATTTTGGATTGTTCTGTTTTCATTGTCATTTGTTTACAGGATGCTTTTTTATTTCTTCTTTGATCTCTTTGGTAACCCAATCATTGTTTAATAGCATGCTATTTAGCCTCCAAGTGTTTGATTTTTTTCCATTGTTTTTATCGTAGTTGATTTCTAGTTTAATGCCACTGTGATCTGAGAAGATGCTTGTTATGATTTCTATCCTCTTGAATTTGAAGACTTTGCCTGTGTTCTAATATGTGGTCTATTTTTGAAAATGTCCAGTGTGCACTGGAGAAGAATGTATATTCTGTTGCTTTGGGGTGAAATTTTCTGAAGATGTCAAATAATTCCTTCTGATCTAGTGAGTCATTTAGGATTGCTGTTTCCTTGCTGATTTTTTGTTTAGAGGATTTATCTAGCGATCTCAGTGGGGTATTAAAGTCCCCTACTATGACTGTATTGCTATGGATCTCTCCCTTGATGTCTCCTAGAAGTTGTTTTATGTATTTGGGTGCTCCTGTATTGAGTGTATATATGTTTACCAGAGTTATATCTTCTTGTTGGATTGCTCCCTTTAGTATTATGTAGTGGCCTTCCTTATCTCTTGTTAAGGCCTTTACTTTAAGGTCTATTTTGTCAGATATAAGTATTGCAACCCCAGCTTTTTTCTCATTTCCATTTGCCTGAAAAATTGTTTCCATCCCTTCACTATCCATCTGTGTGAATCCTTTGTTCTCAGGTGGGTCTCTTGTAGACAGCAGATACATGGGTCGTGTTTTCTTATCCATTCACCTACCCTATGTGTTTTGATTGGTGCATTTAATCCATTTACATTTAATGTTATTATTGATAAGTACTTGTTTGTTGTCATTTTTATTCTTAATATTTGTGTTTCTTCTTGCCTTTCTGTTTCTTTTTTTTTACACCAGTCCCTTTAGCATTTCTTGCATTGCTGGCTTGGTGGTAATAAACTCTTAGTCCTTTTTTGTCTGTGAAGCTCCTGATTCCACCTTCAATTTTGACTGATAGCCTTGCTGGATATAGTATTCTGATATTCAGTCCCTTGGTTTGCATCACTTTGTATATTTCATTCCATTCCCTTCTAGCCTGGTGTGTTTCTGTTGAGAAATCTATCGATATTCTAATGGGAGATCCCTTGTATGTAACTTTCTGTCTCTCTCTGGCAGCTTTTAAGATTCATACTTTGTTGTTGATGTTTGCCAATTTAATTATGATGTGTCTTGGTGTTGGTCTTTTTGGGTTCATCTTGTTTGGGACTCTATGTGCTTCTTGGATTTGCGTAGTTTTTTTCTTGCCAATATTGAGGAAGTTTTCTGTCATTATTTCTCCAAACTGGTTTTCTATTCCTTGCTTCTCTTCCTCTCCTCCTGGTACCCATATTATGTGGATGTTGCTTCATTTTGCGTTGTCCCAAAGCTCCCTTAGGTTCTCCTCTTGCTTCTTAATTTTTCTTTTCAGTTGCTGCTGTGTTTGTGTGTTTTTTCCGACCTTGTCTTCTAGCTTGCTGATGCAGTCCTCAGCCTCTTCTAGTCTACTGTTTAAGCCTTCCATTGTGTTCTTTATTGCAGCTATGTCATTCTTCGTTCCCTCTTGGTTCCTTTTCATATTGGTGACATTCTCATTCAGCTCCTTATAATTCTCATTGAGCTGTGTGTATTTGTCATTGAGTTGCATGTATTTGTCATCCAGCCATTTGAGCATTATAACCATTACTCTGATTCTTTCGCTGAGAAGTTACTTGCCTCGGTTTCATTTAACTCCTTCTCTGGTGATCCTCTTTTTCTTTCCTTTGTGGATTACTTTTTTGTCTCCCCATGTTTTGCTCTAACATTTTAATTATTTCTGGAAGCCAAGCAATGGAGGCATTCGTGGGCAGGTATCCAGGACGAGGGTATTCAGAATTTCTACTGCTGGGGCAGTGCACCCTTGTTAGGATAAGAACACGCCTGTGGAGCTGTGGGCTCAGGGGGCCTGAGTGCTGGAAAAGCATGACTGTAGTGTCCAGAGTTCTGCAGCTGTAGAATGGGAAGACTCAGTTTTTGCTGCTGTGCCTGTGGATGGATACACATGCTCCCAGTGGCAGCTCACAGGGGTACCCATGGTGCATTTGCAGCGGGAGCTCCGAGGTACTCTGAGGGGCCCTGGGGCTGAAGTTGTGCGACAGTGTCTATTGGCAGTTATTCAGGAGAGTGAATTCAGACTTTCTACTGTGGGGGAGTGCACCACTGTCTGTACAATATCACACTGAGTGGGGGGCTCGCAGCGGCTCCCAGGGGCTGCCTGTGGGGTGGTGGGCTCCGGACACCCGCCAGCTGGAAACGCGTGACTCTGGTGGTGCATTTGCGGTGTGGAGCTCTGAGGCACCCTGAGGGGCCCTGGCGTTGAAGTTGTGTGACAGTGTCTGTGGGCAGTTATTCAGTAGAGTGAATTCAGAATTTCTACTGTGGGTCAGTGCACCCCTGTTTGCACAATATCGCACTCAGCGGGCGCTTGCAGTGGTTCCCAGGAGCTGCCTGTGGGGTGGTGGGCTCCGGACACCCACCAGCTGGAAACTTGCGACTCTGGCAGAGCGTTTGCGGCGCGTGCGCAGAGCTCTGATGCACCTTAAGGGGCCCTGGCATTGAAATTGTGTGACAGTGTCTGTGGGCAGTTATTCAGGAAGAGTGAATTCAGAATTTTTACTGTGGGGTAGTGCACCCCCGTTTGCACAATATCACACTCAGCGGGCACTTGCAGTGGCTCCCAGGGGCTGCCTGTGGGGTGGTGGGCTCCAGAGGCTTGCACACTGGAAACGCAGGAATGTGGTGCCCGGAGTTCTGCCACTGGGGAGGGGGGAGATGCACTTACTGCTGCAGCAGTGGTGCTCCTTTGGAGATGGAGGTCCTAGGGTCTGTGAGTCTGCAGAGTCTGCGGGTGTGGCTGCAGGATTTTGGCTGGAGTGGCTGCTGGAGGGCAGTGTCCAAGGGCTGTCTCGGTTGTGGTGTTGATTAGTTCCTAGAGGGCCGCTCTCACCTTCAAGAGGGCGTGGGCTCCGTGCCTGAGTCCCCTGCACTAGGTCTTATATAAAAGACAGGAGATAGTGGAATGCCAGTTTCTGAATGAGCTGGTAGTCGGCAGTAGGAATCTTATTTTTAAACTCTCATTATTTTGAAGACTACTAATATTAAACTATTTTAAACTCATTATTTTTGAAGAATACTAATACTAAATAATAAATGTTTCTTTTATATGGAGACATTATTATTTATTAAAGCAATAAAATCAGAAGCATTGCTTCTGATTCTACCATGTCCCAAGTGGATCTCTACCTGAGAACTCCAGAAGTTACTTCACTATATAGCCACAGTTTGTTTTAGCTTGCTCTTCATTGTAGTATAAGAGAAAACATAGTTGATTTTTAAATTTGTCTTAGTTGGTTTTTCTGGGACAATTTTCTCAAATTTTTTTTTCACAATTACCTATATCATCAGGGAAATGTAATAATCCTTAAAAGACTGTGCATCATTACACAATATATTTGATTTTTTAAAACAGGAGAAAAATTCTCTTTTTGTAATGAGATTCACTCTCTCCTGCCCCATAGGAAAAGCTGTATTGCAAACTTCCTTAATGAGTCACATCAGCTAATTTAGCTTCACTTAATTTAAAAGGAGATGTGAAATTGTTCCCATGTAAAATTTGACATTCAGATTTTTTACTAGTGTGTCTTCAACAACATCAATAACTTTCTTGGCTCTTTATTCTTTCTTGCATCTCAGACAATCCATATGGGATTACCTTTCTTCTGTCTAAAGTGCATTCTTTAAAGCCGTGCTACTATAAGTGTGGTCCACAGAATTGTTGCCAGTCTATAAACTGTTAGTTATCAGTCCACCACAAAATAAGTACTGAAAGTGAGTATCTAAACCTTGTACAGCAATTTGACATTGCTGTAATATCCAAGTGTATGATCAGAGTACTGAACTTGATGAACAAGGTGTAAACCAAAGGTCCAGGACATGACAGATTGGAAATTTTTAAAAATACAGAATAAAAATTCTGATCCTTTAGCACAGAAGTTCTTGTTTGAGAAGTACTGCTTTAGAATAACTTTAATGAAAGTATGCTGTGGACAATCTCTTTTTATTTTATTTGCATATTTTGAGTATTGATGCATACTATAGAATTCTACATTGATGATAATTTTCTTCAGTACATGAAAAATATTTTCCATTGATGTTTAGCTTTTAGTGTTACTTTTGAAAAGTCAACTGTCAGTCTAACTGTACCCTTTTTCTTTTCTGATTGTTTTTAGATTTTCTTTTTACCTTTAGTTTTCTACAGTTTCACACATGATGTATGGCATTGTGAGTCCTTTTATTAGCTCTACATGGGATTTGTTGTACTCTTTAAATCTATAATTTGACATCTTTATTTGGGAAACTATTCAGTTATTATTTATTATAATATTGGTTTTCCCCCTTCTTTCTTCTCCTCCCTTTAAAATTTAATTTTTTAAAATCTTTATTGTTGAGAGTATTACACATGTCTCGCCCCTTTTTTCCCCCTTGACCCCACCACCTGGCTCCTACCTTGCCTCAGGCCTTCACCACTCTATTGTCTGTGTTCATGGGCAATGCATATCCTATATCATAAAAGGCTAATATGCAAATTGTCCCCTCAACTGGGGGTTCTATCAGGAGTTTGACCAGGGGGCGGGGCCAGCCTGCCAACTGCCTGCAGCCCCTCCCTGCAGCTGGTCCTGCCCCCAATCAGCCCCCCCAACCGCAATCGGGGAGGGCCAGCTGGACCCCACCCATACATGAATTTGTGCACCCAGCTCTTAGTATGCATATAAATTCTTTGGTTAATCTCTACCCCTTATCTCTGAGATTTGTCAGTCTGTTCTGTGTTTCCATGCCTCTGGTTCTATTTTATTTATTGTGTTCATTAGATTCCACATATAAGTGAGATTGTGTGATATTTGTCTTTCTCTGATCAACTCATTTTGCTTAGCATAATCATCTCCAGGTCCCTTAATTCTATCTCAAAGGGTAATAGACCCAGCATTTTTACAGCTGTATAGTATTCCATTGTGCAAATATACCACAGTGTTTTTATCTATTCATCTACTGATGCACACTTGGGCTGTTTCCAAATCTTGGCTTCTGTAAATAACACTGCTATGAACATAGGGGTGCATATATTCTTTCTGATCGGTGTTACAAAGCCACTATAACCCAAACAGCCTGGTATTGGCACAAGAACAGGCACACAGATCTATAGAACAGAACAGAGAACCTAGAAACTGACCCAAGCCATTATGCTCAATTAGTATTGGACAGAGAAGGCAACAGCATGCAGTGGAGTCAAGACAATCTCTTCAACAAATGGTGCTGGGAAATTGGACAGATACATGCCAAAAAATGAAACTAGACAACCAACTTACACCATACACAACAATAAACTCAAAATGGATAAAAAAAATTAAATGTAAGTCATGAAACCATAAAAATCCCAGAAGAAAACATAGGCAGCAAAATCTCAGACATTTCATGTAGCAAAATTTTGACATTGCCTAGGGCAAGAGAAAAAAAGGAAAAAATAAACAAATGGGACTACATCAAACGAAAAAGATTCTGTACAGCAAAAGAAACTGGCATCAAAATGGAAAGAGAACCCACTGTATGGGAGAACATATTTGCCAATGAAACATCTGGCAAGGGGTTAATACCCAAAATATATAAAGTACCCATGCAACTTAATAAAAGGAAGACAAATAATCCAATCTTCTCCCCTTTTAAAATATCAAATAAAATGTATATTAGATATTATGTCTGTTCACTATGTCTCTTAACCTTACTTCTGTATTTCCCATCTTTTTGTTTTCCTGTGCTATATTCTGGATAATGCTTTCTAATTTTTAATATATGAATATACTATATTGATAATTATTGTCTGATAATTTCAATATCTGAAGTCTCTTGCTGATGTCTCTTGCTCCTCTTATTTCCTGCTCCTGGTATCTTGCTGCCTTATTTGCTTGGTTAACTTTGACTGACCGCTTATGAAATTTTCATGCTTATGAAAATTATTTTTGGGAATCATTTGAGGTCTAGACTGAAGGTACCTTTCTGCACAAAGAGTTTATGTTTGTTTCTTCTAAATGCTTGTGTGTATCACCTCTCTCAGACACTTGAAGCAAATGTAAGACTTGAGATAGTATAAACCTGGTGCAAATCTTTAGGTTTTGGTTACTTCTGGGTGACTCTTACCCTATGACAGTGCCTCTTTTGGGCACCAGTTAATTCGGGGGCCACCCACACCTTTTGCAAACTCTGGACTATGATTTGTGTCTTCCTCCATCACAAACTTATCAGAATGAGATTTCATATTTGCCCAGATAGGCAAGTGCTCTCAGGGCAAAAGCGCTTCTGTGTTTGCCTACCTCGCTGTGCTGCAGATTCCTTTCTTTTATTTATTTATTTATTTTTATTTTTTAAATTTCTTTATTGATTAAGTTATTACATATGTGCCCTTATGCAGATTCCTTTCTAATCACATTTTTATGAAGATAGGATTTTGTTGTTTTTTTAAAAAACTTAGTTAGTGAATTTTGGCTGCTTTCAGCAGGCTGAATAGTCCAAATACCTGCCCTACCATTCCTCAAAATATTCTTAATTTGTAACATGAAAATCACTGGTGTAAGAAGTGCTTTAGGGATGGTCAGTAGGAGAGAAAGTTCATTGGAGTAAGACCCTAAAGGCAGTGAGGAATTTTACTTACCCATGACTCTTTGGGCCACTTGAGCATCATGCTATAAATGTAATATGAGATGGGGTTAAATTCAATCCATCAGTCCATCTAGGAGAATTTGTAGACATTTTTCAGTTTGTCCTAGAAAACATTTAAAAAATTATGTAGAATTTCCATTGCCATTAAACCAAACCCTCATTTTCTTTAAAAGACTCTATCTAAAAGAGGGGCACCTAGTCTTATTTCCCACACTAGAGACTGTGAGCTGCCATTGCAAGCTATGTGGCCAATTTATTTGCAATTCCAGCTTTGGTTCCTTGAGCAAATAAACTTGCTCAAATGGGAGTTGCCAAAATGTTATATTACATAAACACAAGCACCCTACAGCTGTGTTTCTTAAAGGTTAATATGCACTTATGAATCCCATAGAGACCTTGCTAAAATGCAGATTATGATTCCATAGGTGAGGGGTGGGGCAGGAGATTCTGCTTTTTTAACAAGCTCCTAGATGGTCCTGGGGCTTCCGGTTCTGAAAAGGCTAAAAGGCTAATTCCAATGTAACCCTGATGTTTGCGGGGGTGGGGGTGGGGGGGTGGGGTGGGGGCGTGGGGCGGGGCTAGCAATCTGAATCTGTGCCAGTAACCTAATGTACATTCTTGATAACCTATAATTAAGTCACTGCCCACAATCTGGTCTTGCAAGACCTGTTAACTAAATGCTCACATTTTACAGAGGCCATAAACCATGAACAATACACAGTCCCCGGAGGGGGTTATCAGTGCTGATACCACACCAGGCCCTTAGATATGGCCTCAAGGTCCCCATCCCAACACCTGGGGTTTTTTGCAAAGCCCATAAAAGGTCCAGAAGCGTCATCCATATTTGGGGGACAAAGAAACCAAAGGGGATAAAAGAAGAGTTTCCACCATATTGGTTTGCTCAGACTTTGGAGGCAACTCCTTTGAGACCATGGTATAATAAAGCTGTGTAACTCCATTTCTCTAAGTATCACTTGGGTTTCTTTGGTCTTCTACAACATCTGTTCTCTGACCGAGAAGCCCAACCACGCTGGTCTTTTTGGCCTCCAGTGAGTGGACTGGATTTGGGGCCTGGGGACGCGGGATAGGCCTCTGGAAGGTGCGCCCTGCTGATTTTAGCAGAATTGTACCGGGGGACTCCAGGCGCTCCCGGACCTCAGCCTAGGATCCGATCAGCATCTGGAGAAAGTGGACTGACACATCTGGACCTGTCGACAGAAATGGTAAGGTAGGGGCCCCATGAAGTTAGGCCCACTCCAAGAGAGTGGAAGGGGAGCTTGATCACCTCCTGGGAAGTCATACAATTTTGTCAGGTAAATTAGTCAGGCATCAATGGTGGACTATTTAAGCTCTGAGTGAATGTCTGGTGAAAGTGTGTGTGTGTGTGGAAGGAGCGGGCTTGTGCTCTCCTATCCATTGTGTGGCTCCACGACCCTGGTTATGGAGTCTGAGTGGGCCCTCACCTGCGTTTCCATGATTCGTCATAAGGCATAATGGTGACTCACTCAGAGGTGACCAGGCCCAGGGTTTATATGGGTGCACCTTAGCTAAGACGAATCAAGACTCCCACAAGGGACATGGCCAGGCAGGCATCTGAGTGGATCTGTGAAAACAGGTCACCTCCTCCCTTGTCTGTTTCTTGCCACCGATCATCATGGGGTCGGGACAAAGTAAAGCCACTGTCCTCAATTGCATGTTGAATAATTTTAAAAAGGGTTTCAGTAGGGATTATGGTATTAAAATGGATCCCAAAACACTGAAGAAATTCCGTGAATTAGAATGGCCAACCTTTGGGGTTGGCTGGCCTTCAGAAGGCTCTTTGGATGAAGGACTGGTCAGGGTGGTCTGGAATGTAGTCACAGGAGACCCCGGACACCCAGATCAGTTTCCCTACATAGACAGCGGTTAGAAATTGCTCAAACCTTGCTGCCTTGGGTCTGGTTCTACATCCATAAAAAGGGACAGTGTAAGGTTTTAGTAATAGGAAGAAGGGAGCAGACGCCAGAGAAGAAGGGAACCCAACCTGCTGTTCTGCAAGGACCTCCTGAGGAAGCCCTTCCAGTTTTACCACCTCCATATGTGCCACAGGTGGCACCTAGTGCTCCCCCCGCTGGTCTGGAAGGTCCAGAAAGTCTAGAAACACTGCCCCCTCAATCTCTCCTCAATGGGGGTCTCCAGAGTCAGTTGGGTGGCACTTGCATTCAGCCGACCAAGGGCCCAAACCACAACCGGCACGTCAGATGCCCCTCAGGGAGATTTGGGGTGCCCAAGTACTTGGCGAATGGGACCTTGCAGGAGGGAGGGCCTGCCTATTATTATCAGCCCTTTACCACAAGTGATATCCTGAATTGGAAACATCACACCCCAGCTTATTCTGAGAAACCTCAGGCCATGATAGACCTCCTAGAAATGATCTTCCAAACACACAAACCCACCTGGGAGACTGTAAGCAGCTCCTTATCTTGCTCTTCAACTCCGAGGAGCACATGAGAATAGTAATAAGAGCTCAGAAATGGCTCCAGACCCAGGCCCTGGCCGGAATTTTAGACACAGACAGGTGGGCCAGGGAGGCCCTCCCAGAAGAAGAACCCAATTGGGCCCTGAACTCAGAAGATGGGAGGGTCAGGCTGGAAAGATATAGGCTAGCCTTTCTCCAGGGACTCAAGGCTGGAGCCAAGAAGCCCACCAATATGGCTAAAATCGCTGAGGTCTTCCAGAAACCTTATGAAAGTCCAGCAGCTTTCTTTGAGAGACTATGTGAGACATACTGGGTCTACACCCCCTTTAACCCTGAGGCCACAGAAAATCAAACCATGGTAAATGCAGCCCTTGTAGGCCAAGCCCAGCCTGACATCAGGAGAAAATTACAGAAGCTGGAAGGATTTGCAGGGAAAAATGCGAGCTGGTAGAAATCGCAAACAAGGTTTTCATCAACCAAGACAGGGCAGCAAGGAAGGAGGAAGAAAAGAGAATACAAAGAAGGGCCAATATAATAGTAATGACTTTTAGAGGTTCGGGCTCCTAGACAGATCAGAAAGGGAAGCAAAAATACAGATCGGGGGAAAAGGAAGAGCGAGCCCGAGACGAGACCAGTGTGCCTATTGTAAGGAAACAAGACACTGGAAAAATGAATGTCCCAAATGGCAAAGTAAGAAAACAGAGTCCCCTTTTCCACCTAGTTGCTATCAACCAGAGCCACCTGACCTATGGGCTGTTAATGAGGCTGTTATAACCCTGCATTCTGCGCTACCGAAACCCTACACTCTTCTGAGACTCATTCTATCAGAGGCAGAATGGTTTACATGTCTAGATCTGAAAGATGCCTTTTTCTGCCTTCAGCTGGCACCCTCCAGTCAGCCCCTGTTCACCTTTGAGTGGGAAAACCCAACTAGGGGACCAAGGATAAGTTCACCTGGACAAGACTGCCACAAGGATTAAAGAACTCCCCTACTCTTTTTAGTGGAGCACTAGCATATGATCTAAGTTCCCAGGACAGGACTTGGGATGCATTCTACTTCAATATGTAGGCGACCTACTGCAGTGATGGCGAACCTTTTGAGCTCAGCGTGTCAGCATTTTGAAAAACCCTAACTTAACTCTGGTGCCATGTCACATATAGAAATTTTTTGATATTTGCAACCATAGTAAAACAAAAACTTATATTTTTGATATTTATTTTATATATTTAAATGCCATTTAACAAAGAAAAATCAACCAAAAAAATGAGTTCATGTGTCACCTCTGACACTCGTGTCATAGGTTCACCATCACTGTCCTACTGGCTAGCTCCACACGAACTCAGTGCTGGGAAGGAACATGAGCCTTTCTGAGACTCTTAACTAAAACAGGTTACCGGATGTCCAAGAAAAAGGCACAAATCTGTCAGAAAGAAGTCCAGTATCTAGGCTTCCGAATCACCCAAGGGAAACAAAGGCTAGGGACTGAAAGAAAGCAGGTGGTATGTGCTATCCCAGTCCCTAGCACCTGGTGGTAGATTCGGGAATTCCTGGGAGCAGCAGGGTTCTGTTGAATTTGGATCCCAGGGTTTTCAGACCTGGCTAAATCTCTCTATTAAGCTTTAAAAGGGGAAAAGAAGGCACCCATCGACTGGGGTCCCAAGCAGGAGAAAGCCTTCATCACCATAAAGGCAAAGCTAACTGAGGCCCCAGCACTAGGGCTACCAGATGTGACATGGGACTTTAACCTCTTCATTCATGAGACCAGCGGGGTAGCCCTAGGAGTTCTAACCCAGGAGCTTGGACCCTGGCAAAGACCAGTAGCCTATCTCTCCAAGCAGATTGACCCAGTTGCCTACAGGTGGCCCCTGTGTCTCAGGGCCCTTGCACCCATGGCATTATTTGTCAAAGAAGTGGATAAGCTTACCCTGGGACAAAACTTAAATGTAAAAGTACCTCATTCTGTTGTTACCCTAATGGAAGCTAGGGAGCAGCACTGGCTGACTCATGCTCAGATGACCCAGTATCAGGGGCTCCTATGTGAAAATCCACGGGTACGACTAGAAGCAGTGAGAACTCTTAATCCTGCCACTTTTTTACCCATTGATGAGGGAGCCCCTGAGCATGATTGCCTAGAAGTCCTAAAGGAGGTTTACTCCAACCAACCAGGTCTAACAGACAGGCCTCTACAGAATCCGGACTTGGTATTGTTCACAGAAGCAGTAGCTTCTTAGAAGAAGGAAAAAGACGAGCCGGATATGCAGTGGTATCAAACTTTGAGACAATCGAGGCACAGGCCCTGTCTGAAGGATGGTCAGTGCAGAGGGCAGAACTTTGGGCCCTAGTCAGAGCCCTAGAACTCGGTAAAGATAAGCGTGCCAACATCTACACTGATTCGTGCTATGCCTTCACTACCCTGCATATCCATGGAACTATATACAAGGAAAGGGGGCTCCTGACAGCTGGAGGAAAGGAATCAAAAATCAGAATGAGATCTTAAAGTTACTAGAAGCAGTCTGGGAGCCCAAGAAAATAGTCGTCATCCATTGTACAGGTCACCAGAAGGGGAAAGACTGTGTCAGAAGGAAATCAATGTACTGATGCTGCAGCCAAGCTGGCTGCTAAAGAACGAGTGGCACCATCACGGACCATGTTGGCCCCTGAATTACCTGAACCTCCAAAATACACTCCTCAGGAAGAGGAATGGGCCCAGCAAGAAGGGGGCAAGAGAACAATGGAAGGCTGGTGGATACTCCCAGATCATTGGGTATATGTCCCAGAACAGTTAGCCCATAAGGTAGTCCTCCAGCAGCATGAACTTACTCATTTAGGGAAGACTGCCCTAGAAGCTCTGTTAGGCAGATACTACCTAATTGCTCATCTTCCCTCCTTGTGTGCCTCAATCTCTCAGCATTACCTCCTCTGTGCACAGAACAATGCCAAACAAGGTCCTGTAGGACCGATAGAAGTTCAGTACTGTGGGAAAGCTCCCTTTGAGGACTTAGAAGTAGATTTTACAGAAATAGGGCCTGGCAGAGGAAATAAATACCTACTAGTCTTTGTATGCACCTTTTCAGGCTGGATCAAGACATATCCCACTCTCACGGAAAAGGCAAGAGAAGTCACTAAGGCATTGCTGAAGGACATAATTCCACGGTATGGAATGCCTCTGTCCATAGGGTCTGATAATGGTCTTTGTAGCAAAAATAATACAATAGGTAGCTAAGGCTTTAGGAATTAAATGGAACCTACAACTTACAGGCCTCAGAGTTCAGGGAAAGTAGAATGCATGAACCGGACTCTCAAGCAGCCTATGGCTAAGCTATGCCAAGAGACAACCTTACCCTGGACAGATATCTGTCCTCTTGTACTCCTGTGGGTATGCTGTGACCCAAAGGCCAGGGTAGGTTTCTCTCCCTTTGAAATTCTATATGGCAGACCTCCTTTCTTAATTCAGCCAAAGGGAGGTTTGGGGGAAATAGGGAACTTAGAAATCCAGAAGCAACTACAAGGACTTGGAAAAACTGCCTTTGAGGTCCACAGGTGGGTTATTGATTGACTACCCATCTCTCTAGGAATAGCCGTACATCCTTATAAACCTGGAGACCAGGTTTGGGTAAAGGATTGGAAAAAGGAACCCCTCAAGCCTACCTGGAAGGGACCCTATCCAGTCATATTAACCACACCCACAGCTCTCAAGGTTGCAGGATTAAGCACCTGGATCCACCACTTGCGTGTCAAGGCAGTTCATCAGCCAAGCAGCCATCAGTCCGAGTGGAAGTATCCAGGGCCAACATCCAACAGGTCATCTCCCAGATGAACTATGCAACTCTACCCTCAAGGCTGAAAACACCTACCTCTGGTGCCCCCCTGCAGGAACATTTTACGTGTGTGGGAGCACTGCTTAAAATGGTCTGCCTGTCTGCAAACTGGACGGGAGTGTGCACGCCTGCCTACTTAAACCCAGATATGTCTATTGTACCCAACAACCAATCCCTTGAGACCCCCCTTAAAGCAGTAACTGGATATAAGAGGGCTCTGCAAGTAATCCCCCTTCTAATAGCGCTCAGAATTCCTGGTAGCATAGGAGCTGGGATAGGGGGAATAGCTAACTCTGTCTCCTCTTATCAAGTTTTGACCCAAGAATTTTTAGAAGACATAGAGAGAGTAGCTGAGACTCTAATTGCCTTACAGGATCAAGTTGATTCCTTAGCCACAGTAGTACTACATAATAGAAGGAGATTAGACTTACTAACGGCAGAGAAAGGTGGAATCTGCCTCTTCTTAGGAGAAGAGTGCTGCTTTTATGCCAACCAGTCAGGCATTGTCAGGGATAAGGCTAAGGATCTAATCGATGAGCAACAAAAAGAAGACAGGAGCTATCCGAGCCTTGAGCTGCCTGAGTGTGGGCGGGGGGGGGGGTGGGGGAGAGGGGCACAGAGGGGAAGGGGGTTTGGAAATGGCTTCACCCATTGGCAGGACCACAGTTAATGCTACCACTGTTAATAGCTGTAATATTAGGACCATGTCTTCTAAATTTCTTAACTCACTTTAACTCATCTTGCCTAAATGTCTTTAAACTTCAGATGGTCCTACAAACCCTTCTGAGAGGAAGAAACAGGGATGCTAACCCCTTGGTCATCATCCCTTATTAGCAGGAAGCAGTTAAGAGTGGCTTCAGTCCCAGTTCATTGTAACATCCTGTAGTCATTGTACCACAAGGCTAAGAAAATCTTGCGGACAAGAGGGGGAAATGAGAAGGCTAAAAGGCTAATTCCAATGTAACCCTGATGTTTGGGGGGCTAGCAATCTAAATCTGTGCCAGAAGGGGCAGTGACTTGATAACCTATAATTAAGTCACTGCCCCTTTCTCCACAATCTGGTCTTGCAAGACCTGTTAACTAAATGCTCACATTTTACAGAGGCCATAAACCATGAACAATACACAATCCCCGGAGGGGGTTATCAGTGCTGGTACCATGCCAGGCCCTTAGATATGGCCTCAAGGTCCCCATCCCAACACATGGGGCTTTTTGCAAAGCTCATGAAAGGTCCAGAAGCATCATCCATATTTGGGGGACAAAGAAACCAAAGGGGATAAAAGAAGAGCTTCCACCATATTGGTTTGCTTAGACTTTGGAGGCAACTCCTCTGAGATCGTTGGAGTAATAAAGCTGTGTAACTCCATTTCTCTAAGTGTCACTTGGGTTTCTTTGGTCTTCTACAACAGTTCCCAAAACACAGTTTGAGTAGCTGGTCTATATCTCAGAACATTCCTCAGTGAACCTGGATCTCTGTTCATTCCCCATATCAGGCTTTCCTATGCACAGAATATTCATTGAATTTAATAAGAATTTAAATGTCAAGAGAGGAGCCATCTCAACTGGCAATTAAGTGTTTATAGCTGCACAGCAGGCCTTTCTCCTCACAGGATTATCTCTTTGAGGCCTGGATGTGGATAAAGCAGAATGCAGCATGATCCTCTATGGAAGCACAATCTCAAACCAAAATTAATCAGTAGTTTTCACATTTTACTTTCATTGAACATACTAGTGAATGGTTATTTTTATTTGTTTTTCTTTTATTGTTTTCATTTTAATCAACCCTCTCCATTTCAATCCTTGCTTCCCTAAGAAAAGATGTTCATTTGAAAAGCTTTATCTTGTAGTTAAGGAAAGAGTTAGAAGGAGAAACTGATTCAGGAAAGTGGAGCTAGTGTGAGAAGTGGAACTGACACCATTCAATAGACTCACATGAAACAACTGTGTTTGCTTGGTTACTAGGTCTGGGCATTAGACTGTGCAGATGTGTGTGGTTTTAGTTCTCAAACCATAGCCACATCTGAAGAGTTGGACTTGGGTCTAAAACGATACTTCATTTTCATTCTAGGTTGTTTCTGCATCTTAATAAGCAAGAGAGCATTTTGCTTAGTGGTTTAGTATCTTTTCACTTCTGTTATTTAAAACCCTGGGCAAGAGCGTGCTAGGTATATCTTGCAGAGCATGTGGACCCTGAGAAAAAAGAAAAGAATGTGCAGCTTTAAATTAGCTAGTAATAAACATTTTATAACTCCTCCTCCTAAGAATTAGATGGGGAGGAGAGTGTGGAGTAGGGTTGAAGAGGGGTTCCTTCCTATATAAAATTAAATCTATCATTTGCAGGTCTGACCAATCAATCAGTGACGTACAAGTCAATAACATATGGAGAACAGGAAAGATACTGGAAATCTCAGAACCATAACTCTAGCAGCCCCAAGACTTAGGTGAAGACTCTTCCTAACAGGCTCTGCTACACTGGTGACACATAGGCACACTTCCTCAAATTGTACCAGTGAAGAAAATCCAAAGTGAGATTCTAAATAGTACATCGAGCCATACATGGGATTCTCCATCCTATAGCAGCCTACGATTTGGGTGAGCATTGAGAAAAGATGTTGAAAATGATGCTTCTGGGGATTAGGTGGCATGTTGTTGAGGGACATCTCTCATGAAAGTCTGGAAGAAGCCAGAGGTAGGCTAAGTGCTGCAGGAGCCAGAGTGCATTCCTTTTCCTGGCTGCTGAACTTTATCACTCTGCTCTCCAGAACTGCACCCTCCCTCTAACCTGTTTGGGAGCCACTTCTGAGTGAGGCAGTGCCAAGTTGTCACACTCACAGAGAACCTTGCCACTCTAGGTGTGGTCTGCGAGCATCAGCATCAGCATCAGCATCATCTGGGGCTTCTTAGGAATGAAGGTTTTCAGGCCTCACCCCACACCTCCTGAATCAAGATCTGAATTTTAACAAGATCCCCTGGTGCTTCATATGCACATTAATGTTTGAGAAATGCCAACTTACAAAGCAGATAAGTAATTCTAATTTAAGATTTCCTTTCTCAACCAAGTTTTGGATAACACCCTGTGCCCTGGCCAGGAAAGCAGACAAAGGCTCTTGGTAAGCTCTTTCCTAAGACAGAAGAACGTCTCAAAAAAATCTAAAGCTCTGGACCAACAGTGTTTCTATGGACTCATTCTCATCCTCAGAGTTGCCTGAGTTTTACACTTTGATATAATGAGATAAATATATGGTGTTGGAGTCTCTTACTCCCTCTTTACTAGACAGTTCCAGAAATAGTCATTCATAAGCCATAGGCAGTTGAGATGAAAATTTTTGGAACATGAAATTTTGGTCCAAATGGGGTTTTTTCTGGTGTTACTAATTAAGATTCTCTTCAAAACTAGGCCAGCCCCACGCTATCCAGTTGGCAGTGTTTTGAGAATCCCTCTGTAAACACGCAGTGGCTTGTACAAATAGAGAGGCTTTACTTTCCCATCATAAAGAGGGCCTGAAATAAATCCCAGACAACTCTAGAAGCTTGTCTTTGCCATAAATATAGTAGAATTCATTGAGAGCTGCCTCACTGCAGCGAGACAGGATACAGGCTGGCCTGTTAATTGGCCATGGGAACCACTGGGTGGTGTGTTTCCCTCTGCTCAAACTGCAGGAGGGAGGCCAATCTTAGCTTCACTTTTAGGACATTTAAAGCTTTACATTTAGGTCATTCTAGCCTTCATCTAGAGTAAAGGAGACAGACCAATTTCCATTAATGAACCTGAACAACTCCTCTGTAGTTGCCCTTTGTGAAAAAGCTTTCCAGAGATTTACATGGCTAGAGCCCAATATTACTGTGCTTCTCTCTGCAATGGAAACCCTGATGATTAGTTCTTCTGTATTGGTGGGGAAGAGGAAGAAAGATGGGAGGCTCACACTGTTTTCTTTTCATAGACTGGAGGGGGTGAGTGGGTGGCCCACACAGCCTGAAAAGTGATGGAGCTGGATAGAGATGGGGCTTTGAGCAAACTACATCAGCCTAGTGCTTGGAATATTGTATGAGCAAATAACCATGTGTTGAATGAATGACTGAGCAATTGATTCTCCACAAGGACAGAGATTTATTTGTCATGCTCATCTCTGTATACTCAAAGGCAAGACCAGAGCCTGATATGTAACAGATTCTCAATAAACATTGGAGCTCTGGGAGGTAACTGTTGAAACGAGTCCATTTTGCTTACTTAAACTTTTGCATTTCTGCTCATTTTAAAATATATTTTTTATTGATTTCAGAGAGAAAGGGAGAGGGAGGGAGAGATAGAAACATCAAGTATGATAGAGAATCATTGATCAGCTGCCTCCTGCATGCCCCCCACTGGGGATCGAGCCCGCAACCCAAGCATGTGTCCTTGACTGAATCAAACTGATGCTCTGTCCACTGTGATGGGGAACATAAAAATACATTTGGAGGGGAGGGAGGGGCTAGCAGCCTGACTCTGTACCTAGTTAATCAGTATCCCTAATGCACATTCTTGTTAGTCTATAATCAAGTCACTGCCCCTTCCTTAATTATCTGGTCTTGCAAGACCTATTTACCTAAATACTCCCATTTTACAAAGGCCATAAACCATGAACCATACACCCCCCCCAGAGGGGGTTATCAGTGCTGGCACCAGGCCAGACCTTTAGGTGTGGTCTCATGTCCCCCATCCCGACACACGGGGCTTTTTGCAAAGCCTGTGAAAGGTCCAGAAGTCTGATCCATATTTGGGGGACAAAGAAACCAAAGGGTATAAAGGAAAACTTGTGCTATATCCATGGGCTCATGATTTGGAAATAGGCTCTCCTGAGTCACTGTACTAGTACATGTGAAACATCTGAAAATAAATGGGCTTATCCTGAATCTCTGAGTACTCCTGTGTATTTTTCGGTCGCCTGGTAAATTCTGTATCAACTGAGCCAAACCAGCTAGGGCTTTACTAATTTTAAACTGCTTACAAGTCCCTATTTTTCTTTACTCTGCTTACTTGATGGGGTCATTCCAATACCTGAGCTGATCCAAAACTAATGCTTGTGTTAAGGGTCATTGCTTGTCTTTCAAATCAGGACACGAAAATAGAAACTGAAATCCAGTTATAAGCAGTTTACAGACTTCTTTTAAACAATAGCTATTAGGCATTTTATTTTGGAAATTTGCTAAGACTTAATGTAAGTATAAGTACATCTCATGAAATTGCACACAATTTAACCAAGCTTTTCAGCACTGCTTATGTGCTATATAAAGACTTATGTGATGAGGTTTTAGAATTGCTTGGAGAAGGAAGACATAAGAAGGCAAGTGCCTCAAATTCTGCTCAGTCACACTTACTCTGGAACAGAGACAGTAGCTAGAACTGTTTGCAGGAGTTAGAGAGAAGGTAGAGTGCATCCAGTATGGCCAGTGGGGACAAGTGTGTCTCTTTCTGATGCACACAGGCTAGGAAGCAGGCAGGACTCAGAGTAATGGTGTGATTCCATTAACAGGGAAGTGGAGAGATACACCCTCATCTACTTCCTAGGTTGGGATGGTAACGATGTGTCTTGACACCAAAGGGACTATGCTCAATTTAGTGCTCTGATGAGAGAAAGAATTTCTTTTTGATCCTCGGGCCACTGAAAACTATATATTTTTTCTCTAGGACTTTCCAACTAAGGGAGTGGGGCTTGTCTAACTGAGTAAAGGGTCCCTGGGAGGGATGCAGATCTGGCCTCCATCCAGGGATAGAAAGAAAAAGCACTAAGGACGTTTCTGGCTGTGTGAACTTGAGCAAGAACCTCAGCTTCTCTGAGTCACAGGTGGACAGATATTATCACTTACGGGGTAATTTTATTTTCCTTGATATGCACCTTACTGTGTTATTGTGAATATTCGGGACAGCAACTTCAGGCATACAGTAATGACAATTATAGTCATTTATTGAGCATCTTATGATTCTGACCTAAACTTTGGGAATTAACCATATAGGTTACAAAGAGAGTTAACATCATTATGTACTTATCTTGGCATCATATCAATTGAAGGAGATACAAAACATACTTCTTTGCACTAACCCAACTTTCTTGTGAACACTTCAGTTGTGTTATAATAATAGGCACATATAACCACAGGCCAGTTCTGTGGTTCAGCATCAATGCCTCCTTTCTAGAGCCCACTTAGGTAGTATTGGTGGCTAAATCTGGGATGATTCTTTGTGTGTGTGTGAATGTATGTGCATGTGTGTATGCATATGTATGTGTGTGTTTTCAAAAATTCCCTAGGTAGTTCTGTTGCTTGTTGGCTTAGAATCACTATTCAGAAAGACCCATTGCTGTATTAATTTATGCAAAGTTTTTGTAGAATTTACCTTCCCTACATGATGTAAACAATTTTTTGAACGAATCTTGAACTTAAAGAAAAGTGGCAAATACTGTTATTTTTCTGGAGCTTTTCTGAGATAAAATTGCCAACTTAAGATGCAATCATTTGTGAATACTTTAGTGTGTATTTCCAGTAAACAAGGACATTCTCCTGTATAACCACAATGCAACCATCAAAAGTAGGATATCAACAATGGTACATGTGTGTAATTTAATCTTGTAATCTCATTCCGCTTTACCAATTGTCCCAACAGTGGCCTGTATAGCAAAAAGATCCACTCCAAAATGATGCATCCCATTTGGTTGTCAGGCCACACATCTGAAACATTTTCTCAGTCTTTGCTTCCTGCTCTAGATCTTGACATTTTTGAAGATTGAAGTCTTATAGACTCTTTTTCATTTGGGTTTCTTGGGTGGGTTTTCATAAGATTTTAGTCATGTACTTTTGACAGAAATATTGAGGTAATGCTGTGTTTTTCTCAATTTATCCTACCAAGTGGAACACAACTTTAATTTCTTCCACTGATGATATTCACTTAGACACTTGATTATGGTGTCTGCCAGCCTTCTCCATACTAAATTTATTCCTCTACTCTTTGTAATTCATATGCATTTTAAGGGGGGGGTGTAATTTGAAACTATGTAAATATCTGGTTACTCTATAAACTTTCAATTTATGTATATGTATATCAATATGAACTCATGTTTTTCTTTGTAATTTATTGGGTTATGATCTATTGCTGACATTATTTACTTTGATTATCCAATTGTCCTAGATTTGGTCAGCAGAAGCTCCTTCAACTTGTTTCTGTGACACTTTGACATCTATTCAATCCTTATTTGAGCACTTCCTTCTTTTCTGGAATAACTAGATGTTCTAGCCTGGCTATTGCTTTTCCTGCCCTAGACATGGAATCATTCATGTGTCCAGGAAGCCCAGATTCCTTTCAGTGGATAAGGGTATATAGAAGCCAATATCTGGCTTCTAAGTGTATGTATTGCTTCTAGAAAGTTGCCTTGTCAGTGGACAGAGATGGGGTATAAATATGTGTAGGCAATAAATGTATATCCATATACTAATGCATACATATATAGAAATACATACATTGTATACACACACATTTACCTCTCTATCAATATTTATGTCTATTTTAGCTAGACATCTGTTTTGAAAACCTCAAAGAATCATATTGGTACCTCCAATTCCAATATAATACCATGGGGTTCATTCTAGTTTCTTTCTCTTTCCCTACTGAAACTCCCTTCTCACGCAGTGAAAAACCTAAACTCTATTGCCTTTGCCTGTTTGCTTATTCACTCGATTCTTTTGTATGTATCTAGTCCCCAGTGAAGCAATCCCCACATGACACCCTTTCACCCTACTTGGGCTCCAATCCCCTGGGCTGGACCACTGCTGCACTCCGACCCTCACCCCATGTAGATGATTTCCTTGCCCTGCTTGAACTCTGGCACCATAGGCAAGCAGCCCTCCTTTGGGGATATCCCCTTCATCTTCCCTGGCTTCTTCATCTGACTTGGAGATACTGTGGCCCCTTCCTTCTATCCCTTATTCTGCTCACCCAGTAGCTCTAGGACTGAAGAGTTCAGGAAAGGAAAGGAATAGGAAGGACCATACCAGGTTATTATGATTTGGAATAAAAGCTTTTCTTTGTCTGAAAGATTAGTTTGAATCAGTCCAAAGTTGAGCTGGCTCCAGCCCCATCCCCAGGTTAAGGTGGTACTCAGTGTTGCTCTGGGATTGTCTTGTTGTGGTACTAGTGGACAGCATGCTCTGCATTTCCACTGAGTTGACCATTGGGAGCAGAGGTTTCCTTCCCCATCTTCATATTTTTCATCAATTGCGTTTCTACTGCTCTTGTCACTGTTCTCTGTTCTTTGCTTTTGCTTCTAAACCCAACAAACAAAACTTTCACAATCTTTAAAGCCTTCTGCTGATGCAGTAGGAAAGGATTATAACCCTATGGTATTAGGTAAAAAAACAACAACCCACCAAAGTCCTTTTTCAATTGGAGTGTTACCCAAAAGACTACCATTTCACTCAACTTCACCTTCATCTCTGGTGTTTTCTACGTATTACTACAACCAGCCCATCCTTAGGGAAACATCTGACCGCTGTTGCTATTTAAGAGGTTTGCACCCCTTTGGTTGGGTAACATTAGCTTCCAGCTGGGCCCACATCACATACTAAGTGAGTGTGAGGAAGACCTCTGACAGAAGGCACTCTCCTAGGTCACCTTTGTGCTTTTCTGCTCACCAGCTTCTTGTTTCATGGCAACATCATTCATTTATTTCAGGACAGGGCTTCCACTAGGAAGTATGGTCATGGCTACTACGTTCAGAAGTGTGAAAAAAAAGTAGATGTTTGGTAAAAGGTTCCTGAAATATTAGGAACTTTTATTTTTCTAATAATTTCTTTCAAAAGCATTACTGATGCATGGTAAATGTTGATGTAGGCAATACTGCATGCAGTGGGAGGAATGCTATTGGCAAAATCCTTAGTTGTGAATGTTAGTTTCCTGTGTTTTTTTTCTTTTTTCTTTTAAACAAATCTTAATGGAACAAATGACACGACAAAATACTCTGAAAGCCTCTGAAACATGAGATCCACCTACACATGCCTCTAGATTAGCATCCTGACATGTCTGAATGCTCACGCCCTGCTCTACACTCAGGGGCTCAGCGTGCCTTCCCTACACACTCCCCTCTGTCTCCTTTATGTAATCAGGCAAGGCCAACAAGTGCCCTCCCAGTTGTTCCGAACCCCTGGAACTTTTCTCAAATGAGTTTGGCTTTTGAATAGTGCCTAGAGCAGGGGTGGGCAAACTTTTTGACTCGAGGGCCACAATGGGTTCTTAAACTGGACCGGAGGGCTGGAAAAAAAGCATGGATGGAGTGTTTGTGTGAACTAATATAAATTCAAAGTAAACATCATTACATAAAAGGGTACGGTCTTTTTTTTTTTTTTTTAGTTTTATTCATTTCAAACAGGCTGGATCCAGCCGGCGGGCTGTAGTTTGCCCACGGCTGGCCTAGAGGGAAGAATTTCTGAGCACTAGATTTACATTATGTTCCTGCTGTGCTTTAGATATCATTTTAAAATTCCATTCACACATGAGAGGAAACAGTTTCAAGAAAATAAGGGTTTAAAAAAATCTATCTTCTCTGCACACCTGTAATTCCCACTCTGCCCCACTGTCACAGAATGAAAGAATCTGGCCAGCAGACCTGAGAGGAAATGACCTCTGCAGCTGTCAAAGATGATTTTTTAAAAACATGGTAGGAGAGGAATGTGGTTCCTTCAAAATGCTTCATTCTTCTGTCTATGTAGATAGGAAAGTCGCTTTTCCCAGTTGGGTGGGATGTTTGTGTTGGGGTGTGGTCTTAGGAGTCACTCTATAAGCCACTGTTTGTCAGAGAGAGAGAGAGATCTGGGAGGCAAGATGTCATAGCTGATAGTGTGAGGAAAGTGACAGTAATGCCAGGTTTACCTGGAAACAAGGGGCAGACTTACCCAAATCCTTCCTCAAGTTGGGAGATGCAAGACATCAAGAACATCAGTGCTCAGACCTCCTCAGGGAAGCTGGGTTCTTAACATCATAATTTTCACAAAGCTAAACTGATAGAATCTATGTATAGTAAAGTGCTTAAATTAAATCCAGCTCAGTCAAGTGTATCTAGAGAACCCTTTGAAGAGGTGCTTAGAGAAGTGATCAATATGATCTGATGATGACTTTTAACAGGGGATTTTCAGACTGATGTGGAGAGCAAACTCCTATAGCTTATGATTAAGTGGTCATTCTCCTGCTCCCTGTAGTTGGACAGGGCCAGTGGACCAAGATGCCCTAGTGAATTGGTTCAGTAGGAAGAATTTATCCTTGGCCATGTGACATATGCACATCTCCAGACTGACTGAAAGGTCAGGAACATTTTTTTTAAAAAATCCCTATTGCCTACTTAGTTGATTTACCTCCTAGAGCTTTATCATTCCTATTTGTGATGGGAAAATAATGTAATGGGAAGACTTGTGGAAAATCAGTTTAATATTCCCGATTCTATTGCTTCAGAATAAACACAAGAACTCATCAAGCAGTTGATAGTCATCTACCATCATTGTTTTGTGTTCACAAATGTTCCTAGCATTGGCTAGCTGTCAATACCTTATATTTCTATCATTAGGTAACATTTTTAATGTTAAGATATTGATGTTAAAATGAAACCTGAGTCATGTATCAAATATTGATACTTTAGTAACCCTGTAAAGCCAGCCTAAGCGGGCCCCAACAGAATGGTTCAGGGGACAGGCACTTTCAGGGTGGAAAAGGAAGAGAAAGCCTATAGCTGGGTCATAGAAGGCCAACCCTCAGAGGCAGATGCTTTGAAGTATTGTCATTGGAACAGGTAGTTTCTTGCTTGCACTGCAACCAGAACCCTCCCCCAGCCCTCCACCCAGGTCACATTTCTGCAGACAAGACAAAGTTTCATGACGTTTGCCTTCTTCCCCCCTGCCTGATTCTCAGCCTCCCCCCTCCTGCCCCACCCATCTCTCTGAATACTGCTTGGTTTGGCATATGGACTGCATGGAAGTGATAGAGTGCATCATGAGAGAGCTTAAAAATACACATGAACTTGGGGCTTCTAGTCCTGAGCAGGAAATGAAAGCTGAGTAGAGGGATGAATGCTCTTTTGGAAGGGTAAAATGTTACCGAAGCTGTCATATACCTGCCAAGCCCAATGCCGTTCTCTGATGTGTATCACAGGACTCAATAATCATGTGTGACTTTCTGTGCTCAGGCTAGCTGCCAGCAGGAAAGTTTGTTGTGGGTCTATGAGTAAGAGTTTGATAACATTTTGCCCTTGGGGCTTCATGTGAAGGGAAAACCATGCAGTCTTTTTTAACTTTGAGCTCTGTGATTCTGTGGCAACTAGGCAGCAGTGCTGAGAATCCAGTGAAAGAACAGGGAAGACAGTGCAGCTTTGAGGTGGGGAAGAAGAGCAGGAGGAGGCAGAACAGGGTTTATTTGGGATTATACTTGGCTCTTCACTTTCATGTCTGTGATCTGAAGGAGGAACTTTTTCAACAGGCTGTAGATTTGGACCTGGGTGAGAGCATTATTGGTCATGTTTAGAGAACAACCTTGGATAAGAGAAGGAAAGGATGCTTGGATATCCTATTGTCTGGGCATTTTCAACCTTATCTTGTTAATAACACTTTGGCCTTTTCTGGATCATTTTAGAACAATGAAACAGTAACACAATGTTTTATTTGACTTGTGCTCTCTATTTATTGTAATAGTGATGGGAAAACCTCTAAAGCTCAGAAATTCAGCTCTGGGAATGTATAAATGCTTGAGATGCCCAGCTCTTGCACGTCTCCATCTGCCACACTGACTGCAGTGGAGACCTTGCACATAGACTGTGTGGCAGATGGCCAGACTGCTCTCAAGTTTGGGCTCACATGTGGATATTTACATACCCAAACATGCCCTGGGAAGCTGTCTGTTCTTGTCCCTGGCAACATGGGAGACAGGGCCCCCTAGGTCAGCAGCCCCGGTCATTGTCACCCCCATTACAGTCCCCCCTACCCCCAATACATCCATACTTCCTTCTGACAGCAAGGTGCAAAGTAGAAACTCAGAACACCTTACTCTTAGGTCTGGGAAGCTATCCTTCACTCTGTGAGCACACTAAGGGTACAGTGGGGGAGACAGATTGGAGGGCTAGTAAGAAAGTGTAGTTATTGATCTCAGAGAATTTGAGACTCCAAAGAGTGTAAGCAGATGCTCCATCCACTGCCTGGGTTGAATTCCGGAAGACCAACTGCAGTTAGCCTCTTTCCCTTACACTCATCTGCTTTCTTCCACATCTGTGTCATTTGATGTGAAATTACCTGATTAAAAAATAATATGTGACAGGAAACTGTGGAGGAAAGGGACTGCTATCTAAAATTGAATATAAATGAGGTAAATTGACAAGGCCTTTACTTACAAATTTAATATAATCTACATAGATTTGTATGATCTTTAACAAGTACTTGTTCATCAATGTCCTCATCAGAAAGCATGTCAGAGCTGGGTGGCTGGACATGCATGCTTAGCAGCCAGGGTCTCTGCTAGGAATTCCCCCTGTGAAATGATGACATTGATATTGGCATGCACATATGTATGGGCATAACCAAATCTGTGATTGAACAATGAACACCTGTGACAATGGCAGGACCTTTTTGGCCAGCTGGCACCAATGTGATAGATACTCTTCTGTTTCTCCAAGTTGCCCAGCACAGCTGCTTCTATACTCAGAATAAAGTAGTTGTCCCCCAGAAGAGTGGTCCCACACTGTCTGATGGATGCTTCTCCTCTGCTGGTGGGACTCCCAGCCTGGACTCCCTGGTTATGTCTCAATGAAATATCATGGTCACATCCCCAAGCATTTGTGCCGAATGCTGCACTGCACTGGCTTTGTGGGTCTGGAGGGGCCTTGAGCAGTAGGCCCCTGTTTTGCTGGGACAAGTCCTTTCCTATGACCCTCAGGCCCTTGGCTGAGCTCTGATGACCAGCACAAACCCCATCCCCTCTTGTAAACTTACTGTTGGAGTCCTTGGCTTCTTTCCTGGCAACAAAGCACAGAGTCTCCTATCCTACATTGATCTGCTTCTCTGATTTCCAGAATTGGGGAGCAAGGGTCCAGGCTTCCCTGAAATTGGCATGCCCCCGCTACAGAACTACACCAAGAGAATCCTGGGGCTGCCTTCCTTCAGTCTGAAAAGTGTCTCTCCTGGATTTTCTTCATGCCAGCAGACACCTACTGGCTCTACAATTGTTTAATTAAGAAAAGCAGCCAAAGGTATTCCTCATAATAGTAAAAATCAGCTCTAAATTTACTTGTTGGTTATACCTAGGGGAAGAGAAGGGGCTGAGCATTGGTTCTCAGTACCCTGCATTGGCTATAAAGAAGAATAAAGCAGCACTCTGCTGAATGAGGAATGGTGTTTTCATTTTGAGGCAAGTAGCTTTAAGCATATCTACCGTGTCCCTAAGTGCCACAATGGCAGACTGCTTGCCCTTGTCTAAGCAGGCCCCAGATGTTCCCACTTCTTCCTCATCCCTTTACCATCTGTCACGGCCCTAGGCATCTCCAGGGCCTGTGTAAATCACAGCTCTCTTTAGGGACCTCTACTGAAGCTTTCATCTGCCTGTGAACCGGTGTTGTGGCCTTGCTTTGCCCCTCTTATGGCTCTCCACTTACTCTACACCATAAGTGTCATTATTGTTCTTGTCTAGACGCACTAAAATATAATTTCCTTGTGGAAGGGGCATTGTTTGGCTCACCCAGTGCCTCCCTCCCCTAGCCCAGCTGGAGTCACCCCCACACATCATGCAGCTGGTGTCGTGCAAATGTTGGCACAATGAACTGAGGTCTGTCCAGGCAGCAGTTGTGAGGAACGGCCAGAAAAACTGACAGAAAGTGACATGCATAGGAGCCCCAGGGCAATCCTGAAATGGTGACAAGTTTGGTGAACTGAAGAGGCATCATATATAGACATGGGAAATAGTCCTCTTCCTGAGAGTAACATTCTATATGGGCTTGGGAAATTAATTTTTTGTTATTAATAACAACAGTCATAGTTACCATGCTAGGGTCTTACTTCCATAATCTGATTTTATCCACATAAGAAAGCTATTCAGTAACAAATGTTATAATTTATAATTTTAAAATGAAATGGAAGCTCAGAATATATAGCGGGTCATTGTGGAGCGAGGAATCAAATGCCTGTGTGCCTGCTATTGTCCTATTACATTGAACTGCCTCTCACTGCTGGCCTCTTTGGGACTCTTGTTAAACAGCTTCTAAGTTCCAGGGTCCCGTGACATCCTTGGTGGTGTGGTCAGATGGGAGCTGGGAAAGGGACTGGGCTCTGCTGTCCCGTTGGTGACCCTTATAGAAAAGGGTCTGACAGTGCTCTTTCATCCTCTTGTCAGCAGGGTTGGCCTTGACTGCTACAGTGGGTAGGGTTATATCCTCCATAGATGTCTATACTCTACTATAAATCTAGATAGAATTTGTTGATCTAAAATTTTATGAAGATACTAAAAGTGGGAGTTAATGAGTAATACTGAATCTACAGTGAGAAATGAGAGCTGCAGTTTTCTGTTTAGCTAACTTAAGCATAACCATATACAATAAACATTTCTATGATTGATATATTAGTTCCCTGCTGCCACTGTAACAAATCACCACAAACTTAGTGACTTAAAACACACAAGTTTAGTCTTTTATAGCTCCAGAGACTAACATCAAGGTTTGAGCAGGCTGGTTCCTTCCGGAGGATCCAGGGGAGACTCTGCTCCTTGTCGCTTCCAGCTTCTTGGTCTGTGGCCACATCATTCCAATCTCTACTTCCATTGTCACATGACCTGCTCTTTCTTTTGATCCTCTAGCCTCTGTCTTACAAGAATACACTTAGGGCCCATCCTCCCATATCATGATCCTTATTTTATCACATCTTCAAAGTCTCTTTTGCCATATAGAGTAATAATCACAGATCCTGAGATTAGGATTTGGCTATCTTCAGGGGTAATTGTTCAGCTTGCCACAGTTACTTTCTGATATTCACTTCTAATTTTCTCCTTACCAAGGAGGTGGACAATTCTGTCAACACAATGCAGCTAAGAGAAGTTATACTCAGGCCCAGCATCCCTTTTAGGTTTTGTGTCACATCTTGACTCTTGCTTCTGTCCTTCAGTGGAGTATTCTCAGCCTCCCTGCTCCCTGACCCAGTCTCTTCAATGAGACTCTATACTGAGGGGTTGGTTTCTGGGTGTTACACACATAATCAGAGTGCATTTAACTGAAATGACATTTATCATGGTATTGCTAATGAGGCTTGGCTTAGCTCCAATAAGCTCTACAAAATTCCAGCTGCCTGCTTTACTTAATATCCCAGAATGTCTGCTGGATGCAGCATCTCAAGTTTCATTTTCATTCTGATGGCTCTGGACCTGTCATCCCTAAGATCTCTAAAGTGCTGTGAGTGCAGGGAGGTTGGGACCCTCAGTGGCAGATACAAAAGACATGACACTTCCTAGAACATTGTTAAATCTCCTCTCTGGCCATTCAAGGATGGTCCTATCATGCAAAGGATTTTGGGAGATAATTCAGCACTAAGAATTTACTAGACAACCATGGTTAGAGGAGAAAGAATTTCAGTGATGAGCAGGTTTAGTGGTAAGTAAAAGATGTTTGTTCTTGAGGGTTCCAATGGCCAGTCCAGACCAAAGATACCAGTGTGCCCTCTACACACCCACCAGTGCCTTGGACCATCTGCAAGGTTCTATTTCTCCAGGCCACTAGAACTGTGAGCCATCCTGGAGTTTTTCAGTTAACTGTTAGTTGGAAACCAAGTGATAAGCATACCCATGTAATACAGTGTGGAGAATTATATAGGCTGGAATTTCTTGAAAGAAAATTAGAGTGAGAGCTGAAAACTGTTATTCTAGTTACTTCCACAGCTGGCAAGGGAAACCTGGGAAGTATGGTAGTTTGCTGTGGTCAAGGAGGTGGTGGTCACTTCCAGCTGGGATGTGGGCAGCCTGCAATGGGTATGGAAGGTAGAGAGAGAGCAGCAACAAAACACAAGAAAACAGAAGGGGCCTTGTTTCTCCCCCACTTTATTTTGAAAAAATTAAATCTATAGTAGAGTTAGAACATAACATAATAAATACTTTAGATTGACCAGCTATTATAATTTACCCACATTTGCTTTCATTCACACACACAGGTGTATGTATACATATACATGTGTGTATTTATATGTATATATGTGTATATAAATACAAATACACATACATTTGCTTTTTTTTCCACTGAACCATTTGAAAGTAAATTGAAGATGTCATGACATGTCACCCCTAAATACTTTATTCATCTCATGAGACTAAGGACATTCACTTAAATGACCACACTACTATTAACACACCTGACTAAACTAATAATTCTATAATAACATTTAATATATAGCTCATATTTTCATTTCTCCAACTCTCCAAAGATTTCTGATTTCTTTTGTAGTTTGTATGCATAAGAAAGATATATATATACATATATATATATATATATATATATATATATATATATATATATATATATATATTTGAGAGTAGCAAAATTGAAGGAGTGGGAGAGATAGATGCCTGAAGAAGATTATTGGGAATACTTTTGGTGTAAATTATTCTGAGAGTCATATTATGATGATATCTGTTGTAAATTATTTTTATGGATTCTAGCATCAGACTGTTTCTTTGAAAGCAAGTCCAAATAAAGACTCGAGAAATCCCAGCATCTTATTTTTTGGTGGGGAGATTACATAGGCTAGGATAATAGTAGCTATTCTTTATATTTAATTTAGTGGTTCTCAGACTTTAGGGTTCTTAAGAATCACTTAAAGCAGTGGTTCTCAACCTTCCTAATGCCGCGACCCTTTAATACAGTTCCTCATGTTGTGGTGACTCCCAACCATAAAATTATTTTCATTGCTCCTTCATAACTGTAATTTTGCTACTGTTATGAATCATAATGTAAATATATGATATGCAGGATGTATTTTCATTGTTACAAATTGAACATAATTAAAGCATAGTGATTAATCACAAAAACAACATGTAATTATATATGTGTTTTCCGATGGTCTTAGGCGACCGCTGTGAAAGGGTCGTTTGACCCCCAAAGGGGTCGCGACCCACAGGTTGAGAACCACTGACTTAAAGTGTTCGTTAAAAGCACAGATCCTTGGCCTCTCCCACCAAGTGATTCTGATTTCACTGGCCTGCTTCAGAAGGGCCTAGAAAGCTGAACTTTAAAAATAATAATAATAATAATAATAATAATAATAATAATAATAAAAAATGTATTTCAGAGAGAAAGGGAGAGGGATAGAGAGATAGAAACATCAACAATGAGAGAGAAACATTGATTGGCTGCTTCCTGCATGCCCCTCATTGGGAATTGAGCCCGCAACCCAGGCATGTGCCCTTGGTCTGAATCGAACCTGGGACCTTTCAGTCTGCAGGCAGATGTTCTATCCACTGAGCCAAATCAGCTAGGGCATACTTTTATTTTTTTAATAGAATTTTAAAAGTATATATTTTTATTCATTTCAGAGAGGAAGGAAGAGAGAGAGAGAGAGAGAGAGAGAGAGACAGGGAGAGAGAGAGAGAGAGAAAGAGAGAGACATCAATGATGAGAGGGAATCCTTGATTGGCTGCCTCCTGTTTACCTCCTACTGGGGATTGATCTGGAAACCAGAACATGTACCCTGACTTGGAATCTAACCTGACCTCCTAGTTCATAGATCAATGCTCAATCACTGAAGCACACTGGTCAGGCTCAGAAAGCTGCAGTTTTAAAGAACATTCCAGGGGATTTTGAAATTTAAGAAAGAATGACCTGATCAGGCTTGTTAGAGATATACTTAAAAAATAATTCCTTCACAGTCAAGAATGAACATTTTTAAATTCCAAGTGAGTGATTCACTAGTGATGGGCTTTTAGGCAAAAAATTGTTCTCTCTCTCTCTCTCTCTCTCTCTCTCTCTCTCTCTCTCACACACACACACACACACACACACACACACACAAACACAGGCACTTGCTCACTTCTGCAGAGATAATGTTTTAAAGTGATTAAGGGCTCTCCTACCTGTACCATACTATGTGAATAACTGCTCCACTTACATATACTTTTGGAAATTACACTGTGAGATGAAAATCAAGCATACATACTGAAAAATAATAAGGAATATGGACTTCTTTAATTTGAGTTAATGAAAGAAGCCCAAGTTAGGATTGTCTTTCTAAGATCACTCTCTTTTGATTACCAGAAAAAATCTGGACTGGATGATCAGGCAGAGGAAAAGTTTTCAAATATATACTAGAGGCCCGATGCATGAAATACATGTAAGGGGCTCGGCTCTCACAGCTGCGGAGGCTTGCCTCAGCCTTCACAGTAGCCCTGGCTTTGTCCAGAAAGTCATCCGGAAGGTTGTTTGGCTATCCAGTCTAATTAGCGTATTACACTTTTATTATATATACTAGAGACCCGGTGCACAAAAATTTGTGCATTCGGGGGGTCCCTCAACCCAGCCTATGCCCTCTTGCAGTGTGGGACCCCTTGGAGGATGTCCACCCCAGTGGGGACCCTCACCCCATGGAGGTTTGGCCAGCCTGGGTGAGGGGCTGATGGCTGTTTTCAGGCTGGCCACACCCCCTTTAGGGTCAGGGGTCCCCACTGGGGTGCCTGGCCAGTCTGGGTGAGGGGTGAGGGCCGTTTTCAGGCTGGCCAAGCATCCTGGTGATGTAAGCTCCCAGCCTTTCCTTTTTTTCTTTTTTATTCTGTGATTTATTTACCTTCTATAATTGAAACTTTGTTGCCTTTAGCGGAGGCCTGCAGAAAGCTTGGCTTCCTCCATCGCCAGGGGCAACCCACTCCTGCTCGCTCCAGCTCTGTGGCCACGGCTGGCTGAAAGCAGGTATCTGGGGTTTGTTTACCTTCTATAATTGAAACTTTGTTGCTTTCAGTGGAGCTCAGAGCCAGGCTGTGGAAGTCGGGAAACTTTGGCTTCCTCCTGCTCGCTCCAGTTCCGTGGCTGCCGGCCGCCATCTTGGTTGGGTTAATTTGCATATAGTCGCTCTGATTGGCTGGTGGGCGTCACGAAAGTAAGGTCAATTTGCATGTTTGTCTTTTATTAGTATAGGACTAGAGGCCCAGTGCACAAAATTTGCGCACTCTGGGGATCCCTCAGCCTGGCCTGCACCCTCTTGCAGTCCGGGAGCTTTTGGGGGATGTCCAACTGATGGCTTAGTTGTCAGTCAGACATCCTTAGTGCAACTGCAGAGGCAGGAGAGGCTCCCACCACTGCCGCTGCATTCGCCAGCCATGAGCCTGGCTTCTGGCTGAGGTGGCGTTCTCCCTGTGGGAGCGCACTGACTACCAGGGGGCAGCTCCAGCATTGAGCATCTGCCCCTGGTGGTCAGTGCGGTCATAATGACTGGTCATTCCACTGTTGGGCAGAAACCAGCTCTCCAACATCCCCCAAGGGGTCCCAGATTGCAACAGGGAGCAGGCCAGGCCAAGGGACCCCACCAGTGCACAATAGGTGCCGGGGAGGGATGCGGGAAGTTGGCCAGCTGGGGAGGGGCTGCAAGAGGGCTCCAGGGCATGTCCGGCCCATCTCGTTCAGTCCAGATCTGCCAGACTCCAACAGCAAGCTAACCTACTAGTCAGAGCGTCTGCCCCCTGGTGGTCAGTGAATGTCATAGTGAGCGGTTGAGCGTCCTTAGCATATTATGCTTTGATTGGCTGAATGGCCAACCAGCCAACCGGACACTTAGCATATTAGGCTTTTATTATATAGGATATCCTAATATATAAAAAGCCAGGGACCATCATGACTGAAACAACCGGATGGATGACTGAACAGCAGGCTGTGTGGGGTGACCAGGCCGGCAAGGGGAGCAGTTGGGGTCAACCAGGACGGCTGGGGGGAGAAGTTGGGGGTGACCAGGCTGGCAGGGGGGACAGTTGGGGGTGACCAGGCTGGCAGGGAGGGCAGTTAGGGGCAACAAGGCAGGCAGGAAGGTGAGCAGTTAGGAGCCAGCAGTCTCGGATTGTGAGAGGCATGTCTGACAGCAGGTTTAGGCCTGATCCCTGGGATCGGGCCTAAACCGGCAGTTGGACATCCCCCGAGGAGTCCCGGATTGGAGAGGGTGCAGGCTGGGCTGAGGGGACCCCCACCCCATGCACAAATTTTGTGCACCGGGCCTCTAATATTTATATAATCTGAAAGAACATTTAACAGACTATTGAGTGGCTCCCAGTTACTCCTGGAAAAGCTTTTTCTGGACCTAACAAGGTTCCAGGGTCTATATAAAAATGCTGCCTAAAGATGGAAACAATAGTCTACCCTGCTGTGAGGGTATCTTGAGACAGTCCAGCTTTTGTGTCATTGGGTATTCCTGGGTAGATTGTCTTTAGAGTGATCCTGTTCAAACATATTGGACCATGTCATCTTGCAGAACAGAAACAAAACCTTTTAGCACCTTTTCAGGGGTGAAATATGGTGCAAAAACAGTATTATTGGATCCCAAGGACTTTTCTAATAAATTCAGCATCTCACGGATATGGTTTCCCAGTGGTGAGGCTCTCAGAGTTGGAAGGAATTTACGGCAGGATACATAGGGCAGGTATTATGCCAGGAGAGACATTTTTTCAGAACTGAGGTATTTTTTTGAAAGAAGAGATTAGAAATCTTAAGGAACCTAAAGAGACTATTTAAAAGAGATATTAATATACTTAGACTAGATTAGAATTTATAGTTGAGGGATGAAGTGAATTATCTCTGTATCTTGAGTTCTTTTTTTTAAAAGAAATGATTTACTAAAATATTTTCTATGTACAATTACTCAGAATAGTGATGTCATTGGGAGGAACTGGCCAGCTGGATGAATGATAGTAATGAGCAATCTGAAGTTTTGTCTGTGTGGAAATATAACTGTATTAATTCAGATTTGTGCATTAAGTAATATCCAGCGGTCCATAAATACCTGTGCTCTGGTAGCTTGAATACATTTAAAAGCCTGTAGGAAAATATTTGATGAATTTCAAGAATTTGATGTAAAGCCCAGTAACACTAAAAGAATCCCTTTACTTTAGAAAATATATAGGAATAAATTTAAATTCTTTATGGTTTAAAGTATTACATAAGTCTCCTTTTTCTCTGATTGACCATTCCCTGGCCACCCCCACCCCCAGCACATGCCCTCACCACCACACACGTCCACCCCCAGCCATCTGTGTCCATTGGTTATGCTCATATGCATGCATACAAGTCCTTTGGTTGACCTCTTACCCCCTCACCCCCACCTTCCCTCATAGGTTGGACAGTCTGTTTGATGTCTCTATGACTCTGGTTCTATTTTTGTCCATCAGTTTATGTTTTTCATTATATTCCACAAATGAGTGAGATCATGTGATATTTATCTTTCTCTGACTGGCTTATTTCGCTTAGCATAATGCTCTCCAGCTCCATCCATGCTGTTGCAAATGCTAAGAATTCCTTCTTTTTTACAGCAAGATGGTATTCCATTATGTAGATGTACCACAGTTTTCTAATCCACTCATTTGCTGATGGGCACTTAGGCTGTTTCCAAATCTTAGCAATGGTGAATTGTGCTGCTATGAACATAGGGGTGCACATATCCTTTCTGATTGGTGTTTCTGATTTCTTGGGATATATTCTTAGAAGTGGGATTACTGGGTCAAATGGAAGTTCCATTTTTAATTTTTTGAGGAAACTTCAAACTGTTTTCCATAGTGGCTGCACCAGTCTGCATTCCCACCAGCAGTGCAAGAGGGTCCCTTTTTCTCCGCATCCTTGCCAGCACTTCTTATTTGTTGATTTGTTGATGATAGCCATTCTGACAGGTGTGAGATGTTAACTTGTTTTCTTTTGCATCTCTCAGATGATTGGTGACTTTGAGCATGTTTTCATATGTCTCATGGCCTTCTGTATGTCTTCTTTCGAAAAGTATCTATTTAGATCCTTTGCCCATTTTTTTTTTATTGGATTGTTTACTAGTACCTTCTTTTTGTTAACTTCTATGAGTTCCCTATAAATTCTGGAAATTAAACCCTTATCAGAGATAACATTGGTAAATATGTTCTCCCATGCAGTGGGCTTTCTTATTGTTTTGTTGATGGTTTCTTTTGCTGTGCAGAAACTTTTTATTTTGATGTAGTCCCATTTGTTTATTTTCTCCTTAGTTTCCATTGCCCAGGATAATAGTTTTTGAGATATGAAACAATGAAGCAATTTCCCCCAGTTTTCCCATTTTTCATTTTGTCCTGTTTCCCATTCAGGTTGTTAGACTATTTTGTGACCATTGGCTCTTGAAGGGGAAATGAGAGTAGAAAGCAGAGAAAAAGACCTCTTTTTGGATTTATTTTTCTTTTAATGGGAAAGAAAAAGACTCAACTTAAGCAATATTGTGAGAGAACTTCATGACTACGCTCGTCTCCTAACCTCATCCTTCCTCTCCCTTGGCCTCCTGCATGAGGACAGATGTCCAAACTGATAGAAAGGGACAGAGTGAGAGACTGGAGGGCTCACAAGGAGAAGGGACTGAGATTGATGCATACACTGCCCAGCCTCCCCTTGAATGAGGTACAGCCAGCACTGCTCCCATAGTACTTAGCTGATGGGGACTAGCTGTGTCTTCACAGATGTCCACCAATCTGATTAACTCCAGGTGGAGAACTTCCCTTAAAATATCTCTGAAAATATCTAAGGGGGACATGGGGCTCTGAACACCTAACTTAGCCAGCAGCAAAAGGGAACAGGACATTCTTCACATCTGTACTTGGCTGGGCAGGCCATTCATATGAAAAAGCCACAGCTTAGGTGGGGCTGCAAGTTGGGTGGGGCGATGACTCAGGGAATCACCAGGTGAACAGTGTAGGCCGGGTTAATGGAGGCTCAGATATGGTGCCTGCCAGTTGGCTCTATCGTGGGGAGGTCTCAGAAAAGGAACAGTGACCTCTGTTAGCTCTTTTGTCTGGGAGAAAGCTATTCCCCAGTTCTTGCCCTGATGCTAGACAATTTATTTCCTCCCCATATGTCCTGGATCTTTTCAAGCTGCTGCCCCAGTGCTGGAGATCAGAGGGAGTGAGTATGAGTAAGTCTGTGCATGGGCACTAAAGAGAAATGCCTGGGAATCTTAGCAGCCCTCTGTCTCCCTCAGCCTCAATCCCCTCTGGTTTTTATAGTCCAAAGTTATGGGTACTTCTCTTCCCAGTACTGGAACCCTGGGCTGAGGGATCTGGTGTAGGGCTAGTACTCTTTGCTCTTCATGAGGGACCTCTGCCATCAAAATATCCCTCCTGATTAAAAATATAGCACATGTGGGTGTCAAACCAGCTCATTCTATGCCTCTGCCTCTCCTAGTAGTCTCAATGTGGCTACTACTTTAATTCTCTAGTTGTAAGACTTCCATTCAGTCAGATTTCAGGTGGTTCTAAATGATGGTTGTTCTGTATTTTAGTTGTAATTTTGATGTGGTGTGGGAGGAGGTGAATGCCTTGTTTACCTACATGGCCCTCTTGATCCTCTCTCACCATGATGTCATTTTTGTATCAATAGTTTAGTGTTAGAGATGAGATAGTGGATATTCACACACTTGTAGTTCATTAACAGGTAAAATAAATCTCTCTGCCAGGGTTAGCTTTTCTAAAAAGACAGATTTAAGCAGTCATTTCCAATTTAAAATCATTTAGGAGTCTCCAAGATATCGCTAAAGCATGGAGTGCAATGCCATTTACAGTTGGGCCCACTGTATCATTCTAGTAACTTGTCACCACCTATAAACCCTCCATGAAGGCACATTAAAGTGCTCCCCAAGAGTTCACCCTTCAATGCCTTTCCTCATGATCTTCCTCTGCCAGGAATGCCAGTTCTTCCTTATTCTCATTTGTCCTACTCACACCCACCCAACACCCTCCAATCTCACCACACCTAATCTGATAGTTAGGAAAATCTTAGCCTTCATTTAAAGCCTAGAGAAACAACACTTTCTAATTCAGCCTTGTCCTGCCTCCATTCACCAACCCCACCTCCAGGGAGAATCATGCTAGTGGGTGTTATAGTACTTGGGTCTCCAAACATCTTTATGAATTGTAAATCTATCCTTCTCACAATAGAATTGTGATACCAGAGAGCAGACACTATGTCTTTCTCATTCTGGTCTTGCACCTGTCACAGAGATTTGCATATAGCTATCACTCAGTTGGTGTTTGTTGAGTTAATTGAAATGATAGGAAAATAAATCTTTGATGGTTACTAACCTATATGGGTATATATAACATATGAGATACTTATTGTATTCTTTAACAAGATTTCAGAAACTATTCTATAGGGAAGGTATTTCCCTAACAGTCTTTCAGTGATGCTTGAAAATCCATCACAGTTTGTGTTTTTGTGCCAAATATTTCAATAGCCATTTATAGAGCATCATGTTTGCACCAGAAACTGCCCATGATTACCTTTGGTTCTTCTTCCACTGTGCTAAAGAGAGGTTAGGGGGTAGCAAGGAAGCTCAACTACTCTGAACCCTTCTTTTTGCCATTCTTATTGAGTTACCAGTGCCCAAAATATTCCAAGGTGAGAGGAAATTTGGGATGTTCTCCAGAAAAAGAGAGAAAGCACCATGGTGCAGAAATCTGTAACTGTTGGCAAAGCTAAGCCGAAAGTGAGCTAGTGCCTGTGCTTCTGTGAAGAAGGTCATATGAGAGTGGAGAGAAAATTTGTATGTTACAGAAAAAGAAGTGGCCAGCGAAGGTAAGAAGTGAGCTTTTACATCCCATGTTTGGTATGAGTCCTCTAGAAGTGACACACATTCCAGGTCTTTTGCTTAAGAGCTGATTGAGTCATTTTTGGCCAGAGAAAAACTCTGCAGCAGGAAAAAATGGCAAATTTTCATGCTCCTTTGGTGTAAATGAAAGTCATACTTTTATAGCTAGAGGACAGTTAGAAAGGTGAACTAAGCTCAAAAACAGAGACTCAAAGCCTGGGTGTCTACCTTCAGACTCTCTCTGTTCCAACATATAGCTGGCACCCTGCTTGACACCATGACTAGAACATGGTCCTTATCCTTAAAGAGTCTATATAACTGATGCAGATAAAAAGGCTAATATGCACCAGCAATTAATAAACTACCACAATGAATCAAGTTAAGTGCCAAAATAAATGGCTGTCCTTTCCTCCTTCCTATCACTTGCTTGGCTTGTGGAATATATGGAAATCCAGGCCTGGGTGACAAGAGCCCAAGGAAGGCCTACATTCTTAAGCCACAACTAATCTATCTGCCCACTAGCCTCGGCTGCCCTCTTGATCAGATCATCAGGGCCATGTTGCTGGACATAGTCCTGTGGTAACATCTGCTCTTCCCAGGGGAAAGCCCAGAGATTTGGGAGAGCAATATAAGGAGAGGGTGTCCATGAGGAAAATCTGCAGTGCAGCAGCCACACACCTGATGGGTCAGAAGCTCTCTGCGGACACTACTTGTGCTTGTAGCTACTGATGTAATGGGATGGACAGTAAGAGGAAAATTATTGTGACATATTTGAATAAAGTTTATGACTGCCATGATGTACTCAAACTCTATGTTCCATCATCTGTGTCACTTGCTGGTTTATAGGTGAATAGTTTCTTGCAATTATAAGCTCAGCTGGGTGTGTGTTTCTGGTTGTGTAAATCACCAGCTGGTTCTTTCTGGATTAATTCTTGCTTTTCCTCCATATATCATGATCTTCACCCTTCTTTCATCAAATTGTTTGCTTTTTCTTTGTTACCCCAGCCCTTCCTAACATTATTTTCATCCCCATCCCTTTTTAAAATGATGGCACTATTTTTCAGGACTTGATATTTATACTTGAGAATAAAGAACAACAAAGGGAACAGGTGGTTTTCATCTGTGTACCCAGGACCCCAAGGCAAGGAAGGCTAAGGTGTTCATTGGAGCATAACCTTGTAGTCATTGTTCTTTATTCTAAACCCAGTGACACTACCAACGGGCAAGGCTCTGAGGTGATAGTTCATGGGAGGAGGCATGTTTATAGGTCCAGTAGACAGGGAAGTTTTCCCTTTCTGATATTTTTTCAGTTTTATTACGCAGAGGCCAGTGCTGTTCCCAGGGTATAAGCAGCTGCTCCTGGGTTCTATGATAGGTCCTGGAAATTCCTTCCTAGCAGGAGAACTTGAGAGATGGCACTCACATTCTTATTACCTCCTTTCTCTCCTGCTGATTGGCTTGCAATGGGTGGGCCTCCATAGGTGCATTCAGTGACAGCCCCGCAGTGGGAGAGGGAGCACAGATTGCTTCAACTGACTCATGTCTACCTCAGAGGCCACCATGGTGTTAGAATTGGGTGAATCCCAAGAATTCAGAAGCAAACATGAATTTTCTTCATGGTTATTCTCTTCCTATAGTTTTTATCGGGAGTGTGGATGTGAAGAGATGATGTGTCAAGTGAGTCATACTATCCTTTCTAACAATCATATTGAGGGACAGAGAATGGAGACTCCTTGGGGAAAGCCAACATGCTTATCAACTCTGTGTGTGTCCCACATCAACTGGGACAGGTCTTCACTTAAAGTATTTAGTAAACAATGGATTGACACCATAATTAATTCATGTGCTCATTCATTCATTGATTCCATAAACACAGACTGAGGGCCTACCATGAATAAGGTCATCATGCTTTGGGTGGGATTGAGCACACTCACTTGATGATAGTAAAAAAAGGTGAAGGAATTAAGAAAAAATATATAACACATAGACACAGGCAACAGTATGATGATAGCTAGAGGGAAAAGAGAGTGGAGGAAGATGGAAGAGGGCAAAGGGGGGATAAATGGAGAGGAATAAGGACTTCACTTTGAGCGATGGGCACACAATGCAGGATGCAGATGGTGTTCTGTTGAGTTGTACACTTGAAACCTGTATGGTTTTATTAACCACTGTCACCTCAATAAACTCAAGATAAAAAACAAAACAAAACCCTATTCAGAGAAGAACAGGAAACATACAGTGGTTATTGGTCCACAGCAAGGATCAAATCGCCCCAGGCAGAAATAGCAATAACTCCTACCCTGATGTGCAGTCATTTCCTTGGTAAACACCATTGAGAGCCCCTGGTGAGAAGGAGACTCAGACCCTGACAAATTCACTGAGCAGAGGGGCAAACCAGCATTGACATTTCACTTGTGAATAAGAAACTGTTATTTCAGGTCCCTTAGACATTAGAGAAACCTATATCCCAAGAAATACAGTGCTTTTAAAAGTTTTTTCAAAAATTCTGAAGCCAAGAGAGATTCATCCATAACATTCTTGTCCATCAGGAATTTTTTTTATGCCAAGTGAGAGAAACCCACATCAAGTAAGCTCAGGCACAAGGGGGACATAATGGCTAGTGGACCCAAACTATGGGAAAGGCAAAGTTGGATCTGGGCCTTGGAATGATGGAATTGGAGCTGGACAGTCGCTGGGTTATCTGATTCTCCTGTCTCTGCTGCTCTTGGTGTGTCAGCATCCTATTTTCCTTCTATAAACCTGCTACTTCTACAGGGTGGGAAACATGGCCACTGGTGGTACCCAGATTCCACTTCAGAGCACAGTGACCTATTTTCTCTTAGCTCAAAGTCAGAAATTCCTAGGGTAGGGTTCTGATTGGCAAGCTTGAGTCAAGTGCAAGTAAACCATGTGCTGGGCAGCCCCACTGGCAAATCTTCCTGGAATGGGAAAGAAGAGGGGAGAAGTCTAGGCAAATATAGCAGGTGCCTCCTGTAGACCTGGGTGTGGATGCTGAGGACTGATTCAAGTTTTCTGACTTCTGATCCACTATACTTCCCAAGTTCCATCTTTTTTCTCTGTTGTTTGTCTCAGTCCATCTTGGTTTTCACATCAGTGATGTCTGACATAGTTAATTTTGGTTGGATTTAAGCTGTCTAATTCCAAGTTCTGCAAGGATACAGTGTTGGGTAATAATTCTTCTCAGTCTTGTGAACCAGTTAACCCTGCTAACAGGCAGAACCATTAACATGCTGACTTACTTTCAGAGCATAATAATCCTCTGGCAGTCTGAGCTCTACTAATTTATGTTTGACCTAATAAAGCTGACCTGGTTAAGCTTCTCTGGTCTCAAGGAGTTATTCTAACTGTGTGGATTAAAATTTTTTTTTATTAAAGTAGGTTTAATATATTTACAGAAATATACTTTCCAATCATCATGCTGGACCTGACTAATAGGAGCATCTTCTGTTACAGAATGTGTGGAAATACATTCCAAAGCCTGAGGATCCTCTCAGACAGCTGGAGGGAGACCTTCATGGCAAAAGGCTATTGGTCCCATCTACGAGTGTGAAATGATTCAGTGGGGTAATTCAAGGATCCAGGAGGCTAACAAGGAAAGCAAGTAATAAAACTCTGAACAGAAAAAAAGGAAGCTAGCAAACAATAACAAATGGCAGGAAGGTTCACAACCCATCTGTAACCAATTAGAATGTTGGAGAACATTTTTTCCAGAATATTTTTCTGGTGTTCTTTCAGCTTCTGTGCTTGTTAGGAAGAGCCCATTTGGGAACAAGGACAGTACAAGTTAGTAAACAGACCTCTTTTAGACAAGCTAGTCCCTGGGAATTTTCTTTGGAGTGTCTTGTTGGGGTAAGTAGTAAAATCACAGATAAGAACAGCCAACTATTAATAAGTATGTGCACTGAAACCAACTTCCATAAAACTGATTTTCTAAAGATACAGAGTGGTTAGAAATTCACACAAGTCCCTTAACTATTACAGAATTCAGCTGGATAATTTAAAAACATTAAATTAGAAAAATTGTATCTAGGAAATTTAAATACTATTGTATTTAAAATTTTTTAAATGGACATATAATTCTTTTGAATTTAAAAAAATGACTTCCATTTTTTAAAAAGTTAAATCCTGGAAAAAGATCTTCAAGCAAATTGCTCTTAAGAGGGATGTGAAAAAACTACTTTATATTCTTGTTTAAAATTTGTATTTTCATTTAAATGTGCTTAAGATATATCTCTGGGAGGAAAAGGAATGATTATAGTCATTTTAAAAATAAAAATATCTGGGGGTGCCTTTGAAACCTGCAAAGTTTGATACAGGCAGTGTGTGTCCCTTCCCAGAGGATAGACAGATGTCCCCATGAGTCCTATGCTTCTAGTCCTGTGCCCAGGTTCTGGTGTTTGCGTTGGGGAAGAATACTTTCATAGGTAGCAGAAGGACACAGGCTTTGGGACATGACAATCTATTGAGACTTTGGAACATTCTTCTACAGGAGTGTGTGTTTCTGCTCATAGTGGATGAGTCACTTAACCAATAGGGATTACTGAGTTCTCACCTGTAAAATGGAGAAACTCCAGGATGATTGGGGTGATGAAACAAAGAAATGTGTGCCGAGTGTTTTATCAGAAGGAGTTTTCAATATTGTTGCTGTTGTTATTATCACGACTGTTACTGTGAGTCAGGATTTCATCTGGATCTAGGACTCTGCTGCCTGCCAGGAGCTGGCCACAGGCATTTATGTCCTTTCTCATCTGGGAAGGCTTCCTTCTCCATCACCAATGTCCAGCTCATCAGCCACTTCCTACTGAATGTGGAAATGTGGAAGGGATGGCATGGAGTTTGTTTTTAATCTTAGCTTTTTTCACCCAACTCAGTTTGATTAGGAACAGGTCTCCTCTTGCCACCCATCAGGGGAATGCCTTTGCCAAAGAAGAGGGTCTGCCCTTGCTCTCACATGCACTAGGATGCCAGCTGTTTCCCATTTGCCTCACCTGTAGGGCATTAGGCCAGACTTACTGAGGATTGGCATAACCAAGATGAGAAGAGAATAAAAGCATATGGTCTTGGGGGCAGTCCATTGTCTCAGCGTCAGAGTTCTGTCTCTCCCTTGTTTGAGTTCCCAGCTAATTTGGCCCTTGCTTTCCCTGTAGGGATGTGGACTGCTGACAATGGTCTGTTTCCCTGACAATCTTTGTTTGACCTCTGTATTTCTGGCTTTGATTTTCCTGTTATCTTGAACATTTTTTGCTTATTCAGTCTCCAAATACATTGCTGCCCAAGTTTCCTTCCCCTTCTCCATTCTCTTTCCCAGCCCTTTCCCCACTCAGAGAAAGCAACTTAGAATTAAAGGCAATGAGCACTATGTGGAAAGAGCATGATCTTTGCAAACATGCAGATCAGAATTTCATTCTTAAGCTCAGCCATTTACTTGCCCTAGGGCACTGGGTATGATACTTAACCCCTTTGAGCCTCAGGTCTTTCATAGGTAAAACCACAAAACTTTAGTTTCATTATAGTGCTCATAGGTGCTCCTTACATGTGGTAAACAACATACAACCAGGCCTTTCCATTAAGGGATTGGATCAATAATTCATAAAATGTCATAGCAGGCTTGACTGTGAACCAACAGTGAAAAGATAACTATGATGTTATCTAAATTAAAGCAATCTTATCTAATAAAAGAGAAACATGCAGATTGACTGTACCTCTGCTACACTCACAAGCCATGCCCACCAGCCACACCACCAGCCAATCAGAGCGACTATATGCAAATTAACACAACCAAGATGGCGGCAGGCATCCACAGAGCTGGAGCAAGCTGGATGCTTGGTTGCCCCGGCGATGGAGGAAGCCAAGCTTCCCGCCTCCTATGGCTGGCTGTTGCCTCCGCTCAAGGCAACAAAGTTTCAATTATAGAAGCTAAATAAATCCCAGATACCTGCTTCCAGCCAGCCTCCACTGGGAGCTTGGGTGGCTGGGGGCTGTAGCCAGCCTGAAAACAGCCATCAGCCCCTCACCCAGAATGGCCACACACCCTTGGGGTGAGGGTCCCTGATGGGGGGCTTGGCCAGCCTGCAAACAGCCATCAGCCACTCACCCAGACTGGCCACGTACCCCACCAGGACTCCTCCACCCTGAAGGAGGTGTGGCCATCCTGAAAACAGCCATCCGCCCATCACCAAGGCTAGCCAGGCACCCTAGTGGGGACTCCTACCCTGAAGAGAATGTGGCCAGCCTGCAAAGAGTCATCAGCCCCTCACCCAGGCTGGCCAGGCACCCCAGCGGGGAACCCTATCCTGAAGGGGCTGTAACCATCCTGCAAACAGCCATCAGCCCCTCACCCAGGCTGGCCAGGCACCCCAGAAGGACCTCCACCTTGATCCAGGACACCCTTCAGGGCAAACCAGTCAGTCCCCTACCCATGCACCAGGCCTCTATCCTATATAATAAAAGGGTAATATGCAAGTTGACCCTAACAGCAGAACAACTGGGAATGACTGGTCACTATGACACACACTGACCACCAGGGGGCAGACGCTCAATGCAGGAGCTGCCCCCTGGTGGTCAGTGCACTCCCACAGGTGGAGCTCTGCTCAGCCACAAGCCAGGCTGAGGGCTGCCAGTACAGCGGTGGTGGTGGGAGACTCTCCTGCTTCCTCAGAAGCACTAAAGATGTCCTACTGCAGCTTAGGCCTGCTCCCCGCTGGCAAATGGACATCCCCAGAGGGCTGCTGGGCTGCCAGAGGGATGTCTGACTGCCAGCTTAGGCCCAATCCCCCAGGGAGCGGGCCTAAGCCAGCAGGTGGTCATCCCCCAAGGGGTCCCAGACTGCGAGAGGGCACAGGCCGGGTTGAGGGACTGTCCTAAGTGCACAAATTTTTGTGCACTGGGCCTCTAGTAGTTGTATAATAGCCATTTGCTGTTTGGGTGGAAAACACCATTTTCAAAATGTCCTATTCAGGAAAAGGATCTGTCTTGATTTCTACAAAGCCAGCCTTAGACTATGACCCAGGAATCTGGATTGAGCAGCAGAGTGACCACCAGTGTGGTGACGGATGTGTGTGGATAGACTTATTGCAAGCTTTTCCATAAACCACAGAGTACTGTGGAGGCAGACGCTAATGCCAAGCATCAGGAAGGCACCAGACATGCTTAATTTTTCCTTTTCTTTTAGTTCTTTCTTTAAAATTGTATCTTGTCTTGTGTAACTTCCTTATAGATTATAAGTGGGCCAGTGAATATCAACTGAGCCCTTTATTTAATAAGATCACTAATATAGCCTGGCTGGTGTGGCTCAGCAGTTGAGCATTGACCTATGAAACAGGAGGTCATGGTTTGATTCCTGGTCAGAACACATGCCTGGGTTGCAGGCTTGATCCCCAGTAAGGGGGCATGCAGGAGGCAGCTGATTGATATCTCTTTCTTTTTATCTCTCTCCCTCCTGTCTCTCTAAACAATCAATAAAAACGTATTTTTTTTAAAAGATTACTTATATATTAGCAGTTAAATTGTGGTATACCAAAATTTCTATTACTTTAGAATATATTCAGTTAGAAAATAAAAATTTTCCATTTCTGTAAGAGTCTCCTATCATTTACTAGCAGTTTATCCAAATTATGGCAGAACTTCATTAGGGCTTTAGGGTCATGCAGAGCTAATCCAACCATATTATTAATAAAAACCTCACATCCCTTCTTACACAGTGTATAGATTATTTGGGATCCTGTTCTTTATTTCTGACTCTGTATTCCCATCAAATGGATTTAGATTATTATTTACTACAGCTGATTAGAAAGAACCCCATTCAGTCAAGCATTTAATATTGAGTTATTACCCCAGCTTCATTAATAGAAATAAACATTGATCTTGCCCCTGAACATGGCACTCAAAGAAACAGAGGCATTTTCTATTCAGAGAGAAGCAGGCAATATTTTGTGCTAAAGTGGCACAGAGGTGGCACCCTCATTAAGCTCCAGACCACATTCTTAGAGAGCCCACCACCCAGTCCTAAAAATGAAAGATGACATCTTGAGACATAGTTCTTGTAATAATCTCTTTCAAAATTAACAGATAATGGTCTCCAAAAGCTATCAAGGCAACTTATGACAGAGATGGATGTAAGCAATACCCTGTTAAATATATCCATTAATCACTATTTAAAATTTTTTTACAACCAAAGTTTTTTCTTTTATTTATAGTTATAGTTTTTCTTTGAAGAAAGTTACTTGGTTAACTATTTAAGTGGACGTAGATGCTATAAACCCTTTCTCTCCCTCGGATTTAGCCTTCAGTGCTAAAGGAATTCAATACATCTTATCACACACCTTGTTTCTGTGTTGATTATATAATTCTTGGTATCTCATCAGAATCATTAAAAGATACTTAATAGGCAGCCAATTTGGTATGGTGTGGCTTTTCATGATGTGGCCATGTAAGAAGCAGAGAAATATTTGCTCTTTGGGGATGTATGCTTTGTTTAACAACGTTTAAAAAGCTAGCAGATGGTGAGAGGTAGACTGGAGTAAGATTGGTATTGCCATATAGTAATATGCAGGAATATTCTGTTTCTATTTCTCCTATTTGTGTTCTTCTCAAGCTATATAGCTGAGCCATATGTGTGCAGACACCTGCATGGGGACTCGCACGAACATGTGCATATATGGTAGTCATGATGAACATACTATGTCTTAACTTTAGAATGGTACAAAGTAATTGCTATTCTCCAAACTAAGTTCTGAAAACCTTAGACAACACTTTGTGTGACTAGGTACCTGCAAAAAAGTTCCCTGAATCTTGGGGATGGCCTTCATGACAATGGGTCAGAATTGTCCTTGAGCTATCACATTACCTCCTTCCTTGTTCTCCCCCTGCCCTGCTCCAGGTTACTGGTATCTCCTTGAAAGGAGCTTGTGCATCTATCTTGTGTTCCAACTTTTGTGGCTACCATCCAAGGTACACAGTACTTGAGATCTCCTGGCTCTGCTGGTCAAATGTTTTTTCAGCATCCTCTCACAGTCTGGGAGCCCTTGGGGGATATCCGACTGACAGCTTACTAGTAGGCCTGCTCCCTGGGCCTAAGCTGGAAGTTGGACATCCTTAGCACTGCTGTGGAGGCAGGAGAGGCTCCTGCCACTGCTGTTGTGTTCACCAGCTGTGAGCCCGGCTTCTGGCTGAGCAACACTCCCCCTGTGGGAGTGCACTGACCACCAGGGGGAAGCTTCTGGATTGAGTGTCTGCCCCCTGGTGGTCAGTGTGCATCATAGTGACCAGTCGTTCTGCCGTTTGGTTGATTTGCATATTAGCCTTTGATTATATAGGACTAGGGGCCCGGTGCACAAAATTTGTGCACTGGGGGATGGGAGTCCCTCAGCCCAGCCTACCCCCTCTCACAGTCCGGGAGCCCTCAGTGGATGTCCTAGTGATGGCTACAGTCTGGCAGCAGAGGCTCGGAGCAGGTGTTCTGTGTGTGTGTCTGTGTATGTGATTGTGTGTGTGTGTGTGTGTGTGTGTGTGTCCCTGCTGGGGGCCTGCCCCCAGCCACACCATGTAGGCTCAGAGCAGTTGCCCTGTATGTGTGTGTGTGTCTGCTGGGGGTCTGCCCCTAGCCACACCACGGAGGCTTGGAGTAAGAGCCCTTCTGTGTTGATCTCTCAGGCTCCTGGCCTCGCCTGCATGTTGTTCTCTCCCTTGAGCTGTGGCCAGGGCGGGGTGCTTCCTGTGGGCCGCGCTTGCCTACTGGGGGGCTGTCTGCGGGATGCACTTTCCTGCTGGGGGCTGCCTGCGGGCCATGCTTGCCTGGTTGAGGGCCGCACGACCTGCTTGCGGGGCACTGAGGCAATGCCTGCTGGGCTCACATTGCCAGGGTGATGCCGCCGCTATGGGTGCCGCCATCTTTGTCGTGGAGTGATGGTTAATTTGCATATTACTCTTTTATTATACAGGATAGCCAAGACTTGGAAACTTTCTATTGACCTATGAATGGAAAGCAAGATATGGCATATATATACAATCGAATATTATTTAGCCACAAAAGGAGGAAATCCTGCCATTTTGTTAGCATGAATGACCCTTAATGGAATTATGCTAAATGAAATAAATCAGACAGGGAAAGATAAATACTGCATTATCTCACTAATGATGTGGAATCTAAAAATAAAAACACCACATACTCATAGAAATGGAGAACAGAGCAAAGATAAAACAACAACTCAGACACAGACAATAGTATGGTGATTACCAGAGGGTAAATGGAGGATAAATGATGATGGAAGGAGACTTGACCTGGGGTAGTGAATATACAATACAATATACAGATGATGTATCATAGAATTGTATATCTGAAAACCTATATAATTTTATTAAGCAATGTCACCCCAATTCCATCTAATAAAAGAGAAAAATGGTAATTAGCCGTACCTCCGCTACCCTTCCCATTGGCTAATCAGGGAGATATGCAAATTAACTGTCAGCCAAGATGGCGGCCGGCAGCCAGGCAGCTTGAAGCGAACATGAGGTTTGCTTGCTTCAGTGACGGAGGAAGCCAACGTTCCCCGCCTGCCGCTGCTGGCCTCTGAGCTTGCAGTTTGAAACATTGTTACAAATATAGAAGCTAAACAAAACCCCAGAAACCTGCTTTCAGCCAGCCAGGATCTCAGAGGTGGAGTTGATACAGTGTTTTGATTACAGAACCCAAACAAACCAGATACCTGCTTTCAGCAGCCGAGCCCTAAGAGCTGGAGCCAAGCCTCAGAGCTAAAACTGGCCCAGAATAAAAAAATAAAAGAAAAAAAGGAGCAGTTGGGAACTTCAGTCACCTGCCAGCCTGAAAACAGCCCTCAGCACCTCACCCAGACTGCCCAGGCACCCCAGTGGGGACCCCCACCTTGATCCAGGACACCCTTCAGGGCAAACCAGCCGGCCCCCACCCATGCACCAGGCCTCTATCCTATATAGTAAAAGGGTAATATGCCTCCCAGCACCGGGATCAGCGTGACAGGGGGCAGCGCCCAAACACCCTGATCGCCCTGCGGCTCTGTGTGTGACAGGCTGCGGTGCCCCAACCCCCCGATCGGCCCTGCTCTGTGTGTGACAGGGTGCGGCGCCCCAACTTCCCCCCCACGGGCCCTGCTCTGTGTGTGACAGGGGGCGGTGCCCCAACTCCCCTATCGGCCCTACTCTGTGAGTGACAGGGGGGAGCTCCTCAACCCTCTGATCGGCCCTGCTCTGTGCGTGACAGGGAGTGGCGCCGCAACCTCTCCATCGACCCTGCCTTGAGTGTGACAGGGGGCGGTGCCCCAACCCCCCAATCGGCCCTACCCTGAGCGTGACTGAGGGTGGCATCGCAACCTCCTGATCTGCCCTGCTTGGTGCATGACAGGGGGCGGCGCCCCAACTCCCTAATCAGCCCTGCTCTGAGCCCAACCAGGGGCTGCACCTAGGGACTGGGCCTGCCCTCTGCCACCCGGGAGCAGGCCTAAGCCAGCAGGGCGTTATCTCCCGAGGGGTCCCAGACTGTGAGAGGGCACAGGCTGGGCTGAGGGGCCCCCTCCCCCTCGAGTGCACAAATTTTTGTGCACCGGGCTTCTAGTAAATTCAATAAAAATTTAAAAAGAAAAGGATAAAAATTGGTGGTTCCCAGATGTGGGGTTTTGGGGTAGAAGAACTGGGTAAAGGTGGTCAAAAGGTATAAACTTTCAATTATAAGATAAATAAGTGCTGGTGATGTAAGTGGACCCACACAGTTCAAACCTGTATTGCCCAAGGGTCAACTGTATTTTCTCTCCATGGTTTTGAATGGCATATGTGGAGAGCTGGCTTCAGTTATTCCCGGATTTTTTACTGTGGGTGTGATGAGTGCACCTAACACCTATGTTGTTTAAGGCTCAATTGTATTGTATTGTATAATTGAAAGTTGCTAACAGAATAAATATTAAAAGTTCTTATCACAAGAAAAAATGTGTAACTATGTGAAATGATGGGTGTTAACTAAACCTGTGGTAATCTTTTATACATCCATCTATTATCTATCTATCTATCTATCTATCTATCTATCTATCTATCTATCTATCTATCATCTATCATCTCTCTCTCTCTATCTATTTAATTATATATCAAATAATTGTGTGTATATCTTAAACTGTGTTATATCTCAATAAAATGGCCAATTGGAACAATTTATAGAAAAATATACAAAAAATTTGCATTGTTATTGGTACTGCTGGTGATCTGTTCTTTTGTTTGCCCTTTGGCTCGGCTCTTTTCAAATTCAGTCCTGTCCATCTGGGGCGAGGCCTTGGCTTGCTGCACTGTCCAAGGTGCCATTTTCTATTATTACTGTGTGTTATCTGATTTTGTCATACCACCTGCACAGCCCATCTAGTCCCTGGACTTTACTCCTCCAAATCCCAGGAAGCACAAAGGTGGAGCAGATCACCCAAGGTGAGTTATTTAGTGACACAAAACTCAGGACCAAACATTCAAAAGTTGCAGTTCATACAGATTATTAGCAAGATTTTCCCAGATAGTCTGGGAGTCTTTTGGAAGGCAAATATCTCATGGCATTTTACAGAGTTTTGGTGGCAGGATTAATATTATGTATGGGTTAAGATAGCAATGCTATGAGGTGTGATATAAGGACTAGCAATAACTTACCCCATACAATAAGCTGAAATTGTATTGCTCTGGCATGCTATGTTGTTCTAGTTCACTAAATTAAATATTTCTTTCCTCTAAGGCATTGACATTATTTATTAAAATGCAAATATATTATCAGAGAAAGTTTCTAATATCGATGAAAGTGTGCCAGAGTGGTATCAGCAAATTTGGCTTCAACCCCTCCTCAAGTTGACCTTTATATGGAAGCACAGAATACTAGGGCAATAAAAGGGATCTTAGAGGCATATAGTAATTCTTTCTACCCAGTGTATGAAATTCCCCTAAAACTTCCTCAAATGTTTCCAATGACAGGGGTCACAAAGTGGGCAACAGTATTCCTTTAAATGTCCTTTATTGAGTGCAAATCAGTTTTCTGGTATCTTTCATGTGATGGCCACCTCTTCTCTTTTCCAACTCAAACACTCTCAACCCCTTCAACCATTCTCCTCATGCCCTAAGAAGCATAGAGAAGGCAGGCACATCACTGCTTATGACATATGAAAGCCCAATTTTGCATTAACATATAGGGACCTCCTCGTATTTTCATTTCTTTTTAGTTAAAATCAACTAAAGTTTCTAATTTTTTTCCTGGAAAGCTATTACAACCTCCCTTCCCATAGAGGAGCACATTTTGAGGCCCAGGGCAGGATTTTAAATTTATCTCAAATACCTTTATTTTACTCAATGTTGAACAAGTGACAGATTTTTCACAATCAGCTTTTTCATCTTCAAAATGATTATTATTATTACTATATATGTTATTTGATTTTCTCTTCTATCTACCACCCATTCCTGTTGAGTGAATGAAGAGAAGATATATGTGAGGGAATACAGGGTACTTGTGTTCATGCCAGCTCCAAGCCATTGGTGGTAGCTTCCAATGGTGTTATATTGAGATGATTTCCGAGTGCCTATCTGCACCGAGTTGGAAAGAGAACTATGATTGATTTATGACATCTGCCATGGTGTGTGTGCATGTGTGCATATACTCATTGTTCTTGACACAGATTTTTCATACTTATTATACCCATGCAGGAAATATTATCACTATTAATTCATTAATATTGGAACACATATTAATCATCCAACTTGCATTAGGAAGCAGGTACATTTTGACAGTAAGGAGCACAGCTCATTATGCAAAATGTTTTTTCAGCTGGAGACCTGAGGACATTATGTGGTATTGGGGTGGTTCAGGCCTGTCGCTGAAAGAAGGGAAAGGAATACCATAATCCAGTTTGTTTACTTCAAATTTTATTCTAGGAACAGTCCTAAGCTAGAAACATTGGTCAACATAGATTCTACACACTGCCTTCATAAGGAGTTTAGACCAGGGGTTGCAAATTCTAATGCCTGTGGGAGATGTATTGGTAACATCAGGATGGAGATATACCAAGGAGGCTGTATGGAGAACTGGGGGCTGAGATGAACTGAGGAGTACACTCTCCATCCAAAGGGAGTATGCAGGTCCCAGTTGTTTACTGTCAGAAGTAAATATGAGCTCACTGATGCAAGAACACTCTACATTAAAAGAAGCTCATAATCTGGCATTTTATGTAAAATAATCCATTTTAAAATGTTGACTCAATACAAAAAAAACTGGATTCAACAAAATACATATGTGGGCCAGCTTCAGCCTCCAGCTGCCATTTTGGGAGCTCTGTTCTTCTAGAAAAGGAAAAATTAACTCTTATTAACAAATGCTTACATATGGGCAATTGAATCTCATTAGTTTGGGCCAATAGGCAATCCCTGCCCACCAAAAGCCCTGGTTTAGCAGACATGGATTTGGCTTATAGAGATGTTGGATTACAGTAGTGGGTGGTAATTTCAAGACTTAAATAACTGTAATTAAACTAGAAATAGTAAGTGCCACAAAAAAGTACCATAAACATGCTATTAGAACTTTTTTGAGGGGGGAGGGTGTGTTGCTGGTAGTGGGCAGGGATGGCATTGGAGATGGGCATCGTGGAATGGAAGGTTTTCCAGAGAGGAAAATAATGGACAGAAGCCAAGTGAAAAATGTAACTTTAATTTGCTAAAGGGGAGCAGTCTAGTTTGCTTGGGACTTATAGCTGAGAAAGGAACAATAAATTAGAAAGGTATTGTATAAAAATCATGTTATGAAGAGCTCTAAAAGAACATCAGAGAAGTTTGTACTTATTTTAATAGGCAATGGGGAGGCCCAATTATAAAGCATGTTCAAGAGGCAGAATGTAAATGATTGATCAGAAATCTGTATTAGTGTTGAAAAAGAATAAGAATGGCCCAAAGTAGAATGGTGGGTATGTACTCAAAGGCAGGGAAAGTTGTGAGCAAAATTGAGGAGATAAGGTAGATGTGTTTTCTCAACAGATTGAATGCAGGAAGCAAAAGAGAAGTAAAAAAATTATCCTCCTGTTTTAAAATAGGGAAATGAAGGAATAGAAGAATTGGGAGGTGGGGAAGGGGCAGGTTGGTGAGGAGTTGAGTTGGATCATCTTAAATTTAATATGTTTTCAGTTGATGAAGTTACAGAAGCAAAGTACACAGGTAATAGTGTGGTTGTGGGTTCAGGCACTCTAGTAATTGCCAGAGATAGAGAGGGAGGGAGGAGGAATGGAGATAGAGAGGAGAGAGGCAGAGGACGGGGAGAGTGAGAGTGAGAAGTAGAGGTGGTTGGGAGAAGAGAGGGAGTGGGGATAGGTACAGAGCTGGCTGTGGACCAGACCTTGGAGTGCGCTCATGCTCAGTGGGTGTGAGCAGGAAGAAAAGGACTCAGGAAATGATCCCGCCAGGATGGAAGAGGGAAGCCAGCAGAATGCCAGAACCCAGATGCCAAGAGAAAACAGTGGGAGAGACAGTGTTGACTGCTTTTAGTACTATGGAGAGGTCTGGAAGGAGACCTCTACAATTTGGCTTTTAATCATCACCTACTAAATTGTTCTCAAGGAGGCCTCAAATGACCTCTTTGTCCTTAAACCCAATGGCTATATTATAATGTTCATCTATTAGCAGCTCTCTGCACTATTAATATCTTTTTCCTTCTTGAAACATTCTCTTCCTTTGCTTTTATGAGATGACACTCACTTAGTTTTCCTTCTACTCTACAGTTCTTCCCACTCAGTTCCCTTTTTTACTTCCTCTTCCCCCAACTATTGTTAAATATTACTGTTAATTAGGATTCTTTCTTTTTTATTGTTGACTTTATTACAGATGCTCCCCATTCCCACACTTTTCCCACCCTACCTTGCCCCTACCCTACCCCCTCTGGCCATCAACACATTATTTTCCGTGTCCATGGACTATGCATATATGTTCTTTGACTAATCTACTCCCCTTCTTTCATTCAGTATGTCCCACTCGCCTCCCCCCTGACCTCTGTCAATCAGTTCCATGTATCCATGCCTCTGGTTCTATTTTGTTCATCAGTTCATTTTGTTCATTAGATTCCATATATAAGTGAGATCATATGGTATTTGTCTTTCTCTGTCTGGCTTATTTTTCTTAGCATAATAACCTCTAGGTCCATCCATGCTGTCACAAAAGGTAAGATTTCCTTCTTTTCTTTTCTTTCTTTCTTTTTTTAAAACAGCCATGTAGTATTCCATTGTGTAAATGTACCACAGCTTTTTTATCCAATCTACTGATGGGCACTTGAGCTATTTTCAGATCTTGGCTATTATAAATAACACTGCTATGAACATAGGGATGCATATAGTCTTTCTGATTGGTGTTTCAGGATTCTTAGGATATATTCCCAGAAGTGGGATTGTTGGGTCAAAAGGCAGTTTCATTTTTACTTTTTGAGGAAACTTCAGACTGTTTTCCACAGTGGCCGCACCAGTCTGCATTCTAATCAATAGGGCACAAGGGTTTCCTTGTCACCAGCACTTTTTTATTGACTTATTGATGATAGTCATTCTGACAGGTATGAGGTGATATCTCATTGTGCTTTTAATTTGCATCTCTCTGATGATTAATGATGATGAGCATTTCAAATATATATATTTTAGAGGCCTGGTGCACAAAATTCATGCAGGGGGAGGGGTCCCTCAGCCTGGCCTGCACTTTCTTGCAATCCGGGACTGTTGACTCCTAACTGCTCACCTGCCTGCCTGCCTGACCACCCCTAACCACTTTTCCTGGCTGCCTGATCACCCTTAACCACTCACCTGCCTGCCCAATCGCCCCTAACCACTCTGCATGCCTGCCTGATCACCACTAACTGCTTGCCTGCCTGCCTGATCACCCCTAACCGCCTCTGCCTTGGCCCCTGACACTGTGGCTTCATCCGGAAGGACATCCGGAATGAGGTCTGGAAGGTTGTTTGGCTGTCCAGTCTAATTAGCATATTATGCTTTTATTATTATATATCGGCCATCCGTATGTTCTCTTTGGAGAAGTATCTATTCAGGTCATTTGCCCATAAAAAAATTATTTTTATCGATTTTCAGAGAGAGAGAGGAAAGGAGAGAGAGAGAGAGAGAGAGAGAGAGAGAGAGAGAGAGAGAGAGAGAGAGAGAGATTCATCAGCTGCCTCCTGTACACCCCTTATGGGGGATCATGGATCATGCCCACAACCGTGGCATATGCCCTGACTGGGAACGGAACCAACAACCTTTCAGTGCATGGGATGATATCCAACCAATGAACCACACTGGCCAGGGCCTGTGCCCATTTTTTAATTAGATTGTTTGTCTTCCTAGTGTTTAGTTATATGAATTCTTTATGTATTTTGGCAATTAACTCCTTATTAGATGTATCATTGGCAAATGTGTTCTCCCATGCAGTGGGCTCCCATTTAATTTGTTTCTGTTCTCTTCTCTTACTTTCCTGTTTCTGTCCCCCAATCACTTCAATTGCCATTTATATATTAATGACTCCCAGATCCTATCTCCAAGTCAGAACTCTTGTGTAATCTACAGACCCACATTGTCAATTGCCAACTAGACATCTTTAGCGGAATGTTTCATAGTATATATATTGAACTCAACACCTTGAATACTCAATTTGTTATCTTTTGTCCTCCCCACTACCCTTCTTCACACAGACAAAGCTATCACTTCCTTTGTTTTTAATTGCAGTGAATGATGCTAGTTACTCAGTTACCCAAGGCAGAACCCTGGGCATTATCCTCAACTTCTCCACCTGTTCACCCCATATTCAACCAATCACTTGATCCTGTAGATGTTTCCTCAATGTCTGAGAATTTAACCCCTTTTTATTGAGATTTAATATATATATATATATATATATATATATATATATATATATATATATATTCTAAAGTTTTACATATGGACCACTTTCCTTTATTTCCATCATAATTGCCCAGGCCCAGGTCACAATATTCTCATGCTCCATCTGCTCTCCCTATGCCAAGTCTTGACAATATTCTATTTATCCTGTACATTACAGCTTCATAGTATTTAATCATTGTATTCTTCTATCCTAGGATACTTCAGTGTATTTTCCCATCACCTGAAAGGTAAAGTCCAAACTTCTTAATATGGTTCATAAGATCTTTGCATGATCTTGTCACTGCTTGTTTTTCTGGTTCCTTCCTTCCTTTTTTCTTCTCTTCCTCCCTCCCTCCCTTCCTTTCTTCTCTCCACATCTCTCTCCACACCTTTGTACTCTAGTTCAGCTTAAAATTGTTCTTCTAACATGTTCTTTCTTCCCCTCTCACTCCAATTCCCTCCTCTAGACCAATTCCTTCTAAACCAGCTTGACAAAATATTACTTCCTGCTAGATGCTATTTCTCCTTCAGACTTCAGCTGGGATAGCTATTTAAAAAATTATTTATTTTATCTTCCTGAGGTCAGGAACATATTCTGCTCTTTTCTATAGCATGACCATTGAGTCACTGCTGCTTGTATAATTCTGTGTATCTCTCCTGAATTGTAACCTAATTTATATTTTTTCTTGAATCAAATGTGTAGTATTTTGCCTGAATTATTATAGTTTCTTAGTAAATATTTATTGAATTGACTATGAATGAGCTATTAGCTCTGGCAGATAAAAGATAGATGGTAACATGAATAGCCAGTTCAATAGGATGGTTTGAATATTTTTCATGTTGTAAGATTTTTAAAAGGTCATGGGAAACAATCTGAATGAACCTGACTTTGCTGTTAATTACGTAGGAGAAAATTTGTTTCAGTCAAGACACATAATCACAGATTATATTTTAGAAAAATATAGAGTTTTATTGTTTTAAAGTGCCAAAGAGAATAGTGATCAAAATGAATACAAGAATTTATAATTAACTTATAAATTTGAATCAAATGGATGCACCTGAATTGCAAAAGAAAACTCCCATTCAATAACACAAAACCTTTTTACTCAGTCATTTTCTCTGAGTCTTGCTTGTCATTCTCTATTAGTTTGTCAGCAAATAGACTACAAAAATAAACCTTAGTATAATATTTGATTGCAAACTAATGAATGAGAATCATAGACCATTAAAGCTCAAGTGTCATTTAAAGATTATTTAATTTAAATCCCTGACTTGGTAGTTGACTAACGAAGTCTTGCCTATTTAACAAAATACCTTACATACATATATTTAATCAACAAATATTTATTTGTTACTATACAAGGTATTGCGCCAGATATAGTTGGGGGAGTTATAAAAATAACCCAATCAGTTAAGTGACATTAATTCCTTATGTTATGTCATTTTAACAGCTTTTGTGTCAATTAGTTTACTGTCTATTCTGAAAACATTATAAGTTTACGTAAACAGACAACTAACTCTACCAGTTAGGGTAAGTACTAAGTGAATGTTAGAGATAAGAACCGTGGGAAAGAAGGAAGGGAGCCATTGACTTTGTGCTAATCTGGTCAGGAAAAGGCTTGATAATTATTAAGAGACCTCATTGTATAGCAGGTGAACCCCAGAATTCACCTTTCTTTTACTTACGTGCTTTCCCTGCTCATCAAGTAAACAATCACATATATTTGGAAGGGACTAGAATAATGTGGAAACAGAATTTAAATGTGACACAATGAGTCAGAAGAATTGGGTGGGATGGACAAGGTGGTTCAATGAGCACAGAATGAGGTTTGCCAGGTTGAGTCCTTTGAGGAACTCACTCTGTCAAGGTATGTAGCAGGTAGTCATTAAGATGCTGAAAGAGTAAATTGTTCTTCTGTTTATGTGTACAGAAAAGGCTTACTTGCGTTACTCATTTTCCTTATTAAGCCAAGGGATAATACTTATTGGGCATAATTAGGTGGAGAGATGTTTTCTTTTTAAATGTGTTTCCAGAAGTTCTGATGGGTTTTGGTGAAGCTTTGGTGTTAGGTTCTCATTCCACCAGAGACGTGTATTTCAGAAGCCACCCTGGCACTTTTCTCCATTTCACCACTTCTCTGTCTTCAAAGATAATGAACCCATATGGGGTTTGACCTGCAAACCTGACATCATTAGCATTGTTTTTGAAACAACTAAGCTGACCCCATCACAGCATTCATGATTTTGTTATGCTAGTTCAACTGCCCCAAAGAGGAAATATTTTCCTCTCAATTGCTTGTGAATTGTGTTTTCTCTGTTCAGCAAAATGGATTATGGTGTCTTATTAGGATTGTTGACCTGCCTACTAGGTCATCTGGAACATTACAACTTTTTGTGTGGTTTTGTACCTGGTCTACAGGCACTCAACTCATAAGATCAGGAAGTTTTCTGAACAGTATCACTTCATGTGATTTTGGATCAATTAATCATTAGGATCAAATCTTTATTATTTTTTTACAGGTCAAATTTATGCATTTTATTAATCAGAGAATGCTTTCTGCATTTTAATATCAGAAATGGAAATGTGCATATCTTGTTATATTTGGTAGAATTTAATTTCTTTGTGTAACAGACTTTTTAAACCAGACCATTCCTATGATTTTGTTTAAAAATTGTATTTCACAGTAGTCTTGAAAAGTAGTAAAACAGTAGAATACTTGAGAACTTGTTTGAGAAAGCTGCACGTTTACCCTGCTTATCCCATGGGAAGTTTTCTACACACGCCACAAATGATCCATTTCAGAATGGAAACCAAAGATAAAGGACAGGAAAAAGGGAGTGATTGAGACATCAAGGACACTGGAGAGGATTCTGTCCTTCCAGGATTTTCTATGTGATTTACAGACTGTTATGCAGTAGAAACAGTGTCTGTTTCAAAGTCATGGCGGGAAGAGCTGGCCTGATCCTTAAGAGGCCAATGCACGTACTTCACTTTGATTAAAATGCTCTGGCCCTGGAACACATAAAACATGGCTTTAGGAGAGAACAGTTTAATGCAGAGCCCCCCCCCCTCGCCTCTCAAGGACAACAAATGGCATCCACTTGGCTGCAGTTAGAAACCACTTGTGCAGACAACTTTGGCCACTCTGACCTTGTTCTGCTTGGTCTCCTTCATCTTGAGGAGGGTCCCTGGCTCAGTGACGCTTCATGCCCTGCCACATTACAGATGGTTCTGACACTTCAGCCAAGCCCTGCTGATTTTTCTGGCTGGCCACATTCTCTTTATCTAGCCTGCTGAACAGAGTGGCAGCAATGTTCCCGTTTATCATATACTGTTCTGTGCTGTCATTTAGAAATACTCATACACTTGCCTAGTGAATATTGATAAGATACCTTTGGAGTGAGATAAAATATGGTAAAGGAAGCATCTTTCCAATGTGATAAAGAACTTTACAATGTGTGATAAAAGCACACTACAATGCCATTAATGAGAAGAACTCGGGAGTGGGGGAAAGGGAGGGTGCTTATTGTTTGAACCTGCTCTTTCAAAGATTTAGGGCTTTTCATTTGTGTTTCTAAGGGAAAAGCTCTTTGAAGGTCATGTTTGAATTTATTCAAAAAAAGCTGTATTTATTATCTGTTTTTCCATGTTATCTATATTATAATTGCATATTGAATTTGGGACGTGGTATCTCCTGAAGGTAGTCCCTTTCTAATTCCACTTTTATCCTACCCTCTGGTGTAGTGCATGTTAGCATCTGCTGGAGCTGATAAGGTAGGAATTGCTACCTGACTAACATTATTATAGTTCTCTCATCCTCCCTCTCCTGGCCAGTTTGAAATGAATATCGCCTCTGGACTCTAGTCATCTGCTCAAAAATAACACAGCTTCCAGCTGCAGCATGCACCTCCCTTTTCACTTTGAAGTAATGGTGGCTCCAGGTATTACAGCCGTTGGCTCATCCAAGTCACCATGCCAGCAAGAGAGGGAAAGGATCTGGAGTGAGGGAGGTGCAGTGTCAGGTGGAATGAGTACAGGATGAGTATCTTTCATAACCACAGCCAGGAGCTCACGCCTTGTTCAGATTATAGACCAGGCAATTTATCTCTCATTTGAAAGTAGTCCTGCCTTTTGACTAGAGAGCTTCTGCTGTAGTAGGTACAGGAATAAGTGGGCATGGGGTGAAGATCAGCATTCTTAAACTGACCTTGTTATGGAAATGTTTTCTAAGTATATCTAACTTTTAATTTGGGAGGGAAGCAATAATATCAATAACACCCAATATTTATTTTAAGCCTGTCATTTGCCAAGCATTGGAGTTTATATTACCCTTTGAGACAACCAATGAAGTAGACCCTGCTAAAAATCACCATTTTATAGATGATGAAAGCAGAGGCTTGCCTATAAAGGATTAAGCCCTGGCTGGGTGGCTAAATCAGTTGCAGCATTGTCTCATGCACCAAAAGGTTACAGTTTGATTCCCAGCTGGGGCATATGCTGAGGTTGCAGGTTCTATCCCCGCTTGGGGTGCCTATGGGAAGCAACTGATAGATGTTTCTCTCTCTCACTTCCTTTCTCTCTCAAATGGTGAAAACATATCCTTGGGTGAGGATTAAGAAAAAAATGATTAAGTGACATGCCCAAGGTTGCACAGATATGTGAGAGAGACGAGTTGAATGCATGCAATTCTTTTTTAAAAAAATATATTTTTATTGATTTCAGAGAGGAAGGAAGAGGGAGAGAGAGATAGAAACATCCATGATGAGAGAGAATCATGGATCGGCTGCCTTCTGCAAGTCCCCCACTGGGGATCGAGCCCACAACCCGGGCATGTGCCCTTGACCGGAATCGAACCTGGGACCTTTCAGTTTCCAGGCTGAGGCTCATATCCACTGAACCAAACCGGCTAGGGCAAACACATGCAATTATTATACTTTTCTCATGGAGTTTCTCTTAGGTCCCTTCTATTCTGGAATAGATAATGTTGCTTCTAAACTCAGCCTTTCATAGGCATTAAAGTGTCTGAGAGATGAACTCATATAGTTCCTTCTCCCCAGCTTTATTGACCTATAACATTGTGTGAGTTTAAAGTGTATAATGTTAATTGGATACACATATATATTGCAAAATGGTTACCACCACGTTTATCATCCTATCTAATAAAAGACAAAAAGGGTAATTGACTGTACCTTCGCTATGCTTCCCATTGGCTAATCAGTGCCATATGCAAATTAGCCACCATCAAAGATGGCGGCCCCCAGGTGGGTCTGTGCCCCCAGGCAAGTGCTGAGGGCGGCGGCCCCCAGGTGGGCCTGCTCCTGGGATCACCATGGTGATCCCAGAGCAGGAAAGTTCCCCACAGGCAGCTTCCATCAGGGTCTGCCCCCGGTCTCTGCAGTGATCCAGTGATCCATGAGCAGGAAAGCACAGCCTGCAGGCAGCACCTTACCCTGGCCACAGCTCAAGGGAGAGAAAAACACGCAGTGGAGGCCAGGAGCCTGAGAGATCAACACAGAGGGGCTCCTGCTCCAAGCCTCCATGGTGTGGCTGGGGGCAGTCTCCCAGCAGACGCACACACTCACACACACACACACACACACACACACACACACACACAGCCTGCTCCGAGCCTCTGCTGCCAGACTGTGGCTGTCAGTAAGCAGTAAGTCATCCACTGAGGGCTCCTGGACTGTGAGAGGGGCAGGCTGGGCTGAGGGAACCCCACCCCCCAGTGCACGAATTTCGTGCACCAGGCCTCTAGTGTCACATAATTTTCATTTATTTTTTGTGGTGAGAACATTTAAGATCTAACCTCTTAGCATCTTTCAAGGATGCAATACAGTATTATTATCTATAATCATGGTGCTGTACATTAGATCCCCAGTACTTATTCATCATACAATTGGAATTTTGTACTCTTTGATCAACATCTCCCTATTCTTCCCCCGATCCAGAACCTGGTAACCACTATTTTATTCTCTGTTTCTGAGTTCAGCTTTTTTCGGATTCTACATATAAATGATATCATACAATATTTGTCTTTCTCTTTTGGCTTATTTTACTTAGCATAACACCCTCCAGTTCTTTCCATATTGTTGCAATTGACAGGATTTCATTATTTTTATGGCCAAATAATATTCTAATGTGTGTATACTTACACATACAAAAGAATATCACATCTTCTTTATCCATTCATCTGTTGATAGGCACTTAGATTGCTTCTATATATTGACTATTGTCAATAATGCTGCCATAAACATGGGGGATAGGTATAGGTATTTCTTTGAGATCCTTTTTTCACTTTCTTTGGATATCCACCCAGAAGTAGAATTGCTGGGTCATCTTATAGTTCAATTTTTAATTATTGGGGGAACTTCCATATTGTTTTCCATAAAAGCTGCACCAATTTATATTCCCACCAATAGTGCACAAGGGTTCCCTTTTCTCTACATTTTCTCCAACACTTGTTATCTCTTAACTTTTTGATAATAGCCATTCTAGTAAGTGTGAAGTGATAGCCTATTGTGGTTTTGGTTTGCATTTCCTTACTGACTAGTGATGTAGTGATGTGACATGTACCTATTGGCCATCTGCATGTCTTCTTTGGGAATGTCTTTTTCTTTTTTCAGTCCCTCTGCCTGTTTTTTAATCTGCTTGTTTGTTTTCCTTTTTTTTCTCCTATAGATTTGCATATGTTATTTTTATTTTATAAACGTATTTTTATTGATTTCAGAGAATCATTGATGGACTGCCTCTTGCAAACCCCCAATTGGGGATCAAGCCCACAACCCAGACATGTGCCCTGACCAGGAATCAAACTGTGACTTCCTGGTTCATAGGTCGACGTTCAACCACTGAGCCATGCCGGCTGGGCTGCATACATTTTTAATGTATATTCAATATTAACCCAATATCAGATACATGATTTACAAATATTTTTCCCATTCTGTAGCTTGTCTTTTCATTTTTTTAATTGTTTCTTTTGCTGTGGAGAAGATTTTATAATGAGGTTAAGAAAGCAAGCTCAAATTCTAACTATTGCTATCCTCATACCCTCCTCTACCTGATATTGCAGTCCAATAATTACATTTTGTGCTGAGGGATATCACCTACTCATAAAATTAAAATGTGTTGTGAGCTAAAAATTATTATTTCTAAAACAGACTTGCTGTTAATTACTTATAGCCCTCTTTTCCCTTCATTTTTCTTAATGATCACTGGCTAGAATTAATAATTTATATAGAACAGTTGCTGAACACTGACTATGTGCCAGGCCATATTACCATACTTAATTCCCATTTTACAGATGAGGAAATTGAAGCCTCGATAAGTTAAGTGACTTTCCCAAGCCTGGAAATGAGAAATCTGCCTCTGAAGTCTGATACATTGCCTGACAGCAGGCCTCTTGGCACCAGCTCTGTCATGCTGGCAGAGGGAACCAGACAGACCAAGCATGTGCGATATGTGGTCAGAATGCCCAGAAACAGTATTAGCTTTGTTCTGAGAACTGTTTCCTTTCACATGGTTTTTTTTTTTCCCTTGAAGGTGTATATATCCTGAAAAAATAGATAAGATTTCTATAATCTTGATGGGGATTTTGATATTTAAAAAAAAACACAGATTGCTGTTTTTTTTTGTTGTTTTTAAATTAGGGTGGAATTAAAGTTTTTCTAAGATTTTTAGTTGGTGGGGGAAAATGAAGCCACGGTTTATTCTAGTCATAAAGGTATGTCTTCACATATGCAGAGAAATTGTGCCACTACAATGATTGAGTTATTATGGAGTTACCACTTGGCACACCAATAAGTACTGTAGTTTCCAAATCTCCTGTCTGGTTGCAGATGAGTTTGGTGTGAGGTTTTCAGAGGACTCATGGCTGGCTGAAGAATTTCAATTCTCGCCTTCCCATTCTGTCTTTGCTCTCCACTCAGAAGCCATAGCAGGGGAGAAATGAAGCAGAGCAAGAAAGGAATATATTCCTTCTAAAACACACACACTACCATAGCACACTATCTTATTCTACCATCCAAGGGAATTTGTGGTGTATAGAAAACCCACTGAGAAGCAAAGCATCTTCAAAGAAAACTCATTTCTCAGAAGAACGTTAAAGACTGAAGAGTGAGGCAGAAGTAATTTCTTAAATTTTTATTTTCTTTTAAAACTCTATTTTCCTTTGCTAATGGTTAAAGGGCATGCTATCTTCTTTTGTCTTTCTTCCCATGCATTGCCATTATTTGTTCATTGCCTTCAATTCTTAGGTTTCTAAATATAAGGTATTTTGAAAATGCAAAGTGTTTGTTATTTATGTTAATCATTACTTGTTTTTTATTTTTTAAAGTATTCATATTCATCTTGTTTATCTATTTTCTTTCTATAACTCATTTCTACTTTAATGGCAGTTTTATTTATAATTTAAATTTTCTCTGATTCTTACTACAGAATGAAAAAAAAAAATTACTGCTCCTACTCAAACAACAGTCATTGTTTTACTCAGAGCTGACACTTTTACTTGTAAGATAAGATGATTTTAAATAAAATAAAATTAGGTAAAGCTGACTGTACTAAGAAATACTGACATGCAGTCATAAGAGTAAACTTTTATTTCTGATTGAAATAGAAACATTAGGTATATATTTTACTACCTTAAAAACAATTTATAAAAAGAATAATACCACAAAACTTCCTATAAAATTCTCATTTTCTCTTCTCATTGGAACATTTTTAGTAATTTAAACTGATAACAATTACAATACTAAAATTGTTAACAGAGGATATTAATAGAATGATCTCTTGTACACGCAGTAATGTAAGGAATAAAAAATAGCATTTCAGAAATCTAAAGATTCTAGAGCTAAGTTAACAGGGTGGTTATCATGACATTGAAACAATAAATTTCTAGATTTTCTTTTGTCAACCTCTTGTTCCAATGTTTATGCATATATCCCATGCTAATAGATGTAAGAGAAGAAAGCACCTGTAAAACACCATGTACAGAGTTATCAGTTGTGGAGAAATGTCATTCAGAAAGTTTGCAATGATTTGTAATGGAACTAAAGGAAATGTGTTAGAGGTTGTTATTGGTCAGATGAGTTCATAAACCAATGTAAGGCATGATAGAATGGAAAATAAATACACCTTTATGATGAAACTAGAGGCCTGGTGCATGAAATTTGTGCGGGGGGGGGGAGTGTCCCCTCAGCCCAGCCTGCACCCTCTCCAATCCAGGACCCCTTGGGGGATGTCCAACTGCCGGGATCGGGCCTAAACCGGCAGTCAGACATCCCTCTCACAGTCCTGGACCGCTGGCTCCTAATCGCTCACCTGCCCGCCTGGTTGCCCCTAACTGCGCCCCTCCTCTACTGGACTGATCACCCCTCATTGCTTCTGTGTGCCAGCCTGATCGCTCCTAACTGCCCCCCCCTACCGGCCTGGTTGCCTCTAACTGCCCCCTGCTGCCAGCCAGGTTACCCCCAACTACTCCCTCCCTGCTGGCCTGGTCACCTCTTACTGCCCCCCCTGCTGGCCTGGTCACCCCTAACTGCCCCCCTCTGAGAGCCTGGTCACCCCTCACTGCCCCCCATGCAGCCTGCTGTTCAGTCATTTGGTCGTCCCTCACTAACCTCCCTGCCGTCCTGGTCACCCCACGTAGCCTGCTTGTTCAATTGTTTGGTTGTCCCTCACTAACCCCCCTGCTGGCCTGGTCATAGGCAGCCATCTTATGAGGGCATGAGAGTTAATTTGCATATTACTTCTTTATTATATAGGATGTTTACCTCAAGAGCTAAAACCAGCATTTAAAAGATCCTGTGTTTGGATATATACCCAGAAGTGGAATCATTGGGCCAAAAGGCAGTTCTATTTTTAATTTTTTGAGGAAACTCCGTACTGTTTTCCACAGTGGCTGCACCAGTCTGCATTCCTACCAACAATGCACAATTCCAGCCCTGAATCTTCACAGTACTAAAGCCAGTGAAAAGCTGAAGATTCTTTTTCCATAACCCCTGAAAAAGTTCTATATTCACTCTGATTGGTTCATCCTAGGTGATGTTACCCTAGAGCCAATTATATCTAAGAGGATGCAAAATACTTAATGGCTCAAGCATTGGTCACAGGATCCATCTGTGGAGCAGGAGGTTGAAGACCACCCAGACCACAGTGACTAAGAGTGGGAAAAGCTGGATTCCCCAAGAACCTAGAGATGTTATAGGAAGAAAGGGATGCCAGAAGCCAATTTCAGCATGTCGTAATTGCAAGAGTTTCATCAAAAGGTTGATGGTACTTGGGGACTCAACAAGGGCTGAGTCACATATGTTATCACCTGTTGGGAATGGCTGAGTGCATTTCCCCAAACCTGAAAAGGATGATTGCTTGCTGCCAGAAAGCTAAGGGCATCTCAATCTACATGTTATTGCCCCCTTTTGGCCAAACACCTGAACAGCTGTAGGCAATTCCCCATTCTAACAATGGATTCTGTACCAATCCCTACCCTTTGATGTGTATATCTCCACCTTGCCTTAGGACAAATTGTGTTAATAAAAAGCAAGGGCTTCTGAGACAAGGAGAACTTAGTTCCTTAAGCTAAGTCTTCTCTGACTCCTTATAATGCCTTTCAAAATTATGTTTCATCTCTGGACTCTTGATTAATTTACGCACAGCCCTTCTCCAGACTTCTGAACCCTTGTAGATGCCGGATCAAGAACACTGGCATTAGGATGGATGCTGGGAAGGAAAACAATAAATGTCCACTAGATTAGCTGTCCAGGTACAGCTCACACAAGAAATAATAATTTATAACTATGGGTGGTGACAGGTATTAAGTAGACATTATGATAATCATTTAGCAATATATGCAAATATCAAATCATTATGTTATACACCTGAAAATAATATATTATTATGGCAGTTATATCTCAATAAAAATGAAGCCAGCTCAAATTTTACTTCTTTAATATATAATTCAACTCACCTCCATTTAAAATAATTTTCTGTCCTTTAAGCTCCCATTATATTTTGTGCCTACTTTCTTATAACATTTGACTACATGGGTGTCCCAAAACTTCTTATTCACAAGTTTTATGAGCTGAGTATAGAAAAGTGCTTAGTAGGCTGAATGTGGTTGGAGAAATGCATACCATTTGCTAACACCAAAGGTCCAATGGAATAGACAGGGGCCTTGGTTTGAACTACCAAGTTCTAAATACTTGAAGCTGATGTATTGGGGTGAGGATGGGATATGGGAGAGACATCAGGGCCAGGACAGCAAACCCCAGACTTCTGAAAACTTGTTCCCCAAGTTTATCCCATCAACATTTATTGAGTAAATAAATATTGTAGTAGTAATAATAATAATAATAATAATGATAGTAATATAATGCAATATATTTTGCTTTCTGGCAAAAAGTAATATAATTTATTATGTTGCAGTTCATAAACCCGACTTCATGTTATAAATTACCTATTTAATCCTCCTTAGAATTCTAGGAGGAAGAACTACTATTATTTCATTGTATAGAAAAAGAAACTAAGATTTAGAAAAACTAAGCCACCTGCTCCTGGCCACACATCCAGGAAAAACCATTTCTATGTGATTCCAAGCCCATGATCTTACTCATCAGATGACTTTGTTTTGCAGATATTAAGTGGCAAGGGAATAATGATGAATATGACAATTTCTGTTTTAAAGCAAGCCAAACCTAAGGATTGAGGGTTGGTTCTCTTCACATTAATCACTGTTTTAGAATATTTAATAATATTTTGAGCAATATTTGCTTTGATATGAGTAGTCCTTTTAAAATTTTATTCCTTAGCTAATGGCATTCTAAAATAGCCTTTTGTCTCTGGTGTTTGAAAATCCAACTCACTCTGTAGACTGAATATAAACACAAATAAGAGCATTGATTTCTTCATTTCATTACCTCTAAAGAACAATTCATGAAGTATGGAAGTTCTAACTAGTCAATCAATAGTCTCTACTTAAATCAGAGACTCAAAGAGTAGTCTATTATTAAAAAGTGTTCATCTGAAGATAATGTTAAATAAAAATAAAGGAACCAATCTGGCCTATGACTTATATTCAGTTTCAGGAAATAATCTGAAGGAAAGGGTTCTGTTAACCATATTTAGAGCTTTTCCTGTTTCTGGTTCCTGCCTGAGGAGAAGTGGGGAAAATCCAATTTCTCAAAAGCTACTTAAGTGTTATTAAGCAATTTATAAAAACAAGGCTAAGCTCTGCTATTGGCAGGGCTTCCCCTGCTGCAGCGTACAAGTCAAATTTGATGTTCAGCTCTCTGTCTCATTTTGGTTTATACAGGGTAGGGCAAAAGTAGGTTTACAGTTGTTCATATGGAAAATAATACAATAATTAATAAATAATTATACAAGAATAAACTCTGTGTTTTGCATACTTAAAACTGTAAACCTACTTTTGCCCACCCTGTATTTGACTACGGAATAAATAAATACAGATCTGTATGAAATAGACCAAGACTAGCAGACACATTGATTATTAGAAATGCTATTATCTTACCTAATCTGTAATCCTCTTTCTGGAATCAGTTATGTAAATTCATCCACACAGAAAAGGCAACTTTGAACTGAATTACATTTAAAATGAGCCCTTCACTAAATCAGGAAGAATGCTATTTTTCCTTCTTAATGAATCATAACTAGAAGGCTGTGATAAATTCAAGTATGACTACATGGAAGAGGAAATAAGAAAGCCATTCATTTTTTCATGTAATTAAAATATTTAAAGCCCTATTTTATCATTCCAAGTTGGGGTTTCAATTGGATAATTATTTATGCTTGTCTATTATTGTGTTCTTAAATTCAAGATGCTTTTAGTGCTGATGGGGATTTCTGAAATCTAATTGTTTATGTTGATAAGAATCTAAAGTCCAAAAAATGTGATTTGCTCAAATCTCACAGTGGCAGGTCCATGACTTGAACTTTTGGAACTTTGATTCTTAGTTCAAAATCCATTCCATTGTACTCTTTTTTTCTCTCCAGGAATGGTTCAGAAAATGGAGAGTTGACTTGGCAACTGGAAATTCTATTGTTCTTTCTCATCAATAAGGTATTTGTAGATAAGGTATGTAAGGAGACCAGTGAAATTTTCTGGAGTCTACAGTTTCTTCTCTTCCTTATTTCATGGAAATTTTCTTTAGATAAACAAAGAATAGTATGTTTAAGTGTCTTGCTATCTGTAGTTTGAAAAGGCATAGAGAACATGAATGCTCTACATTCATAATGAGATTGTGTAGCATTTTGCAAAGTGCTATTGTATAATGTTGAATTAAAGTAGTCTAATAGATACTTATAAGTAATAGCTAGATTTATGCATAAAATTGAGTGCTTTGCTGCTTTTACAAGAGTCAGCTTCCACATTGACAGAGAAACATGGCAGATGATTAAAGGTGTGCATGGGGCTCTTCTGGACCAGACACCCCTTCGCTGGCTGGCCATTGCAACCTGAAATCTCAAATTTAGAGTAACTTTTTTTCCCTGGAATGTCAAAAATTCATTATTACTGTGCAAATAAAGTAAAATACTGTATACAAAATACTGAATATTTTGCTGCATTAGCTGTAAACTCCTTAGCAAGTATGGATCTAGCTTTCCCCATTAGGGAAAATTTCTACTGAAGGGGAAGGCACCAAATATAAGTTTTGCCTATTTAACAATTTTGCCTAGAGCCCAAACTGTGAATTACCATGAATAGTAAGTCAAAGTATCTTACATTCCATTAGTAACATAATTCTAGTCAATAATTCTATACTTGAAGTAGATGCTATTATAAATCATTATTATTTTATGTTTAGAAAATGAATACACCAATGTTTACAGTAAGAGAAAATGCAAGCCAGGCTTCACCTTTCCTCCTGAGGAGAGTGGTGAACTGGTAGGCATTTAGAAAATGCTGAATGTCTTCTGATTCTAACCAACTTTGCCCCCTTCTATAATGTCCATCTGTGAATTAGGCATTTTTCAGGGTGGGCTTTTTTTTTTTTTTAAACTCAGCATTTACTGATTTTAAAATAGATTCACCAGTGTAAAAATACACCTTGCCTTTGAAAGAAACCTGTTATAAGAAAAGCTGTGAACAAAATGCATTATGTTTTCTACATATTGATAATAGCTTATTTCATTAAAAGATGTGTCTTATTTCTCTCTTTTTTTAAATAAGTAGATGGCCAAATATTCTCCCTGGCAGTACCCATTTTCTATGACTTCTTTCTCAACATTTACTTTACTAAAAAGACCCAGCATTAACTAACTAGATAATGGAAAAGGGAAGAGTTGGTCTTTAGCCACTGGTAGTATGGGGACTCTGTGAAACAAAGACTATAGTTTTCTTCTTAGTTCTTCCTACTTAGTAGGTAGTAGATCCTTAATACTTATAAGATGAATAATTAATCTAATATAAGTTAGACTAAAAAAACTCAATATATAATAAATTCCCAAAGTTTAAAAAAGTGGATCTAGTAAAATAATAAAAAAATTAGTATTACTTTGCTATTCAATGCATGTCATAAAACAACAAGTCAATCTCCATTGAATATTGAAAACTAAATATAAGATATCTTTGAAATAGCATAAATAAATGTTTTCCTGTGTTCCATTTTGCGAAAATGTACAAAACTTGAAAACCACAAAATAACTGTGTCTAGGCTTGTGTATCATTGTGGGGGAGAAAAGTGGCAAGCTGCTTTGTTCTTCACTCAGTAAATCAACTTTATCTGGTAAAATTAGGACAGAAAGAATACAATGGAACATTTTGTGAAGTATATTGTTTTGTCCTAAATATTTAGGTAGCATACTGTTTTTTTTTCTTCTAAGCAACAAGAACAATTTATCTTTGGGTCATTGAGACCCTTCCCAAGTTACGTTCAATAGATGAATAATGTACAATGTTATGCCTCAGTGATTCACATAGCTAAACTCAGGTAAATATTTGATGCAAAGGTTTGATTTTTTTTTTAACATAATAGGAACTACGTTGGAAGAAGATTTCTTAGATGGGTGTTTTGGAAGACATTTTTAGCCAAGACACAAATGCATGGATTGCTTAGAGCAGTGATTTTTAAATCTTTTTCATCTCATGGCACACATAAACTAATTACTAAAATTCTGAACCACACTGAAAAGTATTTTTTGGTGTGTTGACAAAAATGAACAAACATATAATTGTTGGTTGCCTATTATTGTGTTGGCTGTTGTCATTTTTTATTTGACAATCTAAAGGAAAAGAGGTCAGTGCCTCTTTTACTGGACTACACAATGCGCCTAAATACTGAATAGTCAGGTATTGCATGTTTTGAAAATTCTGGTGGCACACTGGTTGAAAATCGCTGCCTTAAAGCACTATGAATTAAAAGAAACCACCTCTTTTTCATCTTATATGTTGAAGGCAAGATGTTAACACAGGGATGTTAATGTTGAGAGTGTTTGTAAATTAACAGATAACCAGAGAGAGGGGTGGGGGTGGGGAAGGACCAACTAGGAGAGCTGTTAATTCTAGATGCAAGTAACTGTAATGTCAACTAATTTTGTATATGCAACCTCTACCTAGGGGCCAGATATTTAATGATAAATACTATCATTATGATGTATCAAATATCAGAACATTTCATACTTAAGAAACATCAAAACATTACTGGAGAAGGATAACATATGCTTACTAACATTTTTTCTATGTCAGGGTAAATGGAACCAATAATAGACGACATATTCCTTAAAAGAGATCACATTCTGAAGTGAACACAATTCATGGTATGTGATGGAAGAGCAAAAGTTTCTTATTAGAGAAACTAGAGGCCAAGTACATGAAATTCATGAATTGGGAGATTGGGAGGGAGGTGTCCCTCAGCCCGGCCTGCACCCTCTCCGATCTGGGACCCCTTGGGAGATGTCTAACTGCCGGTCCACAGGGATTGGGCCTAAACTGGCAGTCGGACATCCCTCTCACAATCCGGGACTGCTGGCTCCTAACTGCTCACCTGCCTGCCAGCCTGATCACCTCCTAACCACTCCCCTGCCGGCCTGATTGATGCCTAACTGCTCCCCTGCTGGCCTGATTGCCCCCAACTGCCCTCCCCTGCAGGCCTGGTCACCCCTAACTGCCCTCCCCTGCAGGCCTGGTCACACCCAACTGCCCTCCCCTGTCAGCCACCTTGTGGCAGCCATCTTGTGATGATGTCGTGTGTGATGCCACCTAGACTTTTATTATATAGCATATTTGCTCTACTGATGGTACTCTGAAATTGCCTGCATTTTAAGCTCATTTGTAGGAAATAAGCACTCTTGTTATTCACTCATGCCCACACAAAATAGAGTAAAACTTATAGCCTGAAGGCACCCTTGAAAACAAGGACCAAATGTGGACCCAATTGAAATTTTGCTGCTCCCTTTCCCTAGAGTAGCTTTTCTGGGCCACAGATGAGGTTCTGGAGCTTTCCTTACCTTTGCCCAGTCCTGCTGTCTGTTGGAAACAGCAGTGGGCTGTAGCCCCAAGGGCTGGTAGTCTGTCACACTCCAAGATAACTCTATTTCAGAAAGGTTAGAGAGTGGCCAGAGAGGCAGCAGGGCCACCTGCTGTGGCCTGATGTCTGGGCCTGGCCGGACCCCTCTCTCTTGGCCAGGCGTTAACCCTTAAGTCCTGTGCTTGTGGCAATCTTCACAGAGAGCCAGAATGATCTGAATCTTATTTTGTTTTTCATATTGATCTTGTACTCTGCTAAGCATGAGATGATTGTATGAGAATTGGAGAAAGAATTTCTGGGTATTATATTGATAGAGTCACACTTTGTTTAAAAAACAAAGGACAAAAATGTAGGTGCATTGTGTAGCCCAGTAATTTCTTATTTCTTTAAAGTTTCTAATATTCTTTGGCTTCATGGTGTCTTACTGGTATATGCCATTCTTTTTTTCTGTAGGTACTTTGTGAAACCTATATATGTGCACGCGCGCGCACACACACACACACACACACACACACCCCACACACAAACTAATCAATTAATTTGTCCTGAAGAATTTGAGTAAAGTCAATGATATTTTCATTTGGTTCAAGCATTATCAAGAAGTTTCTATGGTTTGATTGATTGATTTTAAGGAATGTTTTCTACCACAAAGTCAATATCAATAGTTAGGTTTTTCTTCATGGGGATTTTAATGCTAAATCCACTTGATTAGTTTCTTGCTGACAATGAGATGTTTAGAGGGAGATAGCAAGTGGGTTACTTTGTAGCTAGGAGAGAAATAAAGAGCTGCCTCAAAACCATTGCAAGTGGACTATATTGCTTCCTGGGACAAAAAGATATAAAAACTTGGGTTGAGAGAAAAAGTGCCTATATCAGCTTTTAAATAAAAATACTATTTTCCAGTGAGGAAGTGAAAATGAGATAATTTTCAGTTGAATCAAATTAAAATTTTTTTTTTTTTTGGGGGGGGAGTCTCTGCCTTTAAAAGGTAAAAAGGCATTTATTTTACTATAAAAACACAAATTTCATCTTTTTTTTTTTTTAGTTCATACAGGCTCTACCCTTTATCAAAATGAACAACACTGCAAAGCAAGCTGCCTTCTGTAATTGGTGTAGTAAATATGGCCCAGATAATAAATAGCACATAAACTTAGTGCTAAATACTACTGAGCAGAATTTAAGATTGGATGACTTCATTGCTCTTAGATATCAGGAACCAGGAATTAACATAAAAATAAAATTTCCAGGGAAAAAAATCTGTCCATTAAACTCAACAAGGAGAAAATGTCATCATTTAGTGCCATCCTCACTCAGGCTCATAGTACATTTCCAAATGGTAGGTGAACTCTCATTCCTATGGCCACAGGCCCCCAAAAACTACTGTAACCATATTTTAGTCATTGGTTCTTAAGTCCAATCTTCTTCATTTGCTTAAACTGCCTTCAGAAATGGGTTAAACTACATGTTCATTTGTTCTGGTCCCTACGGCATTCAGAGATACAGTCTCCAAGAACTGCTTTCCTTTTGTATTTCATACATAGCTCTCCAACTGTTCTCACATATGGTCAGCTAGCCAATGTTTTTTAATGCATTCAACAGATGGAATAGGAGTGTTGCCTTTAACTGTCTCTAACAACCCCCATAAATGGTGATGGGGAGTTGCATTGCTGAAGGAGCAGGGGTAGAGGGAGGGGGATAAGGTTCTAGAATCATCAATAATAGTGATGGGATTCCTGGATGTGGAAGGAAGAAGGAGGTAATGTGTGGAGAAAAAATGGGTGAGTTAGTACATATTTAAACAGGCATTTTCTGTTTAAGCAACATACTCAGGATAGATGTCAAGCAGTACTGAGGCCATGGAAATAGAGCTAGGTGAAGTGCTTTTTGAAGATCTGCACAACTTCTTTGTCTTGATGTGTCTCTTTCCCTTTTGTTGCATTCTGCTATTGATACCAGCTGACCATTCCATGTATGCCCAACACAAATCTTCAAAAACCATCTGGTTATCTACTTGACCCTGTTGGTCAGGGGTATACATGGCACAAAGCTGGGCCCTGGGTGGGTGGCCCATGGTGTACTTCCATTTGTCCTGCTATTAGCCATCCCTAGACAAAAAGCAGCCTTAGTGTGGTGCTAAGGGCAGGGAAGTTAGCTGCAGGTAGAATATAGCTATGATTGGCTCTTTGAACACATCAACACTACTCATTTCAGTGGGATTGTGCAACGTGTTACACAAAATAAAGAATGGAGAGAACACAGGCATTATGATATTTTTGTCAAAGGAGAAAATGTTGGAGGTTTTGTAGTGAAAAAAGTGAAGAATTCTGTTGAAGCGTATTTTGAAAGTTGAATGAAATGGTAGAGTGACAGTCTAGATTTGTGAAAAGGGAGTTTGGGTCATGCTGGGGGAAGATATTTGAGGTATGTTTTATAGGTCAGAAAAGAGGGGCACTTACAGCAAGCATGAGGCTGGGAGATGAGGAGCAGAGAAAGATGCACAATTTTCCCACCTCCTCTATGGAATGAATGTTCTTGGAGATTTTGGTCTAGACTCAATTCTGCTGGGGTCCAACCCCAGCAGGTCCAGGGGTCCCCAAAGGTGTGGACGGAGTCGGCGAAGAAGGAATGACATGGAGACAGCATTCAGTTGATCAGCAGGCTAGCCAGGATCTCCAGCCAAGTTCTGGTCTGGATCTCCAGAGAGGTTCTGCTTAGGATCTCCTGCCAGGGTCTGTGTCCATGTTCTCTTGCTAGGTTCTCCAGGTTCTCCAGCCAGGTTCTGCACAGGTTCTCCAGCCAGGTTCAGTCACCAGGTTCTAGTCAGGTTCTCTTGCCAATTTCTGTAGTCAGGTTCAGCCCAGGATCTTTTGCCATGTTCTCTCCAGCGAAGTTCTTCTGTCTCTAGGCTCTGTGTAGGTTCTGTCTTCTAAGTTCTGTGTGTAGGTTCTGTCTTCTGAGTTCTGTGTTCTAAGTTCTGTCTTCTTACATCTGTATTTATACCAGTTGATTCCAATCCTATCAATCTCTATTCCAAAGGTTAGGGCGTTTCTTATCTCCATTCCAGGGAGTAAAGATTATGTAGCGTAAGCATGATTGTTCATAGTTAAAGTGATTAATTACCCGCCTGGCACTTAGTTAAGAGGTTTTATCCCCTCCCTAACTTCAGGGGAAAATCCCTACCTGGGGAAACAACCTTTCTCAGAGACCTTGGTTAAAACACATAGTGCCAAGAAGGTGAGCAAACATATTAAGAACAGTATGCCATATATGCCAGGTCCCTTGAAACAGCAAGCATGGACCGGCTCCCGGCACAATTCTCTGCTGTGAGTTCCTACAAGGGCAGGTGATTGCTTATCCTCTAACAATCTTCATCAGAAATATTAGAGAGAAAATATTTTTCCTTCTAAGAATATCATGAGGGCACGCAGCTGCATTTTATAAAGGAGACTGAAAAAGGGACAGGAGAAATTTTCATGTGTTGACCATTTTCATAATTTTCCTTTATGTTGTAGATTGAGTCATTCCTAGCACCTTACATCTGTTGGACCCTCATCTAGGTTGAGGCCATGATTTACACTAACTACAATGACTTGCTTTTAAGAGAGAAAAAACTTTCATAATGAAAAATTACAAGAGCTTTAACCAACCCATCATAAGTAACTGGAGGCAGTACTGAATACACAATCATCCTATCTAATAAAGAGGGAATATTCTAATTGACCCTCATGCCATCACAAAGATGGTGGCACCCACAGCCAATAAAGAGGGAATATGCGAAATGACTGCTCCGCCCTCAAAGATGGCAGTGCCCACAGCCAATAAGGAGGGAATATGCTAATTGACTGCAATACCCTTAAATATGGTAGTGCCACAGCCACAAGATGGCTGGCAGGGGAGGGTAGTTGTGGGTGATTAGGCCAGAGAAGAGGGCAGTTGGGGGCAACCGGGCCTGCAGGAGAGGGAGGGCAGTTGGGGAGGACCAGGCCTGCAGGGGAGGGAAGTTAAGGGAAACCAGGTTGGCAGGGGAGGGCAGTTGGGGGGGGGGACTAGGCAGAGGGCAGTTAGGGGTGACCAGGTCTGCATGGGAGGGCAGTTGGGGGTGATCAGGCCAGCAGGGGAGCAGTTAGGCATCAATCAAGCTGGCAGGGGAGTGTTGGGGGTGATTAGGCTGGCAGGCAGAAGTGGTTAGGGGCAATCAGGCAGGCAGGTGGGCAAGTGGTTGGGAGCCAGCAGTCCTGGATTGTGAGAGGGATCCCAGATAGGAGAGGGTGCAGGGTGGGTTGAGGGATCCCGCCCCCCCGCAGTGTACAAATTTCATGCACCAGGCCTCTAGTTTTATTTATATAAAACCCTAAGATCTTAACATGAGTGCAACTTGAACTGAAAAAAAAAAAAAAAGAATGACTGACTGTTACATACCTATTTGCCTCTTAAGAATATTCTGAAAGTTGTATTTTGGTGGAGAAAAGTAAAATATTTCATTAAAAATTTTGTCTGCACTAAAAACTAAATTTTATGTGAACAAAATATGATCTTTACACAGTATATTATTTTCAGACACTGACATTTCAGTTTCCTCTGACACAGGTGTAGTCTGTTCATCACTACACAGCCGTATGTGCAGGTGGATTCTTAATAGATGTTCTTATGTGAGGAAATTTGCTAAATTTTATGACTATATGCATTGGCTTTCCTGATATTAAAATGCAGAGTTGTAATATAGCTAAGTTTTCTCCCTCTAAACCAAATGGTAAGTTGCTTAATGTGGTCACATGTGTAATAATTTTCTGAGCATCTTAAAATGATAGGTGTGCAGTCTGGATCAAACAACATATATGTGGAAAGAAGTGTGGGATAGAACTGACACCCTTGAATAGGTCTACTTGCATTATTTTATTTTGCATTTAAAAAATTTAGTACAACAGTTATAAGACTTATTTTTGAGTTATATAAAGCCAATTAAATTTTAATCTGGACCAATTCAATAAAAATAAATTTGGAAAATATAATCAACACAGAAAATGAAAGCAAAATGTGTATTTAGTAAAAAAAATTACACATTTTCTTGCTCTGCTGAGAGAGGCTATTGAGGTGAGATATTCTTGGCATTAGTTCATTTAAAGATAAGGATAACTCCCTTTACACAATCCTGTGAGCAGAATGCAATGAGGATTTCATCAAAGGCTGTATAATTCTGTAGACATGTTCTTGGGAGTTATAAAAATTCTTACCCATCCTCACATAATTTTACATGCAGCCCCCATGGATGAGTTTTCTAATTTGTGTTGGATGAATGATATATTTTTCTAATTAGGCAGATGCTTCCATTTTAGCTGAGGACCAGAAGACAATGTCTAACTGAGCTCTTTTGTTTGTTTATTTTGGACAGTGCCAGAGTTAGGCTTGGAATTTCATCTCCTGATTGACTCATGTCCTAATTAAAGCCCACTTTGATCGATTCTGCTTGTGCCTTTCCATAGGAAACAGAACAAATTCCCATAGTCACAACATGTTGGATTTACTGACTGCTCCTGATTCCCTTGATGTGTTCTGACATTCATGGCCATCCACACAGAAGCCCAGTCTGCAACCAAGTGTGTGGTCTCTTTAGCTCCAATACTGAAAGATCATACCACCTTACCTTTTATTACTCCTTTATTGTAATATAAGTTCAAATCCTACATAATAAAAGTCTAATATGCAAATTGTCCCTTCGGGTGGTCATTCAACCGGGAAACCGGGAGTTTGACCACTCGCTATGATGTGTGCTGACCACTAGGGGGTTGCATGGAACATGGTGGGCGTTGGCAATGCAGCACCTGGGCAGGAGGCTGTGACCTCTTGCTGTGCAGTGAGAATGTGAGGTGTCCACCAAGCTCGCTCTCACTACCCCTGCTACCCTCCCCCAGGACGTAAGGGCTCGTGCCCTGGGGAAGCCCTAGTGCTCAGGTACCGGGCACCCACAAGGAGCCTGCCCTGCACTCTCTTGGCGTCTTCCGGGTGAGCCGGGCCACAACTGCTGGGACTGCAGGGGCCAGTCAGGTTCTCCATGGGTTCGTGCAGGAGCCGGTCTGCGAGGCCGGTGGCCAGGAGAGAGCGTGCTGCCCACCTGGCTTTTGTGTGAAGCTGCTGGATGGCACAGAGGTCCATGCTGTGCCCTGGCCCCCAGTGTCCAGCTGTGCTCACCGCATTTCCGCATGGGGACTCAGGAGGAGGGGGGCACGTGGGGGCCCCGGGGACTCAGGTGCTGCCCAAGGCCCAGAGGTCAGCTGGGATCTGCCTTTCCACGCCAGACGCTCACGCTTCAGTTGCCGGCTAGGCCTAGGGGCTGCACCGGGGCTCAAATTTTTTGCACCGGGCCTCTAGTATAGTTATAAAATAGGATCTTATGGAGGATATGCAATGAAGTTGATAGTTTTATTATCTTAATAGTTTACATAAAAGAGAAAAATCGTTTCCAGAATCTGAGCAAGCTGAAGATGGTCTTTCCCCCTATCTTTTCCCCCAGCTTGCTTTTACCTTTGGTGACTTGGAAAGTCCTATTGTCATAAAAATTAAATTGGCTTCATCTAATGGATACAGATGGCAATGCCTTGTGCTAGGCACAGCTGTCATTTTCTTCCTCAAAAGTGAAGGGAAAGTCTCATCAGCTCATCTACAGCATAAAAGCTGCATTAGAAAGATGAGCACTATGCAGAGAATAAGAAAATCTGTCTGATGTAATCCAAAAATGTAAAATAAGATCTTTTCTTTTTGGAAAGAGAGTTTTCCAAGTAACTCATCACCTGGGTTACTCCAAATATACTTTCAATTTTAGAAAATAAAAAACCCCACAAAACAGATTTGTATATCTGCTAATGACACCATCGTTTGAAAGCTCTCATGTTTGATAAAAGAAGGCATAGTGTTTGTGGAGTCATTGGTTAGATTCTCTCCCCAACTCTTTACATTAAATACTAAGAGTCCATCCATCCTCTGGCCCAAGATAGCATCAACCTTTCTTCCAAGGATCCATCCATTTCTCTTAGGGCATCTCCAGCCCTCATCGTATGTGGAGTTAATCTCTTCCTACTAAAGACAAGGTTCTTACCTTGCCTTATCAGAGTTTGTTAAATGTTTACTGAATGAATGCATTGATCTCTATAAATAGATAAAGCATTTCATCAACATATTCAAATAATGCATATGTTATACTGCTTCATTTTTTTTTAAATACATTTTATTGATTTTTTACAGAGAGGAAGGGAGAGAGATAGAGAGTTGGAAACATCGATGAGCTAGAAACATCGATCAGCTGCCTCCTGCACACTCCCCACTGGGGATGTGCTCGCAACCAAGGTACATGCCCTTGACCGGAATCAAACCCGGGACCCTTTGGTCTGCAGGCCGATGCTCTATCCACTGAACCAAACCAGCCAGGGCATATACTGCTTCATTTAACACATACAGTGAAGACATCCATTCTGGGTCTGACTTCCTATTGTAAAGGTCTCATAAATTCATACCTTCAAATATAGTCCAAGTTTGTGCATTTTTATTAGATAATGCAAATGAGGAGAATAGAGAAATGATCAGACTTCAGCTTACAGAGGGGGAAACATACTCACTTAGCAAGCTCTCCCTCAGCAGATTGCTGAACATTAATCTGAGTTTATCTTATGGTATGCATAGGCCCACTTTGCTGGAGGAAGGCAACTGAAATAAGCTTTGCCAGAAATCTGGAATAAGGTTATACTGGTGCCATAAAAGGAAACTTTTTTAGGGCATCATGTATATCTATTTCGGCTATTTTTCAAGTCTGCATTTATCCCTGGGTTAATAATAGGAAAAATTTTCTATTATTGTAACTTGAAAGAAAGTTAAAATTGACCTCCAGAAATCTGTCTTGGCAGCATAAAGAATTTTACCACTCAAATTTTTGGAACTTGTCTTTTCATAAACATTATCTGCTGACCATAGTGGAATGTTTTCTTATTAGAGATATAGACAGCTTCACATAATTACTATGTTCCAGGAAAAGATGATGTATAATGATTTTTATATTTTAAAATATAAAATCCTATTTTAAAGTGTTTAAGAAATGTTCCCCTGTAAGGGAGTCAGTCTTATGGAATAATTCACACGAGTGCAAATTTGGATTTCAAGATATCAATTTTACCTGACATGACATGCTTCTGTACTTGAAGATAAATAACCTTTTGGTTACAGACAGTAGAATTAAGTAATTTCAGGAAATGAATTAACATATTGACCTGTGTAGACTTGGGATGAAACCTTGCCAAGATCAAACCTTTGCCAAGTTCCTGTCTCTTTTATGTAATTTAGACTGTACCTATTCTTCTGATTTATGATTCACTTACCTGGATAAAACAGATTGTTTGAGTTATATTTAATTGAATGTACATTTCTTCTATTTTTTCTTTAAGTGTTGGTAACCTCAAAAATCCAAGCCGCTGCTGGAGGGTGGAATTGAAAGGACACTTGTCCTTGAGCATGAACACAAGCTCAGGGATCAAAAGACCTAACAAAAGACAAGGCACTAGGTGGGAAGTTGAAATAGACCAACTTACACCATACACAAGAATAAACTCAAAATAGATGAAAGACTTAAATGTATGTCATGAAACCATAAAAATCCTAGAAGAAACCATAGGCAGCAAAATCTCAGACATCTCTTGTAGCAATATGTTTACTGATACAGCTCCTAAGGCAAAGGAAACTAAGAAGATAATAAACATATGAGACTACATAAAAATAAAAGTTTCTGCACAGCAAAAGAAACCATCAACAAAACGAAAAGAAAGCCCACTGTATGGGAGAACATTTTTGGCAATGATACATCTGATACAGGGTTAATATGCAAAAATATAAGGAACTCATACAACTTAACAAAAGGAAAACAAACAATCCTATTAAAAAATGGGCAAAGGACCTAAATAGACACTTCTCTGAAGAGGACATACAGAAAGCCAAAAGACATATGAAAACATGCTCAAAGTCACTAATCATCTGAGAGATGCAAATCAAAATGATAATGAGGTACCATCTCACACCTGTCAAAATGGCTACCATCAACAAATCAACAAATGACAAGTGCTGGCGAGGATGTGGAAAAAGAGAACCCTAGTGCACTGCTGGTGGAATATAGACTGGTGTAACCATTATGGAAAATAGTATGGAGTTTCCTCAAAAAATTAAATATGGACCTGCCATTTGACCCAGGGATCCCACTTCTAGGAATATATCCTAAGAAACCTGAAGCACCAATCAGAAAGAATGTATGTACCCCTCTGTTCATAGCAGCACAATTTACAATAGCTGAGATCTGGAAACAGCCCAAGTGCCCATCAGTAGATAAGTGGATAGAAAAGCTGTGGTACATTTATACCATGGAATACCATGCAGCAGTAAAAAAGAAGAATCTCTTACCCTCTGAGACAGCATGGGGGACTGGGAGAGTACTATGCTGAGTGAAATAAGTCAGTCAGAGAAAGACAAGTGTCACATGACCACACTCATATGTGGAATCTAAGTAACAAAATAAACTGATGAACACAGTAGATCCAGAGACATGGAATCATGGAACAGAGTGCAGAATCTCAGAGGGAAGGCAGGGGAGGGTGGGTGAGTGAAAGGTAATCAACCAAAGACCTTGTATGCATATATGCATAATCCATTGACACAGACAATAGGGTGCTGAAGGCCTGGGGTGGGAAGGGGGAGCAGCTGGAGGGTGTCAATGGGGGAAAAGGAGACATATGTAATATTTGTAACAGTAAAAAAAATTATTTTAAAAAAAAGTAATAGATGGTACCCAGTTTTTCTTCTTGTCTCATAGTATGGATTTCAGATTCCAGAAGAAATGGAAACCCCATCTGTACCCAGGCCTTGCCCTGCACATGAACAGAGGCCCAACATTCACTGAGCACTCCTAGAGCCACCATCAGTGTGGGCAGGGTTGCAGAAATGCTTTGATGGCACACAGATATTCAAATTTGTTTGTAAAGTTGTTCCAGCCTAAGTTGCTGAACATGCTGAGTGGAAACCTCCCTAAGATAACATGATGTTTTCCCCATAATACTGTCCTACCTCTATTACAGCATTTCTCATAGCCTGCCTTGGTTATAGTTATCTATGTCTATGTCCATGTCTACCTCTTTCTCCACTAGTTTTTCACAGGGCAGGAGTCAGATCTCACTCATCTCTTCATTCCTCACAGATTTTAGAGAAGTTCACCTAGAATATGGACTCAATGTCTAGTAGGTTTTAGTTTTGCTAATATTTCCTTAGTTTCCCTTTAACTTTCTTAAAAATTGTTTGAAATATACTGTTATTATAATTGAATTAAAAATATGTGACGAACACAAACAGATTTTATTTTGCTCAGTATAAATATATCTCTTATTTCAACTGCACAGTGGCCATGATGGCAGAGGCTATGCTTTTATTGTTTCTCCAGCACAATGCATTGTTTCTGGTATTTGGTAGCTACTCAAGACATAGTAGTAGCTATTTGAATAAGCAAAATAATTTAGATGTGGTATTCCCAGGCATCATGCTAGGTACTAGAGAGCTGCATAAAATGAATCCTACCCAAAGGAATTTAGATTTTACTCAATGATGACAAGTGCATCAATACCTGAGGTTTATTTTAGAGCTTAATTTTATATTTGTATAGAGCTTTTAATAAAGTTGCTTTCAATTACATGGTTTTATTTGGTTTCAAAATCTAGTGAGGTTGTCAGGGCAATCACATTCTTCTTGTTTGTAAAAGTTTTAGTTTCTTTCCCTCTTTTTCTGGATACAGACATTTTCCTATTATTTTCATATCTTTATTATAGAAAACACAAGGAATAGAAAAAAGCAAGATCTATATCTCTGCATGTATGTATATGCACACATATGCACACACATTTTATATTTTATTTCCAGGCCTTTGTCCTGATGTGATCTTTTTTTTTTTTTTTTTTTTTTACATAAACATATATTAATATCACAGAGTTCCAGGCTTTTTCAGAGGTTTCGGTGACTATAAAGTTAAATAAGAAAGTTTTTGTTCTCAAACTTACAATCAAATAAGAGAGTCAAAAGTGAATCAATAGTTACAATTGAGGCCTGTGGAGAAGCACTTTTTATAGAAACAAAATGAATGTGAAGTGCAATAGGGTGGAAACTGGGAGAAAGCTAGTGTTGAATGAAGTGCAAGACAAGAGAGAATTTCAGGTACTGAGAGTATTAAGTTCATCCTACTGCACATCATGTACAAAAACTAACTCAAAATGAATCAAAGCCTCAGATGTACTAGTAATAGCTAAAACTATAAACTCTAAGAAAAAATGTAGAGGAAAACATTCATGACCTTGGATCAGGTTGTAGTTTCTTAGATTGGATACCAAAGCACAAACAACAAAACAAAAAATAGATTAATTTGACTCTGTCAAAGTTAAACACTTTTTGTCTTAAAAAGACATGTTGTAAAAAGAGAAAATAAGACCCACAGAATAAGGAAAAAATTGCAAATGATATATTTGATAAAAGATTTGAATCTAGAATACATCAAGAATCTTATACTGCAATAATAATAAGACATACAAAAAAGGTGCTCAACATCATTAGTCATCAGAGAAATGCAAATCATAAGCTCAGTGCACACCTGGCCAGCATTGATCAGTGGTCGAGTGCCGACCTATGAAACTGGATGTCAGGGTTCGATTCCTGGTCAAGGCACATGCCTGGGTTGTAGGTTCAATCTCCAGTGCGGGGTGTGCAGAAGGCAGCTGATCAATGATTCTCTCTCATCATTGATGCTTCTATCTCTCTCTCCCTAACCCTTCCTCTCTGAAATCAATAAAGAAAACCAAAAACCCAAATCAACCAAACAAACAAAAAACCTCAGTGTTCTACCATGTTATTAGGATGGCTCTAATAAAGATAGACAATAGCAAGTATTGATGAAGATGTGGATAAATTTGAATCCTATACACTGATGGATGGAATGTAAAATGATGCAGCCACTTTGGAAAATAGTCTGGCAGTTCCTCAAAAGATTGAACATGGAGTTACCATATGATTCAGCAACTATATTCCTAGGTACATACCCCAAATAAAAGAAAACATATGTTTACACAAAAACTTGTACACAAATGTTCATAAGTGACATTATTTATGTCAGCCAAAAAGTAGAAACAATCCAATGTACATCAACTCATGAATGGATAAGTAAAATACAGTGTATTCATACAATGGAATATTACTTGGCCATAAAAAGGAACAAAATACTGATTCATACTACAACATGGATAAACTTTGAAAACATTGGGCTCATGAAAATAGCCACCAGAAATACACATTGTATGCTTTACTGTTCCATATATGTAAAATGTCCAGAAAAAAACAAATCTATAGAGACAGAAATAAGATTAATGGTTGCTCTGGGTTGAGGAGGGAGATGAAGAGAATGAGGTGATTGCTAAATGGTCTGGGCTTTCTTTGGGGTGATAAAAATGTCTAAAATTTATTGTGGTGATGAGTTACACAACTCTGAGTATACTAAAAATGATTGAATTGTATACTTTAAATGAGTGAATCGTATTGCATGTGAATTATATCTCAATAAATCTGTTACCAAAAGAAACACAAACTAAAAACTAACCAAAACCGGTTTGGCTCAGTGGATAGAGCGTCGGCCTGCAGACTGAAGGGTCCCAGGTTCGATTCTGGTCAAGGGCATGTACCTGGGTTGCGGGCACATCCCCAGTGGGAGATGTGCAGGAGGCGGCTGATCGATGTTTCTCTCTCATCGATGTTTCTAACTCTCTATCTCTCTCCCTTCCTCTCTGTAAAAAATCAATAAAAATATATTCAAAAAAAAAATAAAATAAAATATTAAAAAATACTAAAACAACCGAGCAAAAAAAGAATATCAGTGCTACATAGTAATCAATAAAATGGGGATTTGAATTTTCCCATTGAGTTTACAACAAGGTGGTCAAGTCATAATCTTAGAAAGAGTAGTTCTGGAGAAAAATCCAGAGTTGAACAGTTGATAAGCAAAATAAAATAAAATAAAAACTGGGTACAAGTCTTAATCATTGTTTTAGGTAGCTTGACTCTGAAAGGAAAAGTAAAGGATGGCAGCTGGAATGGACATGAGATTTTAAAAAAATCCTTTCTGAGATGGAAGAAACTGAGTAGCTTTGAGCCCAACAAAAAGGCTAAAACTATGAAAGTTGGTAGTAATTAATTGATGGAGCAGCATCAAGGAATGAGATAAGATGGGCTGGAAAGCATAGAGGAAGAATCCCACTTCCAAAAAGCCAACAAGGAGAAGAAAAGGCTACACCCATTATATAAGGTGTTATTTTGTTTCTCCCTGAGGGAATTAGGAGTAGGAACCTGTTGCAATGAGCAGGGAGTACTACCTTACAGGAGATGGGAAAAATCAGCACTAGTCCATGTGACTGGGCAGATCTCCACAGTGGGGCTATGCAGCCCAGGAGTAGAATCAAAGAACGCTGATGTTTGGGTTATGCCGAGATTGATGTCATAGGCATCATGGACCAGGGACAGAACACCGAAAGATTGCTAGAGAATGAAGGGTATACTGCCTGGAAAGAGAAAGGGGAAGACAGAAGGAAATAAATTAGAGCATAAAATGAAGCAGTCAGGGGCCTGCAGTAGAAATAAGTTTAAAGAATTGATGCTTGGGAAGCAGGGATGTAAGAGGAGATTTTGGTCCATAAATGGATTACCATATTATAAACTTTAGAAGAGAAAAAATTTCTGGTAAGTAAGATCTAGAGTGATCATGAAGGTAGGTTGTTAGTAAGGATGGAAGGTCATTGGAATTCCAGAAATCAAAGAACCATAGAGCCTTAACCAGTTTGGCTCAGTGGATAGAGCGTTGGCCTGTGGACTGAAAGGTCCCAGGTTCGAGTCTGGTCAAAGGCATGTACCTTGGTTGCGGGCACATCCCCAGCAGGAGGTGTGCAGGAGGCAGCTGATTGATGTTTCTCTCTCATCGATGTTTCTAACTATCTCTCTCCCTTCCTCTCTGTAAAAAAAAATCAATAAAATATATTTTAAAAAAAGAATAAAAAAAGAACCATAGACCAGATGAGTGGAGGTATGCTACACTAGGACAATCATGCTGTCCAGGAAGATTGAGTAGAATTAGGGTGGAGGGAAATGTGGCAATATAGGTGCCCAAATGCTCCATGTATGTATGGGAGTAATTGAAAAACCAACAGATAACAATGGCTAAAATGAACAAAATGGTCATGTAGTTTATGCCATTTTTAATTTTCTCCTAATATTACAAATGGTTTCCTTGTTATTATCTACTTTATAAACATATATTTTATAACTGATGTTTATAACATAATTTATGTATTCCTTGATGGATTTAAATTTTTTTAAAAAACACATTTTATTGATTTTTACAGAGAGGAAGGGAGAGGGATAGAGAGTTAGAAACATCGATGAGAGAGAAACATCGATCAGCTGCTTCCTGCATGCCCCCTATTGGAAATCGAGCCTGTAACCAAGGTACATGCCCTTGACCGGAATCAAACCTGGGACCCTTCTTCAGTCCACGGGCTGACGCTCTATCCACTGAGCCAAATCAGCTAGGGCTTAAATTGTTTTCAATTTTTCACTATTAAAACTAATGCTATAGTAAATATAATTTAGTCCCTTTTTGAATTGCATATACATTTGCAAACAAATTTGAAGTCAATTTTTGAATTCAAATAATTGTTTTGCTTTTTATTTAACAACTCATCAAATTTGGTCAAATCACTTTGTTGACTGGTTAAATTAATTTAATTTAAAATATTCAAGAACTAGGCCCCTCCTCCCCCTCGTCCCCCAAACCCAACAAAATAACACAAAACAAAAATAGAACTAGGCCCTGCCCCTCTGAAGTTTCAGATTCCCAGTCTGTTAAGAGAAAGTGGTGGGTAGATAGCACTTCTGAAGAGACAATTAGGTATTTTTCTGGTTTCCAAACTGAGAAGAAAGTTTTCTGACTGGTGTCTAGGGAAGCTGCCAGATCAGATCTGTGAGGTAATCCAAACTGTAAATTAGAACTTCAAGCACAAATATGTCTGAGGATGTGATAGCTATTTGTAGCAACATATGATTAATGGTTATATCTTATTGAGAAATATTATAAGTAAATTTTTTAGTTAGAAAATCAGAGAGAGACATTTGAGTCCAGAAACCCAGTAAGTCAATGGAAGCCTAATCTTCAAGGAGGGAAACAGAAAGTGGTAAAAGAAGGAAAAAATATTTTAGAAGATAGACTGCAAGATTACCAGGAAGAAATTCTCAACTGAAGTCATACTGGGCGATAAAAGGAAAAAAGGAGAGAGGGTCAGCATGTTCTGGGAATAAAAACTGGATATGACTATATAAAAAATGTCCTAACCTTTACTGTGAGCCTGTTATATGCTAGGCATACTAATACATTATTTTATCCTGACAATGACTATGTAATATAGGAATTCTCATCAATATGGATTAGAATTGGCTGCCTATAAGAGAAAACTCAAAATAATGCTGACTTAACCAATCACTGTTTATTCTCTCCATTAAAGAAGTGTGGATGAGTCTATCTAGGGCAGATGTAGCAGTTCTATGATATCACAAGTGACCCAGACACCATCTTTTCTTTTCCTATTTATTGAGAGTATTACTTCATTTCTTTTTTCTCTCCCACCCTAACATGGTTATCCGTGCTTGGTTAAATGGTTTCCAATAAAATGCAGTCATTGAAATTATTTGTAGTAAAGTATCATTTATCACCATCACATTAAAAGAATTTAAAATTGAAAAAGCAAGGGGAGAAGGGCAAGAATTGGGGCACTGGACACATGAAAGTAGGGGAGTTTCTGTTATGAGGAAAAGGGGACTTGAAGGGGGAGGCTGACTATTTGAATCACAAACTGACCCTTTTACAACATTGTCAAATATGATTCTGTGATCTATATCAGAAAAATTATTATTGTACAATTTATCAGGAACATTATATATAACTATCCTTATATATAACTATCTTTTATATGAAATTTAAAATTTCTAGAGTAGTAAGAATAACCTCCTAATATCATCCAATGCATGACAAAGCTTTTGTGGAGGCCAACTACTAGCAAATGTTTATGTCTTTACTAGAGGCCCGATGCATGAAAGTTGTGCAAGGGGCTCAGGCCCCGCCACTGTGCGGTGGCTGCCTCCTCTGCCCTGGCCCCCACCCACCATGGCAGCCATCTCAGCCATCACAGCCCTGGCTTCGTCTGTAAGGTTGTCTGGAAGGACATCTGGTTAATTAGCATATTACACTTTTATTATTATAGACTAGAGGCCTGTTGCAGGAAGATTCCTGCAAGAATAGGGCTTTGCTCCTGTCTCTGCCGTTCCTACCCCACCCTTCTCTGCTGCTCCTACCCCACCCATCTCTGCTGCTTCTCTCCTGCCTGTCTCCGCTACCTTGGCTCCGTTACTTGGCTTCCTTCTACAGTGTCTTCAGTCTTCACTCCCAGCCAGTATATGCAAATTAGCTGCCATCTTTGTTGGCGATTAATTTGCATATCGCTCTGATTAGTCCATGGTGGGCGTAGCGAAGGTATGGTCAATTTGCATCTTTGTCTATTATTAGATAGGATTATAAGCTAGAGGCCCGATGCATGATTGGGGGGCCCCCCACTGGTACCCACCATGGCCAGCCTCCCTGTCCCCTGATCACCCTACTGCCTCTGCTGGTCACCTTCCACAGAGGGAGGTGACCAGTGAGGCAATCAGGGGCCCCCTCTGGCACATGCCTTGGCTGGCCTGGGGCCTGTGAGCTGGGGGCAGCTCCTGTATTGAGAATCTGCCCCCTTGTGGTCAATGCGTCATAGCAACTGGTTGTTCCACTGGTTGTTCTGCCATTTAGTCAATTTGCATATTAGACTTTTATTATATAGGATAATTTTTCTCTTTTCACATCTTTGGCCTCACATTATTCCTAAACACAGTGATAAATATTTATTTTATTTGTACCTCTAACTCTGACTGAAGTATTTTCCAGTAAGAGTTTGTCTTTCTTACTAGATTATAAACTTTCTGAAACAGGAAAAACATCATGTTTGTGTATCTTAAGCATACTTAATAGATCACCTTGTAAGCACTGAATAAATAATAGTTTATCATATAAAATAATTTATTTTTTCAAAATCCATATACAACATACAACCCAGAGGCTAATTGGACTCCTCCAGGCCAAGGAGGTGAAAGTTTTGGCATTTCTGCAATCTTATCAAAACACTGCTTCACTGACTTTTTAAGAACTCTTAGCATACAGAACACATACAATTGTGCCATTTCACTGAGAGAATTCAGGAGAGAAAAAAAGGCATCATCAGACCTGTGATGTTTAATTGTGTGGCAACTCAGCTGGGCCATGAGGTGCCCAGGGATTTGGTTAAATGTTATTCTGAATATGCCTGTGAGGGTGTTTCCAATGAGATAACACTTGAATCAGTGGACTAAGTAAAGCAGATGGCCATCTGGCTTCATTTTTAGAATCCCAAAATGACGGCTGGAGCTCCAACCATCACATCTAAGTTTCAAGCATCAGGAAAGAGGGACTACAAAAGGTTTCCCCTGCCCAACTTTCTCACTTTAAAGAAGTCTTCCCAGAATGCAAACTGATATAGCCACTAAGGAAAACAACTTGGAGTTTCTTCAAAAAAATAAAAGTAGAACTACCATATGACCTAATAATCCCTCTCATGGGTATATATCTGAAGAAAATTAAGTCACTATCTCAAAGAGATATCTGCACCCCCATGTGCATTATTCATAATAGCCAAGACTTGAAAACAGCCTAGGTATCCATCCATGGATGAATGGGTAAAGAACATGTGATATATATATATATATATATATATATATATATATATATATATATATATATTGCACATATATGCCACATTTGCACAAATTACCACACACATGTGCATGTGCATGTGTGCATGCGCACACACACACAGGTATTATTCAGCCATAAAAAGAAGAAAATCTTACCAATTGTAAAAACATGAATAAAACTTGAGGGCACTATGCTAAGTGAATAAGTCAGACAGAGAATGACAAACACTATGATCTCACTTATTTGTGAAATCTAAAAAAGCCAAACTCCCTCCACGCACTGAGGAAATAGACTAAGGCTTAGCGATGGTGAACCTATGACACACTTGTCAGAGGTGACACGCGAACTCATTTTTTTGGTTGATTTTTCTTTGTTAAATGGCATTCAAATATATAAAATAAATATCAAAAATATAAGTCTTTGTTTTACTATGGTTGCAAATATAAAAAAATTTCTATATGTGACACAGCACCAGAGTTAAGTTAGGGTTTTTCAAAATGCTGACACGCCGAGCTCAAAAGGTTTGCCATCATTGGACTAAGCTCACCTGGCGAATGACCTGCATATGTGTTCAGGACTTTACCTTCATTCCCTGGATAATATATTTTCAAGGACTTTTTTCTTTATTTTTGTTAACATTTTAAAATGTGTGTGGCATGACAACTACTTAAATGGAAGACCAGATTTCTTTCCCTTCTAAGTGCATGATACAGTGATTCTTTAGGCACTAAAGCAGTGCTCATTTTTCTTCCCTAGTTCTATGTGGGCCTATTTTACAGAATGGGGTTATGTTTGTTGTAAGATACGTGTAGCCTAATGTTTGTTAGCTTTGTGGTCTAAAGTGTTATCTCTCAAGCAGACCCCTAAGTAGACCAAAACTTTTGTTGCCAAAGACATGTGGTGAAAACAACTTTTGTCCCCTAAGATCTACTTTTTAAGCCTATCATCCCCTGTAGTTATCAACTGCATGTACGGCCTCTAGAAATTAGGATGCTAAGCTGACCAACATGATGGTAGTAACTATCATGCAGCTTGCCTCCAAAGAAAAGGATTGTTTAGCGTAGCAGAATTATAAGCCTACCTAGGCATGTTGTAAAACTGTTTGAAAGTTATTCAGAGCAAGTTTTGTGAATAGAAGTGTAGTGCTCAAGTCACATTCTGCTTTACAAGGTTATAGCAAATATAGACAAATTAAAAATAAAAAAATAATAAAAATAAAAAATCCAAGCTCATAAAACAGGCGGGTGCTTGTCACAGGTGGAGGTTGGGGGTTGGAGTAGGGGAAATGGGATATTGGTCAAAAGGGAAAAAAGTTATAAGATGAATAGCTCTTGGGATATCATGTAGAGCAAGCATGTCAAACTCAAAGGCTAACATGGGCCAAATAAACAAGGTTTAAGTTTATGTGGGCCACAAAAAAACCCAAAAGCTTCAATTTTCATAGAAACATAGCTTTATTTCAATAGAGACATGCTGAATACAAAGGGCTGAAATCAATGAGTAATCATTAACATAAAATAATAGAACATTTTAATGAAAATTAATATTTTTTCTTGAACATTAACTTACCAGACACTGAATAAATGCACAAATTAATAAGCGTAACTCAAATAAACCTATTTTTCTTGTTCTCCAAAAGCAAAATATTTCCTGTTGTGCACACCAAACAAGTCAGTACAAGAATCATGACATGGCAATCGGCTGCTAAAATATTCGCTGCTAATATTAGTGGAGAGAAATGGTGCGCCTGTGCATAAGGCACATAAGGGAAATGAATGCAACATGATTATAGTAATCAGTCTTTAGCGAATGTTGTAGTTCGTTATTAATAATTATGTATAACAGGACATTGTAAAAATTAAGTTACAAAAATTTTATTAAAATGTTTCTTACATACTGTTATATTGGCTGGGCTGCAAAAATATTCATTGCGGGGCTGGGAGTTTGACTTGCTTGATGTAGAGTATGGTGACTATAGTTCACAATATTATATCATATACACACAGTCCCCAATGTACAATAGTTTGACTCAACAATTTTTTTTACTTTATGATGATGCAAAAGGAATATACATTTAGTAGAAATTGGATTTTGAATTTTGATCTTTCTTGGACTATTGATATGGGGTATGATATTCACATGATGCTGGGCAGCAGCTGTGAGCCGCAGCTTCCAGTCAGGCACCCAATCACCACGGTAAACAACCCATACTCTACAGTGAACTGGGTTGTCAGAGTTTTCTTGGATATTGTGTTTTGTGTTTTCACATCCCATCCTGTATATAAATGCCATCTGTGTCTCCTGCTTCTGGTGAGATGAGGAAGGCAATTACAGATGCTCCTTGACTTACTATGAAGTGATGTTCTGATAACGTAGGGGTTCTGAGCACATTTAAGGTAGGCTCAGCTAAGCTATGATGTTAGGTAGGTTAGGTGTATTAAATGCATTTTCAACTTATGATATTTTCAATTTGTGATGGGTTTATTAGGCCATACCCATCATAAGTTGAGGAGCATCTGTACTTGAAAGTTGCTAAGAGAGTAGATCATGTTCTTACTACACATACAAAAAATGGTAATTATGTGAGGTGATGAATGTGTTAACTAATTTTATTATGATAATTATTTCATAAAATATATGTATATCAAAACATCATGTTATATACCTTACACTTACTTACACCATGTTATATATCAATAGAGCTGGAAAAATAAGTCTTCCCAGAAATCCCACTACTATTTTCCTCTACATCTTATGATTCACTCCTAATACATAAGGCCACATTAGCTGCAAGGGGAATTGACGTTGTCAAACATTCACTTGGTACAGTTACTCCTCGAATGAAAAGTGGGGTTCTGATAGTAAGGATGAAAGGGAGAACAAATATTGGGCTCAGTTTATTGCTAAGGCCTCATGACTAACAAATTGAGGTGTCAGAATTAGAACAAGTCTCGCATCATTATGTGGCATTGGTTCTCAACAGAATATAATCTTTTCAGAGAATGGAAGACAGTAGGTCCATGAATCAAAAAAGTGAGGGTTCAAGAGGTTGAAGACAAGAGGTTGTTACCTGATCCTATTTTCCTTAAATGGATAAAGGTAGACTCTGGTTTGAATATCATTTTTCATCTTTAAAATAATATTGCCTTTTATTCTTTGAGCAATTTCACTTTTGGGAATTTCACATTTTGATATAATTAAAATGAATGTAAAGGTTTATGTACTAGAATATTCACTGAATATTTATTTATAATACTGGAAAATTAAAAACAACCAAAATACCCAACAAAGAAAATTGGTTAAATTACAGAATACTGAAGCAACCATATGGTAGTACACATTGTATTAATTAGAAATCATGTTCTTCAAGAATATTTAAGGACATGCATGAAACACTCATAAGTTATATCAAAAGGATTATGCAATAATAATTACTAGGATCCAAGTTTGTAATGTATGTGTAGAATCATAGAAAGAAACCTGGAAGAATAGACATCAGGATGTTAATAGTGTTTCTTTTATAGCTGATAGGATTATCAATTATTCTGCTTTTTATTATGCTTTTCTGAATTTTTCAAATTTCTATAATTAATATGTATTACTTTTATAATCAGAAAAATTCACTTGTCATTTGCAAATATGCCTTCTCCTTAGCAAAAACAATTTTGTTATTCTCAAGATGATTGGCTTAGATGTTTAGCACTTTCTAAGTGCTAGCATGAAGGTTACAGGAGATTGACTTTATTGAGTGTTGGCCATGTATAAGCCACCAACCATTCTGGGATTTGGGGGAGTGAGTAGGGAGAGGGTTTGAGCTACAAAGATGAACAAACATTGGGCCCTATATCTCTGAGAGAGGCTATGTTTGAAAGGTGATGGTCATGGGAAAGGGCTGTAGACCCTTATGGAGTGACTGCCAAGGCAGAAAGGCCATGATGTAAGACTGAGCATAAAAGTGCAGTAAAGATGTAATTTAGTTATGAAAAACAAATTTCCTATTGCCTAAATGCCAGTGGAGTGCATTAGACTGAGGTCAGCTTGGGCCATTCATAAGCAGAACTACCAACCTGGTCTCCTCAATGAGGACATAGAATCTTGACTGTGAAAATCAACCATTCCAAATAAGATACCCATCTTGACCTTAGATGATGAAGATAACAACAAAAACAACAATGAACAAATGAGGATTCTATGCAATTTTTATATAGCTAATGAAGTATCATTATGCAACAAATGAATTAGTCAGTGTTCCTATCTTGACACCACCATTTATCAGGATTTTGGCAAAAAAAAAGGAAATCCTATTTCTTCTTATTTTGAATTGGTGAGAATGCTGAGCCTAGTTTGGGTATGAGAACTGGTTCTGTTGGAATCCAAGCCATATATCTCCTTTTCTGAGTCCATCAGAATTGTTTTTCTGTGGCTTTTCACAATTCTTCTTTTGGCCCTGGGGTGCCTGGTTCATGTGGCAAGGTCCTTAGAACCAGTGGGAGGAAATTCTCAGCCTCTGCTCTCGCTCTCACTCCAAGTTCACCTGAAGGACCAAATCTCTGATGCACTCTAAGGAGGCTTTGCTTTTCCCCATATGCTATTCATATCGCATGCCATTTGTGATTAGGGCCTGGAAACAACTTCTTTCTCTATTTGTGTGGTCCTGAAGCTTTCTTTTTCTCTCTGAGAGTTCTCTAGTTTTTTTACCCACAGCTTTTGTGTTTTTATGTTACGCTTTGATAATGAGAGGGTCTTGAGAGCTCATTTCCCTGAATAGATAATTAAATTACTGGCTAGGTCAGAGTGAAAAGGGTTCTTCCAATCGGGAGAGGCTGTCCTGCATCCTGGCTGGTGGTTGGAGTGGGCAAATGGAGGCAGGTGGTGAAAAGGAGGTGGTAGGTGAGTGGTTAATCTTATTGCTTCCAGTGTCAAGGGAATGCTTCTTTGACATGCATTTTCTTTTTAAAATAAAATATAAAAGTGATTTGGTTTTAGAAAATATCACATCTGATCCAGCACACCTATCTTCAGAAATTATTCTTTAAAAATTTAGCCAACTTACTACTCTGTTCAATACCTTTTTCCTCTAAAAATAAATTGAGCACCCTTTGAACCCTTTCCTTCTATTGTTTCTTCCAGGAAATTAGACCATATGTTTTCTTGGCTAGGAGTTGCTATCCTTGAATTCTCTTTCACAATAGATAAGCAGCTTCTAACTACCCTTGAAATGCAGGAAAGAACCAGGCATTTACAGGGGCTAAGGGACAGGGAGGCAATATGCTGAGACCTGAGGGTTACTCTTGTGAGAGTGCTCAGTGTATGGCCCTCATTGTTGCATCTCAGGGCTTTGTCATCTACTGTCATTAGCTAGTGGTGCAGGGCAACCTCTTCATGGGGCACATTTACAGCAAATATTGCCACACTATAGGCTCTATAGCATGGGGGGCATTCAAAGGGTCCTGGATGTCCTCAGATCATTTTCATCTATTACTATGAGAAAAATGCCTTACATGGAGGCAGGTGGTGAAAAGAAGGTGGTAGATGAGTGGTTAACCTTATGATGGCCCACATAGTGGCATTTAAGAGGCACTAACTACTGAAACAAATGTTGATGCTTTGTTCAAGTCAAGTAAAAGGCAAGGTATTTTTTAAGTCAAATTTTACCTTTAAGCAATACTAAATATTACAAATTTGACATTCAATGGCACAAATTTCTCATTTTTGTGTGATTGAAATCCTCTTTCCTTATGCTAAGGTGGAACCTTGTATTAAGCAGTCTTCACTTTCCAAATGGGAGAGGAGGAACAGTTCGACCTTAGGCATCTGTTAAACCTCAGGCTTATTCTTCCTTCCACCTCTTAGGAGAGATGGGATATTGGACAAGCTAAGCAAACTTCACAACTCAGTTTTCTCCTCTGTAAAATGTATTTTCATCATTCCACTTTATTTCCCCATGGGTCAGTCTTGTGTTATACCAAACTGTGTTTCTGGTGAGAGGTATCTCCGCTTCTGGTTTCTGAGCCTCAGGCAGTCCCACATTTATACCTCAGGTGCAAACCAACCCCCAGGCTCCAGGCAGCCACCCAGAGAGCAAATAGCCCTCCTGAAAATTAACATTATACTGATTATGAGTGGTAGTTGCGTAGATCTTTATTTGAACAAGTAAAATGTAATCTGGATAGCTCAGGGATTAAAAATAAGCCTCCTTTCTCTGTTTAATCATAATTATTTTGTGTTGCCCTCTATCCTTGGATAAAGCATAAAGAGCATTCAGGTTTCTTATAAAGTGTAAGTCCAAGGGGTGGGGCAGGAAATGGGAGAGGAGGACCCTCAGGAGGAAAAGTTCCACGTTAATTTGGATGGGAAAGACAGCACATGGCATACCAGAGTACCCTGTGGCTCAAATCAGAGCATGGTCACTATTAGCCCTTTGTTTTTTTAAGCTGAGTTACCTTTCTGTTTGTATGGCTATTTGGTATGACATTGTTCCAACACACTTGTTTGAGACATTTCAAACACAGCAATTTAATGAGTAGCAATAAAAATATCTTTATTCACACAATGCCATTGGTTATTCATATAGTATGTATACATATGTTGACAAAAAAAGGTGCAACATGTTAAACCTGAGAAGCTCAGGGGAGGCCCAACATGGTCAATTTTACTTACAAACCTAGAGACCAAAGTAACCACACAGGATGGTCTGAAGGTAAAAATTCCTAATTAAAAGTGGGTCATGGTGAGTAGTCACATCTTTGGCCTGACAAAGGTCTTTTAACTTAGAAAATTTTTTATTGTCTTTGTGCATCTAGCATATTTTTGAAATGTCAGAATAATCTCCTTTTTCCACAGGCACAACCACGGGCACCAGAGCAGGTGACCACAGAACCCCTCATTGTTATCTTGTTGCCTGTATACCATCTGTAAATGTGAATTATTAACTATAAGTACCCATCACTATAAAAAATGCATGTGTCTCTCTCCTTTGCTTTTTACCCAATCCCAGAGATTTCCCTGCTTTGCTTTCTCCCTCCTCCATAATCTACACCAATGTATGTATTTCTTGTAAATCAGTATCCTTACGTCTCCTCCTTGAATTCTAAAGTATAAAATAAGTTGCACAACTGCCATTCTCCAAAGCATGTTCTCAATCCGTTGAGATTTTGCTTCCCAGTAATGTCATCAGTTTGGCTCAGATAAACTCTTGTAAGGCTTTGTCTTAGGCTGGATGCTCTTTTGTTGGCAAATGTAATCATGTTTTGTATTTTTCTGGATGTGAAACAATTTGAGTTTTGAGTATAATTGCAGGGACATGGACCATGGGGAAGTTGCTAGGAACAAAAGACCAGAGCTACTGTTTTAACATTGCTACAGATGGTTAATGACTTAAAAAGCATACCACTTTGTATACAAAGGTTGCATTTTTGAGGCATTGTGGTGTCAGTACAGATAGCTTACCTGTGGGTTTCTACAACAGGCAGCAGTGGAGGTGAAGATTTTTTTCTAACACATTCATTCAACTTGTGTTATACTTTGTACTGTGAACAGATTGCTTGGATATGAGATTTTAAAAAAATAACAGTGTTAGGTGAAGGATGATAATGAGTTTTTATTTAATTCTAAAGGAGTAGGTTAAATTTTTTGAAAACTGTCATATATGGAAAAGGACTACACTGCAATTGTGCCATCAGTAACAAGACTAATATTTATTGCTAGAGGCCTGGTGCATGAAATTCATGCACATGGTGGGGGGAAGGAGAGGAGGCTCCCTCAGCCTGGCCTGCACCCTCTCTAATCCGGGACCCCTCGAGGGATGTCCAACTGCCTCTCGCAATCTGGGACCTCTGGCTCCTAACCGATAGCCTGCCTGCCTGCCTGATCCCTCCTAACCACCTCTGCCTGCCTGATCACCCCTAACTGCCCTCCTGCTGGCCTGATTGCCCTAACTGCCTCTGTCTCGTCCCACACATGGGACCCAGGATTCCCTCCCCTGGCTGGTCACAGGCACCTGGGACCCAGGCCAGCTTCGCCTGGGCTGGCCATAGCTGCAGGGGACTGTGGGCGGGCGGCTTCACCTGGGCCACAGCCACAGGCGCCTGAGACCAGGCCACAGCCCCAACTCTTGGTGCCAGGGACAGTGGGGTAGGTGGCTTGTCCCTCTCTCAAGCCGCAGGCACAGGCGCTGCCGCTGGCACCCAGGACCACGGGGCGTGTGGCTTGTCCCTCTCTTGGGCCACAGGCACAGGCCTGCATAGCCACTGGTGCCTGGGACCATGGGGCAGGCAGTTTGTCCTTCTCTGGTACCAAAGCCTGGCTGGTCTGCATTCCTCTCTCGCAAGCTCATTTGTGCCTGGCTGGTCCCCATTCCTCTCTCCCAGTGTTGAGTGTCTGAGCCCTTATGGCATGATGATGTGATGGCATGACGACCATTTGCATATTAACTCTTTATTATATAGGATTCCCACTGTGCAGCCTTCACTAGCCATTTCTCTAGTGGTTAGATAATATTACAGGGTAAAAATGGAGGGTAGATGACTTAATTCTTTGTTTTTAAGTGAGTCTAATGGTTTGGAGCTATCCAGGGACAAGTCAGACAATTCATTGAGGATATTTTTAGGTATTTCTTGAGTAACCCTTATATATCCATGATGGAAAGACAGCCGGAAGGAACCGCAGGAGGGCTCCAGAGCGTGTCTGGCCCATCTTGCTCCATCCCAATTGGCTGGACCCCAGCAGCAAGCTAACCTACTAGTCAGAGTGTCTTCCCCCTGGTGGTCAGTGCAGGTCATAGTGAGCAGTTGAGCAGCCTTAGCATATCATTAGCATATTATGCTTTGATTGGTTGAACAGCCGACTGGTGGACTGGACACTTAGCATATTAGGCTTTTATTATATAAGATGGACTGTTCTTTAGAAACTATGTAAAGCCAGTAAGAAGACAAGAATATTTGCTATTCTCTCTAGAACTTCTAGCCAATGCAATAAGTTGGAGGAGGAGTTTGGCAGAGGGAGCAATAGCCACTGGGAAAGAGAAATTAAGTAATCATTACCAACAGAAACCCTCACCAGTCACATCTTGGGTCTTTCCTCAGACACATTCTGTACTCCATGTATGGTGGTTTTAATTTCCTAAATGCTAGTATATGTCCACCTAAAGGTCCTTACTATTCCTTCTGCTTGAATTTCTCTTTTTCTTCCCCTTCCACTGGTTATGTCTTCCTTATCCTTTAAGAACCAGTTCAACGTCATGTATTTCAAGAAATATTTCAATACATTTAATTTAATTTTATGGTCCCATAATGCTTCATAGAATTTGTCTAAATTCAATTTAATTATTTGTGTAATTAATTGTGTAATGACTATATATCCTGCCAGAATATAAGCCCATGTATACAGATATTCTTGTCTTATTCACCTGTACATTTTTTTGCCTATCACAATTCCTTGCATGAGTAGGTACTCTAGTTTTATGGAATATTGAATGGAGATAAGCAAAAAAAGTTATTAAAGAGTAGCAGAGGACCTTTAGTAACAGATAAACATGATAAATTTTAAAGATTAAAACAGTATATTGCTTACATCAGAACTGATTAAAAGATCACTAAAACAGAATATAAATCTTAGGAACAAATCCTCATTTAGATAAATTTGGTGTCTGATAAAGATAATATACTACTAGGTAAAGTAAAATTTACCTAACATATGGTGCTAGAACAACTGGTTAGCTCTTTGGATAAAAAATATAGGGCTCTACATCCTAAATAACAAAATAAAATAAGAGAAAATAGCATATTTCATAAATGTACTCAAAGGAACACTAATCCGTGGGCTGACAATAGGGTTAACATGAAACAATAGTTCTATGGCTACATAAGTTTGGGAAGTGCCAAATTAAGCTAAATCAAACTTTCTTTTTTTTTTTTCCTTTTCTGTTTTTTTCCATTACCATTTATCCCACTATATACTCTTCCACAAACTGTTCTTTACTGCTATATTTAGTGAAGCATTTGGCATAATTATGTAGAACTATTTTTATTTTCAAATATAACATTGATTTGAGAAATTTGAATTAAAAACTCTGTTAAGGAAGGCCTTTCTAAACAATATCAAAGGTAGAACTGTAAAAGGAAAACTGAATTATTGAGGGTTCTTTGGTTATAAATAGCAGGAATCCTCTGGGATTAACTAAGTATAATAGACACTAGTAGAGTTTCTAAATATTTTCTATCTCTCCAGGGGGAAATGTGATGCTTCTTTGCCCCTGTAACATCTGACTTGGCCATGTGACTTGCTTTGACCAATGAAAAATAAAAACTGAAAATACTCTACTTCTGGGCAGAAAATTTAAGAGATTTAGCTGTTTTCTCTGTCCCTATAATTATGAAAATATGTATAAATATTAAAATCCTTTCAACCGGGGTCCTACATAGTTTTGAGGAGCATAACTTATTTGTCAGAAAAAATTTGAGTGAGAAAGAACTTTAGTTCTTTGGTTGGGTTCTTTGTTATCTTAGCATAGACTTACTTATACTGACTGATTCATTAAGGGTAAAGATAGTTATTGGATTCATATCAGGAGCTCATAGAGTAGAAGCTTGAAAATAAGCAGGCTTGGTATATAGTGTTCAGCACAAGAGCTTTTGGAGGCTAGGAAATCAAAATTATAGAAATTTTTTTATAACAGGAGACAATAATATGGTTAGGGCACTTTAACAGAAGTCAGATGAATTCAATCCTTTTTCATTTACATTTTTCTGCAGCTAAAAATTTAAATTACAAAGAAAGCATATCCTATGGGCCTAATTTTTATCACATATCCACCCTCTGGCTAAGGCAGGTTTGGCTTATGATTATAGTCCCACTAGATAATACCCTTATACAATGGCAGTGAAGGAATGTCCAAAATATAAACAGCCAGAAAATTTGAAAAAAGTACAATTCACCAGCTTTCAAAGAAATGCAAATTAAAACAATGAGATATTTTTATTTTTCAAATTTTTCAAAATTGATACTCTTTTTTTTAAAGGAGGAAAATTCCTTATATGAACATCAGATTACAGAGAAAACAGTATTTTTCTCAAAGTCTGTGATGAGTGTAAATTACCCAATCTCTATATAGAACCATTGGGCTATATTTATTCAAAATCTTCATAATGCTTAAAACCTTTGGCTAAATAATTTCACTCTGAAGAATTTAACCCAAGGAAACTTCCTTAGATTTGGGCAATTTATTTATAGGAATGTTTATTTTGGCATCATTTAAAATAATACAAAATTAGAAGAAAAATTAGTGATCACTTATAAAAAACTTGTAAAATAAATTATGGAGTATCTATATACTGATGCAGCCATTAGAAATGATGTTTTAGAAAATGACTAATGACTTGAAAAACCATTCATGTTATACTAATTTTATTAATGACTAGAGGCCTGGTGCATAAAATTTGTGCACGGGTAGGGTCCCTAGGCCTGGCCAGAGATCAGGGCTGATCAGGTTCCCCACCTCCACGCCTCCCTGCCTCCTCCTTCCCTCACTCCCTCAATGCCCCGCCACCACCACTGGTCACCCACCATGTTCCGCCCCCTGGTGGTCAGCACATGTCATAGTGAGCAATAGAACTCCTGGTCGAACCCCCGAGGGTACACTTTGCATGTTAGCCTTTTATATATATAGACTAGAGGCCCAGTGCACAAAAATTTGTGCACTCGGGGGGGAAGGGTGGTCCCTCAGCCCGGCCTGTGCCCGCTCACAGTCTGGGACCCCTCGGGGGATGACCACCTGCTGGCTTAGGCCTGCTCCCCGGGGCCTAAGCTGGCAATCAGACATCCCTCTGGCAGCCCAGCAGCCCTCAGGGGATGTCCACTTGCCAGCGGGGAGCAGATGTAAGCTGTAGTCAGACATCCTTAGCACTGCTGAGGAGGCAGGAGAGGCTCCCACCACCACCACTGTACTGGCAGCCATCAGCCTGGCTGGTGGCTGAGCAGAGCTTCCCATGTGGGAGTGCACTGACCACCAGAGGGCAGCTCCTGCGTTGAGCATCTGCCCCCTGGTGGTCAGTGTGTGTCATAGTGATCAGTCATTCCCAGTCTTTCTGCTGTTAGGGTCAGTTTGCATATTACCCTTTTACTATATAGGATAGAGGCCTGGTGCACGGGTGGTGGTCGGCTGGTTTGCCCTGAAGGGTGTCCCGGATCAGGGTGGGGTCCCGCTTGGGTGACTGGCCAGCCTGAGTGAGGGGCTAATGGCTGTTTGCAGCTGGTCACATCCCCTTCAGGGTTGGGGTCCCTGCTGGGGTGCCTGGCCAGTCTGGGTGAGGGGCTGAGGGCCGTTTTCAGGCTGGCCGGCGACTGAAGCTCCCAGCCTCTCCTTTTTTTTCTTTTTTTTTATTCTGGGATTTATTTACCTTCTATAATTGAAACTTTGTTGCCATCACTGGAGCTGAGAGCTGGCTCTTGCTCGCTCCAGGTCTGAGGCCACAGCCTGCTGAAAGCAGGTATCTGGGGTTTGTTTAGCTTCTATAATTGAAACGTTGTTGCTTTCGGAGCTCAGAGCCAGGCTGCGGCAGGCAGGGAGCCTTGACTTCCTCCATCACTGGAGCAAGCAAGCCTCCTGCTCGCTTCAGCTGCGTGGCTGCCGGCTGCCATCTTGGTTGGTGGTTAATTTGCATATAGCCCTGATTAGCCAATGGGAAGTGTAGCGAAGGTACGGTCAATTACCCTTTTTGTCTTTTATTAGATAAGATGTAAAAAATGTTATAAAGCAGGTACTATAAAATACCAACTAGATAGAAAAATATTTAATGTGATCATATAATAAAATTTAATGAATTATTTGGGACATGGTCATCTAATAATGATATGAACATTTTTCTTTGTGTTTTCTGTATTTTTCAATGGCTCTATAATAGATTGTAACTTTTGCCAACAAAATCTAATTAATAAATGTTAATAAAATGTATCACTTTCAGTACATTTTAAGAAGCTATTGATTCATAATAATTTTCACTTTAAAATAATGTGTGCCACTATTTTGTTTTAACATGCACTCTTCAGGAATTAGAAACAACTATCTAAAAAATATTTGTTATCATTGAAAATTTCTCTGTGAAAATTAATTTTGACAAGTACTTTTCAGGTGATTTTGTGTAACTGATGCCATGATATAGGATGATATAAGGCTTTCCCTTGAGGAACCTATAGCTAGTAAGATTAAGAACTACTGTGCAGAAAAGGATAAACCTTAGATGGGAGAGAAGAGTTGATTTAAGTTTTACTTGGCATGGTATACTGACTAAAACCTCTAGGATGTCAACTCCCAATGTGGGATTGCATTTAACCTGTGTAAATGGGTATGTAATTTCTCTATATGAGGGTTAAAATGAAAGATCTATAATTCTAGCAATTTTATTTTTAGGTGCTGCCCTCCTTTCTACCCAGTGTTTAAAAGAAAGATACTGTTTTTGAAAATAATCTAATATTAGTCTTAAGAAGTTGCCTTCTTCTTTGAAGAACGAATATAGGCTTGCCATTAGTTTCTAGTATTCCAAAAGACATTTCTTCATAGATTTATGCTTATATTTATTGTCTACCTCTGTTTTTATGATTATATGACAATGGATGTTTCTCCAGAAATGTCCTGCTTTTGCTTAATTTTTGGTCACTAACTGCAGTTATCAACACTAATGAAGAAATTAAAGCAAATACTCTACAATTAGTTATACTTTACAATTAGTTATATTCTATAATTAGTTGTACTCTACAATTAGTTATAATAATATGTTCATTGATATATGTGCATACACTCATATGTATCACACCTACATTAAATAAACAATATAAGCTTCCAGTTAATAAAGTGTTAAATAAATAACATATATGATAGGGACTATTAGTGTCCTGAGAAGTTGAAGAGCAGTCTAAGGGGACTTTAAAGGCTATAGAAAGATAGTTTAGATATTAAATATTATTCCAGATTGCTGTTGTAAAAAGAGAATAAGCTGTGTAGTAAATCTATATTTAAAAATCTATTCTCAAAAATCACTGTTCCATGGCTTGTTCCAGAAGTGAGCTATATTGTCTAGGAGTAATTTACTCTAGGCATTACATGCATTCCTGAAAAGGTAGGTGAAGTGTAATTTGCTGAATTAAAATTATTTCCATAACATCTACAATTTAGAAAAATAACTCCAGGGCTGTTCTAGGAATTATATATGAATTTAAGAAAGAAGCCAATCTATTTCTATCATTAAAAAAGAATGAAAGTAAAGAACCCCATGATTAAACTTAACTATTTCTCCCTCCTCTTCATTGCTAAAGATTATGAAAGAATTGTCCCTGATTTTTAGCTATAGCCGACTGTTCCACTTATCCCCTCTCAAGCTAGAAAATTGTTTTATTTTCCCCTCTCTCCTATATTATCATTTTTTATTTAACAGTGGATTCTCCCATCAACCCACAAGTATGTGCTTATTACTCGCATTTTAGGGAAAATAAAACAAACAAACAAACCAAAAAACACACTCTACAGACCATTTCCCTTATTGCTACTACTCTGTTTCTCTCCTAAGAGTTTCCCATACACATTCTAATTTCCCCCCACTCATTTTCTTTTGTATCCTCTTCATCAGGCTTTTGCCTACACCATTTCACCAAAATTCCATTATCAAGATCACCAATTACCTCCATGTTGCAATCCAAAGGCTCATTCTTGGTCATCATTTTACCTGACTTACAGCAGCATTTGACAACATTGTCTATGCTCTCTTCCTTGATGCAATTTGTAACTTTATTTCCATGTTCTTCTTTACTGGTTTTTCCCCCTCTCACTGGCCAATCCTTCTTGGACTCTTTTGCTGGCTTATCTTTAGGGAAACCTACCTGTAAACATTCAAGTATTCCAAGGCTCATTCCTCGGACCATTCTCTTTTCCATCTCTATACATTGCCTATTATCTTATTCGAATAGTTCCATAGTTTTAAATATCATCAGTTCTCTGATCTTTGCTAGTTTATATATTTGGCTATAACCTCTATAGATAATTCTAGACCTTATCCCTAATTCTCTATTAAGCACTCTACTTAGGTATCTGCTATGTACCTCAAAACAAACAAGTAGAACAGAGTTCTTACAATTTCCCTTAAAACCTCTTTTCCCTCAGGTCTTAAATGTCCCAGCCATGGAAATGGTTGCCCTCTAGTTGTTTGTCTTTGATTTCTCTCCTCTGTCCTAGTCCAAATTTTATCTGTAAAACAATCTTACAACTCTACTTTCAACCTTCATTATGGGTGTGACAAGTTTTTAGCAGTTCTACTATGATGGTCCAAGGCACCATATCTCTTTCCTATTTAAGAAGCAATAGCCTCAGGGGCAAGATGGCTGCAGCATAACTGGGGGCGGCATGCCCTTGGTCCTAACCATGGATTGGATTTACAGCTAAAGTACTCTGCAGTCAGGTTGAAAAATAAGAGAAGTATAGCTGACTGGACATATTTTGTCTAAGGAGCTGAAACAATGTAAACACTGGTAAGAGAGGGGGAGCACCCCTGGATCTGGTGCTTGGCTGAGAGGCCCAAGTGATATTGGCTACAAAGCTCCCTTCCCTTGAGAGTGTAGACTCCCATCCCCACACAGACATCCCAAACCCCAAACAGCAGAGCCTGGAAGGATAGCCTGCCTAGCATAGGGCCACGGAATCTAGAGGAAATCTGTCTGCCTGGAAGGCTGGGTCAGTACCTTCCCAATGAGAAAGCATGACTACTGTGGGCAGCCTCAGTGGCAGACATTCATCCCAGGCTCTTCCTGCTGGAAAGGCTGTGCTGCAGTGTTTGGCTCCAAAAAAAAAAAAAAAAAAAAAAAAAAAAGGGCGAGCCTGAGGGAAAGGGCTCCACCCAGCAGGGACTTTGTGAGATCCTCTGCTTTCCTGAAAGGCATTGTGCACAGCCCCAGAAAGTGACTAAACTTGTGGCATGGGGACAGAGGAGAGGATTCTCACACCTCAAGGTGGGGTTGGAACCCCACCCACCACCTGAGGAGCAGATCCATCCTGTGGAGATGACAACAGGGCAGATTGCAGATTTTTGACCCACACTGAGGAAAGTTGGGAGCATGAGTGGAGCTGGGATTCTTGGCCCCAGCTTTATTGAGACCAGCAGTGCAGAGAAATCGGAGTCCTGTGCGGGACTCACTTTCTAACACCTTCTGCTTGGACATGTGGGGTAAGAGCACAGGGTTCTTGCAGAGCAGGGTTTTTTTGGATGGGTTCCCCCAGGAAATGAACAAATTCCTACAAACATACAATCTTTCGAAACTTAATGAATAAACTCAAAATAGATAAAGAACTTAATTGTAAGTTGTGAAACCATAAAAACCTTAGAAGAAAACATAGGCATCAAAATCTTAGACATATCACGTTGCAGAATCTTCACAGACACATCTCCTAGGGCAAGAAAATCAAAGGAAAAAGTTAACAAATATGACTACATCAAACTAAAAAGCTTCTACACAACAAAAGAAACCATCCTCAAAATGAAAAGGGAACCCACTGTATGGGAGAGCATTTTTTCCAGTGATACATTGGACAAGGGGTTAAATTGCAAAATACAATCAAACCTCATTTCTGGAATGTCTCCCATCAATTAGATTCTCGACCAAGTTGTTCATATAAAAAAATGTCTGGGTTGTAGAACCAAACTTCCGTTTTCAACCTGAAAACCTTTTCATGCTAATACCTCAGCATGACAAAAAGCATCTCTCAGGCAATAAACAAAGGAGAGAATGCTTTTGTTGCTGGCTAAATCAATGATTAGCACAATTTTAAAACATAAGGAGGCCATCAAGAGTGCTAAGGTTATGAAATAAACAAGGATCATAGGCAATTGAAGAGGTAGGAAAACTGTGTTTATTTGGATGAAGGAAAAGCAGTTAGCCAGTGACAACATTTTGGAGGCAGTGATATCTGAACAAGCAAAGATGCTGCATACTGATCTCAAAGACATCCCTGGAATGAGTGCTGAAAGTAATCCTTTAAGGCTAGTAGGGGGTGGTTCAATAAATTTAAGAAAAGAAGTGTTTACTTATACATTTAATAGTACATTACACATGTACTATATATAAGAAAGGTTAAAACAGGGAGTCATTTGGGGATCTGGAATGAATTAGTTCAATCTACATTATTTCTAATGAGGGAAAAACGGCTCCATTTTCAAATAAATCACTTCTTAAGCAGCCTTCTGGAATGAATTAAATTAGAGAACCAAAGTTCCACTATATATAAAGTACTCATACAACTCAACAAAAGGAAGATAATCCAATTTAAAAATAGACAAAGAACCTAAATAGACACTTCTCCAAAGTGGACATACAGAAGGCCAAGAGATGTGTGAAAAAATGCACAAAGTCACTAATCAGAGAGATACAAATTAAAACAACAATGAGGTATCACCTCACACCTGCAAGAATGGCTACGTCAGCAAATCAACAGGTGACAAGTGCTGGTGAGGATGTGAAGAAATGGGAACTCTAGTACACTGCTGGCAGAAATGCAGACTGGTACAGCCACGATAAAAAACAGTATGAAGTTTCCTCAAAAAATTAAAAATGAAACTCTCACTTGATCCAGTGATCCCACTTCTAGGAATACATCTTGAGAATTCAGAAACACCAATCAGAAAGCATATATCCACCCCTATGTTCAAAGCAGTGCTATTTAGAATAACTAAGATATGAAAACAGCCCAAGTGCCCATCAGTAGAGGAGTGGATAAAAAAGCTGTGATACATTTACACAATGGAATACTACACAGCTATGAAGAAGAAGGATCTCTTACCCATTGAGACAGCATGGAGGGACCTGGAGAATATTATGCTAAGTGAAATAAGCCAGTCAGAGAAAGACAAGTATCAATGACCTTACTTATATCTGGAATCTAATAAACAAAATAAGCTGATGAACAAAATAGATTCAGAGATAGGAAAGCATGGAACAGATTGACAAATCGCAGAGGGAAGAGGGCAAGGGGATGGAAAGAGACTGACCAAAGAAATTATATGCATACTAGAGGCCCGGTGCATGAAATTCGTGCACAGGAGTCAGGGGGGCCCTTCAGTCTGGCCTGTACCCTCTCCAATCTGGGACACCTCGGGGAATGTCTGACCGTCGGTTTGTGCCCACACTTTTAACAGTTGACAGCTCCATTGTTGTTTCTTTCTTTTCATGCTTAAACCCATTGGAATTAGTAGGTATTTAAAGTGTGTATACATTTTGAGGGGGGCACCCTGTATATCTCTAGTTAGTGGTGAAAGGAACCAATGGTAGATTTGGAACCCCCAGACAGGGAACCTCACTCACTCCCCTCATGTCTCCCCACTCCACTTTCCACCTTCGCGGGCAGCAGGAGAATCAATGTTTTCTCTCATTAACTCAGAAAAGCACGTTCTGTCACCCGCTGCCTGGCAGGAGTGTGCTAGGCCCCAAATGAGCAAGGCTCAGTCAGGGCAGCCTTCGCTAATGGGTGCTGGCACACAAAGTACACATTCCTCCTCTGCAGTCGCCCCAACTATCCCACCGTTTCACGGAAAGGACGGAACTCCTCACCTCCTCTGGGTTCGTGATCTTGAATGCCGACTGAAGGCACCTCAGGGAGGGCTTCCCGCACCCACCAGGTGTATCTATCTGCACCTGCATTAGCCCCACGGAGGTGATCTCATCACTGCACTGGCCTCTGCAGGAACAGGGCATCACCACTCTTCCCTCTCACTGTCATCTCACAGGCGCCCACCCTCAGCACCCAGAACACCCAGACACTCTCCAAAGGACACGAGCTTGTTGGAGGGGACATGCACACATCCTGTGGGGGCTGTAGGCATGCTGGGGTTGATGGAAGTGTGGTGGAGGGACAGGGGACAACTTGTGCATGCCATGGTCCGGGACTGTTGCAGGCACGTGTGGGTGACAGCACACTGGGGGATGTTCGCACACCACAGGAGGAGGAGAGGATGCGCGCACTGGAGGCCTGTGGTTTGCTCATCTGCAAACCCCTGTGGCATGGCCAGGAGGATGTCAATCTGGCCTGCCATGGTGGCTGTCCCTGTGATCGCGCACATTCTGGGCCAGGAGGCGGGACTTCTGCAGCCACCCCTGGGCACTGATGGCCTGAAGGCGGTACTTCAGCTTGGCCCGCAGGCTCTGCTTGGCATGCTCACAGCTGCCACCACCACCTTGTGGGGAGTACAGGCTGCCCTCCGCGGGCCTGTCTCCCCTGCCTAGAGGCTCTCTGTGCATGCTGCCCACTGGCCCGGAGCGGCCGGGGCAGGGCAGAATGCCTGATTTCAAAGCCAGGTGTCCCGCCTCACCCCTGGCTGCTCGGCGCCTGCATGTGTAGGCCCGGAGCGGCCGGAGGATGGGAACACCCGCCTCCCAGCCACTTGGCACCTATGCGCGTGAGCAATGCCCACAGGCCCACCATCTTTGTTGGGTTAATTTGCATATTCCTGATTGGCTGTAGGTGTCGCAGAGGGATGGTCAATTTACATATTTGTCTATTATTAGTATAGATTAGAGGCCTGATGCATGAAATTCATGCAAGCATAGGCCTTTGCAGCCCCAGCTGCTGCTTGCACCCACCTTGGCCTGGTGCTGTGCATGTCAGCCACCCCCCCTGCCCCCATTCCCCGGTTCCACAGAGCCCCCTGATCAATCGCCCCACAGAGGGTGGCCTGGACCTCCTGATTGATCACCCTGCCAGCCTGTGGCCCCTTGATTGATCACCCAGCCAACCTGTGGTCCCCCCACCTAGGCTGGGGAGGGGGGCACACCTTGAGGTCCCCTGTCAAGCCCCACAGGTGGGTGGCATGGCATGAGGTCCCCCATCAAGCCCTGCATGGCAGGAGGCATGGCCTCAGGTCCTCCAGCCTGGCACCAGGATGGGAGGCATGGCCTGAGGTCCCCTGTCAAGCCCCACTGGGCAGGGGAGCATGACCTGAGGTCCCCTGTCAAGCCCTGCTGGCGGGGGGCGTGGCTTCAGGTACCACGGCCCAGCGCTGGGGCATGGGGCATGGCCTCAGGTTCCCCAGCCTGGCACTGGGGCAGGAGGTGTGGCCTGAGGTCCCCCAGCCTGGCACCGGGGTGGGGGGATGCGGCCTAAGGTCCCCTATTAAGCCCTACCAGGCAGGGGGCACAGCCTCAGGTCCCCTGCCCCGGCCCAGCGCCACGCAGCCTCAGGTCCCTGCTAATTGCTTGTTAAGGCTAGTTAAGGGAACTCGCCCTCCGCTGCGGGCACAGCCATCTTGTGTTACAGAATCCCTGCCTCCACTGTGGGTGCCGCCATCTTGTTATGGCATGACAGTTAATTTGCATATCCCCTCTTTATTAGTTATGCTATGCATAATCCATGAACACAGACAATAATGTGGCAGAGGCTTGTGGTGGGGCGGAGACCTGGAGGAGGGGGAACAATGGGGAAAATGTGGGACATTTGTAATACTGTCAATAATAAGGATAGAGAGAACCAAGATGGCGGCATAGGTTAACGCCGGAGTTTGCTGCTTTCAACAACTACTTCAAAAGTGAAACCAAAAAACGGAAGGGACATCACCCAGAACCACAGGAACGCTGGCTGAGTGGAAGTCCTACAACTAGGAGGAAAGAGAAACGCATACGGACACTCAGAGGAGGCGCAGTGCTGAAGTCAAATTCTGAGGTGCGGAGTGCGCTGAGCGGGCTGGCGGCGGAGGGCGCGGTTGGCGTTTTCAATCGGGAGGGAGTTGCAGACTCTGAGCTCCAGATCCGGGCGAGTCTTTAGGGACCCAGACTCAAACGGGAGAAGCGGGACTGTCTGGCTTCGGTCAGAGCGAGTGAAGCTTTCTCTCTGAGCTTTGCAGCGGGTGCTGGGACTCAGAGAGACAGAGCCCCTGGGGACAGGACTGAGAGCCGCCATAACTGCTCTTTCCGGCCCACCCTGTTGATCCTGTGCCACCCGCCCCGACCAAGCCCTGCACACAGGCATTTGCCGGATAGCCTCAGGCAAACGCCAGATTAGCACCTCCCTAGAGGACAGAAGTTCTCTCACTGCTGACACAGCTGATTCTCATAGCCACTTGGCCTGGAGGTCAAACCCTCCCTGGAATTAGCTACAACAATCAAGATTTAACTATAAGACTGCGAACAAAGACCACTAGGGGGTGCACCAAGGAAGCATAACAAAATGCGGAGACAAAGAAACAGGACAAAATTGTCAATGGAAGATATAGAGTTCAGAACCACACTTTTAAGGTCTCTCAAGAACTGTTTAGAAGCCGCCGATAAACTTAATGAGATCTACAAGAAAACTAATAAGACCCTCGATCTTATATTGGGGAACCAACTAGAAATTAAGCATACACGGACTGAAATAACGAATATTATACAGACTCCCGACAGCAGACCAGAGGAGCGCAAGAATCAAGTCAATGATTTGAAATGCGAAGAAGCAAAAAACACCCAACCGGAAAAGCAAAATGAAAAAAGAATCCAAAAATGCGAGGATAGTGTAAGGAGCCTCTGGGACAGCTTCAAGCATACCAACATCAGAATTATAGGGGTGCCAGAAGATGAGAGAGAGCAAGATATTGAAAACCTATTTGAAGAAATAATGACAGAAAACTTCCCCCACCTGGTGAAAGAAATGGACTTACAGGTCCAAGAAGCGCGGAGAACCCCAAACAAAAGGAATCCAAAGAGGACCACACCAAGACACATCATAATTAAAATGCCAAGAGCAAAAGATAAAGAGAGAATCTTAAAAACAGCAAGAGAAAGAAACTCAGTTACCTACAAGGGAATACCCATACGACTGTCAGCTGATTTCTCAACAGAAACTTTGCAGGCCAGAAGGGAGTGGCAAGAAATATTCAAAGTGATGAATACTAAGAACCTACAACCAAGATTACTTTATCCAGCAAAGCTATCATTCAGAACTGAAGGTCAGATAAAGAGCTTCACAGATAAGGAAAAGCTAAAGGAGTTCATCACCACCAAACCAGGATTATATGAAATGCTGAAAGGTATCCTTTAAGAAGGGGAAGAGGAAGAAAAAGGTAAAGATACAAATTATGAACAACAAATATGCATCTATCAACAAGTGAATCTAAGAATCAAGTGAATAAATAATCTGATGAACAGAATGAACTGTTGATTATAATAGAATCAGGGACATAGAAAGGGAATGGACTGACTATTCCTGGGGGGGAAAGGGGTGTGGGAGATGCGGGAAGAGACTGGACAAAAATCGTGCACCTATGGATGAGGACAGTGGGTGGGGAGTGAGGGCGGAGGGTGGGGCGGGAACTGGGAGGAGGGGAGTTATGGGGGGAAAAAAAGAGGAACAAATGTAATAATCTGAACAATAAAGATTTAATTAAAAAAAATAATAATAAGGATAAAAAATAAAAATAAATAAATATACTTAAGGAAAAAAAGCAATAGCCTCCCAATTGACATCCCTACTTCTCCTCTCGTACTTCTCCATCCCAACTATACTCAGCACAGCAGCCAAAGTCATCACAAATCCGCTCATGTTACCTCTCTGTTCAACCTCCAAAATATTTTCTGTTCACTCAAAGAAAATGGGGGCTGGCTAGAAGTGGTCAATGAGGGAAAAAATGGGACATCTGTACTACTTTCAAAAATAAAGATAAATTAAAAGAAGAGAAAAAACCAGTCTTCGAAAGGCCCTGCAGCTTAACATGATCTGCTCTTCCTCCCTGTTATCTCTCTGACTGTACCTCCTGCCACTCTCCCTGCTGCTTACTCCATTTTGACTTCACCATTTCTTCCTGCTCCTTTAACACACTAATTAGACTCCCAGGTCAGAGCCTTTGCACCTGCTTTCCCTCTGTCTGAAATGTTTTTTTCTCAGAAATCAAAGTGGCTTACTCCCTTATATTCTTCTCTTAGTCATATGGCATATCCTCAGTGAAGCTTTTTTGGCCATTCTAACCAAAATTACAAACTCCAGCCCAATATTTCTTTTACTCCTTACATACTTTAATAAAAATGTCTATCATTTACTCCAATCTATTCAACACAATGACAGAGATTTTAGGCTGCTTGTTCCCATCATTAAATCACTAACTCATTTGTATATTTGTTTAAAATCACACAATGAGTTGAGCATTAGGATTCCAAATATAAAAAAGACATAATCCTCAAAACTTTACACTATACTAAAAAAGTAAACAAATAAACACCAAGGTGCATAATCTTAATTCCGGCACATTGCCTCTAGTGTGAGATCTTTACCTCACTAAATTTTCCAAAATAGAGGTTAATATTTTTATGAGTTGATGTTATTTTTGTAATTTAAATCTTTTTGTTAGAAATTCTCTTGTAAAGAATAAGCATTCTGGAGTTCAATCACAGACTATTGTAATTGTATAGACTATTTATACAGTTATCTTATAAAGCTAAAGAATTTGCCAACAAGAAATAATGTCTTAATAAGACTAATGATACTCATTATTTACTAGAGGCCCATGGAAGAAATTCGTGCACTGGGGGTGGGGTGGGGGGGGAGAGGGGGTTATCCCTCAGCACAACCTGTGCCCTCTCCAATTTGGAACCCCTCAGGGGATGTCCAACCGCTGGTTTAGGCCCAATTCTGCCCAATTCTGCAGGGTTTGGGCCTAAACCAGCAGTTGGACATCCCTCTCACAATCCAGGACCACTGGCTCCTAACCGCTAGCCTGCCTGCCAGCCTGATCACCCCCTAACCACTCCCCTGCCAGCTTGATTGACACCTAACTGCTCCCCTGCCAGCATGATTGCCCCCAAATGTCCTCCCCTGCAGGCCTGGTCCCCCTGCCCCAACTGCCCTCCCCTGCTGGCGTGATTTCTCACAACTACCCTCCCCTGCCAGCCATCTTGTGGTGGCCATCTTTGACCACATGGGGGCGGCCATCTTTGACCACATGGGGGTGGCCATCTTGTGTGGTGGCATGAGGGTCAATTTGCATATTACCTCTTTATTATATAGGATTGAATATTATCTACCAGATATCATGCTAAACACTTTGCATGCATTATTGCATGTAATATTTATAACAACACCATCAGTTGGATATTACTGTTGTCTCACTTTTATAGATAAAGAAAACTGAGGCTCAGGGAGTAATTTTCTGAAGGTTACACAGATGTAAGTGGTGGACCTTCCAGTCACACCAAGGTCTGTCTTATTAATTAAGCCCAGGTTCTTGATAAATGAATATGTTACACTTGCCCATAGTATTTCATAAATAATTCATAGAGTGGAAGCTGAAATACTTTCTCTGATTCTTAATCCAATGCTTTTACACAGAAAATTACTAGTTTTGTTTCAAAAGTTTTTTTCTATGTTGTTTTTAATCTATGGTGGGTATTATAGTGTCCTAAAATTCACGCAAGATTTGCAATTCAATTCAATTGCAAATCTTGCGTGAATTATGGGACACCTTTAGTAAACTGTATCTGAGGATGTGGGAGTATTGACAAATACAGATATATTAAGTCCTACATGAAAACAACTATGTTAGTAGTTATACTATAGCCATCACTATTATTTATTTATTTATTTATTTATTTATTTATTTATTTATTTATTTATTTATAATTTGCACCTGAGGATATGTGTGTTTTTTAAATTTATTTTTACAGAGAGAGGGGGAGAGAGAGAAATATCAATGTGAGAGAGAAACATCAATTGGTTGTCTCCTGTACATGCCCTGACTGGGAATTGGACCTGTAACATTTTGGTGTACTGGATGACACTCCAACCAACTGTGCCACCTGCCAGGACCCTTTTTTCACTTACTTTTTAATGATTTATAATTAAGAGAGAAAATTTAAATGGTGTCACATCTATTTTTTTTTAATTCTCACCAGAGTGAGGATATTTTTTCCATTGATTTTTAGAGAGAGTGGAAGGGAAGTGGAAGGAGGAGACAAGGAGAGAGAGACAGTGGAGAGAGAGAAACATGGTTGCCTCCCACACACTCCCCAGTTTGGGGCAGGGATTATACCTGCAACCCAGGTACATGCCCTCTATGGGAAATTGAACCCAAGAGCTTTCTGTGCCTAGGTCGATACTCTAACCACTTAGCCACACCCACAAGGGCTGGAGTTACATCTTTATAACAATGTCAATAGTCTCTTTTGTTTATGTCATTAAACCAACATTCTGCAGGAGAGCAAGCCATCTTAAACAGTTCAATAGTGCAAGAGCAATGAAGTAGCTCCATGAGGTCAATTGATATTGTACATGACTGTTTACATGCAAACACACACTGTAATCGTAGAGCAGTTTGCTATAGCCAGAGAAAATGATTGTAAAAGTGTTTTCTTTCCTTGCATCACTCAGAGAATTGTTTACTCTTCTTAATGACAGAACGATTTGTGTATTTTTGCAATCGCAGTAGGTAGCTGTAGATAGCACTGTGATAATGCCAATAGAAGCACAGTATGGTAATGTAAAATTAATGAGCGAAATGGCAATCTTCTTTTTAGGCAAATTACACTTTATAATACAGAGCACCCACTCAATTAGTCTGTTCTCAGGACCAGAAAATGTGGGTATTGCTGTGAAGTATGTATCTGAAGATGTGGGAGCAACTAAGAAAGATGGTTGCTATTAATAGATAATATACAATGGTTGCTTATCCTATATAATAAAAGAGAAACATGCAAATTAACCATCACTGTCACTCTGCCACTCCGCTACACCCACCAGCCAATCAGAGAGATTATGCAAATTAACCCAACAAAGATGGCAGTTAATTTGCATGCACAGGCTCAGAGCGAAGACTGAAGATAACTGAAGATGGTGGCAGTCACAGAGCTGGAGCGAGCAGGAGGCTTGGGTTGCTTCTGGTGACGGAGGAAGCTAAGCTTCCCACCGGCCCTGAACTCTGCTCAAGGAGGGGCTGGGGGCTTGGGCTCTGCTCAAGGAGCTGGGGGAAAAAAATAAAAAGGAGGGGCTAGGAGCAGTCAGAGTGGAGAAGCCAAGCCTCACTGCTGCGGCCGGACCAAAGGCCTGGGTCCCGGGTGCCAGAGAAAAACCGGTGCCGGCAGCCAGGGGAAGTAAGGCCTATTGCGTGAATCTTCGTGCAACAGGCCACTAGTCCTATATAATAAAAGCCTAGGTGGCATCACACCCTCGCATGACCCCCTTGTGAGACACCCTCGTGTGACTCCCTTGTGAGATGCTCTCGGGCAACATTGCCACAAGATGGGCACCACAAGATGGCTGCCAGAAGATGGCCACTACAAGATGGCCACGTGCACAGTGGAGGCGGGGCTCAGTGGCTGCTCCACGCAGTGAGGTCTGGGGTTCCCATGGCTCTGCATGGCACAAAGGAGGCTGGTCCCAACAGAGGAGGCAGGTCTTGGCAGGGGAGGGCAGTTGTGGGCAATCAGACTGGCAGGGGAGGGCAGTTGGGGATGATCAGGCCCCCTCAGGGAAGGGCAGTTGGGGACAATCAGGCCGGCAGGAGAGTGGTTAGGGGGCGATCAGGCTGGCAGGCAGAAGTGGTTGGGGCAATCAGGCAGCACGCAGGCGAGCAGTTAGGAGCCAGTGGTCCCAGATTGTAAGAGGGATGTCCAACTGCTGGCTTAGGCCAGACCCCTGCGGAATTGGGCCTAACCCAGCAGTCAGACATCCCCTGAGGGGTTCCAGATTGGAGAGGGTGCAGGCCGGGTTGAGGAACACCCCCCACCCATGCACGAATTTCATGACTGAGCCTCTAGTAATATATAAATAAGTAAACACTAACAATATGCATTTACTCTTTTTGAATTTATTTGTTGATTCTTTCATATTGTCAACAACATAATTGAAACTTAACTGACTTGTAGTTAATAAAGTAACTAAAGTAAGTAAACAAGTATGTGAATCCCACCCCAAGTTTTCCTGCTTTCCATAAATGGTATATATTCAATATATCAGCAAAATACATAAAGATCTAGCCTTGCTTACCAGAGTAATTATCACTTTCATCATTGAGGCTGAGACTCTGATTTCCATGCCTAGTGTTGATATAAATCTCTTAATGAATACTAAAAAAATTGTATGGTGAGGGAAAAGTACTGAACTTATATGCATCATTCTCTGAACTCCATTATGCACTTGAGAAACTGATAACCAGACATCTCTTAATAGATTGTACTTTTAATTCATCCAACTTTTAGGGGAAATATATGTGTATTGTTTACAGAATTAATTTGTTCATCTAAAAATGTGCATCTAGTGCTTACTCTTTGTGAGTCACTTGTTATTGACACAAAGAGAAGACCCTCAGAATGGAGGCTGATGTCAAGTGAAGGAAGAGATAGCAAAGCCAGCAGGAGGCATCACTGGACAACTGAGATAATACTCTATATACAATCATGGATTTGTTTTTCTTAATTAAGCATGATATTATAAACATTTTTCTTATCTTAACATAAATGTATTCGCTTTTTTTTTTCTCACGAGAAGGGAAATTAGGTCAGGTTACGTATCTGAGAAATTCTGAAGTAGTGAGGGAAAGATGGAGGTTGAGGGCTTTTGAGGGAAGAGAGATAGAACTTATCAAACAAACTCTCAGCAGACCTGGGAGGGGACTCCATAAACCCAGAGGCAACAGAGAGTCTAGCAGCCTACCCTCGAAGACACAATAGCCAACTGGGGACAAAAAGTGGTCCACTTTTTCCCTTGTTTTTCTTCCTCATCCTTTCTTCTTCATCATTTTGCTCATTTTATTCAAGCTCTATTCATTAAGAGTTTTGACTGCTGATAAAAAGATTGCCACAGAAGTTTTAGGTCCAGAGTCATCCCAGATTCCATTCAAAGGCATCAGCTGCATCAGCTTAGTTTGCTGCTGTACGAGCCTGGTGGTTAGGGGAATGGAGAGTAGGAGGGATCCAACAAAGTTGTTTAGGAGAATTAGTGGAACTTAGTGAATAATAATTATTGCCAATAATTAGATATGGAGGGAAAAAGGAAAGTAAGGAACAACACTAACTCCATGATTTTGTGTCTGGGTGACCAGGACAATTTCAAAAGAAGAAACTAATTTGTTTATGGAACCTTAACTAAAGCTCATTTAGTCCAACCTCATTTCCAGTGTTCAGATCCCCTCTATATCATCTTACCAAGGGAAGGTTCAATATAAGAATGGACATCTTTAATAATAGGGAACGTTCTATCTCCTCTAACAGTGTAATCTACTTTAGGCATTTCATGTCAGATTTCTTGAGTTCATGGTGAAAAGAGGTTTAGATTATTGAAAATACAGAATTTTAAGTCAGTAGAGAGATCAGATTTAGAGCCAAGGAGATGAGCTGATGTTATGACAAGGAGCAAGGAGGAACAGTCAATGGTAGAGAGAGAGAAGTGATGAGTAGAGAACCATGACTGGTGTTTGGAAGACAGGGGAGTGGGAGAGAACCACAATGGAGAAAGAGGATAAAGGAGGAAAACATTAATTACATATGGCAGTTTCATGGAATTAAGGAAAAGAGAGTTTCAAAAGAGGGTGAATAATGGCAAAAGCAGCAGAGGACAAGCAGAAAGAACAAGATCAGGAATGTCCTTCCATATTCTTCTGGATCAGATCTTCATAGTATGACTTGATTATTTTGTTATAAGTCATTTCCTGGAATATTAGAGCTTAGACTATTTAAAGTTAAGGATAAAATCATTCTAAATTTAAATATAAATAGCTTATTCTTTTAAAATTGTTTGAGACTTGTGCATGAACCTGGTTTATTACACAGCATACCCTCTTTCTTTTTAAAGGTGAACATTTTAATATTAAAATCAGGGAACTCTGAGATAGTGTGTATATTGTATCCAATAGAACAAAATTGAAATTTTGAGTATATTGTGTATGTTTTTGTATGAATGCTTCCTCAAGTACTTTTTTACTGTTTTAATGGACTCCATGGTGACGTAGTTTAAGATACAAATGTACTATTGGGAAAGATGTTTCAAGCCTGTCATAGGTTGTCATTGTATGTTGATGATGATTTCATTTTAATCCATTCTGGTCATTTCTCCATATCATAGAATCACTGACCATGAAATTTGGCAGAAGTGACAATTTTGTTCAGTGTAGGGCTAGCACTACCAGGATACAGGATATTACAGAACATAAGTAAAATGTTTTATCGCTGCTGCCTGGAAAGTTCTGTGGTATGTGAGGTTACTTTCTACAACTTATTAGCTAACCTGTGAACATAATAATCATGTCTAAAGCATTTATTTTACTTATATGTATAAACATGCTGTTGAATAGCAGGGGTTCAAGAAACTATTCCTCAGGAGAAAAAATTCACTTCAGGGACCTTGCTATAAAGCCTTGAAATTCACACATTATTTGCATTTTGAGGGTCCAGTTAAAGTATTGACTCATAAATATGCTGATCTGGTTAATTAACGCAACACACTACATTCCTTCCCTTCCATGAGAGGGATGGAGGGTCAAGACAGTTTGATGAAAACGATGTTTGGGAAAGTCCAGGGTCTGGGATGTTGTTGGGAAGGGTATGCTGTGGGCACCAATGTGAGAGTATAGGGGAATCTGAAGACAGTCAGGACACCAATTCCTGGGGACTGGTGAGCACTCAAAGACAGCAGACAGAGTTTCTTTACTTCTGTCTGGAGAAAATTTCAGATACCTTAAATAGCCAGAAAAAAGCATAAAGTTAAGGCTGAGCACAGGAGCCTCCTCTGTGACATTGCTTCCAGGGAAGCACAAAGGATACTGTTGCAATCAGCATACTCCTTAGCTTCCCTTTTCATTTGATTAAATGGGCTTATCTCTAGTACTCAGGAGGATCACTAAGAATCCACTCTCCTGAGCCTACAGGACACCATAATAGGGGCAAGCTTTGGAGAAGTCAGACCAGAATTAAAAATACAATAGCTATCACTTTTAAATTTGTACAATTTGGGAACATTGCTAGCATTCTTTCAGTTGCTTTCATCTATTAAATTGACATATCTTCCTCAGAATGCTGTTACAAGAATAAAATGCAATAGCTGGCATTAAATACAACCATCCCATATGATGCCTGATGCCAATCAATGTTCTTTTCTTGCTTCTTGGCCAAAACTACCTTTCATACTAACAGGGTGGAGGACGTGAGGAGGCTGTTCCCTTCAAAGACCTCCTCCTGGGCTGCTTTGTGTGTGTGTTTCTTGAGGTTCCAGCTCCATCTGAGCAGTGCTCCCTCTGCCAGAGGCAAGGTGGGCTTCACACGTGTATGTCCTGAGAAGAGCCCTAGGCTTGGTTTAATGTTCCATTGTTGCCACCTGGAAATGCTTAATAACTTTTGAAATAGGGTCCTGGTGTTTCATTTGGTTTGGACCCCACAAATTAAGTGCTGGTTAGAGGATGTTCAGTTGGTAGCCAGGGCACTTTTCCCCTCCACTTTTCAAAGAGAAGAACAACTAGGACAGTGGTTCTCAACCTTCCTAATGCTGTGACCCTTTAATACAGCTCCTCATGTTGTGGTGACCCCCAACCATAAAATTATTTTTGTTACTACTTCATAACTGTAATTTTGCTACTGTTATGAATCGTAATGTAAATATCTGATATGCGGGATGTATTTTCATTGTTACAAATTGAAAATAATTAAAGCATAGTGATTAATCACAAAAACAGTATGTAATTATATATGTGTTTTCCGATGGTCTTAGGCGACCCCTGTGAAAGGGTCGTTCGACCCCCAAAGGGGTCGCGACCCACAGGTTGGCGACCCACAGGTTGGCGACCCACAGGTTGAGAACCGCTGAACTAGGAGGTGGTGACTAGGCCAGCTTCCTGCTGTGGGAAAAGTGAGGGAGAAGAATAAGAAAGACTCTTGGAAAATTCTTTTCTGGTGTGAAAGAATAAGAAAAAATAATGGGAGGAACCAAGATGGTGGCATAAGGTATACACTTGTATGTGCTGCCTCCTACAACCACACCAAAACTACAACTAAAAGACAAAATGGCTATCATCCAGAACCACGTGAAAGTTGGCTGAGTGGAAGTTCTACAATTAGAAGGAAAGAGGAAAGTGCATTGAGACTGGGTAGGAGGTGCGGAGGCGCCAAGAGTGGAGGTACGGAGGCGCGTGAAATGGGCTGGCAACTGAGTGCGCTGTTTTTTTCAATTGGAAGGGAGATATAAGCTCCTGACTGCTCTGAACTCCAGTTTCTGGCGAGACTCTGGGGACCCAGACTCCTACGGGGAGAAACTGGACTGTTTGTCATCAGGTCGGAAAGCAAGGGTGGCTTTCTCGCAGAGGTGCTTACAGGGATCATTGTTACTGTGTGGGGGCATGGGATGTGGGGACATGGAGACGCGGAAACCTGGAGACGCAGAGACATGGAGACGAGGAGAGGGCTGACTGGCAGCCATCTCTGTTTGCTCCACCCTGGTGATTCCCTGAGACCCCGCCCCACCCAATTTACAACCCCACCCAAGCTGTGCACAACGGCTTATGCATATGAATGGTCTGTCCTTTCGCAGCCTAACCTAACAAACTGCAGCTGGGTCAGAGAGCTCCAAAACTTCCAAACCCTGAACAAAGAGGAGAAATCTGCAGATCTCGTTGTAGCTCCTGCTGGGTGGCCTCAGGCAGTGGCTGACATTGCACCTCCTTGGAGATCCAGGAGCCAGTGTACCCAGTGGTCAAATACCAGATTTCAACTCCTCACATCCATAAGTGACACACTCAAGAGGCAGACTCAGTGAACACCAAAGCCCCACTGAAGCAAGTCCTGCCCCATAGGGGTGTCTCCTTGCCTAAGAGTGCCATTTCCAGCACTGCAAAAGCTGCTTCTTCCCTTGTGAAAGCTTCTATATCTGTCACCAATGCTAAAAATTGTGAGGTACGAAAACCTGAGCGACTTCAAAAAACTCCTGCTAGTCCTTTGAAAACAGAGGTATGGAAAACAATCGGGAAATCAGCCGAATCCCAGACAGTTCAGCCCAAAGAAGAAGTAAATAGAGAAACTTGTCTGCAGTCTCACTCTAAAGACAAATCTACAACACCAGGAGCAGGAGTCAAGCCGTTTCTGGAGCACTTCGGAGAGTGCTGTCTAGAACACAGCAAAGACAGCCCCACGCAGAGCATGTCCCACAGGACCCCCGTGGTCACTCCAAACACCAAGGCCATCCAGGAAAGACTGTTAAAGCAAAACACATCTTCATCTATGACCCATGTAGCGCAGCAGCTCAAGCAGAACGTGAAAAAGAACTAGCATGTCTTCGTGGCCGATTTGACAAGGGCAATTTATGGAGTAAAGAAAAAGGCAAAAACTCAAGAAACAAACAACTAGAAACCAAACAGGAAATTCACTCTCAGAACACTCCCCTCAGAAAACATCAAGTTGTTTCAAATATCCTGTCATGTCCAGAAACAGAAAAGGAAAAGGTGGCAGGAAAGCCCCCCAGCCCAGAGCCTGCAGGTTTCACTGAATGTGAAATGACGAAGTCTAGCCCTTTGAAAATAACATTGTTTTTAGAAGAGGGAAAGTCTTTAAAAGTAACATCAGACCCAAAGGTTGAGCAGCAGACCACAGTGGTATGTGAAACTGAGATGAGCATGGATGACATCAATAGTTCAAAAGTGACTAATGACATCTTCAGTGATGTCCTGCAGGAAGGCGAGCTGGATGTGGCCAGGAGCCCAGAGCAGATGGGCCAGGCAGGAGCCTAGAGCAGGGAGGACCAGGAGGATGCCCTGAATATCTCCTCAATGTCGCTGCTTGCTCAGCTGGCACACAGTTGGCTTGTAAGTCCAGAGAGTTTTGCTTCCTCTCCTAGATTGGAACTGAAGGGCAGTAGCATACATGAGAGTCCCAGATCAGGAAAGTTCCAGTGAACCTGTGTCCCGCGGGCCGAGTCTGGTGATAGCATTGGTTCTGAGGACCGTGAGGACTGTGACCTTCTTTACAGCACTGATGCGTACAGATCTCAGAAAATCAAAGAAACAGACTGTCCTTCAATTAAGCAGATTGCTCGGAAGGTGCTACTTCAAAATTAGAAGGAAAAAAGAATGCTGAAGAAAAGAGTGTCTTTTCTTGTCAGGTGAACATCAAGCAGAAAATGCAGGAACTCAACAATGAAATCAACCTGCAGCAGTCGGTGACCTACCAAGCCAGCCAGGCCCTGAACTGCTGTGTGGACGAGGAGCACGGGAAGGGGTCCCTGGAAGAAGCCGAGGCAGAAAGACTGCTTCTGATCACAACTGAGAAGAGAACACTTTTGATGGATGATCTGAATAAACTGAAGAGTGAAGGACCTCAGAGGAAGAATAAGACTGGTCTCCTCTCCCAAAGTGAATTTGTCCCGTCCAAAGAGTCAGTCACTTTGTCAAAAATCCGTTTGCCTCTCAAGGCAGATTTTGCCTGCAGCACAGTTCAGAAACCAGATGCAGCAAGTTACTCCTTCCTCTTCATACTGAAGGCAGGAGCCAAGAGCATAGTGGCCACCCCGCTGGCAAGCACGGCCACTTCTCTGAATGGTGATGCCCTGATGTTCTCCACCACGTACACTCTGAAAGATGTGTCCAATGACTTTGAAATCAGTATTGAAGTTTACAGCTTGGTGCAAAAGAAAGATCCCTCAGTGCCAGATAAGAAGAAAAAGGCATACAAATCCAAGGCTATCACTCCAAAGCAATTTCTCACATCTATAACTACAAAAAGCACCCTTCATTCTTCAGTGATGGCCAGCCTGGGCAGTCTCCATGCTGTGTGCACCAGAAACTTTATCCTTGTTGGATCTTACACGCTGTCCTTGTCTTCAGTTGGAAACACTAAGTTTGCTGTGGACAAGATAAATTATGATGTAAAAGAGCGAGAGCTACTGGGATATTTGTTCCAGGAAAAGGTGCCCTTTTTATCTCTTTTGGAAGGTCATATTCGTTTAAAAATAAAATGTCCATTGAATTCAAGTGTTGAAGAAAAAGGTTTTCTAACCATATTTGAAGATGTGAGTGGGTTTGGTACCTGGCATCAAAAATGGTATATTCTGTCTGGAAACTGTATCTCTTACTGGACGTACCCCGATGATAAGAAACGGAAGAATCCCATAGGAAGGATAAATCTGGCCAATTGTACCAGTCATCAGATAGAACCAGCCAACAGAGAATTTTGCACAAGATGCAACACTTTTGAATTAATTACTGTCCGACCACAAAGAGAAGATGACCGATAGATGCTTGTCAGCCAGTGCAGGGACACACTGTGTCACCAAGCACTGGCTGTCTGCAGACATCAAGGAAGAGCGGGACCTCTGGATGCAGAAGCTCAATCAAGTCCTTGTGGACATTTGCCTCTGGCAGCCTGACGCTTGCTACAAGCCTTTCGGGAAGCCCTGAGCGGGGCAGTTCCTGTGCGCTCAGCGGTGGCTTTGAGCTCCGTCATATGTGTATCTTAAGAGCAGCAGATATGCTGATTGCATTTTATGCTTTAAAAACGAAAGGGTATGTGCCAATATTCACTACATATTATGCAGTATTTATGTGTTTTGTATGTAAAATTTCAACTGATTTGTCATTCATAAATGCCTGGAGGAAAATTCATTATAGTTGATTTTGCTAAATCTTAATCTAAAAGCCTCATTTCCTAGAAACCTGATTATTCAGTTATTCATGATAAAACGTTTGTTTGTTTTTAAGTAAGGAATTGTAAGTTGTCTTGTTGGAGCTGTGGGTCTCAGCACAGAGGGGTCTTCGGGAGTTAGAGCCACTCTTTAGCCTCATAATTCTTCCTGTTGGTTGTGGGCCTTTATTGGATGTATCTTGTTTCTGTCACACTGAAAACATTTCTAAGGGACTTCACAGAAACATTTTTAGTAATGGAGGTAAGGGTTTTTTCAAAGAGCAAATGGGCATTCGTTTAAAGCTGAGGCTTCTCCGAACAGGAGATGCAGACTTAAGGGATATAGTGTGAGATTTGGGGGTAAGATGTTTTATTTAGAAGACTTAATAATCACATGGTTTACATTTGTTGTTGCTGAAGATGCTGCATGGTACACATTTTCATAAAATGTAGGCTTTCAAAAGTAATTATTTTTCCTATATAGCTAACAGACTCCTCAGATATACTTGGCATGTTAGTTTCTTTCTGTTCCTATAACAAGAACAAATGTAAATTGAAGAATTTTTATATAAGAAAGTAAATCTCACAAGCTTCTGTGGACTAATACTTGGCTTGCCAAAGCTCTTGACTTTACTTTTTATGTCATATATGACAGTGTCTAGAAATCCGTTATGAAATCTGTTGAAAAACTATTGAGTAATGTATTTCTTTAAAAGCCTAACACTTTATTTTTGTGTTATAAAATATTGTAAAGCATGGTCTCAAACTTTTAAGTATACTTTGAGTTTCTTCTCTAAATTGTTAAAGTTATTGATGGTCTCATTTATAAACACTAAATTCTGTCACCTGTCATTTTATCTTTTATTCATTTGAATGTGTTTTTTCTTATGTGTATTATAAAATGTGTTTTATGATCTCTTACCTAAATAAATACTTGTAAATGGAAAAAAAATGAAAAAATAATAATAAAATGTCAAGGGCAAAAGACAAAGTGAGAATCTTAAAAGCAGCAAAAGAAAGAAACTCAGTTACCTACAAGGGAGTACCCATATGACTGTCAGCTGATTTCTCAACAGAAACTATGCAGGCCAGAAGGGAGTGGCAAGAAATATTCAAAGTGATGAATAGCAAGAACCTACAACCAAGATTACTCTACCCAGCAAAGCTATCATTTAGAATTGAAGGTCAGATAAAGAGCTTCACAGACAAGAAAAAGCTAAAGGAATTCATCACCACCAAACCAGGATTATATGAAATGCTGAAGGGTATCCTTTAAGAAGAGGAAGAAGAAAAAGGTAAAGATAAAATTTATCAACAACAAAGTGACAATAAATACATATCTATCAACAAGTGAATCTAAAAATTAAGTCAATAAAAAAATCCAATGAACAGAATAAACTGGCGAATATAATAGAAGCAGGGACATAGAAAGGGAGTGGACTGACAATTCTCGGAGGCAAAGGGGTGTGAGGGGTGCGGGAAGAGATTGAACAAAAATCTTACACCTATTAATGAGGACTGTGGTGGGGGGTAAGGGCATGGGGTGGGGTGGGATCCGGGTGGAAGGGAGCTATTGGGGAAAGGGGGGAGAGGAACATTTGTAATAATTTGGACAATAAAGACTTATTAAAAAAATAATAATGAGAGAAACATATTTTCTACTGAGGTTTATTTGGTCAGTGAAAGCATTGTGGAAAGTCAAGATGAGTATTTAAATATATTTCTTCTCTACTTCTTCACATTACATATTTGGAGCCTTAAAATATACATACCCACATGTCCTTAAACACAAACCAAATAATATAGCTGCCAAAGGATTTAGATATTTTAGGACACATTTGTTTTTCTTACTTTTAGTTGTTGTCTAAACACAGTCCTTTGAAGTAAAAATTCCCTCATCTAACTTAATGTATTCACATCTTTACATTGACTATCTAACTAGTTTGCATGACTGAGTGATGGGGTGATGCTGAAGCTTTCTTTATTTCCAGCCTCTGAAAGCAAAGATCAATGCCCTGCAGAGTATCTTCACTGGGGAGAGGAGATATGGATGATTTCAGTAAACTTGCCCATTTATTTTGCCTAACCTGTGCCCTGCTGCCTAGGAAACTGCTCTCTGGCTGAATTAACAAAGAATAGAAATCTGTGCTTTTGAAGTCTGCAACCCCTAATGCTAGCCCATGATTTGGGAGTCAACAGAAGCCTTTGTGAAGGGAGAATTGCCAAGAAGGGTCAGAGTCAAAACAAAGACTCAGGAACTATTAAACATGGCTGATGTGGTTCATTATGGCACTGAAAGCAATCATGCTATAACACGTAAGGAGATGTCTGAGTTTTTTTGCTTCTCTCTGGAGAAAATTTCAGATACCTTAGATAGCCAGAAGAAAGGATAAAGATAAGGCTGAGCACAGGAGCCTCCTCTGATATTGCTTCCAGTCAAAGACCCAGAGGGGTTGGGACTGGAAGAAGAGAGAGAAATGGACTTTCCATTGGTTAATCACCTCTGACCAAGGCTTATCACCTATAAAATGAAGCTCAGTGTTGGAGGAAATAAAAGGAGTGGAGGAAAGATTTTATTTTTATTTTCCTTTAGATTTCTGGTTAGAATAAGGATTAAATGCCAAAATTACCACATGAAAGCCTAGTAACTGGATATTGTCTCCTAATTTAAAACAAAACAACAAAAGACATCACCATAACCTTTTTTCTACAGGTCAAACAATTTTTGAGCATGGTGTCATAAGCTAGAGAAATTTGGATAAGCATCTAAAGTGTTAATTAAATGTATTAGTGGGCATGATAGGACTTTACAAAACAAAGTGCAATTTAATTTCCTGGTGGTATTATTTATTAAAAAATTAAACCTCGATTTGAAGCTTGTAAGAAATATGAAAATTGTTCTTAGATATAGTACTTAATTGGAGGATAAAGTAGTTTTTATCATGGAAGAAAAACAAATTGGGACCTACTGAGAACCAGGGAATCAGGATTATTATGAAATTCAGAAGAAAAAAAAAACAGATGATGGTTAAAGTCAATTCTTGAAACTAAAAAGCCAAACATTCATTCCTAATTTTAAAGAGGGAAGGCGGGAAGTTTTACATTGGAATGCTGACAAACCAACAGGAGGCTATCAAATGGTTTGGAAAATGGAGAGCAAAGTTAGTAGTGTGTTGCTAGGCAACAGATTTCTAAGCTGACTTCTCATTTCTTAAAGGTCTGGCGCAATGTTTTGGTTTTGCACACACCAGCTCTTTATTTACATATTCATTGTGAATTAGAATGACTGTTCTCAGAATAAGACTGGCTAAGCCAGAAAGAGCACAATTGCAGGCAATTAGAATATGATTAGGAAGCCAAAAGCTGGGCATAGTAATTAGGCATTTGCTATGTGGGGTGAAGTAATGGCTACCCAATGCTGCTCAGACCAAAAAAAAAAAAAGTTTCATATGACCAAGATGATTCTTAATTAGATCTCCAAATAAAAAATAATTACAGATTGCCCAAAAATATATTGCAAAAAATAAAATGACTCACTGAAGACAAATGGCTGAGAGACTGACAGCAAAGAAAGTGAAGAGTTGTCTTTTAGAAAAGGATCCTGGATGTGTGTTAAAGGGTCATGTCCCACAGGAGTCTGTTCCCTGTAGGTCATCACTTTACAAACATGCAAGATGGGTTGCTGCCAATTCTTGGTGTTGACTCCAACCCCACCTTGGAGGGGATCACCGGGGGCAGCTGATAAGCCATAGGCCTGCAGGCCTGAGGTTTAGTAACCAGTTCTGACTCGATAGATGGAATCTGTGGTCTTTGAGATGAAAGTCCTTCTGAGTCTCCCTTACCACAGAGCCACTTCATCAACTTTCCTAATGTGGAAAAAGACTAAAAGCGAGAGGGAGGGAAGGAAAACACTTTGGGCGCTTGAGAAAAGGGGGAGAATTTGATTAATGTACAGCTAGGGAGTGAACCAGTTCTCAGGGAAAATAATCTTTGATCAGTGATATGAAGAAGCATCTTTCAAACCTCCCAGATTCCAGCCACTGTCAAAAGAACAAGAAGAAGCTGTTTCAGAGCACAGCTGTTGTTATTAAAAATAAAACCAAAACAAGGAAAGGAAAAACTGAAATATCAGCATCTTGAATGGATTACCTGGAACAGAACCAAATGAATAATGTTTCTTATCAAAATTCACCTGAAAACTGGGGGGCAATGTTTGGGCCACTGTGTCATAATAATCACAGGTCTTCGGGGAGAGTTCAGGATGATTTTCCTACAGAACAGAGCCTGTGTCTGTGCTATATGGACATCCTCTAAAAAAAAAGCAAGCTGGCCTGTCAAGTATTAGGAAGAAAACTAACTTTGATCAATTGCCTACTGTGTCACATGGGTTATCTGATTTAAATGGCAAATTTTTTTCCTGAGAATTTATACTGTATGAAATTGCTTAGAGAAAATATGGGTTCTCTGCCCTTACATTAACAAACAATGGGCAGATACATGAGACAATGTGCAATCATTTCACTTCATGTAGGTGATGTGCAGTTTGTTCAAATGGGTCCTTTTGAATTTAAATGTCAGTTTTTAAGGTCAGCTTTTTGAGAAAGGTGACATTATTTTTTTCTGTTTAACAGCCAACCACTAATGTAAATGTTTTGGATGTTTGTCTTATTCATTCCAATCCTCTCTATGGAGTATTACACATAAAGGCAAATTTTATTTTAATTTTTTAGCTCGTTGTTGTTTTCCTTTAAAAGATATAAGAATATGAATCCAGGACTCTGATTCCTTCACTCTGAGGTCTGTGTGGGTCACCCACAACTAGCTGCTGAAACATTACTGGCTTTTCTCTTATTATTGCTGACTGCATATCTGCTTGATATACTATTGTTGCTCTCAAATCTTTTCATGAGTTTCAAAGTTCTTCTGCAAAATTGTGCAATATTCGTAAAGCCTGTTCTACTTTGCTAGTCAGAAAAAGGAATTGTTTCTGCATTATTACATACCTGTCTAGTGAAATGCATCTGTCTGTTCACCAGCAGAATCATCCCTTGGGAGGCTGCCTGTGATAAGGACTCCAGTGCCCCTTGTGCTGCTAGTGTTGGATCTGCAGGGTATCTTGGTCAGGCCCAAATGCTTGGGAGGATGCAGCTGCAGTGACTCTTCCAATCACAGCTGCCAGCGGTGCAAGGACAGCAGCCTACTTGATTAGTACGCCCCCCACCTCTAGAGCAGGCTTCTCAGTCTGAGTCCAAGGGAGCCCCTGTGGTTCACAGAGCTGCTTTCACTAGGTGTAGACAGAGTCCAGATCTACACAAAACCCCACGCGTTTCACAAGGGCTCAGGTCTGTTGACTTTTAGGTGTGATTCCTGGTCTGCACTGGTCAGCATTTTCCCAAGGACCCCTTGACTGCCTTCATGTGGTTTTCCACTCTGCTTTCTGAGGCACCGTCTGTCAGTGTACTGCTGAGAGAGCATAAATCAGTGACAGCTCTCAGTCCTTTATCTCCAGTGAGGATCTCTGACTGCAAGAAGGGCCTCTGGTTCATAACCAGATATATTGATCTGGGCCTGCTGGAGTCTGGGCTTAATGCATACACTGAACTGGAGTTCGCCATTAAGTATGGAGCTAAATAGTTCATTTTCTTTTGTGGGATAGAATAAAATCGCTCAAAGAAGCATTTGGAATGAAAGACCCACACTAGCTGAAAAGCTATGGAAGGAAAAAAAATTAAGTTTTTGAGGATTGATTGCAATATTTCTAAAGCTATTGTTGATTTTTCCACAAAATCAAACTTTCCATTTGGACTTGTTAGTGTTAGCTTTTAGGGCAACCTGTTTTTACGGTTGGTTCTTTTTGATGAATGGAAAGGAGTTGTTTTATTTTTCTTCATTGTAATAAAAATCAAGCTGTCTTATGGGATCCCTTCAAAATAGAAATCAAGAGATGATTTGAATAGAATATTAATATTGCTCTTTTAAACTTCTGTTTTATTTTAAACCTGGTTTAATAAACTAAATTTTAAACTAATTTCCTCTCCAGAATGTAATCTATATTTTGTGAAAATATGAGCATTTACAACAGAATTTGATCACCAGGTTTCATATAATCTTTTCTATTTACAGACAGCAGAGAGAAGAAAGTCCGTGGCTCATTCTTCTGAGTGCTTAATGAGGCCAGTCAGAATGTGTGATTAGATGAATTTGGGCATCTCAATCACTTTATTGTAGCTATTGTTACAATTTAGAATTCATGGGGCATACTTCTTAATTCAAGACTACAGAGTAGATTTCTCTTTTAAAAAATGATTTCTCAGTTTCCAGTAATAAAGCTTTTTAGAATAAGGCCTTAGTCTGAGAACACAGTAGAGCATACCTCACTATGCGGTGACTTTCTTTAACCTTATCCTACAGCAAATCTTAAAACTTTTGCCAAGCCTGATGTTCCCAGAGGTTCTGAGGCCCTCAGAATCTTTAGTGGGTGTCAGAATTATTTTCATAGCTTTGCCTTAAAATCTCTTTTATCTGAGCATCCTGAGCTGTTTTCTGCCACCAAGTGTGCATCAGCTAGTCCACTCAAACACTATTTCTCAACCTTTCTTTCATTAATATCCTCCACCTCCTGAGACTTTTTCCCCTAACTTCTCCCATTCACCATGAAATTTTAATACCTCGGATATACTGTATATCTGTTTACGTACTGTGGCCCTTGGTGTAAACACCAAACATTGTAATACTGTTTTTGCCTCCCAAGGACCAATTTTCATCACCTTGGGACAAAATAGTGTTCCCCCACCCGTCCCATACCCATACTAAAATATACACACACTATTGCCAAGTAAATGTTGCATTTTGTTTCCTTAAGACACTACATGTGACTAAAGCCTTTTGAAATGACTGGCTACTGATTGAAACATATTTATATTTAATGTATATTTGCACTGAAAGATGCTGGACTTTGCATGTGCATTTCTTCCTGGTAATGACAGCATTGCAGATGCTGGGCGATTAGGGGCTGTAAGAGTACAGCTGGTCTCAAGCTGGACATCAGAAGATTGCTTTTGGCCTGAAAGTCTATCACCAGAATTTAGCTCAGTCCACTTTGAGAGTGAAAGTGCTCCAGCTAAGCCCTGTCTGCACATTGCATTCATTTTATGGGCTTACTGCTATGGCTTCAAGGTGACAGAGATTTTCTTCCTCCTAATCTTTTCAACCTGATTCTGACATCATCAACCATAAAGATGCAGTTTCGCTTTCTCCATCTAGTTCTATGATGTTGAGTTTTGACATCAAAGAGGGCAAATACAGAAGAAAAGGAATGAAAGAGGAAAGGAGGAGAGAGGAAGAAATAGGAGATATTAGGAGCTACATTAAAAAGTGTCTGATACGAGGTAAATAGAAATAAGGGAAAGTGTTTGAGAATTGTTCTAAAAACCTGTAGACAAAATCTGCCCAACAAACTTTTGCTAATCAACATCCTTATTTTACAATGAGGTAAAGATTATAAAGAAGGTACTTACAGGGAGGTTAAGTGACTTGTCCAAGGTTACACAGCTTGTAACTGTAGAAGCAGGATTTGAACTCTGACAGACTGTTGCTTGAGTCCATGCTCATCATCATGTACCTTCTGGCTTTGCACTAAGAACATGCCCAGATTTCCTAGATAGCTGCTTTTGCTAGCCCATCTTCTTCGAATTTGTGTTACTGCCTGAAACAATGTTTTGGGGGTATTTTGTTGGTTTTTTTCATTAACATCTTTTATTAAGTTTTTAACCATAACAGTGAGAATCAAAATTGTCTATTTTTCCAATGAGTTTCTATTTATCAAATCCTGTATTTCTCAAGGGCTTTTGAAACATGTAGAAAATAAGTAAAAAAATACCCAATGAATGAAACATACCAAATGTCAGTAATAAATGAGAAACATTCCTTTGGGGAAATGGCTGTTAAATGCAGTCTGTATATGCAAAGTAAAGCAAAGAAATTCAGTCTTTTTTTTCCATTCTTTAAAATCAATTTTTCCTAACATATCATTCCACAAAATTGGAAGTGAAGGACTAAAAGGTGAGGAGAGGGAAGAAGAGGGGAGAGAACACACACCATTAACACAAAAAGTGAAATTGTACAAGCTTAAAGGTGTTTGTAAGAGACCAGGGTCACATTGCAAGATACCAGATGGTGGTTGAAGAAATTCACCATTCTGCAGGAACAGGGGTTTGCACTGCTGTGTGAAGACCAGTGAGGACCAATTCACCATCTTGGAGCAATTCCCTTCCCACTCCAAATCCTGGTTTTGGCACCATGCCTCCCAGCGAGGGCCTCTCATTCCATGACCCAGCTCACCTGGAGGGCCTGTATATCCTTCAGTCTTGTTTTCTCAACTGAACAATGCCACTACAGAGAGGCATTGAGTTAAAAGTTACAATCCCTGATGAGTATAGAGTGTGTGTATGGTTATCTCGTCGGTCCACCTTCCCTGGCAGCTAAAGTCTTCTTCTCTTCCACATTCTGATGGGCCTCACCTCTGAACATGATGAGCCTGTTGCTAAGGGCCTCTTGGACAAGTCCAGAATCATCAAACACATGAAACCAAAACTGGGTAATTCCAACTGCTGTTAATGCAAAGCTCCGCCACATTCCCATAATTTTGAAAGAAATATTTAAGCTCTGATTTGTCCACTTCATGAGGTAGATTGCCAATGAAGAGTCTGTGGCTGTCAGGGTGTCTCACAATTCTTCAGGGTTCAACCCCTCTGGAAAGGAATATTTATTTGTTGTTCAGAACTTTTTGATCCCTCTGCTATGGAACCTGAGATTCAGGCTTAGATTCAGGGCAAGGCTGTGAAGCTGATACTTGAACAACATGAGGTGGTATCACAGTAACTGGAGCAGCTCTGTTGGGTGGAAGGTTCTTACTGGTCACAGATGCCCAGGAACATGTCCCCTGCTCTGTCTGAGTGATGTCTTCAGGTGCTGGAGAAGAATTCTTCTGAGCATCCTCAGGAGCAGTTACCTCCAATGCCGGCTCACACTTTTCCTCTTGGATTTCAAATTCAGGTTTTTGCTTCAGTTCTGGTTCAGGAGCAGACTCTAGTTCAGCAACAGGTTCCTCTAAATGTTCTTCCAAGTCATTGCTGAGCGTCTGATCACAGAAAGTTCCAGAATAATCAGGTATCATCTCAGGTGTCTGCTGTCTTTCTTCAGGTTTCTCTGCTTCTCCCTCAGATTCCTCGTGAGGCTCAGTGACAAAGCCACCAAAGACCTCATCTTGGTATCTGAAGACACCGCTATGAACATAGAACTTGTTTGCAACAGAGTCCTCAGGAGCAAGGACAAATGTCTGCATGAATCTCCTCAAAGTCTATTTGTTATTTAACAGCAACCCCATCACATGGACCACATCATTCAGAGGGGCATGAGCATCAACATGGTGAACCTTAGTGTGGCAATTAATGAGGTTTTGTGACATCACTTCTCTATGGATTTCTTTCCATAGATCGCATATGCTGGCTTTCCATTTGAATCCAATCCCTTATGGACATAAGAAGAGTTTCTTTCCATACAATCTGTATAGCATGTCTGGCACCTTGTTTAGTAGTGTGTAATACTATCTCACAAATTCCCACCCTACCAGCAGGGGACCAGACTTCTCCATAACCACTGCTTTGGTCAATTCAATCTGGGCAGCAAGTGGGAGAGGAACAAGCTTTGCTCTACAGTGCTGAGGAAGGAAAAACAAAACAAAACAAAAAACCCTCATGCAACTGCATCCCTGGAACAATGTTTTTCAAATTGTCCTTAGCAAATCTCTTGGATAATGCCACTCAGCTTTTAGTATTTCAAACAATTCCTCAAAATTCTCATTTAAAATGCAGATTTTCATGCTTGATGCCTGAAAGAGGAAGATCCAGAGGCTCTAAGTGGAGCCCAGAAATCTATCATTCTAATAAGTACTCCCAGTGACTATCCTTCAGGTGGCCTCTGTACCTCCTTATCCTGGGTACTCATTTCACTCAGAGCAACTCCATCCACATTGTGTCTGTTGCATTATTGGACTTCTGTCCAAGATTTCCTTCAGGTGAGGATTCTTCGACCATGATAGGTCATAAAACTACTGGTCCTAGTGCTCTTTTGGGGAACATTATAATAAGTCATTTAATAAAAAATGTTTTTATTGATTTCAGAAAGAGAAAGGAAGAAGGCAAGAGATATAGAAACATCAATGATAGAGAGAGAATCATTGATTGGCTGCCTCCTACAAGCCCTCTACTAGGGATTAAGGCTGCAACCTGGGCATGTGCCCTGACTGGGGATCAAACCGACCTCCTGGTTAATGGGTTTATGCTCAACCATTTAGCAACACTGGTTGAATAAGAAATCATTTTTGATTAATGAATTACCAACAATTTTAAGTACAGAAAATGAGTATAATATATATTTTATTAGTATTATTTTATTTGCTTTCTGCCTTATTGGGCTACTTACAAAAATCCTTACAAAGCAATACTATTTTAAAAGTGATAAAGAAAAAATTGGTTAGAAAAATGAGATAAAGGTGGGATATATTTATACAAAACATATGCTGTGTGATCCAATATGTTTGCTAGATCTGAGCAAATTGGCCTGTGAACTTTCCAGCAGCTCAAACAAAAAGAAAGTTATCTGTGTTATGATTCTTTGAAAGAAGCCACTTGCCCAGAAGGAGTATAACCATCCTCAGGACCCCAGGGAAATTGCTCCACTTTAAGGCAACAGTGTGTGCTGCTTTGGGTGGCATCTTCACAGTAAACCCAATTGTGAAGCTCATCTGACATTTCTTACATTGCCCTTTTGACTAGTAACCTAGTCAAAAGTCAAGATGAGAAAGTCAGATGTGCTACTCTCCAATGGTCAAGAATGTGTTTTAAAGCAGCTTGACTTTAGGATGTGGTTGGCAAATTATGGTCTGTGGATCAAAAGTAAATGTATTTGATTTATAAGTGTCTGAAAAAAAAGAAGAATACTTCATGACATATGAAAATTATGTAAAATCCAAATTTCAGTGCTCATAAATAAAATTTTATTGGAGCACATCATATTCATTTACTCACATATTTTCTGTGCCTGCTTGGTGCTACAACAGCAAAGTCACACAGTTGTGACCGAGATCATATGGCCCACAAAGCCTAAAATATTTACTAGTTGGTCCTTTAGAGATAAAGTTTGCCCTGCTATAGATTATTGAGAAAGGATGGACTGTGTATCCTTCAGTCTTGTTTTTCTCAACTGAACAATGCCACTACAGAGAGGCAAGGAGCTAAAAGTTGTAATCCCTGATGGATATAGAGTGTGTGTATGTGATTTACCTCCTAATAAAGTAGACACATTTTTAAATAGTCAGTTGAGTTGTGGGTAGAGACATGCCTCTAAAACCACAACCAAGAACACACATATACATGGGAAAAGACACACATGTTGAACCAGCAAGATCAGCTGTTACTGAGTTTCCCTCTATTTGCTATTTGTTCATCCACTCTTTCATCTGCAATGTATTCTAATGGACACTAGGGGAGAGAGCACCAAGGGTTCAAGAAAACTATATGCCAGAAAACCTATTTGACAATCAGTAACTCCAACTTTTTCCTATAAACTATTTGTCTGACATTATTGGGTTTTACTTGTGGGGTATTTTGGCCCAGCTTATAGAGCACTATTATTTTATGGAAACAGTTTAGAATGACTAGTTTAAAACAGAAGTGAACTCTATTTGCAAGACTGGTGTCTGGGATTTTACAAGGCAAGGACAGTGCAGAAGTGACTCCATTATCAACAAACTATATAATTTTATTGTAATAGTGAATTTTATGCAATCTGGGTGCCTGGATATGTATGTTCCTAAAAGTACAAAATGTACACATAACTAACAAGCCTGTTTTGGGTTCATAAGAGTAAGCATATACCAGTCTCCTGGCCATAAAAGTCTGTATGGTAACAAAATTCTTAGGATCCTCTTTTTAAAAAATATATGTAGATTACAAAGGTTGGGTAGAGTATTGCTTCCTAATAATGTTCCAAAGGTAGAGAAGGCTGTCCTGACTTGCCCTGCGAATCTGTGTTTAGAAATGTCACCTACAATTTGTAGCTTGCAAGTGCTTGACTTGTGGACCCCTGGTGCTAATTGGATACACTGATTTTGGCAAAATCCCCACCTGTCATCAACTCAGCAGTAGGTATGATATTGAAGCTCTAATGAACCCAAGGATAACTTTAAATAGCCAGTTGGATTTCTTTTGATATTATTACTGGATATGAAGTTTGGATATTTAGGGAGGGAAGTACATACTTTTTTATGGTCTTTTATAACTTTTTATTAAGATTCAAGCTGTTTAAGAAGGAGATCAAGTTTTTTCCTGGAGGACACCCCTTTCTTATAGAAAGGTTGTTAGGATTTAGGAACTCCATCAGGTGGAGCTTGGTCAGAACCTGCAGGAAAAATGAATCTGGAATTCTTGCTAATGAAGAACTGACTTATTTCACAGCAACAGCAGAAAAAGCCATTCTGAGGACCGGGTGCAGGTACCTGAGGCTTTGGGTTGCTGCCTGCATTGTGTTGCTTAGGTAGCTATTTTCTCTGGTGCTTCAGTTTCAGAGCTGAATTCACTTGCAAACCTGTCTTATATCGCTGTGGGAATTCTCAGTCTCTAAAGCAGACACTGTCCTGTCACAGGGAACTGCTCTCTGGGAGAAACATATACATTTGGATGCACTTCAGCATGCACTGCTGGTTCTTTGACTCCACAAATGAAGCTATTAGTGTCCTTTTCTTAACAGGGCATTCACAGAGTTGTTTATAATGGAGGGGTCTTGGGTAGTTCTGTCCAGATTGTCACCTTTTCCAGTTGGATTTGAAGAGCAGTGGTCTTTGTCAGAATATTATTTTTATGTTTTCTTGGGCAGAAAAAAATTGCTATCTTCTTATGTTTAGTTAGATGGAGATAATATAAAAGATGTCTCTTCCCCAAACGTACCCTTTCACCCACCTGAAAATGCCACAGGACCCAAATGTTCTTATGAAATTCATGCTTATTGTTAAGAAGCAGTTTGCTTTTATGACAATGGAGAACTTGAGTGCCAGCAAGGAAAACACACTCCTATCTCATTATACAATTTTCCCAAACTAGCAATTTATTATCCTATTCCCATAAACCAAGGTGTAATTGCTATCAATGTGGATAATTTAACTAATGTTATTTCTGTTCGTGGAGCCCCAGGGCCCTTGCTGTGGCTTTCATCCAGGCACCAAAATAGACAAGTGAGGAAAGACTTGTTAAGTCATGCAGCCTGGTCATCTGATCCCAGTAGATATTCCCTCTGGTATGTCTTTCTGATGCCCTGACTTGCTTGGATTTGAATAATGCAAGAGGACTTTGGTGTCTTCCCTGGGAATTGATAATATATCCTCGTCTTGATTTCGGCATTTAAAAAAATGTCTTGATGTATTCAGTCATTTTGGGAACTCCTGTGCTAGTTCTCTGCTTACAGCACCCTCCTGCTGTATTTGCTGAGACTTATTCAGCAAGGGGATGTGGGGCACCTTACATCTCTGCTTCCTAGTTACCTTTCTGCTAAACTCAGTTGCTTTGGATTCCTTTGTGACCTGAGCTCTCCTTCACCTGCACTGTTTTGTTGCTGCATATTTATGAATTCTCTTCCTGTTTCTCAGCCCTTTCAGTTTTCCTGCTATGGATGTCTCAGTGTAAGAGAAAAAGAACATCAGAAGAAAGAGTGCGGACTAGGACAGCTTCTGGCTAAGGGCACAATGCGTGAGCGGCTGGTCTCAGGGCTGATTTGGATTCAGTCGCCAAAATGGAGAAGATACTGGAGACGTTGGCTTTCCAAGCTCTGAGATGAGAACTGTGAAACTTGGAAACAGGCTCCTGCAAAACTGCCACCTGCTCTTTTTGGGGGGGATCAAGTTGCTGGCCGGGGCTTTAAATTTGAACTAGTTTCCTTTCAGGCTGCTGTTTCTCTTATATTTTGTTCTATCTTCTCAATATGGTTGCATTTCTTTTATATTACCACAGACTATAATATTAGGACTGGGGATTCTTGAGGTCATCCCGTGCAATTCCCTTAAATTATTATAAAAAGTCAGGCTCCAGAGAGGTCGTGACTTCTTCAAGGTCATACAGCAAACTGGTGGAGGTGCTAAAACTAGAAGCCCATCTCCTGAATTCCAGGCCAAAGCTGCCTTCCCTAATGGATATAGCTGCTTCAATCTGTTGATTCAGCAAAAGGTAACTGAAGCAGCTGCCTCCATATGTGCTCAGAAAGTAACAATGTCAATCAATTTGCCAGCAAGAAATGGCAAATGAAAGAACTCAGAGCACTGAGAGAAGAAATGTCAGATAAACCTTCCATTAGCATTACACTTCTGTAGGAAACCTGAAATTAACATAGCACAAAACACCAAATTAAGCAATTTGACTTGGAAGCTATGATCATTAACATTTTCTGTTTTTCCCACTTTCATAATTTAAGGTATTTCTCTCTCTCTCTCTCTTTTTTTAATAACAAAGAATACGGTTTTTTTTAAGAATACAATTTTGAGACAGACGTTCTAGGCATTATTTAATCATCCAAAGTCTCTTTATCTATTATCCCTAAACTAGGTGATAAATAATTGTCTAATTATAATTTGAAATTGGTAATAAAGCATTTTAAGTAGATCCTATGGTAGGCAGTAACATGTATGACTAATAATAAAGTGACAGCCCCTGATTGCAAACTCCTGCGACACTATTACTATTTATAATTTGTCCTTGAGCTGTTGTGTGGTATGTTCCCAGCCATAGTTTTTCTTTTTTTTTTCATTGATGTGTGCATGTGAGAATAGACTATTTGAAAAGTGGTGTAACATTGATTGGTTGCCTCTTGAATGAGCCCTGACCAGAGCCCCAGGCCAGGGAGGAGCTTGCAACCAAAGTACATGCCCTTGACCAGAATCGAACCTGGGACTCTCCGGTCTGCAGGACGACGCTCTATCCACTGAGACAAACTGGCTAGGGCTACAATTTCTTGTTTATACATTTTAAGTCACCTCATATACTTTTTGGTGTGGAAAAAAATATACACATATGCAAATTTTTTTTTTTTTTAAAGCTGTGTATAAAAAGAGGCCACATGCTAACCTGACAAGCTTAGGAAAGACCTGCATGGTGGTTTTGCAAACTCAAAGACCTAAAGTAACCACAAAGGATTAAAACTTTAACTGAAAATAGTTATGGTGGGTAGTCACATCCTAGGCCAGTATCTTCCCTGACAAAGGTCAATTTTACCTTAACTGAGCCTATTGTCTTTTTGCATCTAAGATAGCATCCTAGTGAAATGTCAAGGTAACTTGTAACTTCCCTTTATCCAGACCCCTCAGGGCACAATCAAATGTACCAGAGCACAAGGACTGGAGAACACAAATTCCTTCAATGTTATTGTATCATGTTAATTGTTGACTGTTAACTATTTTGTACCCACCTAAGTAAAAGAATGTGTCTATTATTTGACTTTTTATCCAACCCTAGATGTTTCCCCCCTTTGCTTCCTCCCACCTCCCTAATCTATCACCAGTGGATTTCATGTAACCCATTTTACATCCCGTCCTTTGAGTGTATAAATGTATAAAACTAGGTGAAAAACTGCCATTCTCTGGAGCATTATCCCATCCCATTGAGATCTTGTTTCCCAGCAACTGTCGATAATTTGGCTCAAATAAACTCACAAAAATTCTTTAAATAAATAAATAAATAAATAAATAAATAAATAAATAAAATGTGGTGAGAATGTATTGAGACTTCTCTCAACCATGAAAGAGCTACTCAAGGGCATTAATTATATAATTTACTGATTCTTAATCCTAAAGTATTATCCTCTAAGGGTAGTGAATCAAAATAAAGATGAGTAGTTTTCAATGGTACTTAGTTCCATTTGATCCTGAATATTTGAAACTAAGAACCTAATCTCTTTCTCATATTATACAATGTAAAAATAAAGGAAAGAAAGCAACTAAAATTTTCCCCAAAGATCAATGTGGTTTCATGCTCTAGCTTTGTTTCCTGTAATGGTAAAATACTACTTTTAAAGTTATTGAATATTATCAATGTCCTCTGCCTAAGACATCAGAGCAGATTGAATCAACATTCAAACAAGAAATGTTCTTCAGTTATGGTGGGATGGTGAAGAAGTCATAGGTGACTTAACTGAAATGAGGGAGTTCCTTCTAGAGCAGTGATTTTGAACCTTTTTCATCTCATGGCATACATAAACTAATTACTAAAATTCTGCAGCACACCAAAAATATATTTTTTGCTAATCTGACAAAAAAAAGATATAATTTTGATTCATTCACACAGTACAGCTATTGTGTCAGCTGTTGTCTTTTAAAAAAAAAATTTGACAACCTAAAAGAAAAGAGGTCAGTGACCCTGACTATATAGTCAGATGCTTCATATTTTAAAAATTCTTATGGTACACTGGTTGGAAATCGTTGTTCTAGAGCAAGGGTCCTCAAACTTTTTAAACAGGGGTCCAGTTCACTGTCCCTCAGACCATTGGAGGGCCGGACTATAGTTTAAAAAAAACTATGAACAAATTCCTATGCACACTGCACATACCTTATTTTGAAGTAAAAAAACAAAACGGGAACAAATACAGTATCTAAAATGAAGAACAAGTAAAGTTAAATCAACAAACTTACCAGTATTTCAATGTGAACTATGGGCCTGCTTTTGGCTAATGAGATGGTCAGTGTCCCGTTCCATATTTGTCACTGCTAGTTGTAACAAGTGATGCAAGTGTGCATCAGTTAGTCTAGATCTGGTTGGAGATTTCAGATGTTTCATTCTGGAAAAAGGCTCTCCTAACTTCAAAAAAATAGACCTCCTAACTTAAAAAAAAAAAAAATCCTAACTTGTTCTTACCTCGGTCCTCAGACAGCAGCAGGCTCTGCACAGGCAAGCTCATGACTCGTCTGATCACACCTGAGACTGAGAGGAGGAGTCGAGAGACAGAGAGGAGGGGAGTCGAAGAGTGTGGCGCACATTCCACACATGCGCACTGCGGGCCTGGGACGAGTCGGCTGCTAAGCAACAGGCAGCGGTGGCAAAAGAACCCGGGGGGCCGGATAAATGTTTTCAGGGGGCCGCATGTGGCCCGCAGGCCGTAGTTTGAGGACCCCTGTTCTAGAGACTTCACATAATTGGATATCTGTCAATATATGATATATGAATATTGTTTTTGACCTTCTTTTGTCTCAATGCTTAACAACTCACATAAACTTGGTTTTAGTTACACCCTTTCTTGTGAAGTCATCTTTAGTTGAAATCATCTCCTTGTCACTGAGCATAACTTCTTTAAGTACTTGTAGGTATGTGGACAGTGCCTGCCATCTCAGTGATACAGTCTTATTAAACAAAGATGTATATAATGATAAATGTGTGGATTGGGTGTGAAAGCTAAGAGCCTTGCCAAGTAGACTCAGTCAACTGAAGTCTCTCTCCCTCAGGCTTCCTGATCACTGGTATTTTCCTGTTTTGGGTCTTCCTATTTTTGCTAAGTGTGGTGTTTTTGGGTTTGAGATTCCTAGGAGGAGAGCAGTTTAGCCCTTGCAAGATTGCCCTTGGATTGACACCCAGACACATGGATTCTGAAATCCTCCATTCTCATTCTTTCTGACCCTGAGCTTCTTCTATAAACATTCTTACTTTACCTCTACAGAGTGAAGCACTAAGCTACTTACTTTCCTGTCTTAATGTTGATTCTGTTTACTGACAGCTAATCTGATTTTCATCCTAAGTGATTTTATGGACTGTCATTTGAGAGGCCAAGAGATGTAGGCCAGGCCCCACTCATAGGTTGGCCTAGATGGAGAGTCATGCCTCTGGTCTGGGCACATACTTATTGTGAATGTGAGGAGGAGCAATCAATCTTTGTTCTAGCTTTTGAAACTCATCAGGGTGGACTAATAATCAAATTAACATGAGACAGATAAGAAAATAAAGTTTTAATATGTGCACATGGGGAATTCACATAAACATGAAAATTCCAAAGATTGTAAGACAAAATTATACAAGGAGATGAAAAGAGTTAATATTTGGTAAATAAATGTTTGTAGGTCCATCTTGAAGCAATGGGACAGGAAGGACTTTGATTAAATGAGCATTGCTATCACACACTAGCTCAGATTAAACCATAGTCACCTGTGATGATATCTCCCTTCCTGGAGTAGGTCTTCCATTTTAAACTCTTTTAGCCAGTAAGGGGGAAGGTCAAAGGTTTTTTCCCTGAGTCTTTTGTTTCTTAAAAATAACCAGCTTAAAATAATCAATATTCCAAAGAGGCATATTTTGGGGTGCTTGCCTTCATAAGATATACTCAATTGGTTCCTTGAATTTAGCCTCTAACAATTTTTATTCTTAGACTGAGAGAATGATGAAGAAAAACACTCCTGTTCCTTTCTCATTTGCTCTTGGGTCTCACCTATCCATTCTGAGAATTTCTGTTCAACTTGTGGACAAAAAAAAGGTTCTACGGAAAGTAACCTCACAGGGTAATTTCATCTTACATTTCTTACTGGGCAGGTCATGGTGGATAGTCATGCCCCAGGCATACAACTTTTTAGTAAAACACTTATCTCTGCCTTAAGTAAGCCCTGTCCATTGTTCCTGTGAATCTAGGTTAACACACTTTTAAAATGCCTCCTTTCATACCCCTCCTTCTAAAGCAGGGCCACCCCCTGGACTACATCTGCAGGAAAAAAAAAAAAAAAGCAGGGCCACCCTCAAGAGAGCGCATAATCTTAACTATCCTGTAATTGATCTCCATCTTCATGTAATCTTATTTACATTTACTCCTTAATCTTAAATGCATAAAATAAATAGCAAAACTGTCATTATCCAAAGCATTTTCCTCAGTCTGTTGGGATCTGGCTTCCAGGCATATCCTCTGTTTGACTCAAATAAACTTTTATAAAAGTTCTCTATAGGTTTGGACATTTCTTACATTGATAAACTTATCAGAGTCCTCCAACAGGAAAACCTGACTTGCAATTCCTGTGTGGCAAGCCCATGAATATCTTTCAGGACTACCTTGGTTACTTAAAAGGAAGGATTTTGTTTGTTTGTTTTTTAGAGAATTAAATGTATTTAAATTAATAGAATTATAAGCATGTGCCAATGTGATAGGCAGTTAGACAGACATGAACAGATAAAGGATGATTGGCCAGGTACAGAAGGTCACCAGGGTGGAAAGCCCTGGATGCCTAGCAAAGGGCAATTGTAAGGTGAGACCTCACCCCCAGATGACCTTTCCTCCCCTAACATATAGCTGATAACGTGGTTTGGATTTCCTGACCTTTCCCCCCTAAAGATAACATCTAGGCTTCAGTTGCATTTCAGCTCCAGGCCCAGAAAAGCAACAAAAGCAGCCACAACTGACCTCAGGACCAGCTGCACTGGCTAATGACCTCCTGCCCTGGTGCTAGCCAATCAATCAGTGGAGACCACAACCATGAACTGACACACCTAGAAAACTGCTGAACATTCTATTGAGATCTTCCCCTGGCACCTCCCCTAAAATCTCCACCCTTAAAACCCTTAGGAGGAAGGATGCAGCATGCTTTCCCTCCCGGGAGCATGTCCTCACCTTTCCCTTCTCCCTCCCCATCCCAGGGGCAGTCACCTTTATATCTTCTTCACTCCTAAGCTTCAAGGGCCCCCACTTTAGCTCTATAACTAAGTTTCCTAATCCCATTTCTTCTATGAATTACTTCTTCTGAAAGGACAGAACAGGACTGATAGCTGTGTTCCTAACTCCTCTTCCAGCAAAAGCCATAGAATGTATCAGTTACTCAGCCTGCTCTTATATCAGCCAATGGGAATGCAAGGGAAAACAAACTCAAGGCGGAAAGTATGCTGAACACCCCCCTGTCTTTGTGTAACCAGACCCTAACTGCACCCTGCCCTTGCGTCACTAGCCCCCCGGCCCTCACTCAACCAACCAGAATTGGCCAAATCAGTGGTCCAAGTGTGCCCCCACCCCCCGACCCAAGCCCTATAAATTCTTTGTTCTCTTGGGACTCGGGCTCTCTCTCGCATCCAGTAATGGACACAGAGGGGGACCAAGCCCGGGCTTGAATAAGAGACGCTATGCTTTTGCATCGGACTCAGCTCCCTAGTGGTCTATCTTGGGGGATTTTGAAATCTGGGCATAACACTTCCACCTCTATGATTTTATCAATAAATGTTCTCTTATAGTTTGAGTCTGGACTCTGAATTCTTTCCTAGCCAGAACTCAAGTACCAAGGTTGCTGAACCCAGATCTGGTCCCACCACTTACATACTTAAAGGCCCTGAAATAATAATTTGGTAGAACATTTCCCAGCAATGAATGGGCTCTGAAGTCAGATCTACATTAAAAATCCAGCTTTGTCAAGTAAGTGACCTTAGACAAGTATTTAACTTTTCACTTACCTCATTTGTAAAATGAGAATGGTAATTACTAGAATTCATCACATGGGGTTGAGAAAGATTAAATGAAATGATTCATGTAAAACACCAGCACACTGCCTCATAAATCTAATATGTTATTATACCATTGCCATTACTAAGTCAAGGAGTACAAAGCACAGCAGCAGAGTCTGCTGCTCCCTCAAATTTAGTCTGGGACTGTAATTTAGCTTGTCATTGGAGAGAGGAGCATTCTGGAATGGCATATCCAGAAAGACATAACAAAAATCCCAAACACTAATATTAATTAAGTTGTTTTTATTTTTCTCCAGACATATTTTATAAGATTATGAATTTTATCAAGAAAGACAGCCATTCTTGGGTCTTTTAAACTCCCACACATCCTGCTGGGCATAAAGTTCTGGTGGCTTTTTATCTGGGCCAGTTCTCAGTTTGTGTTTAAGACTGGCAGCCTGTAGGCATAAGGTCACATCTCTCCCCTGGTTAAGAGTAGGCAGGCTTGCTTACTGTTTAAAAGGAGTGGGATCTCCAAGCTCAGCATTCTTCAGCCGCCGGGGTCCAGCCCCAGCAGTCCAGGGGTTCCCAAGGTGTGGACGGAGTCGGCGAAGAATGAAGGACACGAAGATAGTGTTATTCACTGTGGATCCTCTCTGACCCAGGGAACTTGTGCTTTCTGTGAGCACCCATAAAACAAGAATAAGATAATTTATTAGCTTGCAAATAAGGTTAAATACCAGATCCAGCATGTCTTCTTGCCCCAAGGTGTAAGGATTATATCAAGAATATGTCCACATTCAGGTAACAAGCAACATGACCCTCATTCTTTTAAACTTCCTTCTGGGAAGGTTTTATCATAGAAGAATGTGCCAGTGCCATCATGCTGAAGGGCTGCACTCAGATGTTCTCACAAGCATTCCTGAAGATTGGTGCATGAGCAGGCATAGACACATATGGTGTTCAACATGGGAAAAATGATAATGAATATTTACATATCTTTTTCTTCAAATAATTCTTTATAGCTTCTTGTTGCCTATAAAATAAACTACAAACTCCTTTCCAAGATATGTAGAAGTCTCTTTATGGACTTCCTGATACTAAAACCTCATCCTTTGAAGTCCCCTTTCCCTCATTCTGTTAGCAATATATAGAACAATTACATTATACATCATACATTTATTCACTCAACAAGTGTCCCCTGATAGCACATGATACACCAGATCTTGTGTTAGAACTGGAGCAAAGCAGTGGACAAACAGGTCTTATTGTTGTGTTTTCTCTAGCACAGGCACACCCTTCTGAAGGCTCTGTGATCTGCTCTCCCTTCTCTTAAGATCTACATGCATCTTCTCTGACTCTGAATCTCAGTTTTTCTTCCTTTGTGCTACTATACCATCAATAGTATATCTCCACCATAACAATGGTCACTTATATCACTTAATTGTTTACTTTTGTGACTTGCTCTCTCTACCTATTACTTCCATTCAACATGCCTCTCATGTTCAAGTTCTTTATAATTTTGATGCAGGATCTACGTCTTATTCACATTTTTATCCGTAGGACCTGTACAGCATCTGACATATAGTAAACATTCAATAACAAATTTTCTGAGTCAATGAATGATTAATTAGTTAATTTTTTTTGGTTACCCCATATGTAGAATTATAGATTTATAATGTGGGGTTGAGAGAGTTTTGTGAGACCATTTCTAACTCTCCACACCACAGGTAAAGCATTTCTTAGTTGAATCACAGGAAGCAATTCAAATACCAGATACCCAGTGTTCAGGCAGCAGAAAATCTGTGAACAGAAATAATAACTGACATAAGAGGAGACACTTCAGTTGAGCAGCTAAAGTAAGTGAAGAGGGAAAACAAAATACCAATTTTCATGTCTAATTTTTAAAAATTCTCTCTTGAACCAAGACCATTGCACAACAGGTAGGACTCTTGGGTAAAAATAGACTACGTTAAAGTCTGTTCTGCTTTTTGGGGCTCAAGCTTCAGAGTCAAGATCTACAAAACTTTCACTCCACTGTGAGCTGGATGATGAATCATGTGTTACAGCCTCATATGTATAGATGTTAAATAAATGACTACAAGGTAGGGTTAGAAGAATTGTTGAAGACCAAGTAGGCCGTCTGAGACATAGTCAAGTAGAGAGGGAAATGGGAGAAAATGGTTTTTATTATATAAAGGGAAGCAGGCCTTGAGTCTGTGGTGTACAGAGGAGCTGTGGTGTGCAGGAAACAAAAGAGTTTGCTCCTCTAGAGGAAATTAACTTTTTTTCTCCTCTGATGTATCCTCCCTTTTTATTACCTCTTGCATTTCCTTTTCTTCTCTCCTGTGTTTCTTCCATAGAAATGGTGGTTAATCTTTGGCACCAGTTCAGTTCATTAAAATGCAGCTGCCTGTGAGCCTTAGGGAGCATCTGCTTTCTATAGTCTCATAAGTTGTATTTAGAGTAAGTTAAGTTCTACCAGAGTGGATCTGTCCAAGAAAACATCCAACAACTTGTAGAATATGATTAAACTTTGTTAAGGTAAGAAGTGAATTTTCTCACTGATAATTCATGACCAGGCAATCTGATGTTTGATGTCCTCAACCTGGTGATTTGCTTCTTTAACTGATGTCTAGGCCTTTTAGCCCATCAACTTATAATTGTTCAAACTGACCAGAGAGGGAAAACAAAATACCAATTTTCATGTCTAATTTTTAAAAATTCTTTCTTGATACATTAAGTTCTTGAACCAGGGCCATTAAAAATGTTTTAAGATAAAAAGTGAGTTGTTAGCAAATATTCTGATATTTATAAATGACAAACAATGGCTATAAGTTTAGATTGCATATCTTCAAAGAAATTTATGAAGAAGTGCTCACTGTGGCCTAGATGTTCTTCCTCTGGGTTATAACAGCTTATGGGGTAGCCACACCCATAATATATTCTATAGTATGCACTTATTTATTGTCTATATTCTTCAAACTCCAAGTAGTGAAAATGAAGGTCTTTTTAATAGATAGATATTTGCAGTTCATTACATAGAAATTTGACAAATAAAATATTTTTATCATAGTATTTTTATTCCAGTAAACATTCAGAATGGTACCTTCTCCTTTTCCTGATTCTCCTTACATTGTTGGTCAGACAAAGCTGCTTACTGATAGAAGCCTAATAAATGCTGGGTAACTACAAGGTCCGAGCTACTCAAGAGAAGGAGGAGGAACTGAGAAGACATAGGTGACTTTCAGGCTTGTTTTCTGTTCAGAAAATTTTTCATGATTTTTCTCTCAAAATTTGAAGCTAATGTGTCCAGCAAAGAAAGTATCCTACCTTCTTTGTTTCTATGTTTCCCACTTCTTTTAATAATTAGTTTGATCAGAAATCCTAATTTTCTTTTTATCTTCAATTTTAACAGAACTTGGCATATTTTAAGTTCCTCTACTCAGTCTTCTAGCAAGAAGACTTGGCTTTGTTTTTTCCGTAAGCCATGTCAAAATTTATAATGGTTTGATATAATTTTAAATATTTGATGCATTTTAAATTTTTGAATAGCTTATATATTAATAGTAAAATATTCAAAACATATAAAGGATATGCATGAAAAGCAAACCTTTCCCCATCCCCTGTCCTTTGGTTTCCCAGAGACAGCCATGATTACTCATTTGCTTTCAGACAAACATATACCTACACATTGTGAAAGATGTGGTAACCTTGTCCTGTGTGGCTTGGGTTCAGGACCTGGAGAAGGGCCATGTGCAAATGACAAGACCAGACAAGAAGAAATATGAATTTAGAAACAGGGGGCCAGGCAGAGAGCCCATCTCTAGTGGAAGGGCTTCACTGGTGCCCAGGACCTGCCAGCCTTTTATTCAATTTTAGATACACATATTGCCCTTAGTCAGGCAGGCAATTCCGGTAGCAGACAGACTATCTTAAAGGTCAGTAAATATTAGTAAAGATTTACTTTGAAACTATTAGGTCAGGAAATTGCTTGAGCCACCATTGTCTCAACTAAACAATCAGTGCATAGCTTTGGCCCTTGCCAGAGCTCAAGGTCCATCAGCATTCTGGGTTCCTTGTTTGCACTTTCCTGATAGCTTGGACAATGGGTAGCTTCTAACATCTCCCCCTTTTTGTTTCCTTAATGAATCTTGAAAAGTGAATGCTGCCTGAAGGGTTTGAGTCCTTTCAAGACTCTTCATTCCACATCTACAGACTAGAAATAAACATATAAGAACAAGAATGAGACAAATGTAAGAAGAGGCAAATGTAAGGAGATCCAGTGGAAGAGATAGTGTGAAGCCTCTGCCGCACTCCTCATACAGATGGCTTGTAGCATTAAGGCACATCTGGATGGGGCCTGAGAGGAGTACAAATGGATCAAATACACAGGCGGTGGCAAATACTGTCCTACTGGGAGTTCCCCATAAGGTATGAATGGAATTATCTGAGCTATAGTTAAAACTATACCATTTAATAGGTGCAAGTGCAGCAGCTAATTTCCATTGTGTATTTTGTAGGGGCCAATTGTCATGTAATTGGGATCCAACAAATCCTCCTCCATGCCATGAGATGGAGTGATTAGCTTCAACATAGAGATAGGATGCGGTCCCCTTCCATTCTAGGGTGCTATTGTTACTATCCGCAGACCTGTAGGGGCTCCAATCCACAAAGGAAAAACTGTTATTAAGTTTGCTGCTGGTAGGGTAGTCACTATAACAGTCTTGCCAATTAATTTCTTCCTCCGTGGGGTGCCATTCATAAAACTTTTTACATAATGGCTTATGGGAGGGTGTCTTAGTAAAGTTACATTTTCTGTACCTCTCCCAGGAGCAAGTAGTGATAAGAGATGTATTTGGGCTTTTGCTCCTGCCTCCTTTGGTGTCCATGCTAGCCAGAAGCCTCTCTTTAATTTTACAGACAAAGGAGCAGTGGTTTAATTCTGTGTCATACAAAAGGGAAGCTGGGTGGTGACACCTGTGTAATTATATTTTGCTCATATACTTCCCTGTCCCACCCGTGGTCTTCCTGGATGACCAAGGTGTTTGGTGTTATTGGTGACTACATTAGGCAAGGGATCAGCCCACGGAAAGGGTGTTACCCATGGAGGGTGAGGAACATAAGCCCAAAATACTTCCCCATTTTCCCCTGGTATTATTACTGCACAGCTGATGACTGCTAGCATGGCAAGAAAGACATTCTCAGGGGTTCTTGGGGTTTTAGTTTCCTCACAAATTTACTCAGCTTTCTGGACCCTCTTTTTCACCATCCCCGAGGTGACCTGGGGCTGTTTGTGGTCCGCCTCATTCTCCTCCCATTCCTTATCTTCAGTGGGTTGCTTGGGGCTGCTGCTATCTGTGGCTGGGTTAGTTGATAGTCTGCAGCAGCTAGGCATGGCTCCAGGTGCAAGGTCCTCATTAACCTGGCCATTTCCTCCCTCGGATCCATGTTGAAGTTTAATATTTCTTGCAGGAACCCACATGAGCTTGGAGGAGTTTTCTGGAAATACACAAGTGTATCCTCAACCAAATGTTAAGAGGGGATCGGGGCCCTTCCATAAACCAGACTCGTGATCTTCCCATTTAACCAGACCATTTTCCTTTGGCTTATTCTGACACCAGCGTATTTCCATGGGTGTCTTGCCATCGGCATCACAAGAAAAAAAAAATTAATTAAGCTTGGTGTAGTCTACTTACAGGTGATTTCTCCATACCGCCCCCCTTTTCTGTTTTAAATAATATTAAGAGGCTTTTGGAAATCCTGCAGTGTGCTAAATTCTCCACTTTTGATTTTTTGATAAGGTCTTAACCAATTAATGTCCTTTAATAACGTCTAAAAAGTCATTTAAGGTTTCAAGGCAATTCTTTTTGCATTTCTACTTTTTAAGGCCTAATATATTGACTTTTAATTACAGTTTCTAAATATTTGAAAGGCATTTCCCTTTATTTCCTCCCAGAGTGATCGTTAAGCTATATTTAGGGAGCCTCTTTTAAAAACTTTTTTCTTTCTTTTAAACAGAGCAACAACTTGGTTATTTTTCAGATGCTGACCAATACTGCCATGCATACATTTTAAGTAACTCTCTTTTTTTTTACTTATGGTGTCTCATTAATGGTGAGATTTAATGCTTGAAAAATAACTTCTAGTTTATTTTGTAAATAGTAGTGGAAGAGATTTTAAAATTTCTTTTTATTAAGCTTAAAATTTACTTTTAAACAGCATTCTTTTTGGCTAGTGCTCATTTGCATATGTAACTTGATAAGGGTAGTGGTTTAGTCTTTGTTTAAACTTCCCTGAGATTTTATGACCCTTTTACAACTTTTGCAAATAGTTAACTTTAGAATTTCTTTCTTTCTTTCAAAACTTCTTTTTTCCTTCTCATCATATATATAACCTTCATAAATTTTATACTTTCAAATTAGTCTTCAAACCTTCTTTTTATGTTCAAAATGCATTTTACTCTAATATTCTTTCTTTCTGTTATTAACTTGTATATATCTTCAGCTGTTTGTATAGAAATTTTTCCTTCTTTTCCTTTAAAATGCATGTCCTGCCTTCTATTATTAAAACTATACAATATTTAACTATATCAGACCTGAGGCCCTGAACCTAACTGTCCCCTATACCTGGGCTCCTGAGCATTAAAGAGAAAAAAACAATATGATGTAGGAAAATGTTAGTTACATGCAAACAAGTGGTTAGAATAAGATGGAACTTGGAGACATTGTAGAAAATAGGTCTAGGCAAAGTACCGAAAATTAAGTACAGCGGTATAGCGGCAGATACGGAAATTACCGAAAAATCGGTACAGCGGTCTGGTAGGGTTAAACCTTAATTTTCCAATGATAATTAAAAGTAAACAGCCAGCATTTTTTAGGTTGACATTTATCAACACACCTTTTGTAATTATTCTAAAAGACAGCAACGAAATTTAAACCAGTTTTTACATTAAAAATTTGGCTCAGACTATAGAATTAATCCTCCTTTTTTTTTTTTTTTTAGGTCAATAAAATATTATATTCTAGGTTGAAATTTTACTACACGTAGTACACATGAGGACTACAATATATTTTGAATTACTAATTTCTCCAGAGAAAATATTTTTCTCAAAAATGAATTTCTAAACTTTATGCATTTTATCATTACAACCATATAATTTCTTCTAACTTAACTTGAACTTTAAACTTTTAGAAGCCTCAAATTTTAGGCGGCAAGTTAAATACTTAGCATTTCTCAAATAGGTAATATTTTTATATATTTAAGGATATATATTTTAAATAAAACATAAGACATATTTAATTAATAAATTCAAATCTATCCTCTAGATTTTTCATATGAGGCAAACTTAGATTAATATTTTAGTATTTTTGTAATTTTAAAATATCTAGATATTTAATAATTTTTATTATTTAATTCAGCAATGTTCTAAAGTTTTAAGTTACCAAAGACTTTGGAAAACTATGATTGAGGCTGGTGAAAAAGGCAGGGGGAGGAGGGAGCAGGCCCTCTTGAATTTTAAAACTACCACATTCTTCCTTAGAGATAACATCTAAGGCTGCTGCTGCCACCCACTTCTCCACTTTTACAGGGAGAAAAGCAACTGGCCATTTATCATTAATATATTATTACTGAAAAGCTTCACTATGAATTCTTCATTTTAGTTACATCTATTTATTTATGTTTTAACAACTTTGAGATTTTAAAACCAATTACTATCTCAGGCATTTTCTTTTGGCAAATTTTGTGACAGAGATAACTTACTGACTTTCAGTGACTTTAATGTTAAATTATTTGATTTTTATTTTATAAAAACAGGACTGCCCCCAAGATTTGGGAGGCAACCTTGGAATGTGATACATTATTATTCAAGAATTACCATTATTATGGAAACATTAATTCTATTGTCCAAACATAGCCTGTATCTTTTCCTTGTGTCATTTTTGCCATCTTTTAGAGAAGAAACAACCTTGCGTTTATTCTATAGCATCCATGAAGAGATTGTGGCTCAGCCAACAGCCACCCAAAATCAGGTGGGTGCCTTTCTCTTAAGTCAGCCTTTTTCTCTTCACAAGTACAGAAATCCCAGATGCATTCCTAAATTCTGCAAAATTTTAAATGATGGACCGGGTAATAAAAACATGGTGAAAATGAGACTTTTAATAACACTCTCGAGAGCGGACATCGATTTTATAGGATCACCAAAAGACCTAGTAATTTTTTAATTACTTCCCTTTGTCTAGGGAATTTTCTTAAAACCTGTGTTATTGGCCATGTATACCACTCATATTCTCTCTCTCCCCATTCCCACATTCTGTTTCCTCTGGGGAAATTTAGTAATGGACTGGCCATCTACTGTTTCTTTTCTATTAAATTAAATTAAAGGCATGCTTAATAGACTAACCATAAACAATACACATAGACAAGCACCCAGTTCACAGATTTTTTTCATACTCTGCTCTACATAGCATTGACAGGCATCCAAAGTTATTTTTGCTAAAATCTGCCGGTCCCATTTTCTCTAGCTGTTGAACCTTTCTACACTGGAGGTGGAATGCTTGTGCCTTTCCCATGAGCACCTAGTGTCCTTTTTGGTTGTCTACATTCTTTATAAAAATGTCCTGTTCTTCCACAAAGTCTAATTTGCTCATAAGCTTGTTGCGCATAATGTCAAGTCACTGCTTATTATTTGACTAGAGGCCTGGTGCACAAAAATTTGTGCACTCGGGGGGCGGGAGGGGATCCCTCCACCCAGCCTGTGCCCTCTCACAGTCTGGGACCCCTCGGGGGATGACCACCTGCTGGCTTAGGCCTGCTCCCCGGGGGATTGGGCCTAAGCTGGCAATCAGACATCACTCTGGCAGCCCAGCAGCCCTCAGGGGATGTCCACTTGTCAGTAGGGAGCAGACCTAAGCTGCAGTCGAACATCCTTAGCACTGCTGAGGAGGCAGGAGAGGCTCCCACCACCACCACTGTATTGGCAGCCATCAGCCTGGCTTGTGGCTGAGCAGAGCTCCCCAATGTGGGAGTGCACTGACCACCAGAGGGCAGCTCCTGCATTGAGCATCTGCCCCCTGGTGGTCAGTGTTTGTCATAGTGACCAGTCATTCCCAGTCTTTCTGCTGTTAGGGTCAGTTTGCATATTACCCTTTTACTATATAGGCTAGAGGCCTGGTGCACGGGTGGGGGGCAGCTGGTTTGCCCTGAAGGGTGTCCCAGATCAGGGTGGGGGTCCCGCTTGGGTGTCTGGCCAACCTGGGTGAGGGGCTGATGGCTGTTTGCAGCTTGTCACACCCCCTTCAGGGTTGGGGTCCCCACTGGGGTGCCTGGCCAGCCTGGATGAGGGGCTGATGGTTGTTTTCAGGCTGGCCACACCCCCTTTAGGGTGGGGGTCCCCACTGGGGTGCCTGGCCAGTCTGGGTGAGGGGCTGAGGGCAGTTTTCAGGCTGGCCAGCGACTGAAGCTCCCAGCCTGTCCTTTTATTCTTTTTTTTTTATTCTGGGATTTATTTACCTTCTATAATCGAAACTTTGTTGTTGTCCTTGCTTGCTGCAGCTCTGAGGCCACAGCCTGCTGAAAGCAGGTATCTGGGGTTTGTTTAGCTTCTATAATTGAAACTTTGTTGCCATCACTGGAGCTGAGAGCCACTCCAGTTCTGAGGCCACGGCTGGCTGAAAGCAGGTATCTGAGGTTTGTTTAGCTTCTATAATTGAAACATTGTTGCTTTCAGGCTCAGAGCCGGGCCGTGGCAGGTGGGAAACCTTGGCTTCCTCCATCACTGGAGCAAGCAAACCTCCTGCTCACTTCAGCTGCGTGGCTGCCGACCGCCATCTTTGTTGGCAGTTAATTTGCATATCACTCTGATTAGCCAATGGGAAGCATAGAGGAGGTCCAGTTAATTACCCTTTTTGTCTTTTATTAGATAGGATTTGGGAAATGTGGGTCAGCTACCTGTATAATAGGAAAACAAGTCTCTCCTCCACCATCATGTGCTTTAATCCTTCTCAGATAGCTCTTTGTGTTGTAATGTACCCCGCGAATCACAGAAGGATGCCTCAAGAAGTCGAATTAAAGAGTCACATTTATTGCAATCTGGGACTCTGAGGGGGCTTTTAGCTCTCCCAAATCTCAAAGTGATAAGACGACTGCAACACCAGAACTATATAGGCAAAAATCACAAAGGTATTGATTACATCCCAGGGTTTGGAATGAGGTACCTGGTTCGCAAAAAAGCAGTTTACAGAAGCAGAATTAAGCATGTTAATTATAGTTTTGGGTCTCCAAATCACTGAATCAACAGGAACACATTATCTGGCACCACTGAGTTGACAGGAACACATTATCTGGAGCCCTCGGGTCTTGAGATCACTGAGTCAACCAGAATGCATTATCTGTGGCCACTGAGATAATTTAGGATAATTGTGCTGTCCTGTTTCCCAGGTACAGAAGAATGTGCTTCAATAAGCAGTAAGATCACAATCAATGGGATATTCACATTACAATCAATAAGGTATTCAATCGAATGGGATGATTTATACAATTCAGAACATCAAAGTAACTTTTCTGTTGTTAAACAAATCAAATAAGTACAGAAGCCAAACAGCAGGGTTAGCTACAGTTTCTACCTGAGATGATTGCTACCATACTTCATTTGCACAGGTGATTCTATTAGCGGCGAATTAAATGTTTCAGGATCAGATCATGGAGGCAAGTTTTTCCCCTGCTGCTGAGCTTTTTTCAAGTTCTGACCCACTCTTTCCCAACATTCAACAGCTAAGGTACCCTCTTCAGGAAACCAAGGATTATGTTCTATAATAATATGCAAAAAATGTAAGAGAAGACCTTCTGACACCTTAATTCTTTTATCCTTGAGCATGCAAGCCCAAAGTCTACAATAAAGGTTTTCCCTTTTTAACCGAATTCTGCCTCATTAGCGTGGCTAAAAAAGACGTTCCTACCCACTTACAGATCGTGACTTCTGCAGCTAGTATAGGCTTTGCACATGGAAAATTTCCTCCACCTTTTCGGTGATTTCTTTCCCACCTATCCAGTGAATTTTCCCCACCTATCCGGTGAACTTTGTTTTTCGCTCTAGGTCAGTGGTCGGCAAACTGCGGCTCCTTGAGTGTGGCTCTTCCATGAAATACCACGTGTGGGCACGTATGTACAGTGCAATTGAAACTTCGTGGCCTCACTCAAGGGGCCAAAGAGCCACATGTGGCTTGCGAGCCTCAGTTTGCCGACCACTGCTCTAGGTGAATCTTCTTCTACAGGCGTCCATCATTCAAGGTCGCCAGATATGAAAGATGTGGTAATCACGTCCTGCGTGGCTTGGGTTTAAGACCTGGAGAAGGGCTGCATAAAAATGACAAGACTAGACAAGAAATACAAATTTAGAAACAGGGGGCCAGGCAGAAAGCCCAACTCTAGTGGAAGGGCTTCACTGGTGCCCAGGACCTGCCAGCCTTTTATTCAATTTTAGATACACATATTGCCCTTAGTCAGGCAGGCAATTCCGGTAGCAGACAGACTATCTTAAAGGTCAGTAAATATTAGTAAAGATTTACTTTGAGACTATTAGGTCAGGAAATTGCTTGAGCCACCATTGTCTCAACTAAACAATCAGTGCATAGCTTTGGCCCTTGCCAGAGCTCAAGGTCCATCAGCATTCTGGGATCCTTGTTTGCACTTTCCTGATAGCTTGGACAATGGGTAGCTTCCAGCAACACATTCATAGTAGTTACACTCATTCCTCCTCTTTGACACAAATAGTGTATTACACACTGTTCTGTATTTTGTTTTCCTCACATATCTACATGTTTCAGAAAATGTTCCAAATCAATAAAGTACTGTCTCATTTTTATAGCTGTACTTTATCCCATTGTATGGAAATACTATAATTTATCCATCCAATTCCTAATTGATAAACATTTAGGCTGTTTCCATTAACCTCTGTTCTGCAGTGGCTATCTTTGTTCATATGTTTTTGCATATACATGTGAAACTATCTGTAGGAGAAAGTATTAGATTCAAATTGCTTTGTCAAAGGGAATATAAGCACATAGGTATTGCCGAATTATACTCCAAAGATGTTTCCTCAATTTACATTCACAATAGTGTGGTTTGAGAATATGGGTTTCTTTTTCAAACATGCACCGTCTATAAAGAGAGCTACTCTGCTCAATATTTGCCACTATGCCTTGCAATCAGCAACTAAATGAATCTACCAGACACTAAATATAATTAAGAGCCGATTACAGTTACTACTGAAATTACTCAATATAATGTTCCTTCTCACCTTCCCAGCTGATTAAATGTATACTTAATATCCATGCCTCAACTGGCAATCTTGGAGGTCTTTAGTGACTGAACACAGAACATTTGACAGCTATGATCATTGACAGGAGAGAGAGTATTCTGTGTTTTTTAGACAAATAAAGGTCAGTGTCTTAAGCCTGATGATTTTTTGTTAGACAAGTATTTGTCTAAATTTGTCTAAATAAATCAAGTATTTGTCTAAAAAACAAGTATTTGTCTAATTTGTCTAAATAAATCAAAATTCAGCAAAATATTAAACATGATGGTGAGTTCTGCAACTGCTTGCGATTGATGCCTAAAACTGTCTACACTTCTGATGTTGGATCATAATCAGATCTTTTAAGACTCAGCCTGAAACAATTCTGTCTGTTTTTAATGTCTCAGTTTCATTTTCTGATTTTAGAATTAGGAATGTTAGTTATTACTATTATTATTATTAATGGAGTAAATATTTTATAATGAATCCCTTATAAGTAATTATTTTTACATATTTGGAAATTCTCAGTTTATACAATGAGGCTCAATTTTTGTCTTTGATGTATTACAACCAAGCCCACCATCTTCTTCAAATTTTGCTGTGAATTCTTATACCTTGCTTTGTCAATCTGGCTCAATTCTTTAACCTTTCTAGATATCAGTCTGCTATCTACATTTGGGGGTCAATGTTTTCTTGATAAGATGAAGCAGCTTATAACACAAAAGCTTAATGATGCAAATTGAGAATTTTCAATTTTGTAATAATAACAACTTATAAGCAATTCATTAGGAAATATCTACTCCATTAATAGGAATCTTTACCATTCTTAATTTTAACATTAGAAGCTAAAGCCATTTTTATTTTACTGACCTGCTAAAAACAGTCAATATTGGTCAGTGAAACTTCTGTTTCTAAGTGTTAAATAAATGTCCTTCTACAAAGAGTAGGAATGATCCATAAAATACCATAGAAAGCCATGATCACAATCTTTTGTTCATGTGATTCTATTTTTATAAACTACCTTCTTTATTACTACTTCTTCTAACCTTACCTTTTAATAAGTCACTTTATGAACACTCTGCCCATCAGAATAAAATTGGACATATCCCAAATTAAACTTATCTCACCCAAACCACCACCTCCTCCAGAGTTCCATGTCAGTGGGTAGTGTCACCTTGCATCCAGTGGCACAGTTAATACTTCCTTCTTCCTCCTCTGACCTTCCTGCACAGTCTATCAGTCATCAAATGCTGCTCATTCTACTTCCTAAGTATCTCTTCATTTTTCTTGCACCATTCTAGTGCTACCTGGACATAGTCTGCTAAATGTTATCCCTACGTTTTACTCTTATCAATTCCAGGTCACTTTTCTACATAAAGAATATAAGAGTAAAATTTCTATTTCAGGTAAAGGTAAATTAACATGTAACAGATTTACCCTTTCACATGAAAAACTAAAAGACTAGAAAAAATAAGTGGAACAAAAGTTATCAAAACATTGGACATTAGGTTACCAGGCAATACAGAAGCAACTGAGACAAAGGAAACATGATGAGTCCATGATGACTAAGCTTATTATGTGGAGGAGGTATCCAGGACATGATGCAGGGAATAGAAGCCACATGTAGACTAGTAATCTCTCTGAGTTAAGAAGAGGGGAGCTGGGAGCACAGGGGGGTCAAGTTGGTTAGATATCACAGGACAGAGTACCAGAGAGGAGATAGCTGCAGAGAGAGAGAGAACTCTGGAGATCTGCTGGGTGTCCTTAAGTATTCAGCTGAATACTGATCAGAGCACATCTCTGAGAAACTACTGGGGGTAGAGCAAGAACTAGTCAAAAGGATTAGAATGATAAATGCCCAGCGGTCTATTAGGGCTACAAGAATGCCTACTCCCAGCAGTCAGAGTGGAAAACCTGATAGTTTATGGTTCACTGAGCAGAGTGCTCAGAAGTAAAGTTCTCCCTAGACATAATGCTCCACTGGTCCTGCGTAAACAATGCTTAAAAGCAAAATCCAAGAAAATCAAACTCTTTCCAAGTAACTTGACCCCCCATGCAAGAAAATATATAAGAATGCAGAAATATTCAGCAGTCAATAAGTGAGAATCACAGTATTCAGTATCCATTCAAAACTTACCAGGCATACAAAAAAAGCAGGGAAGTATAACATATAATGAGGATAAAAATCAAAACTGAATCAGAATTGACACAGATGTTAAAATTAGTAGACAAGAATATTATTAAAATAGTCATTATAACTCTATTTAATATAATTTACAAAGCTAGAGAAAGGACTGAATATATGAATTAAAGATAAAAAATATAAGAAAAAAAAGGACAGAGCAGGGTAACGATTAAAGAACCAGGTCTGGGGAGTTGACCTCCCCAAACCAGTTTTAAGTGCAATAGAAAAACTAAATCCTTGCTACTGGATAGAGAGGCCATATAGCCTCAGAGGTCAACCCAAAAACACTGCCACCCAGAGGCTGAGCCACAAACTGACTCTTAACTAAATACAAATTAAGGCAGTCTGGGACACAAATACGGCCTGCTTTAAAATCAGGACTGTGGTTTACAACACGGAGGAACAGTGTATAGCAGGGAAATTCAACACCCTCCTGAATACCTGGCAAGACTAAGGCGAGCCAGACTGAAGAGTAGAAAAACCGAAGGACCTTCACTACTGCAATTTTTTTTTTTCTTTTTTCACCTTTTAACTAAGAAACCAATTTTTTTTCTTCTCTTTCTGCTTTTTCCATCACCTGATTTTACCCTTTTAATTACTACATTTTTTTTAACCAGTATTATTACTGCTACCATTTTACCATTTTTTAAAGTGCCATTTTATTTTCTCTTTATTTTATTTTGGGATTAGTGTTCTCCATTCTATTTTCATCATTCCTTTAGCATCAATTTTCCCTACCACAACTTTACATCTATGCTAAAACCCTCTTCTTCACTTTTCCCCTTTTGTTGTCCTGTTTCTCTTACCCTATTCCTGCTTTAGATTTTCCTGATTCCTTCTTTTTTCCCCCTGTCAAAATTTCACCCTACTTATATATCCTATTTCCACTCCACTGCTCTAAATCCTTATACACCTATCCCTTATCTTTCTTCACTATCCAAAATTTTTTTCTCTTTTTTTATTTTTCTATTGTTTTGTTGCTGTTTGCTTGATTGTTGAGTATAGTGTTTTTTTGTTTTTTTTTTCTTTTGTTTTTTTTGTTTTGTTTTTTTTTTTTGAACTGGTTGTGAGGTGGTTTTGCTTTTACTTTTTATTGGTTTTTCTGCTGGTTTATCCCTCACATCCCACGGATATTTTTGTGCTTCTGTTTTCCCTTGCCTCTCTTGATATTATTGGTTATTTGTAGTTTGCATTCATCTCCAGGGATCTGTTGCTGGAATTTGTTGGGATTAGTGGTGGTTCTATTGGAGTTTTCTCCTCATATAAATAGTCTCTTCCCCTCTTCTACTTCATTCTCTCTTTTCACTCATTCCCCCCCCCCTTTTTTCCCAATTTCATTTTTGCACTCCTTTTTTTTCTTTCTTTTCTTTTTTCTCTTTTATATTTTTCTCCTCTTTCTTCCTTATCCTCTAATCCTCTTAATTCGGGTGGTCACCTTTATTTGGGGTTATTAATATTGTGAATATATTTGTGTTCAGTGCATGGTATGTTGTGCCTTGTTGTGTTGTATTATGTGCCCTTAAATCAACGCAGCAGATCCAAGCAACAGCAGCCTACTAATCATCACACCCTCTGAGGATCAGCAGCTGTACGTGAAGCCTCCCCCAACCAACCAGAAGAGCCAACAATGCTGTGAACAGCACCCACCAGAGGAGCTGCTGCCAACTGAGGAGCAGCTGCTACCGCAACTGCCCAAGGAGCAACCACAGCCCAAGGAGCCACTGCCACCCAGGGAGCAGCCACAGAACGACTCAACATCTAGATATGTCAGTGAGATCAAACATGGGTAGACACAGAAACCCCCAAAGGAAAGAAAAGGAGGACTCGCCAGAAAAGCAGCTAAGTGAAACCGAGGCATGCAGGATGACAGAAAAAGAATTCAGAATAAGGGTCCTAGAGTGCATAAACCAGATGGAGGAAAAATCAACAACATATACAAGAAGCAAGAAGACACAGATGAAAAAATCAACAACTTATGCAAGAAGCAAGAAGAAACATGAAAAAATCAACAACTTAAGTAAGACCCAAGAAGAAATGAAGAGCAATATAGCTACAATCAAAAACATCATGGAAAGTATCAACAGTAGACTAGGAGAAGCGGAGGACCAAATTAGTGAATTAGAAGACAAGGAAGCAAAACACACCCAAACTGTACTGCACTTGGAGAAAAAAATTAAAAGACAGGAGGAAACCCTAAGGGAGCTTTGGGACAACATGAAATGAAACAACATACGAATAATAGGGGTGCCAGAACAACAGAAAGAGGAACAAGGATTAGAAAACCTATTCAAAGAAATAATATCAGAAAACTTCCCTGAGGTGGGGAAGAAAAAAGTCACACAAGCACAGAGAGTCCCAAACAAGGTGAACCCGAAAAGACCCACACCAAGACACATCATAATTACCATGGCAAATGTTCAGGAAAAAGAGAGAATCTTACAGGCTGCAAGAGAGAGACGGAAAGTTACATACAAGGGATCTCCCATTAGATTATCAAATGATTTCTCAACAGAAACACATCAGGCCAGAAAAGAATGGACGGAAATTTACAAAGTGATGCAAAGCAAAGGACTGAATCCAAGAATAATCTATCCAGCCAGGCTATCATTCAAAATTGAAGGGGAAATAAGAAGCTTCACAGACAAAAAAAGACTAAGGGAGTTTATCACCACCAAGCCAGCAATGCAAGAAATGCTAAAGGGACTGATGTAAAAAGAAGAAACAAAAAGCTCAGAAAGAAAACAGCCACACAAAAAAAGAAATGGTACGAACAAATACCTTTCAATAATAACTTTAAATGTAAACGGACTAAATGCTCCAACCAAAAGACATCGAGTGGCTGAATGGATAAAAAAACATGACCCATATATTTGCTGTCTACAAGAGACCCACCTCATTAGAAGGGACTCACACAGACTGAAAGTGAAGGGACGGAAAAATATCTTTCAGGCAAATTGAAAGAAAAAGAAAGCTGGGTAGCAATACTTATATCAGACAAAATAGACCTCAAAGTGAAGGCCATAACAAGAGATAAGGAAGGCCACTTCATAATACTAAAGGGATCAATACAACAAGAAGATATAACCCTGACAAACATATATGCACCCAATGCAGGAGCACCCAAATTCATAAAAAAAACTCCTCGAAGATATCAAGGAAGAGATCGACAATAATACAATCATAGTAGGGGACTTTAATACACCACTGACATCACTGGATAAATCCTCTAGACAAACACTCAGCAAAGAAATAGCAATTCTAAATGACTCACTAGATCAGATGGACTTAATTGACATCTTCAGAATGCTTCACCTCAAAGCCACAGAATATACATTCTACCCAAGTGCTCATAAGACACATTAAAAATAGACCACATATTGGGTCACAAAAAGACTCCCCAAATTCAAGAAGATTGAAATCATACCAAGCATCTTCTCAGAACACGATAGCTAATATTAGAAATAAACTACAATAAAAACAACCCAAAATACTCAAACACTTGGAAGCTGAATAACATGTTATTAAATATTGATTGGGTTACCAATGAGATCAAAGAAGAAATTAAAAACATCCTGGAAACTAATGACAATGAAAACACAACAATCCAAAACCTTTGGGACGCAATGAAAGCAGTCTTGAGAGGGAAGTTTATAGCTCTACAGGCCTATCTCAACAAACAAGAAAAAATGGTACTAAATCATCTAAATCTACAGCTCAAAGAATTAGAAAGAGAGCATCAAGAAAAGCCCAGAGTGAGCAGAAGGAAGGAGATAATAAAGATTAGAGCAGAAATAAATGACATAGAGACCAAAAAAACAATACAAAAGATCAATGAAACCAAGAGCTGGTTCTTTGAAAGGATAAACAAGATTGACAAACCTCTAGCCAGGCTCACAAAGAAGCAAAGAGAGAGGACCCAAATAAACAAAATCAGAAAATGATAAAGGCGAAATAACAACAGACCCCACAGAAATACAAATGATTGTTAAACAATAATATGGACAGCTCTACTCCAACAAAATAGACAACCTGGAGGGAATGGAAAAATTCCTAGAAAAATACAACATTCCAAAACTCAATCAGGAAGAATCTAAAAATCTCAACAGTCCAATAACTATGAAGAAATTGAAGCAGTCATCAAAAAGCTTCCAGCAAACAAAAGCCCAGGACCAGGCGGCATCACAGGTGAGTTTTACCAAACATTCAAGGAAGAACTAAAACCTATCCTCCTCAGACTACTACAAAAAATTCAAGAGGAAGGAACACTTCCAAGCTCATTCTATGAAGCCAGCATCGCTCTAACACCAAAACCAGGTAAAGACAACACAATGAAAGAGAATTACAGGCCAATATCCCTCATGAACATAGATGCCAAAATCCTCAACAAAATCTTAGCAAATCGGATCCAGCAGTACATCAGAAAGATCATAAAACATGACCAAGTAGGATTTATCCCAGGGATGCAAGGATGGTACAATATTCGCAAATCAATAAACGTGATACATCACATAAACAAACTGAAAGAAAAAAACCACATGTTCATATCAATTGATGCAGAAAAAGCATTTGACAAAATCCAACACCCATTTTTGATAAAAACTCTCAGCAAGGTGGGATTAGAAGGATCATACCTCAACATAATAAAAGCCATATATGACAGGCCCACACCCAACATCAAACTCAATGGACAAAAACTAACACCATTTCGCCTAAGGACAGGAACAAGACAGGGATGCTAACTCTCACCACTCCTGTTCAACATAGTACTGGAAGTATTAGCCATTGCAATTAGACAAGAAGAAGAAATAAAAGGCATCCAAATTGGAAAAGAGGAAGTAAAACTGTCCTTATTTGCAGACGACATGATATTATACATACAAAACCCTAGAGACTCCATCAAAAAACTACTAGACTTAATACATGAATTTGGCAATGTAGCAGGATACAAAATTAACCCCAAAAAATCTGAGGCATTTCTATACACCAATAGTGAACTTTAAGAAAGAGAAACTAAAAAAACAATCCCATTTACCATCGCACCAAAAAAATTAAGCTACCTAGGAATAAACTTAACTAAAGAGGTAAAAGACCTCTACTCAGAAAACTACAGGATGTTGAAAAAAGAGATAGAGGAAGACATAAACAGATGGAAGAACATACCGTGTTCATGGATTGGTAGAATCAACATCATTAAAATGTCCATACTACCCAAAGCAGTCTATAAATTCAACGCACTTGCCATTAAAATACCAATGGCATACTTCACAGATCTAGAATGAACTCTCCAAAAATTCATGTGGAATAAAAAAAGACCCTGAATAGCTGCAGCAGTCCTGAGAAAGAACAAAGTAGGTGGGATCTCAATACTAGATATCAAGCTGTATTACAAAGCCACTGTTCTCAAAACTGCCTGGTACTGGCACAAGAACAGACATATAGATCAATGGAATAGAATAGAAAGCCCAGAAATCAGCCCAAACCAATATGCTCAATTAATATTTAACAAAGGAGCAAGAACATACAATGGAGTCAAGGTAGTCTCTTCAATAAAGGGTGTGTGGAAAATTGGACAGATATATGCAAGAAAATGAAACTAGACCACCAACTAGACACCATACACAAAAATAAACTCAAAATGGATAAAGGACTTAAATGTATGACGGGAAACCATAAAAATTCTAGAAGAATCCAAAGGCAATAAAATCTCAGACATATGCCGAAGCAATTTCAACACTGATACAGCTCCTAGGGCACTTGAAACTAAAGAGAAAATGAACTAATGGGACTACGTCAAAATAAAAAGCTTCTGCACAGCAAAAGAAACCTTCAACAAAACAACAAGAAAACCCACTGCGTGGGAAAACATATTTGCCAATGTCATATCTGATAAGGGCCTAATCTCCAAAATTTATAGGGAACTCATACAACTTAACAAAAGGAAGATAAACAATCCAATCAAAAAATGGGCAAAGGATCTAAATAGACACCTCTCAAAAGAGGACATTCAGAAAGCCAAGAGACATATGAAAACATGCTTAAGTCAGTAATCATCCGAGAGATGCAAATCAAAACAACAATGAGGTACCATCTCACACCTGTCAGACTGGCTATCATCAACAATTCAACAAACGACAAGTGCTGGAGAGGATGTGGAGAAAAATGAACACTCATGCACTGCTGGTGGGAATGCAGAGTGGTGCAGCCACTATGGAAGACAGTAAAATTTTCCTCAAAAAACTAAAAATGGAACTCCCATTTGACCCTGTGATCCCTCTTCTAGGAATATATCCCAAGAAACCAGAAACACCAATCAGAAAGGATATATGCATCCCTATGTTCATAGCAGCACAATTCACCATAGCTAAGATCTGGAAACAGCCCAAGTGCCCATCAGTAGATGAGTGGATTAGAAAACTGTGGTACATCTACATGATGGAATACTATGCTGCTGTAAAAAGAAGGAACTCCTACCATTTGCAACGGCATGGATGGAACTGGAGAGCATTATGTTAAGTGAAATAAGCCAGTCAATGAAGGAAAAATACCACATGACCTCACTCATTCATGGATAATAAAGATCATTATAAACTCATGAACAATAATAGATACAGAGGCAGATCTGCCTAAAAAAAATGAAATAAAATAAGAAAATAAGATGTGGAGAAAAGGGTACCCTCCTTCACTGTTGGTGAGAATGCAGACTGGTCCAGCCACTGTGAAAAGAAGTATGGAATTACCTCAAAAAATTAAAAATGGAACTGCATTATGACCCAGCAATTCCACTTCTGGAATATATCTGAAGAATACTGAAACACTAATTCAAAAGAATATATGCTCCTCTATGTTCATTGCATTGTTATTTACAATAGCCAAGATTTGGATGCAGCCCAAGTGTCCATCCATAGATGAGGAGATAAAAATGCTGGGTACATTTACACAATGGTACATTTACTCAGCTGTAAAAAAAGAAGGAAATCTTACCTTTGGGACATCAAGGATGGACCTGGATAATATTATGCTAAGTGAAATAAGCCAGTCAGAGAAAGACAAGTACCATATGATTTCATTTGTATGTAGAATCTAATGAACAAAATAAACTAACAAGCAAAGTGGAGAGAGACTCATAAATGCAGAGAATAGACTGACAGCTGTCAGAAGGGAGGGTTTAGGGCCTAGGTGAGAAAGGTGAAGGGATTAAGCAAAGAAAAAAAAGAAGGACTCATGGAAACAAAGAACAGTATGGTGATTAACAGAGGGAGAGTAATGGGGAGAGGTAGAAAAGGGTAAAGGAGGGGGTAAAAGGTGACAGAAGTAGACTTGACTTGAGGTGGTTAACACACAATACAATATACAGATGATATATTGCAGAATCATACAACTGAAACTTGTATAATTTTATTAACTAATGTGATCCCAATAAATTCAATAAAGCACACAAATAACCAATTCAAACTTCTAGAGATGAAGCCGTTTGATGTCTGAGGTGAAAAATACATGGGATGTGATTAACAGCAGATTAGACAATTCGTAATAAAAAATTAGTGATCTTGAAAGCATAGCAGTAGAAACTCTCCAAAATGAAACAAAAATAAACAAAATTTTAAAAATAGATAAAAGAAAAAGAAAAGTACCACTGAGCTCTGGGACAACTTTAAGAGGTTTAATATTGTATAATTTTGGTTGGACAGAAAAAGTTCTGAAGAAATAATGGCCAGTCTGACAGGTGTGAGATGGTACCTCATTGTTGTTTTGATTTGCATCTCTCAGATGATTACTGACTTAAGCATGTTTTCATATGTCTCTTGGCTTTCTGAATGTCCTCTTTTGAGAGGTGTCTATTTAGATCCTTTGCCCATTTTTTGATTGGATTGTTTATCTTCCTTTTGTTAAGTTGTATGAGTTCCCTATAAATTTTGGAGATTAGGCCCTTATCAGAAAATTTTATGGAAATTTCCATAAAATTTCCAAATTTTATGGAAAGTATAAACAGATCCAAGAAGTTTTAAAACAAGAAACATGAAGAAATCTACGCCAAGGTACATTTAATCAAATTGTCTAAAACCAGTGATAAAGAGAATATATCACAAACAACCAGAGGAAAAGGACACATTAAATGCAGAAGAACAAATAAAAGCAGTTTTTTCCCCCCAGAAACAATGAAAGTGAGAAGACCATGGGGCAACATTTTAAAATCTCTCAAAGACAAAAACTGCCAATTTAGGGTCTGCACAGTGAAAACATCACGTAAAGACTTATTCAGACAGACAAAGCTAAAAATAAAATTATTAGCAACACTACAAGAGATGTTAAAGGGAGTCCTTTAAGCAGAGAAAAATGATTCCTGATGGAGATCTATATCCACACAAAGAAATGAGGAGCTAAGGAAATGATAACTTTGTAGATAGCAGGAAGAGTTTCTTCTTCTTACTTACATCTCTTGAACAGATAATCAAATGCTTAAAGCAGGGATCCTCAAACTTTTTAAACAGGGGGCCAGTTCACTGTCCCTCAGACCATTGGAGGGCCGGACTATAGTTTTTTAAAAAAAAAACTATGAACAAATTCCTATGCACACTGCACATATCTTATTTTGAAGTAAAAAAACAAAACGGGAACCAATACAATATTTGCATTTGCATGTGGCCCATCGGGCCTAGTTTGAGGACCCCTGGCTTAAAGCAATAACAATGTATTGTGGAGTACATATCATTTATAGAAATAAAATGTATGGCAATATAGTATGAAGGCTAAAAGGAAGAAGTACAAGAATACTGTTATAAGGTCCTTATACTATATGTGAAAAGGCATAATATTATTTGAGGATAGATTCTGATAAGCTAAAATTATATACTATACTCTAAGCCCTAGAATAATTACTAAAATAATGCTACAGAGCATTATAGCTAATATAGCTAATAAGAAAACACAGGAGGGCCTGACCAGCATAATCTCAGTGATTGAGTGTTGAACTGTGAACCAGGAGGTCATGGTTCAATTCCTGGTCAGGGCACATGCCCAGGTTGTGAGCTTGATCCCCAGTGTGGGGCATGTAGGAGGCAGCTGATCAATGATTCTCTTTCATCATTGATGTTTCTATCTCTCTCTCCTTCTCCCCTCCTCTCAGAAATCAATAAAAATATATTTAAAAAAGAAAAGAAAATGCAGGAGGTAAAGAGAATCATAAAACACAACAACAAAAAACTCAATCCAGGGACTTCTGGTCTAGGTAAAATAGTATAGATTCATTTCTCCCTGTTAAGTACAGCTATTCCCTAAAAAGTAATACAAAAGGAAAACTCTAAGTTGATTAGAGACCTCAGGACTAAAGGAAAAACAACCTCAAGGTGTCTTGGGATGCTCTTACCCAATAAAAGAAGTAACTGAGGATTAGCATTTTCTGACCCCCCAACCTGTACAGAAGGGAGTTTCAGATAGGCTCACTTATACCTTGGACTGAATAAGAGCGCTGACAGCACTAGGCAAGCTTAGCAGCATCAGAAATGGAGATTGATTGATAGCCCTGCTAGTGATAAATGCCCCAGAGAAGTGCGCTCATTTCTCAGTGGGGCTGAGACTCCCTTCCTCAACCAAAGACACAGAGAGGCACTGGCAAGAGGTATCCCCTACAATAAGAAACTATCCCAGGAAGTGCTCTAATTCCCCTCTAGGCCTGAGACTCCCAAGCTACATCCAAAGACATTGAGTGGCTGGGTGGTCCTAACAAGGAAACCCACCACAATAAGAACCTGGTCCAGAAAGTCTCTTTGTACTCTTGGACAGAGAATCTCTTTTCCCACCTAGAGGCCCTAGATACCCTGGTTTGGGGAAAATATACTCCACCACCCCAATTAGTACCAACAGAGGGAGTCTAGTGGCACCAATGAAACAAGCAGAAAAAGCACAACTTGGCTCTGAAAATTAAGTGGTTATTGGAACCACAGCCCACAAAATTAGTCCAGCACCTGTGTGCTAAAAATTATATGGTGACTGTCTGCTATCATAAGAGATCTAAATAGGGCCCAGAGTCTGCTAACATAAAAGCCCAATGTCCAAGATATGATAAAAAAATTACTGCTTACCAAGAACCAGGATTTTAAAATGGTCATCATAAAAATGCTTCACCAAGGGCTCAGTAGTAGAGTGGAAATGACAGAGAATAGCTTCAATGAAATTGAGGACAGGTCAATAGAATTTATTTAGTCTGAACAATAGAAGGAAAAGAGACTGGAAAAAAATGAATAGAACCTCAGGGACCTGTGGGACAATAACAAAAGATCTAACATTTATATCAGTGGAGTCCCAGAGGGAGAAGAGAAAAGAGAATGGGGCCAAAAGGGTATTCAAGGAAATACTGTAATGACAAAAATTTTTGGCAAACAACAACAACAAAAAACCTGTCTATTCAAGGAGCTTAGTAAACTCCAAATTGGATAAACCCAAAGAAATCAATGTTAAGATATACAATAATTACATTTCTAAAAACTAAAGACAGAATAAAAACCTTGAAAACAGCCAGGGAGAAACAACAACCTTCAGGGAAACATCAATTTGAATGACAGTGGATTTCTAATTGGAAACCATGGAGGCTGGAAAGAAGTGGCACAGCAATTTTGAAGTGCTAAAAAAAGAACTGTCAGTCATAAATACTATTGCCGGGGTCCAGCCCCAGCAGGTCCAGGGGTTCCCCATAGGTGAGGACGGAGTCGGCGAAGAAGGAAGGACACGGAGACAGCGTTCAGTTGATCAGCAGCCTAGCCAGGATCTCCAGCCAAGTTCTGGTCTGGATCTCCAGCGAAGTTCTGCTTAGGATCTCCAGTGAAGTTCTGGTTTGGATCTCCAGCCAGGTTCTGTGTCCATGTTCTCTTGCTAGGTTCTCCAGCCAGGTTCTGTCCAGGTTCTCCAGCCAGGTTCAGTCACCAGGTTCTAGTCGGGTTCTCTTGCCAATTTCTGTAGTCAGGTTCAGTCCAGGATCTTTTGCCATGTTCTCTCGCTAGGTTCTGTCTCTAGGTTCTGAGGCCAGTTTCTGTCCAGGAACTTTTGCCATGTTCTCAGCAGCGAAGTTCTTCTGTCTCTAGAGAACGTTCTGTGTAGGTTCTGTGCCTAGGTTCTGTCTCTCTTGGTTCTGTGTTCTAAGTTCTGTGTCTTGCTGTCTTATTACATCTGTATTTATACCAGTTGATTCAATCCTATCAATCTCTATTACAAAGGTTAGGGCGTTTCTTATCTCCATTCCAGGGAGTAAAGATTATGTAGCTTAAGCATGATTGTTCGTAGTTAAAGTGATTAATTACCCGCCTGGCACTAGTTAAGAGGTTTTATTCCCTCCCTAACTCCAGGGGAAAATCCCTACCTGGGGAAACAACCTTTCTCAGAGACCTTGGTTAAAACACATAGTGCCAAGAAGGTGAGCAAACATATTAAGAACAGTATGCCATATAAGCCAGGTCCATTGAAACAGCAAGGATGGACCGGCTCCCGGCAAATTCCCCCTTTTTTATTTTTTAAAAGCAGGCATTAAAAAGAAAAACCCCAAAATGCTCTCTTGTATCCATTTTAAGAGTAGGATCGGTGCTTTCCGCTATTACCTGAGTCCTGATCTATCACTCCAGGGAGAACTTGCCAATCCTGCACTTTCCCGGGGTGGAAAGGCTGCAGTGGGGTTAAGAATAAGGCTCCTTGGGCCTACCTTCTCCCATGCCTCTACATTTACCTTTCGGGCACCTTTCCTTCCTCAGAAAAGCATGGACATACTTCTTGTATAAAACGTTCTGTCTGACTGGGAGTAACCTTAATTCCTCTGCTAGCAAGCATATGTGTTAAAAGATCAATACAGAGTCTTTTTTCTTTAGACTCAGTATGGCACATCTTCTTAATCTAAAGATCAATAGAGAGTCTTCTTTCTTTGGACTCAGTATGGCACATCTTCTCAATCTAAGTTCTGTACTATCCACCTTCTTACCCTACTTATCCTCTATAGGGGGGTCTGCAGTACCCTGGTGGAGTCCTATCCGTCCCGAGTTTGGGGGTTCTCAATGGGGGGGGGGGGGCTTACCTAGGGGAATCCTGTTCCAGGGCTTCCCAAAGGTGTGGACAGAGTCGGCGGAGACTATCCACCCTCTCCTACGGTGGAGTCCTATCCATCCCGAGAGTGGGGCGCTTACCTAGGGGTCCCTGTTCGGGCGCCATACTATGTTTGGTGAAACTATCCTTCAGAAATGAAGAGAAAATAAAGATATGCTCAGATGAAGAAAAACTAAAATAATTGTTGCTAGCAGACCTGCCCTTGAAGAATGATTAAAGGAGGTTCTCCGAACAGAAAGGAAATGGCAAACAAAGGAATTTTGTAGCATCAGGAAGTAAAAACAATGGAAAGAGCAGAAATAGATGTACATACAATAAACCATCCCTCTCTTCATGAGTTTTATAAATCAAATCTGATGACTAAAAATTGTTACACCATTCGCTACTTAAGATAATAATATTTAAAAATGGGGAAGATCAAGGGATCTAAATAAAAGTAAAGTTTCTAAACTTCACTTGAAGTGGTAAGATGTTGACACAAATAGACAAACATAAGATATATACATATATATGTGGTAATACTCGGAGCCTCTAACAGGAAAATGATACACAATGCACTAAAAAACAGTATAAACAAATCAACATGGAATCCTAAAGTTAATTTGGGTAAGAATCCAAAAGGACCTTACACTGATATAGCTGCTATACAAACATTTGCCCAATTCAGACCATCAGAGAACTTTATGGCTAGAAGATTATTTAGTTTAGTGTTTCTCAATCATTAAAGTGTGTTTTAATCACTTGGTGATCTTGTTGTAATGCAAATTATGATTGATTAGGTATGTGATGGGATATAAGATTCTATATTCCAAGCAAACTCTTACTCCAAGGACCACACTCTGGGTAGCAAGGAGTTATTTCAATCCCTTTCTCTAACAGTTGATGAACAGATGGCTTTCCTGGTGTTTTAGAGCATTGCAATGAGGACCTAAAGCCATTGGACTTCAGTTTTATTAATAGCAATTCCTCTAACACTTACCATGAAGATCTCTGGTCTGGCCTTGGTTGCTGCCCTTCCTATGTCATAATTTTCAATATTCCTTCAATTCTGTGACTGAATCAGAAAATTCCTTGTAATCAATTTCCTCATTTTTGTTTTTTTTTGCTTTAGCTGTTCAGTCAGTTTTTGTTGTATGTGAGCAAAAGAATATTCACTAACATAGGCTGAGTGTTGAACTTGGAGCACAATGAAACATACTATATTTGCATCACAAGAAAATAAGTTCTTCCTCTGAGATAGAGCAATTGAGATATTTTTGTAAAAGTTTACACAAGCCCACTGGTGATTCAGAAATATTCTTCTCCAGTATGACTTCTCCCTTCATTTTCTAGGCTCCAATCCAACTTCCTAATTGATCTCTTCATTTGAATATCTACTACACATCCCAAACTTAATATGTCTAAACCTGATCATCTGTAGCAAGTGGCATCAGCTTTCATGCAGTTGCTCAGATAAAAACCTAGAAATCATCCCAATTTCTCTTTCCTATCCCAAATCCAATTGATTATTAGGTTCTATGAGTTCTACCTTAAAAAATATAGCCAGAATCCAACCACAACCACTTACCATCTGAACTGCTTCATCTCTCTCCCTAGCAAACTGCAATAGCCTCTCAGTTGCACTTTCTGTTTCTATTCTACCTTTGGCACATAATGCCAGAATGATTCTTTAAAAATGTAAACCAAATCATGTTACTTTCATACTCAAAACCTGTCAGTAGCTTCTCTTCACACAGAGAATAAAATCCAAACACCTACCATGATCTACAAAAACTTATGTGATCTGACCTTTGACTGAACCTCTTAGTTAAATTTCTTTCTGGTATATCCTACTCTAGCCATCTGGTCACCTTGTTATCTCTCCCACTACAGGATAAGTCTCAGAAGACAGGAATTTTGTCTGTTTTACTCACAGTTGTATTTTCAGTGTCTAGGGCAATGTCTGACACAGAGTAATCAATAGTTTTAAAATACAGAAGAGAATTAGTAAAATCCTAATCCAAAAGAAAGCAGAGAAAAAAGAAAAAGGGAGCAAGAAAAAGATGGGGCAGATACAAGTACATAATAAAACAATAGCTATAATTCAATTATTTAATGAGACAAATAAGAAAGTAAATAGTGATATAGTACATATAACTAAATCATTTCTGAAAGTACATTAAATTGCAATTGCCTAACACTACAATTAAGTCAAAAACTGGAAAATGGAAAAAAAAAGCAAGGATAACTATATACTGTCTGGAAGAAATACAGTTTAACTATAAAAGTAAAAGTATGGAAGAAGATATATCATGCTAACAATGATCACAAGAAAGTTTCAATGGCTATCTTAATATCAGATGAACAAGTTTTTAGAGCAAAGAATATTACCAGGATAAAGAAGGTCATTTCATAATGATAACTGGATCAATTCATTATGGAGCACACCATTATAAGAATTAATGCATCTAATAACAAAACTTCAAAATATAGGAAGCAAAAATTGATACAACTGCAAGGATAAAAAGACAAATTTCAAAGAATGTCCATAAACAGACAGACACATATATATGGTCAATACATTTTTGATAAAGTTGCAAAGGCAATTCAGGGGATAATGGATAGTCTTTCCAGCTAATTTTACTGGAACAATTGGATAGTCATATGTGCAAAAGTAAACATCAGTTCATACTTTGAACCATATAAACAAATTAACTCTAAGTAGATCACAGACTTAAATATAAAAGAATCATAAAGCTTGTAGAAGAAAATGTCTATCATTATAGAAGAAAATCTGTGATGTTTGGTTAGGCAAACACTATTTACATATAACATCAAAAGCACAATTCATAAAAGAAATCGTATCTAATGAAGAGGGAATATGCTAATTGACCCTCACACTGTCGCAAAGATGGCAGCACCCACAGCCAATTAGGAGGGAATATGCTAATTGACTGCCCTGTCCTCAAAGATGATGGCGCCCACAGCCAATCAGGAGGGAATATGGTAATTGACTGCCATGCCCTCAAAGATGGTGGCACCCACAGCCATAAGATGGCGGTGTCCAGTCTCCTCAGGCCCGCTGTGCGCCTGCCTCCAGAGTCCCCTGCCCTCTCAGACCCCCAGCCACCCAAGGCTGGCCTGAGGCACAGGCAAGCCTCAGATGGCGGCTGTCCAGCCACCCAGGACTGCCTGAGGCTCAGGTAACCAGGGCTGGTTGAGGCTTGCACTGCCGGCAGTGGCAGCAGCAGAGGTGTGATGGGGGTGGTCTTCCCCTGATCGTTGGGTCGTCTCCCACCCCTGAAGCTCCCAGACAGTGAGAGAGGGCAGGCCAGGCTGAGGGACGCCCCCTCCAGTGCATGAATTTTCATGTACCAGGCCTCTAGTAAATTTAATAAATTAGAGTTCACTAATTTAAGAACTCTGCTCTTAGAAAGCATGGTAAAGAGAAAGAAAAGACAGGCATTGATAGGCAGAATTGCATTCAGAATATATAATGAAGTTTCACAACTTAGTAATAAGAAGATAAATAACCAAAACCCAAATTAGCATGAGATTTTAATAGACATTTCACCAATGAAATAGATGGATGGCAGATAAGCTCATGAAAATATGCTGAAAGTAAGGAAATACAAATTAAAACCACAATTACATATCACTGGGCACCAATTAGAATGTCTAAAATTAAAAAGACTGAGGATACTAATGTTAGCAAGAAATTGGAGCAACTGGAACTCTCATGTTTTGTTTGTGGGCATGTACATAAAAAAAACCCTTTGGAAATAGACTGTGAGTTTCTTAAGAAGTTAAAGGTACATCTACTATATGTTCCAACATCTCTACTCTTAGAAAGGAAAATATATGTTCAAAGATTATACACAAATGTTCCTAGTAGCTTTATTTATAATAATCCAAAACTGGAAACAACTGCAATGTCTATCAATAGCTGAATGGATAAACAAACTCTGGTATCTCCACATAATCAAATACTGCTCAACAATAAAAAAGAATGGATTACTATGTATTGATATTTGCAAGAAAATGAGTCTCAAAATAATTATACCAAGTAAAGAAATCCAGACAAAAAAGAATTTATACTATATTGTTGTATTTATATAAAATTCTAGAAAATATAAAGTAACCTGTAGTGAAATAAGGCAGATCAGTGGGAGATTGAAATGTGGTTGGAGGAGAGGAGGGACAAGAAGGAGGGATTATAAAGGAGCATGAAGAATTTACCTGGGTGCCCTGACCAGTGTGGCTCAGCGGAGAGAGTGTCGGCCTGAGGACTGGAGGGTCCCGGGTTCGATTCCGGTCAAGGGCATGTACCTTGGTTGTGGGCACATCCCCAGTGGGGGGAGTGCAAGAGGCAGCTGATCGATGTTTCTCTATCATCGATGTTTCCAACTCTCTATCCCTCTCCCTTCCTCTCTGTAAAAATCAATAAAATATATTTAAAAAAAAAAAAAGAATTTACCTGGGTGATAGATGTGTTCATTATCTTGATTGTGGTGATGCTGGGTATATCATAAATAAAAACTTATCAAATCTTAACTTTAATTATGTGCACCTTACTGCATGTCAATTATCTTCCAATATATGTTTTTCAAGAAAGAAAATAGGAGTTGACTTATTTGAAGGTCTCATATGCTGCCGTTTGACTTACAAAATACTAACTTTTTTAAAGGCGATGTCTTTTTTATTATAGTTCAATCACACATTCTTAAAAGTGTCAGTGAATCAAATTTAGAATCTTGTAAAACATATAATCAAAGAGACCTTAGAGATTCTATAATAATATTTTAGGTGAGGAAACTAAAGGGGATGGGGTAAGTTGATGTGCCCCAAATTATATAAGAATTCTAGCTCAGAGAAATAAAAGTTTTGGTTTCTTGACACCCATTAAGCTAAGTTACAGTGACATATAAATACATGGTCAAAATGTTGCAGACAAATGGTCTCAACTTGACTACCTGATAGTAAATTCACTGGTTGAAAATACAATCTTTCTAATAGTTGTTGAGCATAGCACAACATACCCAGTAGTTTCATTTGACCATAAATACTTTGGTAAATTTTATAACCCATATTGGTGGCTTTAAATGGAATGCATTTAATATATTTAGTATTTGCTTCTGTGCAAAGTACAAAAAAAGCATACTTTCTTCAGAAAATTTTCATAATATGCTGTTTTTTATTTGTTTAAGATCAAAAGAATATTTGCTGGAGAATGGTCATAATATATACACAAGTCTATGATTTTTTCAATGTGAATGGTTCCTTAATGGAGGATTATACATGTACCTTTATCAGAAAATAGAATGTACTACTAAGATATTAGAAGTATAAACTGCTAGCCCTAGTTGGTTTGTCTCAGTGGATAGAGCATTGATCTATGGATTGAAGGGTTCTGGGTTCGATTCCGGGCAAGGGCAGATGCCTGGGTTGTGGTCTAGATCCCCAGTAGGGGATGTGCAGGAGGTAGCCGATCAATGATTCTCTCTCTTAATTGATGTTTCTCTCTCTCTCTCTTTCTTCTTTCCTCGCCTAACTGCTATAATTTCAAACAAGGTATTTAAGTATTATTAACTCTAAAGCTGTAATTTTCCTCAACTGGCAAACAGAAGTGTATTGGTACAGAAGTGTACCAATGTACATAAGCAATTTTTGAACTAGTTTTATTTACATTTAAGTCTTTGGGATATTTAAGAGTTAGAAATAAGACTTTTCTCCATCTTTAGGGAAAAGTGCTGCAAACCTTGTCTTGTATGAGTTAAAGGTATCTAAACCAACAATTTCAATTACATTTTAGAAAAAAAAAGTTGCAGTAATATTTGTTGTAGATGACTAAGGATGAGGTAATGGTGGCTTAGCAACATGTTTTAGTTAAGACTGCACTCAAGAGAATTTGGTTTGTGTCCCAGTTCCACAGTTGGGCCAAGAAAAGTAATTACAGTGATTAATAATAATATTTGATTTTCGACTCCTGATCCCACTCCTTAGAGCTGGTAGTATCTGGGGGCAGAAAAAAATTGAAGGGAGGAAATGGGAAATATGTCCTACCATTTGAATTCTTAAGCAGTATATAGTCCCAAAGCTGCCATTACAAAAGCTGCCTGTGTCACCCCATGAATTTTTACATGGAATTTTCAACTTCTTGATTTCCTGATCACCTTGGAACTGAGGGCAGAGCAGAGGTGATATTTTCACTCTTTAGGAACAAGTTTTAATTAATACCCCCTTAAGAAGCACCTCCTCAGGTTTGTAAGTGCTGTTAAGGAATTTGTAAGTGGTGATGAAGAGAGGGAACATGTAAACGGATCAGAGCCTCTGCTTTGAAAATCAAAAGTAAAACAAACAAAAATAACATATTTTGTCTTTAACATGAGAAAGGATCTCATATTCTTACCTCTGGTTGGATTCTGAGGGCCAATGCAAAAAGAGTTCTAAGATATCCCAGATTTAATATAAGCAAGTAAATGAAAAGAAGGAGAGAAAGAAAACAGGGCAGGACTGGGTTTCAAGACTTGAGTAGCCTTCAGTTCTGCTACCACCAGGAGGAGTTGCTATGGGAATCATTGCAAAAGATTAAATACATCAAGAATATGTGATTGTGAGAAATGGGTAGGTTTTTCTATTTGTGGGGTTCTCACATTTCTTTTCTAACTCATATACAAAAACTCCCCCATAAACATAGAGTTCATTAATAAGTCTCTGCTCTATGCTAAACATAGGGCAAGTGAAATGTTCATATTTTGCAGTAAAAATTAACTTTTTGTAGTGCTTGCTTGTTTCTGACCCCAGCATCACTTTTGGAGTAAACTCTGTCATCTCCTCTTGACTGAAAAATAACTTCATAGGGGTGTGTTGGCAGAGGGGTCAGAGCAGGTCAGCATGGGGCTCCTTGCTGTTCCTCTCATCCTGCCATCATCACATACACCATATTTATTTTATCTCTAGAATCTGGAAAATATTTTTAATCCTGTTACTCATTGAAATTCTCCTTAGAAAAAATTTACCAGGAAAGTCAAAGTTAGAAAAATGAGCCTCTTAATGCACTTCCTTACAATAGTTTGGATGCTATGATTTAGGTATTCACAAAGTTCAAAATTTTTCAATAGAAGCTTTCTTCATGTTATTGTTATTATGGTGACTTTTTGTCAGTCTCTGAGAAGTCAGTTGTTGAATCTCACCTTGCAAGTAGAGAAAGCTGGATCGGAAAATTTCAGTAACTGACTCATGGCGTCCTGGTCACCTGGAGGCCCTATATTGTCACTTCATTGTTTGGTCCTTGACCACATTGCCCCTTTACCCTGTGAAAAGATTTTATTTATTTTGAGAAGATTACAATTAGAAAAGTCCATTATTTCTTACTTTAAAATTACTTTTCAGATGAGGTAGTTTTCTAAAGAATTACTGGAAAGTAATTCCCTCTTTTGCAATTATTATGGATCATATTTCAAAGCAAATCTCTGTAAGGAACATATTGCACTTTTTTGTTTGCTTTGCCTTTTCCCACAGCAAGAACTTGACCCTTTGTTATTGTTGTCACAGTTGGCTGGAGAAGAACTGTATGTCCAATAAGGTCTCCAAAGATTTATTCTATGCAACAAACATTCTGTTCTAAGGAAATAGTCTGATAAGAAATTTATTTTTTAAAACTGCAGTATCTACCACATATAGATGTATTTAACTTGATATTTTCAAAATTAAGAAGTAGACTATATGTTCATGCTTTTAAAAAAATGTGGCTTCACATTATTTCAAGTCCATAAATTTCTCACTTTAAAAATAATTCACAACCAGGAAAGGGGGAAGAGGCATTGGTGCCAGCCTTTTAAGGTTGAATCTCTAGAATAGATTTGACCCCTGTAGCACCCCCAGGAGACTAAAGCCTGCTTCCTCAGTCCAATGCTGCTCTTTGGTTGTTTTAGAAACATAGCAAGGGTGGGGAGATAAAAGGTTGGAGATGGGCCCAGCCAGTGTGGTTCAGTGGTTGAGCATCAACCTATGAACTTGGAGGTCATGGTTAGATTCCTGGCAGGGCACATGCCCAGGTTGTGAGCTCAATCCCCAATAGGGGGAGTGCAGGAGGCAGCTGATCAATGTTTCTCTGTAATCATTGCTGTTTTTCTCTCTCCCTCTCCCTTCCTCTCTGAAATCAATAAAAGTATATTAAAAAAAAATAAAAAGGTTGGAAGGTTGGAGATGCTCCCTGTGTGGGAGACAAAGGGTAGTATCTATGGACAATACTTTGGGAAAAAATGATCAAGTTTTCTTCGTTAATAAATAAGACAAAACAACAACAAGCAATACCAAACCTGACATGGACTAAAAAGCCACTAGCTGCCAGTTGCTTCTCAGACAAGAGCATGCTGACTATCTTCCTCTGAAGCCACCGAGAATGTGGACTATCATGCGAATAAAGGCTTTTATGCTTAGAGACTTTGAAGCTCTCTAGCTAAAGCGCACTGTAAACAGATACCTCCATTTTATCTATAGTTTTGGGAGGTGCCAGACAGAAAAGTAATGTTTGATAACTGATATTCTTTTTATTTTTTATTGTTTAATTTTTTGTCCATTGAGGCATTTTATTTGCATTTATGTATTACATACTTAGAAAAAGAATCCCAGGATTTTCCCTCCTGTGTGTTTTTATCTTGCTTCTTCATGGTCCATGATGCCCGCTGAGGTTGTCAGTACAATGAAACCAGACTGACGGGACGGGAGCAGGTTGTTCTGCCCTTTTTCTGGATCTTTGAGTTATATAAAATCTGGAGCTGATTACTCCACACTTGTTCAACCTGCCTGTGAGTTGCACAACAATTTCCCCAGCTCTGTGGTCCTTTATAACTTCAAATTTGCCAAGGTAACCATGTTTCGTCGTCAACTGAGGGATGATGTTGGAGCACACCCTAATAAGAATTTGGACTTTGCCTCTCCTTTTGGCATTGCTGATACTCTCCAAAGCACCAGTCCTTATGGCAGCACGGAAAGATGGCAGAAAGAGGTGATATCCTTTTTATGCAATAGTTAAGGATCTTTGAGGACTGTGGCCAGTGACAGTAATAGTCTTCTCCAAGTCAGGAGTCACCAGCTGTCCTTCTCCACCCCTTTTCATGAAACACTTTTTGTCTTTTCAACACTAGAAACATGTCCATACTGATTTCAGGAGGATGAGAGTGTGCGAATTAAACTAATCCTATCACCACCTTTTGCTGTAGGACTTTGACAAGAACATATTAAATGTATACACCTCGTTTCTTTTATAGATTTGTTCTGAATGATCTCAGTGTGGAAGAAAATCAAATGCAAAGTCTTATTTGAATGCACTTAAGACTAGAGGTTTACATTCAACATGCTTCAGTTTCATTTGTGGGTATTTTTCTCCTAAAGTGCTGTCAATTGCCACTTTGTTTGATTCTTTTCAAATGCAGCTTGGCAGGAACACTGACCACATCAATTTCATATTCTCTTTTGTCTGACTCAAGGATATCAGACACTATTTCATCTTAATGAGGTCTAGTTCTCCTTCTATTACCAGGCTATTTCCCTCTGATAAATGGCAGTATCCTGTGGTGTCATTGCCCCCGTAATAGCAGGCAGGTGAAGAGCAAATGATGCTCCCAATGCTTCTCTCCTAACTGAGCCACTGCTCTGATGCCAAGCTGCCTGGTCTCAAAATCTTGAGCAAATGTTCATCCGGTAGATTTCCCAGGGTCATGACTAAGCTTGCCCGGCACCGGTGCTCTGATTCATGGTGTAAAGCGAGGATGTCTTAGGAGGATATGACACGTGGCCCCGCTTGAAAGGTTTTTTGCCTCCTGTGAAGGGTCACATATGAAAGCTTTTCTTTTGGTTTCTAAGAAGAGCCAAAGTAGGCAAAAAAGATTGAGTTAAATAATGAAAAACAAAAAAATGTTTTATTTTCTTCCATAATGCAGCCAAGAGAACATTCCAAGATGGACATTTATTCACTCTTCCATTCAATATTAATTGAACTTCAACTTTGGAGAAGATATTGTTCTAATTGATGTGTGGGATGCATAGTTGAGTGGCCTTGAACACTCAGTGGGATTGGAGCCTCATTTGGGGTGAGATCAGAGAAATATTTCCACTGGAGGAAACAGCAAGCATTGACATAGAGATGAAAAAGTGCAGAATTTATATGGGATCAGGACATTTGGAAAGGTGCTTTGAGATCTACATGTCACAGATTATTCTGGTAAGTAAAAGAAAACAAGACTTTTAAAGTCAGAGGTGTGCTTTGTGAATGTAAAACTTACTTCCATCCAAACTATTCCAACTCTTCCCAAATTGTTCTTCAAGTGATATGCAGAATGAGGCATGGAGAGCATTGTTCAACATTTTCAAAGGTTTGATTTCAAGATAATACCCAGGGACAACTGCCTAAATTATATCATGCAAGAAAGATGTTGAGAATATTACAGAGTATTCGCTCCCCACTGAGCCATGTAAAATTTTTCACTTAGGTCTCAGTACCAGTACTAGAACTAATTATTCTCTTCTTAAAAAATTCATTTTTTAAAAATAGTTTCAAAAAGTGTTTCCTTCTCTGCCTTGGCTGCTAAAAAATTCAGATCCCCGTAAACAGGAGACTTCTAATAGAGTATTTATGACAATCACTTTTAATTTCCCTTATTTTCTTGGCTTGTTTTTGAAATATTATGTAAGTCACATAAAATCATTTTAGAAATACAAAGTGACATAATCAAGAACTAAAATAAGAGTTACAGAAAACACTTAATTTTTCAAAGTATTCTAGCTAAGACTTGAACTTTCTCTTCCTGTCGAGGATTGAAGCTCTGAGTCATTCATTTGCTGGAACCTAGAATAAAAATAAAAAACAATTTTTGGGAAAACTTCTAGACTTGTAGAGGACCTACATTGAGATATGTTTCAGTTTGTATTGTCTTTTGGTATTGTCTGGTGTGACCAATTACCAGATGTTATATAAAGGAAGTTCTTAAAAGTAAATATGAACCAAGAAAGCAAGAATTTGGCAACTTTGGAACTCAGGAATTCTGAACAAAATGAGAATAGAACATTAAGTTCTTAAATTGTTTGATGCATAATTTATATCAAGAGCTATAAAACAGCCCTCGCCAATTTGGCTCAGTGGATAGAGCATAGGCCTGTGGACTGAAGGGTCCCAGATTTGATTCCGGTCAAGGGCACGTGCTGGGGCTGAAGGCTCAATCCCCAGTAGAGGGTGTGCAGGGGGCAGCTGATCAATGATTCTCTATCATCATTGATGTTTCTCTTTCTCTCTCTCTCTCTCTCTCTCTCTCTCTTCCTCTCTGAAATCAATAAAAATATATTTTAAAAAATAAAAAAAGGAAAGCTGATTTTTTTTTTTTAAAAAAAGAGTTATAAAACAATGAAAAAAATGTTTCTCTTTTCTCATATACACAAACAGGCACATACTACATACAGGAGAATAGTTCCATACTACATATATTTTTCTCTTCCAGACAAATTTAGTCAAAACTTTGCATATACAATTTCTTCTGGAATATACATGCATTAATCCCAGAGTCAGATACATCTGCAAATAGTTGAAAATCAAACAGTTCATGCCACTTACACTGCCAAAGTGACACCCCATTTAAATTTTTCATAAATGTTTTCCAGATTTGCAAATCCTCTTTGATGTCTTAAATTTAAATTTAATGAACAAGTGCTGAAATTGTTTTACAGTGGAAGTAAGGCTTTTCAACCACTAGGTAAAGTGGCTGTCTCACTCAAATCATCTGGGGACACAATTTTTAGATGGCCAAACAGAATATACCTGTCTGGCAGTCATTGACTTTTTAGCTGAATGTATTGTGTATATCCTGCAATTTCCCTTTGAGACCACCTGATCCCATCACTACCAAATCAAGTTCAACACCAAACAAAGCCAACGTGTTGACTAACCTCAGCTCTCTTTCCAGAGCTAATGTGATTCTCGGTTGTCTTGACAGGTGTTCAGAAGTCTCCAAGGACTTTAATAGGCCTAGATAAAAAACATTGCTGTGAAGAAGGGGAAAAAAACATCCTAGCATAATATTCAGGGATATCTTGAATTTTGTCTTAAAAACTGAGAACATCCCTGGCTGGTTTGGTTCAGTTATTTGGAGCATTGTCCCGTGCACCAAAGGGTTTTGGGTTTGATTCTCAGGCGGGTTGCATATGGGTGGAAACTGATCAATGTTTCTCTCTCACATCGATGTTTCTTTCTCTTTCTCCCCCTCCCCTCTCTCCTCTCTCTAAACTCAATAAAAAACATATTCTCCGGTGAGGGTAACAAACAAAACAAAACAAACAAAACAAAATAACCCTGAGAACATCAAGAAGTGAAAAAACAGAATACCAAAGCTTTCTATTCATTTAGAGAAGGGTTCAAAATGCTGTGTATATATTTGAACCAAACACTTCTCAATATGACCCTTGTGACAGAGATGATTCTGTCACAAAGAACCAACAATTGGCAATGAGCCTTTTCCCCTGGTTCTTGGAAACATGGGCCCACTGGACTGATGATGCTTCTCACCTGCAAGCAAGTCAACATCATTTCCTACCAAGAAATCTAAAAGAATACAGTATGTCCTCACTTAATGTCACCCACAGATTGTTGGAACTGCAGAGAAATGACATATCAGACTAAATTGATATGAACAAGATTTAAGTTCCTATGGCATTTTATCACTTATAATGAAACGATGTTATTTGAGGACCTGCTATATGCTATTGCATTGCCTGTTAAAGGAACATGGAGACTGAGTTTCCCATAATATTACAGTTTTGAATGCTAACCAAACTCTCTTGTAGAAATGCATCTATCTCCAGAACCAGCATCATTGGCGGCACCTGGGTGTTTGTTAGGTATGCAAATTTATTGCCCCCTTCCCAGACCTACTAAATCAGAATGTCTGAGCTTGAAACCCCATTACCTCCACTGGCTCATGCTTGGCAACAGGTGATTCTGATGGATATTGGCCACTAACTAGGGGGCTGTTCCGCTCCCTAGGCTCTTCATGCCTTTGGCTTTGTGCCCTACTCTCAGCTGTTCTGAATATGGAACCCACATTCACAGACTTACTAGTAGAGATGATGGCTTTCAGCTGTTCTTCTCAGCTGGCATTTTCGCCCCACCTACCAACAGTGCCATGCCTTCTCCAGTGTTTCTTCTGACATTGGTGCCATCTTGTGCTTCTTATTGATGGGGGGAGGGAGAGCCCTTGACTATTCCTGGAAGCAGAGAGTAAAATTCCTCTTCAATAAAAAAACTTTTTTTTATTTTTCATTTCTCAAATGCCAATACCATGTAGTTTAATGGCTCTTTTCTCATTTATTTTGTTCTAAATCACAAAACTTGAATAATTCACCTCCCCAGTAGTAGAGGTGGAGCTATTATACAGTTTAAAAACTGCTCTTTAACATTCTGCATGATTATGCTAGTAACTATTTTGACAGAGACCAGGGCCAGTCTTCCTCTGGTAGTCTAGGTTTCTCAAAGTTCAGAGCTAGGGTGGGAGTGCTGGCTGAATGTGTATCTGTTTTCCATTCTGGGATCCAAACAATTGGCCTGTTTTTCAGCCCTGTTCACTGTAGTAGGGCTAGTTGTCCTGCTCCTGCCCAAATTCCTGGTGGTGTTAGTTTATGTATATGTGCATCTGAAAATATAAATGTTGGGTAACAAAATGGAGAAAGAAATAGAAAACATGACAATATCATCAGTAAGGCTCTCTGAAGTCCATGCTAAAGCTAGCAGTTGACTCTTCAAGAGCAAACTTTGGGGGTTGTATAGGATGTGGCCAAACATTTGGAAGTGAAGGTTGTTTCCTGGCCCTTTCATTAGGATCTCAGTTTCATCCTGGTTATACAGAATGCTTTCAAATGTTTTTTTTGTTTTTTGTTTTTTTTTTTTTTTTGGATCTTAAAGAATTTACCCCTGTGCCCACCGCCTGCCCCCCCGCAAAAAAAAAAGTTTGGAGTAAGGTCAAAGGGCTAACTGTGTTCCCCTTTTGAATACACAAATGAATGAATTTATTTCTCAAGAGCTGGCTTTAATTATCAGTCATATGAAAGATTTGGGAACCTAACTCAGGAATCAGGATATTACGTCATCTTTCTATCAGACTGCTTTGAGCCTTAACAGACTGATTCAATTAATTGTTCCTTCCCACTTATTGCTGCCTGTTGTAAGCCATTATTCTGCCTCCTTTGAACTCCATTTCCTGCTCACCACTCAACCTTCACAGTTGCACACATATACTTTTTCTTTTCCCTTCACCTTTATCTGGAACACTTTTGCTTTAAGTATCTTTCCAAACCCTTGAAGAAACACTTAAATTGTATAAGAATGTCACCTGTGTGCTGTGTTTCCAAAAAAAAATAAATGTTATTCATTGCAACCTCAGTGCAAACTTTTTCAGTCCACAATTAGCTCATCCGCCAAGTTCAATTAAAACTGTCATCTTGGCGGAGTCACAGAGCGGATGAGTAGCTGGTCCTGCCTACCTTTCCTTGCAAGCTTGGAGATTTGCTCAGCGCTGTTTATATTTTTCAGTACAATGTTCCCATCCAGCCTGGAAGACAAGAAAATGTTGCAGTAACTCCCAACCAATCAGCTTTGTCCTGACACCTCTTCCTGAGAGCATGACATAGATCTTAGAGCTGGTGCCAAAATGGTGGGTACTTCTGTTCATGAGGAGAGTATGACAAAGAGAATATGTATTTGTCTTAGTCTGTTCTGGCTTTTATAACAAAATAATATAGCCAGTTAGCTTATAAGGAACAGAAATGTATTTCTCACAGTTCTGGAGGCTGGGAAGTTCAAGATCAAGGTGCTGACAGAATCACTTTCTGGTTTGCTGTCCTCAAAGGGCAGAAGGGGGCCAGGAAGCTCTCTGAGGCCTTTTTTATCAGGACACTAATCCCATTCATGAGGAGTCCACCATCAGAACTTAATCCACCTCCCAGAGGCCCCAGCTCTTAATATCATCACTCTGGGAGTTAGGTTTTAACATATACTAGTATATGACTTTTGGAGGGACATAAATATTCTATCTATAGTACTTGTGTGTAATTATGTGAATTTTAGAGAATTAATGGATGTTCTAAGTGTTACATGTATAAGTATTTGTGGAAGTGAACAAAATTAAGGCGAAAACTAAGGAAGAAAAAGATGCTAATTAACATCTAGAAGCTTCTTGACAGTGGAATGGGGAAGATCCAAGCTGTGCACTTAACCATGGTTGTGCCTAGGGGACCTTCAGGAACCTTCTTCCTCTCTTTTCAAAGCCTCTAATGCCATCAACATTTTACCCTCCCTCCTTTTTTGTCCATTTTGCTCTTTTTGTCTCTCAACCCCACCCTTACCCCTGATGTCTACATGCTTTAGATAGTCATCAGTGGCTAGAGCCTAATGACTATATGTTGTTCTCCCTTCTCATTTGCACTTTATTATTTTTTAAAAAAATTATCTTTATTGTTGAAAATATTACAGATGTCCTTTTTGTCCCCCCTCTCCATTGGCCCCCTCCACTTTGCACCTGCTGCTCCAAGACCTTCACCACACTATTGTCTGTATCCATGGGTTATGCATATATGTAAGTTCCCCTGTTAATCTCCTCCCCGCTCCCCTTTTCCCTCTGAAATTTGTTATTTTAAAAGAGGAGAGTACTTCTGTCTGGAAGTTTCATGAAGGCAAAGAGTTTGGATTTACAATGGATACCAGTAACTATGTGTTGACTGATTGCTACTGTTATGATTGCTCTTAAGGTATGATGATAGGCCACCTGGAGTGTTGATGTTGGGTTGTAGGTAGGGCAGAACAAGGGTGGTTGGGATGTATTTTAGCTCATACTCAAAATGGAAAAGCTGGCTCTGTGTGACTATGAGTGCTGAGCTGCCCTCAGGCTAGGCCATCCTTGGGAAGGGGAATTAGTTTTGGGAATCAGGCAAAACCTGGAGTGTGCAGAAGGGAGAAAGAGGCTGGGATGTCCTACAGAATCCACACTTAGCTTCCTGCTTTATGCCCTTCTGAATATTGTCATTCCATTAAATGATGGGTTGGAACTAGAGAGGGATCCAGACTGGGGTTGGGATGAGGGTCTCAGGGATGAAAATATGTTTCAGTCACCAAGCTGGCCATTTTCAAAATTTCACTGGCTTGCAATTCACAGTTCTATCCTGGGATGTCACCTTCTTCAACTTTACTAGCCCACACTGACAACGCCAATGGCAAGCTGCAGGAAAGGCTCACAGAAAGCCAAGATAGTTTTGGGTTGGAGAAAGCTATTACTTTGCTGTCAAAGAGAAAAAGAGCACCAACCAAGGATTTCAGAAGCCAGACAAGGTTCCTCACATACTGCAGCACCAAAAGGGTCTTTTTGAGGGGCTTTCACATGACCTTTCTTTGCACTGAATGCTACTCACTTTTTTCCTCATTTCTATATTTCACAATCCTGTATGTGATTGACTGGAGGCTTTCCATGTGTGTTTTTATTAGACACTAAAAGAACAATGGAAAGATTAAAATATTTATATGCATTTTAGAGTATTGTGTGAGGATTATTACAATTATGAAGAACCTCTTTGCATAGATTTCCAAATACTGATCCTGTTTAAAAGATAAGCTTTTTTTCCCTAACTCTTTTCAGTTCAGTCTTCACTGTATCTAGGAGGTCTTTGTTATGTTATTTCTTTTTTATATAATGAAAAATGTCTCTGATTCTTGTACATGTGGGAAAATAAATTATTTAAATTTTTTATTGCTGCTGATTTTTTACATGTGATTAAATTGCTATTGCGTGAACTTTACATTTGAATGTGATCCTCAGTCATGGTTTGAATACTGGTTCAGAGCATGACTGTTCAACAGAACAGAAATTTCTGCGAAAATGGAAATTTTTTTTGTTGTCCAATATGGTGGCCACTAGCCATATGTGGCTACTAAGCCCTTGAAATATGGCTAAAGTGATTGATACTCTAAATTTTATTTATCTTTAGTTAATTTAAGCTTAAACAGCCACATGTGGCTACTGTTTATCATAATGGGCAGTGCAGGCTGAGTGGAGTGATTTCAGCGGTACCAGAAAGGACCTTTCGCCAACATTACTGCCTTACCCCACAGCTCATAATGCTTGGAATACTTAAACAGCAATGAGGCTGCTTATGGACTGAATGTGTCTCTCCCCCAACCCCACCTCCCAAATTCATATGTTGACATTTTAACTCCCAGAGTGTTGGCGTTAAGAGGTGGGGCCTTTGGGAAGTAATTCAGTTATGAGGGTGAAGCCCTCATGAATGGGATTAGTGTCATGAGAAGAGACATGAGAGAGCTTGCTTCCTCTCAGTTCTCAGCCATGTGAGGACACACAAGAAAGTGGCCATCTGCAAACCAGAAGGAGGTCCTCACCAGAACCCAACTGTGCTGGCACCCAGATCTCACACTGCCCAGCCTACAGAACTGTGAGAAATAAATGTTTGTTGTTTAAGCAACTCGGTCTTTGTAATTTTTTATAGCAGCCAGAGCTGACTAGGCCAAAAGCCTGAAGTGTAAGTGTCAAGGCACTTAAATTCTTATTAAGGTTGAGGTGGTGGTGGTGGCTCTAAAGTAGAGGAGGACCTGACTTTCTATAAGTCGTGCAAGAAAATCACCCTCCTTAGAGTAAGGATCCCTTGTTAAAGATGCAATACATGGTATTCTTGTTGAATGACCGAGAAAAGGGAGGAAAGTGTGAGCCAGGTGATAGTGTTTCTGAAATGGCTAGTGAGAGGGGCCAGGAAGCAACACATTGAAGGGGAGAAAAAAAGTGGGGTCAAGACAAAATAAACAATTTATACTCTTCCCCTGTCATTTTCCTATGCCGAGAAGGTTAAATAGTGAGAGGACTGCAAAGAGCACAAGGGGCCCTAAGCAAGGGGCCTTGGCCTGCCCACCCCCAACAGTGGCAACAAATGGGGAATTTCATAGTTCCTCTCTTGATATATTCTATCGAGGGCAGGAGTGTGCTTTATTTATTTTTGAATCCCTGAGGAGAGTATCTCCAGCAACATCTTGATGAATATTTGAGAACTAACTGGAAGGGTGTCTCAGCTGTGCTTTCTCATCTTCACTAACTCTTTTCATAACTGACCAGATCCTGTCTTTGCTCAGGGGAACTCATTTGGTTGGTCAGGAAGGCAGAATTGTTATTCCTGATCTCCTTTTTCCTTTGAGGGTTGTGGCAGCCAGAAGGGGATAGTGGCTGAGAAGGATTTTAAATGCCTTCCCTGTCAACTTGTTTGAGAACCACACAAAAGAATGCTAAAGTTGAAAAATGCCGAGAGAGCATTTGAAATCTTGTTCCTTGGCATATGTTGTCAATTTGGCTCAAATAAACTCTTATAAAAAATATCGAAGGAAACCAAGATGGCGGCATAGGTTAACGCCAGAGATTGCTGCCTCGAACAACCACTTCAAAAAACAACTAAAAGATGGAACGGATATCATCCAGAACCACAGGAAGGCTGGCTGAGTGGAAATTCTACAACTAGGAGGAAAGAGAATATCATACCCAGACTCAGAGGAGGCGCAGTGCTGAAGTGAAATACTAAGGTGCGGAGTGCCGACAACAATCAAGGCTTAACTACAACAAGACTGCGCACAAAGAACACTAGGGGGCGCACCAATAAGCATAAAAAATGCGGAGACAAAGAAACAGGACAAAACTGTCAATAGAGGATATTGAGTTCAGAACCACACTTTTAAGGTCTCTGAAGAACTGTCTAGAAGCCGCCGATAAATGTAGTGAGATCCTCAAGAAATCTAATGAGACCCTCGATGTTATGATAAAGAACCAACTAGAAATTAAGCATACACGGACTGAAATAACGAATACTATACAGACTCCCAACAGCAGACCAGAGGAGCGCAAGAATCAAGGCAAAGATTTGAAATGCGAAGAAGCAAAAAACACCCAACCAGAAAAGCAAAATGAAAAAAGAATCCGAAAATACGAAGATAGTGTAAGGAGTCTCTGGGACAGCTTCAAGTGTACCAACATCAGAATTATAGGGGTGCCAGAAGATGAGAGAGAGCAAGATATCGAAAACCTATTTGAAGAAATAATGACAGAAAACTTCCCCCACCTGGTGAAAGAAATAGACTTACAGGTCCAGGAAGTGCAGAGAACCCCAAACAAAAGGAATCCAAAGAGGACCACACCAAGACACATCATAATTAAAATGCCAAGAGCAAAAGACAAAGAGAAAATCCTAAAAGCAGCAAGAGAAAGAAACTCAGTTACCTACAAGGGAGTACCCATACGACTGTCAGCTGATTTCTCAACAGAAACTTTGCAGGCCAGAAGGGAATGGCAAGAAATATTCAAAGTGATGACTACCAAGAACCTACAACCAAGATTACTTTATCCAGCAAAGCTATCATTCAGAACTGAAGGTCAGATAAAGAGCTTCACAGATAAGGAAAAGCTAAAGGAGTTCATCACCACCAAACCAGTATTATATGAAATGCTGAAAGGTATCCTTTAAGAAGAGGAAGAAGAAGAAAAAGGTAAAGATACAAATTATGAACAACAAACATGCATCTATCAACAAGTGAATCTAAGAATCAAGTGACTAAATAATCTGGTGATCATAATAGAATCAGGGACATAGAAAGGGAATGGACTGACTATTCTTGGGGGGGAAAGGGGTGTGGGAGATGCGGGAAGAGACTGGACAAATATCGTGCACCTATGGATGAGGACAGTGGGTGGGGAGAGAGGGTGGAGGGTGGGGCGGGAACTGGGAGGAGGGGAGTTATGGGGGGGGGAAGAGGAACAAATGTAATAATCTGAACAATAAAGATTTAATTAAAAAAAAATAAAGTTGAAAAATGCCCAGACTTTTATAAATGATTTATGAATTCCATTAGCTAGAACTCATTTTACCTTGTCCTTGGCAGCTGGCTTGAGAAAAGGTGAGGAGTAACTCAGAAATTTCTGAAATCTACTGACAGGTGGAATGTCCTTTTTCTCATTTATTTTTTTAACTAGAGGCCTGGTGCATGAATTTGTGCACGGGTGGGGTCCCTTGGCCTAGCCGGCGATCAGGGCCATCTCGTCCAGTCTAGGGGGAGGGACTGTGGGAAATTGGCCAGCTGAGAGAGATTGGCTGTGGGAGCGCACTGACCACCAGGGGGCAGCTCCTGCATTGAGCGTCTGCACCCTGGTGGTCAGTGCATGTCATAGCAACCAGTCGACTAGTCATTCAATCAACTGGTCATTTGATCGACTGGTCAATCGGTCGCTTAGGCTTTTATATATATAGAGAGAGATAGTTAAAAGTAAAATTTTGCATGTGGGATTTCTCTATACAACTCCCATCTCCACTAGCCTGACTCATTCCCTCCTTTCTATCCCTACCTCCCACCATCACTCTTGTGGCAAAAATATTATTTTTTAAATGAAAGGCCATGATTCTTCAGATTATTAATCCTGCCAAGGGTATGTTAGTGAAAATCATTTCAGATGATATATTCACTATGAAGTTTTAGAAAAAACTGACCATTCATGAAAGGAAGACTCATATTTTAGAGTTCACATCTTAATAATACTCTTTATTGGTAGAGTACAGAAAATTTTACTGAGAAAGCTCATAAATTGATAATATGAATACTATAATATTTTCCATGTACACTGGTATAATAAAATAGTTCTAAAAATCACTCTAAGTTCTTTCATGTAAGATTGCTATATAAATACACATTGTCAATATCATTACAGTTCCCCATTTCTTTTCTCCCACTCACAATTTTTTCTTCCACTGGCACCCAACCTCTCAAGAAATGAGAAAGAAAATATCAAGTGCTGGGAGAAATAATCATTGTTCATAAGTTAGCTGCTATAATGTGCTGCTAGTGTCAGGAAGAAAAATAAACATACAACAAAATTATTTACAACAGTTGATGAACTGAAACTTTTTACTCAAGGAGAGATTCCAAAGATTGGACATCCTGTGCAATAAGCCACTTCCGGAGGCAGGGTGACTGGGTTCTTAGATTCAGAAATTCCACTGGTTTAGCAGAATGCCATAGGTTCATCTAATCACATAATTTATTGAGCAGAGCAGCGCTCTTGATACTTTACAAAACATTCTTGGACTTGCAAGTGGTTGCTATAGTTTGTTAATGGAAGTGATGCTCTACAATACAATTTTATCACATTATGCCTATTTTAAGTAAATTCTAGATGGCAGGAATAGCTTCAATTTAACTAAGCTTTCTGGAGCACCTGCTTCTTAAGGTCTATAATACTCTCCAGGCTTTATTTGTATCTGACTTTCGTTGAGTTCAATCTTTGCTGTAACATAGGCTAATGAATATATATTCATATTTTTCTCCCTTTCTCCACTCTCATTCATTTAATTAATGGGTGCTTATTGATTGATATTTATTAAGTGAGTAACATTGTGCTGGTTGCCTTTGGCTCCTACCTTATGCAGGTTTCATCCCCCTGCTCATCACCATTTCTGGCTCTGAGCTCTTTTCATTCTGCAGTTCTGTCTTTAGGGCTTGACTTGAATGCCTGGTTGTTTATTCAAAGGAGACAAGTCTAAGACAGGTTCCTTGTGTCCAACCTTGGTGACATAGCTGTCTTGGTCTTTTAGGCTCAGAACATCAGTGATCTCATAGTTCTCTCCTTTCTCACCCCTCAGGTTCAACTCATATCGAAGACATTGACCCATCCTTTGTTCTGTTTCTACCATCTGTCCATGACTTCCAGCCCCACTGTCACCTGTCACTCTTAGACCTTCACTTCACTTGGAGATTACTCAACAGCCTCCAAGATGCTGTCTGCTTTGTGTCCTTCCTATTTCCAGATTCACCTTTCTAAGAATTCTGCTCTGATTAGGACAATTTCTTGCTCAAAAACTCAATGACTTACTTTTATCTACAGAATAATTTAGATTGCCTGGCATGGAAGTCAGACAAAACAAGGTAGGACATCAGCGGCTCCCCCAGCTTCTCTCCTGCCTTATCCTCACTCCCACTCTGGCTGCTCCAAGTGCTTTCCCCTCCCACAGCCCTCCCCGATGAGTCTGAGTCGTCCACACTCTGCCTAATCTTCGAAATTGCTCAGTCGCTGCTTACTTCATGCAGCTCTTCCAAGCTTCCTAGTCAGAAGTGATCTTTTCCCCTCTGGGTTCCTATAACACATATTAAATAAGTTGAATTTATTTTAATTAAAACATTCTTATTTGGTTGGGGACTGATGATACTGCATTGTTTCTCAAATCAACACTCCCTAACGTTGTCTAAAACCCAAACTCACTTTATGTTTACCTCCAAAGTGCACTGGCTGGCGAATTTTGGCAAGGATATGCACATTCCTTGGTTTCCCTTACTGTGCCACAAGGGCGATGTTCACATTGTTGTGATTAACCACTACATTATGGCAATGGACTTTGACCATCATTATGAAGTAGTTAGGAGACAACAGTTCTATGGTATCCTTCCAGGTGAGCCTCAGCCATGTGCAGAACAGACTTTGGATCTGTGGGGAGGGAGGAGGGACAACCAGGCAGGAAGATGAGCTTGGTAGCTCTTAAGCAGAAGTTAAAAGAGGTAGCTTAGGCAAGGACAGTGCAAGTCAAGTGCTACAGAAAATGTTCCTTCTAGGCAGACGGTCTATGTTGCCAAGTTGACTGAAACAAGTCTCTCTCTTAATAGGATGACTAAGATCTTCCCTTTTTATTCCATTTAGGGGCATAGAAAAAGGAGACTCAGCCCTTTAATGAGGAATATAATTGACTTATGCATGATTTTTGTCAGTTAGCAATAAGTAATGAGGTTAAAATACATCTTGAAATGACTGTGACTTCTATTGCACTGAACAATGCCCTAGGGATTAGGAAAAGTGACATTTCTTGTGAGTGATGGGCATGGATTGTTTATTTCTATAAAACAATTCTTTCCATCTCAACCAGCGCTCCTCAAATTAAAGACTTTAGTAATTTCTGCAGGTATTAAGACTGTATTTTTCAGCTCTGACAATTTGAAACATTTTCTTCTTTGGCCTCTTAGCATCCCATGAACTAATCTTGCTGCAAAAATTTCTGCCACTTTTATATCTTGGCTCTTAAAAAAATGTTTTAAAACATGAAACATTTTTGATAAGGAAACCCTATATTTAATGCATTTTATGAGTGTAATAGGGTTAAGTTCCCTTAAAAAAAAAGAGTAAGCTTTTGGGCACTTCAAACCTCATCAACTACATTTGATCCCAGGTATTATCTAGGTTTATCTTGAATAGAAAAATGCCAAAGGCTCAAGTACTGTAAGACTCAGAGAGCATTTTTACTCATCAGGAGGCTGATTAAGCTTATTATTTGCTGTCCAAAACCTTCAGGCGCTTATTGACCTGGGCTAAAATTGAAAACAATAAAGGGAGAAAAAGAATGTGCTCCTAATTGCAAGCTTTAAGGAAACCTGGTCAACTAAGTAGAAATGGACACTTCTTGGTGCAAGCTGAGGAACTGAGTTTTTCTGCCAGGGACCTGAGGCCTGGGAAAGCTCATTTCCCACCACCCCTTGAGATCAGTGATATCCAACACCATATTTACAGAATTTCAGCCATGTTTTCACACCTGGTTAAGTGTCCATATTTCCTTGCATCCGAATAAGAAGTGAGTTTCACTCAAATACTTGAACTCTCAGGAGAACCATCCAGCAATCTTGTTCCAGAGTTGCTCAGCTCCAAATCTCAGGTTCATTCAGTACCCACAAAGGACCCTGATGCATGCCAAGAAAAACAGCACAGCAGCTGCATCTTAGCTAGTGTGCTACAAGCTTTCCAATATCATTTTGAAATCACCACTTATGGAAAGCTATAGAATCTTTGGCTATATTAGTATTTTTAATGATGGCTAATTAGTATAATATCTTCCCCAATTCACACTTGTTTGTTCAATAGGCTATGGTTCTCCCCAATTTATTAAACCTCTCAAAATTTATTCTACACAAATAATTTTAATTTTCCTATAGAAATTACAAAGATACTGTATTTACCATAAGAAAAAATGTGGATGAAAAAATTACTTGAAAACTACTTCTGTTATAAACTATTCTTTTATTTTTATTAGTTTGTTCACAATGGGGTATTGATGGTGGAAATTATAATTAATTCAGTGTTGTCATTGGGAGAGGTTCTTTTATTTAAAAAAAAAAAGTCATAGCCTGACTATGAAGTTAGTGTAAAGTCCCATTCTCAGTCTTACTAATAACTGTTTCCGAGGAGATGAGTTTGGGAAAAGCAACAGATGGTGGGCAATGTTTAAAAAACTTGCATATTTTTACTTTTTCCATCAAGCATTTGATAAATCAAAACATATTCTCTTTATTTTATTCCAAAGGACAATTTTTATCTCTTCTGCGAATTCAGCATTTTTCAATCCAAGAGAAGGTAAGGGATGAGATGTGGAATTGTAGTAGCCAAGGTAAACAATCTTTTACTAACCCAAACTATTTTGTGCACTGGTAAGCTTTCTTAACTTATTGGGAGGTTTGCTAAGGGACAATGGGAATGGAGAGTTAAATCATCCAGGATTTCCAACTTGAGATTTTGCCAATGTTTCTTTTGTATTAAACAACTACAATTTAGCAAACTACAGTATCTTCACCTATATAATTCCATTATTTAACCTTTGTCACATGCTGCATGGCTATATTTTTCCTAGCTTGGTCTTGTATTATTGTCTCTTGGTAAAAAGCAAGTTGCCAGACAATTACCCTTTTGCACTACACCTCGAGACTCTACATTTGCTGTTGTGATGTTTTATCCCTATTTTTTTTTCTCTTTGCCATTTCACTCTAGATCTGAAAGCTCCTGAAAAATTCCAGAGTTTTCATTGTGTGGTGGTCTTTTATAGGGCCCATACATCCCTGTAGTATATATATCAATGAGTATCCCAAAGTCAAGGGAAACATTCAGAACAGCAGAGATCTCACTTGCAACCAAAATTTCAATTCTCTCTGCAGGAAGATTATGGTTTACTTTGGGAGAAAGGTTTCAGAAAGACACAGGAATGGAAATTGAAGCTTTCTTCAGAAATTTGAGTCCCAGTATCCAAAGTTCCATGTGGGAATTGTCAATCATTTACATTCCAGGCAAAGAAAGGATTTTAACTTGTCCCATTTTAGAATTCCAAGTTAAGGGGAGAGGGTCACCCTTCCTTTTCTCCATTTGTACAATTCAGAGGTCTCCACTGATCATTTTTCACAACTCGAGGTCACAGAATACTTCGACTCTCACCACTCTGGCTTGAGAATACCAATTCTTCTTTTAATGATGGAATTATTAGAAACCTTCTGAATAGCAATTGTTTGTTCTTATTTCCTTTAATGTTTCATTCCACATAGAGCCTTTTCTCTGAGGAGCTCAGGACCATATGCCACATTTAAAGGACTTAATTTGAAGTTTAATTATGCCTTGCTGGGCCAGTGATCTGTGAGCCAAATTATCAAGACCTGCTGATGACCTGACAAGGAGAAAGCCAACCAGAGCAATTGTAACAAAAGTAAGAAGTGAAAGAAATATGGAAATAGTAAGATTAGTTTGTGAGAGGAGAAGCTGCAAGGAGTCAAAGTGTCAAAATGTAGAAAGGGAGCATATTAAAAAGTTCCTGGAGGAAAGGAACTCAGAAAGTTTTGGGAAAGCCCACTAAAGAGGTGCAATTGAGTAGAGGGAAGAGAAGGAATTTTCTACTGTGGAATTACTCAGAACCAGGCTGAGATACACTGTTATTAGATTCTGACTTTTCACTAATAATACTTCCTTTTTAAAACTATTCTGTATTTATTGTGACCAGAGGACATGAGAAATGATCTATTACATAAAAGCCAAGTGACCGGAACAACAGAATGACCGGAACAACTGGAACAATGAGTCGCTATGATGTGCACTGTGGCGGCCAACTGGCCTGATCAGAGCCCCAATTATCCCTCCCCAACCTCCCCGCAGAACCTCCCCCCATCCAGTCTGGCCCCTGATTGGTCTCCCCAACCCCAATCAGGGGCAGGGCCAGCCAGCCAACCTCCCGTGTCCCCTCCCCCCTGCCAGCCCAGCCCGATGGCCCCCATTGGGGTGGGCTGGCCGGACCCCACCTGTGCATGAATTTGTGCACTGGGCCTCTAGTTATCTAATAATACTATTAACTAGTAATAATAAAAGTATAATATGCTAATTAGACTGGATGTCCTTCCGGACAACCTTCTGTACAAAGCTGATGCCTGCTGGTGGCTGGAGGGAAGCCTGGGTCCCAGGTGCCTGCCAGCAGCCAGAGGGAAGCTCGGGTCCTGGTGCCAGAGGGAAGCTGGTGCCAGAAGCCGGGGGAAGGAAGGCCTATTGTTGCATGAATTTTGTGCATCAGGCATCTAATGACCGAAGGACTGAACAACTGGTTGACCGGTTGCTATGATGTGCTCTGACCACCAGGGGGCAGACGCTCAATGCAGGAGCTGCCCCCTGGTGGTCAGTGTGCTCCCACAGCGGGAGCACCACTCAGCTGACCAATGAGTGCCAGACACCGGGCTCATGGCTGGTGAGCACAGCTCGGCTGCATGAGCCTCTCATGCCTCCGCAGCAGCGCTACCAAGTGGCAGTGGCAAGAGGTGCAGTGGGGCCACGATGAGCAGGAGCGGTATGGAGCCTGGCCCAGGCTTGGGCTGCTCCCTGGCTGCCTACCACTTTGTGCACTACTACAACCCTTAGGGGATGTCAGACTGATGGATCAGGCCAAAACTGGCAGTCTGACATCCCCCAAGGGGTCCTGGATTGAGAGAGGGCACAAGCCAGGTTGAGGTACCCCACTGGTGCACGAATCCATGCATCGGGCAGCCGTTAGCCTGGCTTGTGGCTGAGCAGAGCTCCCCCTGTGGGAGCGCACTGACAACCAGGGGGCAGCTCCTGCATTGAGTGTCTGCCCCCTGGTGGTCAGTGTGTGTCATAGTGACCCATCATTCCCAGTCTTTCTGCTGTTAGGGTCAGTTTGCATATTACCCTTTTATTATATAGGATAGAGGCCTGGTGCAAGGGTGGGGGCTGGCTGGTTTGCCCTTCAGGGTGGAGGTCCCCACTGGGGTGCCACTGGGGTGCCTGGCCAGCCTGGGTGAGGGGCTGATGGCTGTTTTCAGGCTGGCCACACCACCTTTAGGGTGGGGGGTCCCCACTGGGGTGTCTGGCCAGTCTGGGTGAAGGGCTGAGGACCATTTTCAGGCTGGCCAAGCCTCTCCAGCGACAGAAACTCCCAGCCTCTCCTTTTTTTCTTTTTTTTTCTCTGGGATTTATTTACCTTATATAATTGAAACTTTGTAGCCTGGAGTGGAGCTCAGAGCTGGCCAGGGCTTGGCTTCCTCCATCGCCAGGGGCAACCCAAGGCTCCAGCTCAGTGGCCACAGCCTGCTGAAAGCAGGTATCTGGGGTTTGTTTAGCTTCTATAATTGAAACTTTGTTGCTTTTGGAGCTCAGAGCGAGCCATGGCAGGCGGGGAGCCTTGACTTCCTCCATCACTAGAGCAAGCAAGCCTCCTGCTTGCTTCAGCTGCGTGGCTGCCGGCCACCATCTTTGTTGGCAGTTAATTTGCGTATCTCGCTGATTAGCCAATGGGAGGCTTAGCAAAGGTATGGTCAATTACCATGTTTGTCTATTATTAGGTAAGATAGAATCTGGGACAGGCTCAAGATGGGGCAGCAAAGGTACTTTAGTGGGAGGGGTGGGGATGAATTCTGTTCATGGAGTAGTTAGGACCCCATATCCTCTTCCTCCCATCCTGCTGGGTGACTATTTCTCTAGACCTGAGCAGGAGGCAGGCACAGTCCCTAGCCAGTAGAAAGTGTAGCATAGTCCCTAGCTGCTTTGGCTCAGTAGATAGAGCTTTGGCCTGCAGACTGAAAGGTTCCCTGGTTTGATTCCCCTCAAGGGCACATGCCCAGGTTGTGGGCTTGATCCCCAGTAGGGGGTGTGCAAGAGGCAGCCAATCAATGATTCTCTCTCATCATTGATGTTTCTATCTTTCTCTCCCTCTCCCTTCCTCTCTGAAATCAATAAAAATATATTACAAAAAAAAAGTGCAGTACAGAATCTGGATTTGAATTCACCAAGGCAATTAAAGGCAGGGCACATAGCAGTAGAAAGAATATAGATTCAGTGAACATGTCTTCCTGAGAGATGCATTTCCCTCCCCTGGCTCCCTCTGCTGCTGAGGTCTCAAGTACTCTGCAGTAACTGGAGATTGGAGGATTTCTCTCTACAGAAATTGATTGGATCAAGAAAAAGGACTTGTTGGTATTGATATTTCAGATCAACAAGTAAAATGGCTGCCCCTGCCCTGGCTGGTCAATCTCTCTCCTTCCCCTTCTCTCTCACTAAAATAAATTTTTAAAAATAAAAAAAAAATAAAGATTTCAAATAAATGTAAAATAAAAGAAAAAGAAATGGCTAGTCCCTTTTTGGCATTCCAATGCAAAGCTCATAAGCCCCACTGAGGCACACAATAGTTACCTCTCTAGTTCCTTCCCCTTAAATCTAAATGACAGGTAAGAATGACCAGTTCCTCAGGAGAGATGCCAACATGAAAGGTAAAACAAACCTAAAGAAAGAAAAATAAGTTTGGGGAAAAAACAGGAAAAGAAAATTAAGACAAAATAAAACAAATGCCCTAATAATTATTATGTTCAAAAAGAGAAGGAAGATATTGAATTTATGAAATAAGAATAATATGCAATGGGAAAACTAGAAAGAGCTGTTGGAAACTGACAAATTACAAAATTAAAATGAAATATTTAATAAAGAGGCAAAAAGATAAAGTTAAAAATTGTTCAAAGAGACTAGTAAAGATGACTTTTATATTTATAAAAGAAAAATAGAGGCTCAACCCAGTAAGTAAAATCTATATATACTAGTATAAAAGGCTGAGTGACTGTCTCACTGTCCGACCAGTAGCTATGATGCACAATGACCACTAGGGGCAGGCGCTCACTGTAGGAGCTGCCAAGCTGCAGTGACTTGGCAGCAGCGGTTCTTGGGTGATACACCCCAGAGGAGGGAGCCTGATTCTGGGGTTTGTTACCGGGACCCCTCAGGGGATGTCAGAGAGCCAGTTTTGGCCTGATCCCCACAGGCTAGGCTGAGGGACCCCACCTGCCAGAAGGACCCACTCACTCTACAGACACCCTTTGAGCCCCAACACCTCCCCAAGTGCAGCCAGCCAGGGAGGGACTGAGGGAGATTAGTTCCCGGGTGTGTCCAGCCCATCTTGCCCAGTCTGGCCCCGACAGCCACCTTCTAATTAATTTCCTTTCAATGTGCACAGATCCATGCACTGGGGCACTAGTATGTAATAAATAAAAATTCCAGAAAAAGAAATAGAAAGAAAGGGAACAAATTATCAAGGATAAAATTCAAGAAAATTTTTTAAAACTGAAGGACATGAGTTTCTACACTGAGATTCCAAAATAATAAGTTAAAACAAGCAAATAAAACAAAACAAAATACCCAAGACTCACTATTCTGTAATTCCAGAACAACAGGAATAAAGAGACAACCCCAGAAGCTTCTACAGATGAAAAACAAACAAATGTACAAAACAAAACATCACACACACAGGACTAGGTTGTAGAATTGCACCAGACTTCTTTTCTTAAAATTTTTAACTTTTTAAAAAATTATCAAGATAATGCATCTTTATTATCTGAGACAAATCCTAAAATATAGAAAAGAAGTAAAGAATTAATACTCAGTACCCTGAAAGGTGATTAACACTTTATTTAAAAAATTCTTTTCTATTTTTTTTTCCAATTACAGTTTACATTTAATGTTTTGGATTAGTTTCAAGTGTACAGCATAGTGGGTAGATAATCTTATACTTTACAAAGTGTTCCCCCTGATATTTCCAGTACCCACCTGGCACTGTACATTTCACTAGACTTCTTAGTAATAACAATAGAAGCTGGAAAAACAGTATAACAATGCCTTTAAACTTCTGGAGGAAATGTTTTCCAACTTGGAATTTTTTTATCAAGTAAAGTTAGCAAATAAAAGGGAGGATTTTAAAATGCATATTAAGTCTCAAAACTGACCTTCCACGCATCTTTTCTACAGAAGCTACTGAAAGATCATTCTGGTAAGACAAAAGAATAAATAAAGAAAAAGATAGGAGGTCAGGACACTGTGCATCTGGTGTAAAAAAAGACAAAAAAATAAGTTCCCTGTTGATGATGAAGAGAAGGAACAAAACTGCAGCTGTGCACGTAGTGAAAGTAGAAAAGATTAGAGCAGAAGAAAGAGGGATCCAGCGGTTCTCAACCTGTGGGTCGCGACCCCTTTGGCGGTCAAACGACCCTTTCACAGGGGTCGCCTAAGACCATCCTGCATATCAGATATTTACATTATGATTCATAACAGTAGTAACATTACGGTTATGAAGTAGCAACAAAAATAATTTTATGGTTGGGTCACAACATGAGGAACTGTATTTAAAGGGCCAGAAGGTTGAGAACCACTGCATTAGAGGAATCAAAACATATTAGATTCCTGATACAAGTGGCCACATGAGGAGGCTCCCCCCTCATCTCTGTCAAAGATGAACTTAGTGATGGCACTAATCAATCACCCGACAAACAGCAATTATTAACTAAATTACTAAAAGAATTATATGGAGAAGGAATGTGGCATAGTCCACTGTATGGGTCAGCTGGGGACAATAATCACATACAACCAAAACTTGTTGTATAACATTATGGGAGGCCGGTGGGGAACAGAAAAATAGAGATTGCACCTGTGTGTGCACATGTGTGTGTATTATTATTGGTATAAGAGAGTTAAATCCTTACCTGTTTTAACAAGGAACTGATATATGAGGTCTAAATTTAATTATATTGTTCAGAAAAATGAAAGCAGATCTCATAAGAAGCAGCTAACAAGCTGAAAGCTGTTGCTTCCCTGGAGCAGGACTGAAAACAAAGGGTGGGAAGAGATGAGGGAAGATCCCTGCTACTTAAGATAAACTTTGTAGCACCATTTTACTTTTTAAATTATGTACAACTATTAATTTCATTCACACAGGCAATCTAACACTATACTATACCTTGGAAACTTTTTTCATAATTTTACATGAATTATTGCTTTTAATTCTCACATAATAATTGTAAAAGGTAGGTTAGCACCTTACTTTTCTCATTGAAAGCTATACGATAGATAAACTTCAGACATAGAGAGGTTAAGAAACTCGCTGAAGGTTACAACAGCTAGTAGGTATCATAAATGGGCAATGAACTCTGGGTTGATTCCAGAGGCTGCACTTATAATCACTACCATATTCTACTTCTCAAGCCATATTTGTGCAATGGTTAGGTAGCTTGCAATTGTATACTTTACATGCCAATGTTTCATAAAAGCATGATTCTAGTAAATGCAATAAAATTGTTTAATGGCAAAAGTTAAAGAAATTAAGAACAGAATTGATTGGAAAATGGCGTTAAAGGGGATAGAAATAAGGCAATTCACAAGTGTGGATCACTGTACATTAGTCTAATGCTATTGGGCCAGGAGGTGGCAGAGCTGGGGCCCCAAGCCAGGTCTCACAATTCAAAATGAAATGCTCGTCTATATCACAGAATCATCCATCTGGAGATTGGATTGGGTATGACCTGCCACTAGAAATAAGCAGTTCTGTGATTTTGTCATCCACATTGTTGGGTGAATCGAGGAAAATAATGTGACTTCTTTGAAGTGAGGACCATGAAATTGTCATAGAAATCATTCCATGTCTCTCTGGATGACTTTGAATAATTATGAGTAAAATAAATGTAAAGCACAGTGCCAGTGCTGAATGTATCTTAAGTGCAAAGTCAGAATGAATACTCATTATTTATTTACATAAGCAGATACATTATTTTGCAAGTGAAGTTGAAATTTTTTGTTTCAGCCACATTTACTTAATTTGCTTTTAGAGCTAAAAAGGGCAAATGATTGTCTTGATGTTGCAGAATGTTTGCTGTAAGGAGAGTGAGGAGGGACAGGTCACATATATTTGTCGTTCCTTTGATTTTCACAGAAAAACTGAACAAGATCCCACAGTGCTGAAGTGTGGGAGAGTGGGCAATTGGCATATATTCCTTTGTGTCTGACCTCCTAGTGCCCTAGGTCAGTGCTCGGCAAACTCATTAGTCAACAGAGCCAAATATCAACAGTACAACTATTGAAATTTCTTTTGCGAGTCAAATTTTTTAAACTTAAACTATATAGGTAGGTACATTGTTATTAACTTAATTAGGGTACCCCTAAGGCTTAGAAACAGCCACACTCAAGGGGCCAAAGAGCTGCATGTGGCTTGCGAGCCGAAGTTTGCCGACCACGGCCTAGGTTATCTCTTTAGGACCAGCCCTGACTTTGATATTGAATTTTTCAGCCTTAAAAACACAAGTAATTACTTGTCTAAACTCTTTAACCTTGGGCTCTGAGCATGACTAAACTTGACCCTGCATTTGATGTCTTTCATTCTGCATTCTCAGCAGGATGGAAATGTAAACAGCGATGATCGTGTTGTAGACATGAGATTATAACACTTCATATACTGTGGGTGCCATTAACTCTATAAAAATTGTTTTTTATATCCCTCTTGGAGTTGGCACCAGACTAGGAAGGGCTGAACTGCAGGTTCTGAGGAGCCCTCTTGACTTCTCAACCACAAACTCACGTCAAATGAAATCTTAGAAGTGATCTTAAGCAGTTGTTTTTTTTTGATACCTGGTTATGTTTTCCTTAATCACTTACACAATTTACTTTTAAAAGTACCTCATCTTTGTAAGTCAATGAGATTAAGCAGTGTCAGCTGCTGGCTTAGAGTCATTTCTCTGAGGGCAGTGTTAATATTTCTGTGTTCTCGCCTCCTTCCCCTGGAGGCATTAGCTTATATGCCTGGATCTCTTAGTTCTACTCCACATGTTAGTCTAAGGCAAGCCATGGACAGATGATATGGAAGTCACATGTTTCTGAATCTACATTCGCAAGCTTTGTACTATATCAAATACTAAAGAAAGAGTTATTATTATCTCTCATTTATACATTCAAAATTTGGGTTCAGTTCAACTGTGAGGCACGAACAAGCTACCTGCCCATGAATAATAGAATATTCCAGCATCCTTCTCTTCCCTGTATTTCTGTTTCAGTTTATTGTTCCATTTTTCTTTACCTCTCCTGGGAAGAATAGCTCAAAACTGTGATACTTCTGTTGCATATTAGGTTATTTTGTTTCATTTTTTAATTTTTTTTATTGTCTAAAGTTATACATATGTCTCTTTTTTCCCCAATTGAACCCCCCCCCAGCCATTCCCACCCTGGGTAAGCCCCCACCGCCCCAGTGTCTGTATCCATTGGTTACTGGTTATGCTAATATGCATGCATACAAGTCCTTTGGTTGCTCTTTAATCCCTCCCCCCCCCCGCCCCCGCCCAAACACACACCCACTCCCCTACCATTTGTCTCTGGATCTATTCTTGTTCATCAAATTATGTTGATCATTATATCCCACATATGAGTAAAATTATGTGGTAGCTATCTTTCTCTGACTGGCTTATTTTGCTTAGCATAATGCTCTCCAGTTCCATCCATGCTGTTGCAAATGGTAAAAGTTCCTTCTTTTTTATAGCGGCATAATATTCCATTGTATAGATGTACCACCGGTTTTTAATCCGCTCATCTGCTGATGGGCACTTAGGCTGTTTCCAAATCTTAGCTATTATAAATTGTGCTGCTATGAACATAGGGGTGCATATATCCTTTCTGATTGGTGTTTCTGGTTTCTTGGGGTATAGTCCTAGAAGTGGGATTACTGGGTCAAATGGGAGTTCCATTTTTAACTTTTTGAGGAAACTCCATACTATCTTCCACAGTGGCTGCATCAGTCTGCATCACCAGGAGTGCACAAGGGTTCCTTTTTCTCCACATCCTCGCCAGCACTTGTCCTTTGTTGATTTGTTGATGATAGCCATTCTGACAGGTGTGAGATGGTATCTCGTTGTTTTGATTTGCATCTCTTGGATGATTAGTGACTTTGAGCATGTTTTTATATGTCTCATGGTCTTCTGTATGTCCTCTTTTGAAAAGTGTCTATTTAGATCCTTTGCCCATTTTTTGATTGGATTGTTTATCTTCCTTTTGTTAAGTTGTATGAGTTCTCTGTAAAATTTGGAGATTAAACCCTTATTGGAAATACCATTGGCAAATATGTTCTCCCATGCAGGGGGTTTTCTTATTGTTTTGTTGATGGTTTCTTTTTGTGTGCAGAAGCTTTTTATTTTGATGTAGTCCCATTTGTTTATTTTCTCCTTAGTTTCCATTGCCCTAGGAGCCGTGTCTAGAAAGATATTGCTAGAATATATATCTGCTATTTTGTTGCCTAATGGAGTCTTGTAGGATTTTTATGGTTTCCCTTCTTACATTCAAGTCCTTTAGCCATTTTGAGTTTATTTTTGAGGATGGTGTAAGTTGGTGATATAGTTTCATTTTTTTGCTTGTATCTGTCCAAATTTCCAAGCACCATTTATTAAAGAGACTATTTTGACTCCATTTATGCTCTTGCCTCCTTTGTCAAATATTAATTGAGCATAATGGCTTGGGTCGACTTCTGGGGCCTTTGTTCTGTTCCACTGGTCTATATGTCTTTTTTTGTGCCAGTACCAGGCAGTTTTGAGAACCATGGCTGGGTAATATAGCTTGGTATCTGGTATTGTGATCCCTCCAACTTTGTTTTTCTTTCTCAGGATTGCTGTGGCTATTCAGGGTCTTTTTTTATTCCAGATGAATTTTTGGAGAATTTGTTCTAATCTAGATCTTTGAAATATGCCGTTGGTATTTTAATGGCGATTGCATTGAATCTGTAGATTGCTTTGGGTAGTATGGACATTTTAATGATGTTGATTCTACCAATCCATGAACACAGTATGTTCTTCCATTTGTTTATGTCTTCCTCTATTTTTTCTCAGTGTCCTATAGTTTTCTGAGTTTAGGTCTTTTACGTCCTTAGATAAGTTTATTCCTAGGTATCTTAATTTTTTTTGGTGCAATGGTAAATGGGATTGTTTTTCTCATTTCTCTTTCTGTGAGTTCATTATTGGTGTATAAAAAGGCAATAGATTTCTGGGTGTTAATTTTGTATCCTGCTACATTGCCAAATTCATTTATTAGGTCTAGAAGATTTTTGATGGAGTCTTTGGAGTTTTCTATGTATAGTATCATGCCATCTGCAAATAAGGACAGTTTTACTTCTTCTTTTCCAATTTGGATACCTTTTATTTGGTCTTCTTGTCTGATTGCTATGGCTATCACTTTCAGTACTATATCCAACAGGAGTGGTGAAAGTGGGCATCCCTGTCTTGTTCCTGTTCTTAGGGAAAATGGTTTTAGTTTTTGCCCATTGAGTGTGATGTTGGCTGTAGGTTTGTTATATAAGGCTTTTATCATGTTGAGGTATGATCCCTCTATTCTCATTTTTGCTGAGTGTTTTTATCAAGAAAGGGTGTTGGATTTTGTCAAATGCTTTTTCTGCATCAATTGATATGACTATGTGATTTTTATCTCTCAATTTGTTTATGTGATGTATCACATTTATTGATTTGCGGATATTGTATCATCCTTGCATCACCGGAATAAACCAAACTTTGTCATGGTGTATGATCTTTCTTATGTAATGCTGAATCCGATTTGCTAGAATTATGTTGAGGATCTATGTTCATCAAGGATATTGACCTGTATTTCTCTTTCTTTGTGGTGTTTTTACCTGGTTTGGGGATTAGGGTAATTCTGGCTTCATCAAAAGAGCTTGGAAGTGTGCCTTCCTCTTGAATTTTTTGGAATAGTCTGAGGAGGATAGGTTTTAGTTCTTCTTTGAATGCTTGGTAGAACTCCCCTATAAAGCCATCCAGACCAGGGCTTTTGCTTGCTGGAAGATTTTTGATCACTGCTTCAATTTCATCAGTAGCTGTGAGCCTATTCAGGTTTTTTGATTCTTCCTGATTGAGTTTGGAAGCTTGTATTTTTCTAACAATATGTCTATTTCACCTAAGTTGTCCAGTTTGTTGGAATAGAGTTGTTGATAGTATTTTTTTCATACTCCTTTGTATTTCTGTGGGGTTCGTTGTTACTTCACCTCTTTCATTTCTGATTTTGTTTATTTGGGTCATCTTTCTTTGTTTCTTGGTGAGCCTGGCTAGAGGTTCATCAATCTTGTTTATCCTTTCAAAGAATCAGCTCTTGGTTTTATTGATCATTTTTTGTTTGTTTGTTTTTGTTTTGGTCTCTATATCATTTATTTCCACTCTGATCTTTATTATTTCCTTTCTTCTGGGTATACAGGGCTTTTCTTGTTGCTCTCTTTCTAAGTCTTTGCATTGTAGGATTAAATAATTTATTATTTTTTTTTCTTGTTTTTTGAGATAGGCCTATAATGCTATGAACTTCCCTCTCAGGACTGCTTTCATTGTGTCCCATAGATTTTTGGATTGTTGTATCTTCATTGCTGTTTGTTACCAGGATGCTTTTTATTTCTTCTTTGATCTCTTTGGCAACACAATCATTGTTTAATATCATGCTATTTAGCCTTCAAGTATTTGATTTTTTCATTGTTTTTATTGTAGTTGATTTCTAATTATATGCCATTGTGATCTGAGAAGATGCTTGATATGATTTCAATGTTCTTGAATTTGAAGAGACTTTGCCTGTGTCTCAATATGTGGTCTATCTTTGAAAATGACCCATGTGCACTTGAGAAGAATGTATATCCTGTAGCTTTGGTTGGAATGTTCTGAAGATGTCAATTAATTCCATCTGATCTAGTGAATCATTTAGGATTGATGTTTCTTTGCTGATTTTTTGTTTAGAGGATTTATCCAGTGGTGTTAGTGGAGTATTAAAGTCTCCTACTATGACTGTATTGCTGTTGATCTCTCCCTTGATATCTTCCAGAAGTTTTTGTTATATATATATATTTGGGTGCTCCTGTATTAGGTGCATATATGTTTACCAGAGTTATATCTTCTGTTGAATTGCTCCCTTTAGTATTATGAAGTGGCCTTCCTTATCTCTTGTTAAGGCCCTGTATTAGGTGCATATATGTTTACCAGAGTTATATCTTCTGTTGAATTGCTCCCTTTAGTATTATGAAGTGGCCTTCCTTATCTCTTGTTAAGGCCCTCACTTTGAGGTCTAATTTCTCCGATGTAAGTATTGCTAACCCAGCCTTTTTTTCATTTCCATTTGCCTGAAAAATTCTTTTCCATCCCTTCACCATCAGTCTGTGTGAGTCCTTTGTTCTAAGGTGGGTCTCTTGTATACAGCATATATATGGGTCATGTTTTCTCATTCATTCAGCTTCCCTATGTCTTTTGATTAGAGCATTTAATCCATTTATGTTTAAGGTTATTATTCATAGGTACTTGTTTGTCAACATTTTTATTCTTTTTGCCTGTGTTCCTTCTTCCCTTCTTATTTCTTCTTTATACAGAAGTCCCTTTAGAATTTGTTGCATTACTGGCTTGGTGGTAATAAACTCCCTTAGATCTTTTATGTCTATGAAGCTCCTGATTCCACCTTCAATTTTGAATGATAGCCTTGCTGGATATAGTATTCTTAGATTCAGTCCCTTGCTTAGCATCACTTTGTATTTTTCATTCCATTACCTTTTGGCCTGATGTGTTTCTGTTGAGAAATCAGTCACTAGTCTGATGGGGGATCCTTTGTAGGTAACTTTCTGTCTCTCTCTGGAAGCTTTTAAGATTCTTTCTTTTGGCCCTGACCAGTTTCGCTCAGTGAATAGAGCATTGGCCTGTGGACTGAAAGGTCTCAGGTTCGATTCCAGTCAAGGGCATGTACCTTCATTGCGGGCACATCCCCAGTGGGAGATGTGCAGGAGGCGGCTGATCGATGTTTCTCTCTCATCGATGTTTCTGACTCTCTATCCTTCTCCCTTCCTCTCTGTAAAAAATCAATAAAATATATATTTTTAAAAAAGATTCTTTCTTTTGTTGTTGGTGTTTGCCAATTTAATTATGATGTGTCTTGGTGTCAGTCTTTTTGGGTTCATCTTGTTTGGGACTCTGTTAGCTTCTTAGACTTGTGTGAGTTTTTTCTTCCCAATATCAGGGAAATGTTTTGTCATTATTTCTTCAAATAGGTTTTCTATTCCTTGCTCAGTTTCTTGTTTTGGCAGGCATATTATGCGGATGTTGTTTCATTTCATGTTGCCCCAAGAAACTCCAAAGCTTTCTTAAGCTCTCCTCCTGCTTTTTTAAATTTTTTTTTTTTCCAGTTGCTGCTCTGCTGGGTGTTTTTTCCTACCTTGTCTTCTAGCTCACTGATGGGGTCCTCAACTTATTCTAGTCCACTGTTGATGCTGTTTGTTGTGTTCTTTATTGTAGCTATGTCATTCTTCATTTCTCCTTGGTTCTTCCTCATTTCCTCTTGATTCTTACACGTTGTTGAATTTGTCTTCTATTTTTTCAGTGTCCTTATGACCATTGCTCTGAATTCTTTCTCTGTCAAATTGTTTGCCTCCATTTTGTTTACTTCCTTTTCTGGGGATTCCTCCTTTTCTTTCTTATGGGGACTGTTTCTTTGTCTTCCCATTTTTGCTCCTCTCAGGGTGTCTGGTTATGTGGCTCACTCTTTACCACTTTGACCAAAAAGCACAAAATACAACTTGACAAGACAAGACACAGAGGGAACAAAAAACAAATGTATTCATGACACTCATAACCCCAAATAAAGGTGACCACCAGAGAAAAGAGAATTAGGGGAGAGAAAGGAGTGCAAAAATGATATTGAGAAAAGAAAAAAATGTAAGAAAGAAGAAACAGAAGGGAAAAATTATAAATATATTGTGAGAAAACTCCACAAAACCAACAAACAAACCAAAAAAATGCAAACAACAAACACCCAGAAAAAAAGGGGTCAACTGAATCTGAATAGACAGAGCTTATTTCCAAAAGGTAAGGTAAAGGAATTGAATGAATAGGGGAATAGCCACAATTCAGTATAGAGGAGGTAGAAAGAGAATGAGTGTATAAGAAGAAAAGTAAAAAACAAAATACTCAATAAAAAAATAAAAAAATAATTAATTAAAAATAATTAAAAAATTAAAAAATATATAAAACATATATATGAAAAAGTTTTTTCCTTTCTTTAATCTATCTATGTATATATTCATATATTTTTGGAAAAGGAGAATGGAGAGCAGATAGGCCTGAGTTTAGTGAGTGAAACTAATTAAGCATTCTCCAGGTGTCCCTGTCCTTTCTGGCCATGGATTGTGTCCCCAGCTGTGTTTAATTTGCCAATTCTGGGTGGATGTTATTTGATTCAGCTGTTTCTTCTAGCTGCTCTGTGAGAAGGTGCAGGACATGTCTGCCTATTTGGCCACCATTTTGTCTCCCCCCGGACAAACATTTCAAATTGCTTTACTTTTAATCTGGATCTTGACTTTTTTCAAGAAATTAGACTACAGCATTAGTATAATAAATCAATTCACATTTATGATTTTTTTTCTCAAAATAAGAATCCAATTAAAATATACTTCTATCCACCATAGGATGATTTATTGCATTAAAACTTTCACCCAAATTGTTTTCTAGATGTCAATAATTATGAAATGATTTTATCTCTGAATACTCTTTCCAACATATGGCCATAGCTTTAAGATAAATGGATTTTTGGGTTAGGCTAGAGTAGAAAACAAAGTTTTGGGTTAGTAATTCCTTAGCAACTCTCCTCTTCATCTTGGCTCCCAACTTTCCCTGCAGAAATCTACAGTAGCTTATTAAAACCAGGAACACAGAAGCAAAGCTACAAGAAGCCTTGTGGAGGGAGAATGGTCAATATCTATAGTTAAGTTTAAGTTGAGATTCTCCACATAGGTGATTGTTTCAATAACATTCTGTTTCAAAACCCATTGGATAAAGGGGAATGCCTTAAAGTCATCCCTCAGTATAATTAATGTTATATGTGGTAAAGTTAATAACCTTTGTTATTGAGAGCTTGGTTTTTTTTCTTACTTATTTACTTCCTCTGCTTAGGGAAATCTCACTTCTTATTAGTGCAAGTATCTTCACGTAAACAGAGGCTTGGGGAGAAATTTGTGGTTTTTAAAGATCCACCTCTTGACCTGTTACCACTAAATTTTTTTTATGAAATCATCCCATTAACATTGACTCCTCATTGCCAATTTTGCTAGCTGAGCTCGCATAGATGCACCTTGTGGGAGAGGTGAGGCTGGCTGTAACAAAGGAATGCCATACCTTTCCTCTGTGACATAGCAGCTCATCGTATTGTGTCCACGTGGATTCTTATGACATCACAACTCTCTAATGAAGCCAGGGAGGGGATTTGCAACCTGAGGGCATGGTCATATGACAGGGGGACAGTATGTATATCTTCAGGTGGCGTGTTTTAGGGATATGGGTCTAGCACCACTCTTAAGAGGGAAAGGCTCAAACTGCACTATATATTTACAAGCACGATCAGTTAAAGCATCTAAAATAGCTTGAGGAAGAGAAAATTCATACAGGAGAGCCTGGGAGCAGGATGGTGGGAGGGTGTCTGGCAGCATCACTTTCTCCTTTTGTGAAGCTGTGTACCTTTGTGTCTGTGCATGTGGAAATCGGGCTGGCCAGGTGATCATGAACAACATGAATATTTTTGCCTCATCTTTTTTACCTGATAGTGAACCAGATGGGATGTAAGTAAAAGGGAAGAAGGGGTAGGGGAGATGATCAAGGCAACAAGGGAAACGGAATTGGTTCTGTGCTGTTTCAAACCCCTGGAGAAGGGTGTGGTTCTGGTATGGCTCCCTGATGCCTCTCATCCTCGAAGCCCCCTTCCCCCCTCCCCCGGTCTGCTCCTTTTCAGCCACCAACCTCCATTCATCCACTTGTATTGTCCTTGGGATGAAGTCCAGCCTCCTGAAGGTTATGCATAAGGCCCCTCGTGCTGTGGTTGTTTTTCAGCAAAGTGACCCCACACTGTTCTCTACATACCAGTCACTCCAGCTGTGTTTTAGTTCTTTCTCTAGCATGCTCCCTTTCACCTCCAGGGTCCTATAGACACTTTATTTTTCTTCTCTTCCCAGAACTCAGGGTCAAATCACCGCTTCAATTTCACCTGGGGACATGTGTGCACATACCATTCTCCCTTAGAGATTCTGATTCAAAAGGTTGAGAGACACAGATCTGGAATATGTAGTTCCAAAGGCTCTCCTGGACATTCTGAAGAGCAGCTGAGTTTGGAAAGCATGTGTAGACAGCACTCCTCTGGGCAGCTTCTCTGATCTGCTCCTCTGACTCTCAGTTGTTCCTTTCCAAAATGAACTGCAGCATCTCTAATTGTATGTCTCCTCTATGAATGTCCATTAATGAGGACAGAGTCTCTGTTAGGCTTTGAATTGGTTCACAAAATGTTTGAACTGAACTGACACTTTCTTCCTCTTCTGCTCTTGCTAAAGAAAAGGCAGACCTTTTTTTTTTTTTTTTTTTTTGGCTAGTTTGTTTGGTTTTAAAGAAACAAAATTTAATGCAAACAAGACACTAGGAAAATTACAAAACTGCAAAAAAAAAAAAAAAATTCTAACAAAAGCTGGTAATTTGGTCCTTGGTGGTTGTTTAAGTTTGAATGATACCAGACCCACACTTTTGCTTAACATTTTTTGGCAAAGATTTACTCTAGTGAAATCTCTGCTTCTCATTTCATCAGTCTTTTATACCATGATGTGGAAGGCATTATTAAGTTTTCTCAGGAAGAAGGCTTACTAGTACATGTTTGATTTGTTTCCCTGTCTCCCCAATACTTCCCCCATCCCTCTCTCTGTCACACACATGCACTTTTCTGATAGATCCTGCCATGGCAAAAACCCCATCATTGTGGGGTCTTCAAGTCTGCAAGATTCTATCATCTTCCTTGGCTCCCCCTCTCCCATTTTCAGCAGAAACTTGTTTCTAAAAGTCTCCTGAGGTAAATTCTTTTCATGGAAACTGAGAGAACCAATGTCCGATACTAACTCTTACTTCTCAGCAAATAGGAAAGACACAGTTTTATGCTATTGGCTATTATTTTTGTTGATGCAGATGCTATAATCTGATTTGAACACTGAAGGCATATTTTATTTTGGAGGATTAAAAAAAAAAAAGGAAAAACAAAGCCAGCACCATTTTAAAAAAGAAAGCATCTAATAATTAAATATACTTTCCCAGAGAGCAGAGGAGCAGATGTCCTGTCTCTCTCATGGAGTGGGAGGGTGTGGAGGCCTCGGGGAGTTGTACCAAGAGCACATTTCATAATCTTAAAAAGTCAAGGGTTTTGAGGAAAGTCCCTAAACATGGGAGGTCTGGTTGGAGTAAATTCATACTTGTACAGCAAAACAAAAGGGAATTTACCACATTTTTTGGCAATCATATATTTTTAAATTTTTCCCAAACTCACAAGATGTGATTGTTATCACTACAAATTAATACTATTTTTGAAATTGACATTAAAACCACCCCTTTTCACTTGGCTAAGACAGTTTTGAGTAAATTATTACAGTGATTTCCAGAACAGCCTACCATGAAGAAGAAAAGGCAGGCCACAATGAAAAATAAAGCCACTTTAGAGGAAAAACCATTAACAATATAGATGGAAAAGAATAGATATTCTTATTCTAATTCATGTAAAGTGATTCTGAAACAGGTAAGACTATCAGAATCTCCTAAGGAACCTTTTCAAATGCACCCCTGCCTTCCCTCATCCTCTTCCAAAGTATAGGCTCCTGTAATTTGAAGCACCTTCTTTAATTTAGAGCCAGTGCCATAAAATATAAACTGTTACAGGAAGTGTAGCTTCCCTGGCTCTTTGAGAGGGAGGATGACTTGATGTCCCTTGTTCATCATTTGACAGCCAGCCTCTGTAATTCACTTCACAACCCTTGTTCTGTTCAGACAGTTCAGCCTCTGAAAGTGAAGGCAAAGACTTGTTTTCCTTCAGACATTTGTTTCCAAGTATCAGCTGCTCACTTCATGTGCTGTATCCATGGTTAAATTCCCTGTCTATCATTTATTATAATGTTATTCTTTTCTGATCTTTCAGTGAACTGGAAATATCTGTATATCTGAAATCTTCTGGGACTCACATAAATCTTCAAAGTTATAGTTTTTAGAGTTGGAAGGAGAATGAGAGATTGTATCCCACAAGTTTGCAGGAATTCATTTTGTAGTATCCTAATCAGTTGCTGCTTGGATATTTTAAAAAACTAGGACCCATTACCTCACAAGGAATTGCATTTTATTTGTGGAGAGTGCACTATTGAGCCAAATAAAACTCATTCTCTTGTTAAAGTCATCCAGTTCTATGAATCTTAGAGATAAATGACATGTCCTCCCCTGGTAACTGCTTACGAGTCCCAAATCAAGCTGTCAGTTTGCTTAGGAGTGGAACACTCACATTTAGCAATCACAGACTGAATGCCCTCTGCTGAATTTAACTGTTCAGCAGATTCACCATTCTTCTGGTAATCAAGTAATCAATCTGTTGTTGGAGGATTGGGTGGTGGAATTCCTCCATTGCTAGTGGGAGTGGGGATTCTTGGGGCACCACTGGAATAAGAATTTCCAGAGGCCCCCACAGGAGGATGAGATGTGCTAGAGAGCTTTATTTGAGTGGAATTACATTTCTCAGGTTGCAAAGTCCCATGTCCCTTAAACCATTCCTGGAATGGGTGTAGTGGGGCTCCATCAGAACCAAAAGCAGGGCCAATGTCCAGAGTTTCCCTTCCATGGTAGAGCTGAATCTGATGTAGCATCAGGCTAAATATAGTCCACTAGTCCATTGTGTGGGTCCCACATGTTCCTGAGCCATGTGGACCAATGCAGGAGAGTGTGCCCCCTGTAACACGAGTCCCAAGAGAGCAAGAGAGTCAACAGCTCAAGAGAAAGAGGGAACTTTTTTTATTCAGGAATTAAGTATCTTAGATTTCATGCCCTTATAGTGTCCACACCTATTCTGGCCACTGACTTGCTCTCAGATGTGACTGACAGATAAGCATCTTCCTACATCACTCAGACCTTACTGGGCATGCAACTATTATTCAGTCCCTTCCCCAGCAATCTGTGGGGGAAAAGACACGGAGAATATTAACTGCAGTTTCCTGGCTGTATACATGGCATGCCCATATTATCTAGTCTCCCCTTTGCTCCTTTCCTGTTAATACTAACCAGGTTATTACAATGGTATCAAATCCATAGCTGGTCACAGTAGAATGTCAAAGGCACTCTGTCCTGGAGGAGATGATCCTGGTCACCTTGTGGGGCTGCCTAGAGTGCAGGGCTTCAACTCTAATTTATCCTGCAGGATACCGGTTCAAACTGTTAGTCAGTTCTGCACAACAAAAACAAAAACACAACATCTGGCTTCTGCTCACTGCATTTTCACACCATTATCTGTTGTTTTTGGCATTACTAGGATGCAGTTTTAGTTTTTGTGTGTATAGAGAATAGCCACTTGCTGTCTGTGTTTCTGGGGTCATATCTCACATTTCTGCTCCAGAAATGTGTGTACTAAGTAGATATGTTTTCACTGCTAAGCTAATACTTGCATTTATTTATTTATTTATTTTTATTTTATTTACTGATTAAGGTATTACATATGTGTCTTTATCTACCCCTTACACCTCCCCAACCTCCGCTCATGCCCTCACAACCCTGGTGTCTGTGTCCATTGGTTATGCTTATATACATGCATACAAGTCCTTTGGTTGATCTCTCTCCCTTACCCCCACCCTCCCCTACTTTCCCTCTGAGGTTTGACGGTCTGATCAATGCTTCTCTGTCTCTGGATCTGTTTTTGTTCATCAGTTTATGTGGTTCATTATATTCCACAAATGAGTGAGATCATGTGATATTTATCTTTCTCTGGCTAACTTATTTTGCTTAGCATAATGCTCTCCAGGTCCATCCTTGCTTGCTTTTAAATTAAAAATTTGGACCCATCTAAATTCATAGCTTTCTGAAAAACACTGGTGCAGTTCCCTTTTTTACTAAGGTTTACAAATTTCTATCATCTACATACTTACTTTATATTCCATTTATCTCCTTCATTGACACTTAATAAAGGTTTCAAAGACTCTCTCTACTACAGTTCCTTTCAAAATTCCATGTGTTTGACATTGATGAGCATCTTGTGCCTGCATCCTGGGAGACACTGTGTGGATAGAATTCAAGACCAACCCAGAAGGGCAGATTGATTCTTAAAGTAGTTCCCTATGCTTCATGTGACTCAACACTTTTGGTTTGAATTATCTTCCCCAAAAGAGATGTTGATGTCCTAATTGCAGTACCTGTGAATGTGACCTTATTTGGAAATTGGTACATTTATAGATACAATCAAGTTCAGATGAGGTCATACTGATTCTATTGGCTTGTGACTGGTTCCCTTATAAATAAAAGGGAAGAGACAAACAGACATATATAGAGGAGAAGGCCATATGAGAATGAAAGCAGATATTGGAGTGATGCAGCCACAAGCCAAGGAACAGTGAGGATGCTGGTACAACCAGAAGCTAGGAAGAGGCAAGGAAGTTTCCTCCTCTAGAGCCTTCAGAAAAAACATGTTCCTATCTACACCTTGACTTCAGACTTCTAGCCTCCAGAACTGTGAGAGAATAAGCTTCTGTTGTTTTAAGTCACCAAGTTGTGATACTTTGTTAAAGCAGCCATAGGAAACTAATACAGTGCTCAAAAAGGGCTTTCAGTTTCCTTGGACCAAAGAGGAAGTAATTTGGAACTCCTGTTTCCCTGTGTCCTGGGAGGAAGAGTCAAAATATCCAGGCTTTATAGCTCTGAGCAATCACTTACACTGTGAGCCTCAGGCTTATTGACTCACTCCCTCACCCATCAAGTGTCTGCTGAGCTTGTATGAGTCCTAGTTCTTTAATGAGCTTTCATTCTAGTAGGGGAAGACAGACAATACATAGGGAGACAGGTAAAAAGCAATGATGTCATTGCAGACACTCTTTAGCCTCAGGGGGACAATAGTGTGTTCCTGGATCTGGTCATAGCTCCTAAAATCTTTGCAGTCTACAGAGTGAGAGGAGTACCTTTTGTATGCTACTGAGATGACTAGTGGTTGAGGAACCCTAGATAGTTTCAGGCTTTTTTATACACCAACAATGAACTCACAGAAAAAGAAACTAAAAACACAATCCCATTTAACATTGCTACAAAATTTTAAGATACCTAGAAATAAACTTAAATAAGGAGGTAAAAGACCTGTACTTGGAAAATTATAGGATGTTAAAAAAAGAGAAAGAGGAAGACATAAACACATAGAAGAATATACCATGCTCATGGATCAGTAGAATCAACATCATTAAAATGTCCATACTACCTAAAGCAATATATAGATTCAAAGTAATCCCCATTAAAATACCAAAAGCATACTTCACAGATCTAGAACAAACTCTCCAAAAATTCATATGGAATAAAAAAAGACCCCCAATAGCCACAGTAATCCGGAGAAAGAAGAACAAAGTTGGAGGGATCACAATACCAGACATCAAGCTATACTACAAAGCCGTGGTTCTCAAAACTGCCTTGTATTGGCACAAGAACAGACATATAGCCAATGGAACAGAACAGAGATCCCAGAAGTCTACCTAAGCCATTATGCTCAATTAATATTTGACAAAGGAGGCAAGAGCATATAGTAATGGAGTCAAGACAGTCTCTTCAATAAATGATGTTGGGAAAACTGGACAGATACAAGCAAAAAAATGAAATTAGACCACTAACTTACACCATACACAAAAATAAACTCAAAAGGATAAAGGATTTAAATATAAGATGGGAAACCATAAAAATCTTAGAAGAATCCACAGGCAGAAAAATATCAGATATATGTCATAGCAATATTTTCACTGATTCAGCTCCTATGGCAATGGAAATTAAGGAGAAAAAAATGGGACTACATCAAAATAAAAAGTTTCTGCATACACACAAAAATCATCAACAAAACAACAAGAAATCCCACTGCATGGGAGAGCATATTTGCCAATATTATCTCCGATAAGGGTTTAATCTTCAAAATTTACAGGGAACTCATACAACTTAACTAAAGGAAGATAAACAATCCAATAAAAAAAGTGGGCAAAGGGCCTAAATAGACCCCTTATGAAAGAGGACATACAGAGGGTCAAGAGACATATGAACACATGCTCAAAGTCACTAATCATCCAAGAGATACAAAGTAAAATGACAGTGAAGTACCATCTCAAACCTGACAGAATGACTATCATCAACAAATCAACAAATGACAAGTGCTGGCATGGTTGTGAAGAAAAAGGAACCCTCCTGAACTGCTGGTGGGAATGCAGACTGGTCCAGCCACTGTGAAAAACAGTATGGAGTTTCTGAAAAAAATTAAAAATAGATCTCTCATTCGACCCAGGAGTCCCACTTCTAGGACACTATCCCAAGAAACCAGAAACACCAATCAGAAAGGATATATGCACCCCTATGTTCATAGCAGCATAATTTACAATAGCTAAGATTTGGAAAAAGCTTAAGTGCCCATCAGCAAATGGGTGGAATAAAAAACTGTGGTACATCTATACAATGGAATACTATGCTGCTGTAAAAAAGAAGGAACTTATGCCCTCACCCCCCTGTTGTCTGTGTCCATTGGTTATGCTTATATGCATGCATACAAGTCCTTTGGTTGATCTGTCCCCCTACCCCCACCCTCCCCTACCTTCCCTCTGAGGTTTGACGGTCTATTCTATGCTTTTATGTCTCTGGATATATTTTAGTCCATCAGTTTATGTTGTTCATTATATTCCACAAATGAGTGAGATCATGTGATACTTATCTTCCTCTGACTGGCTTATTTTGCTTAGCGTAATGCTTCCCAGTTCCATCCATGCTGTTGCAAATGGTAAGAATTCCTAAAAAAAAGGCTGTTGAAAATGGTAAGAATTCCTAAAAAGAAGGAACTCTTACCATTTGCAACAGCATGGATGGAACTGGAGAGCATTATGCTAAACAAAATAAGCCAGAGAAAGATAAGTATCACATAACCTCATTCATTTGTGGAATATAATGAACAACATAAACTGATGGAGTAAAATATATCCAGAGATGTAAAAGCATAGAATGGACTATCCAACTTTAGGAGGTAGGCGGGGGAGGGGGAAGTGGTGGGGGGAGCAGGAGTCATGTGTGTGGGGGGTGAGAGATCAACCAAAGGACTTGTATGCATGCATATAAGCATAACTCATGGACACAGTCCTTTGAGGGGTGAGGGCATATGCTGGGGTGGGGGTGAGAACGAGTGGGGAGAGGTCAATGGGGTAAAAAGGATTCATATGCAATACTTTAAACAATGAAGTATTTAAATAAAACAAAACAAAACAAAATGATACCCTCATTGTTTCCTGCCATTATCCACTGGGGGAAAAATATATTTAATAAAAAAAGAGTAAACAAGTGAGAGAAGATTGGATGATTTGAAAAGGCCACTCTGAGGGAGCAAAAGAACATGGGGAAGGCATGAACCATGCAAAGTTTTAGTGGGAGAGTGCACTAGGCAGAGGGAACATCATATTGCAAAGCCCCGTACTGGAATATGCTTGGTGTAAGGGAAGGGTGCAAAGTAGACTGGGCAACTAAATTGAAAGGACCTGAAATGGAAGAAGCAAATGGGGGAAAGGGGCATGGAGGGTGAGTTCAGAGATCTGGGCCCTACGGCTTAGGTCATGTAGACCTTTTCAGTTACACTAAGGAGTTTGAATTTTTTAAAGTTTGGATGAGAAGCTTTTGATTAGTGGTGTGTGTGTGTGTGTGTGTGTGTGTGTGTGTGTGTGTGTGTGTGTATGTGTGTGTGTGTGTTTATTTAACACTAGGGGCCCGGTGCACGAAATTTATGCACTTGGGGGGGGGGATCCCTCAGCCCAGCCTGGGAGGGGTCCCTCTCACATACTGGGAGCCCTCAGGGGATGTTCTACTGATGGCTTAGGCCCACTCCCTGCTCCCCTTGGGAAGCAGACCTAAGCCGCAGTCAGTCTGGCCTCCCTTTGTGGGAGGTGACTGGGCTGATCAGGGGAAAGCACCAGCTCCATCACCTCACTGCTGCAGCCACTGCCAGTCACTGCAGCCACAAGGTGTTTTCATCAACACGGACTCCAGTCCCTTCACCATGAAAAACATGACAACTTTCTTTAGGCATTTTCAAAATGTGTCTTTCATAAAATATGACATTTCTTTCTTTTATTTTTAATCCTCATCTGAGGATATGTTTCCATTGATTTTTAGAGAATGTGGAAGAGAGAGGGAAAGACAGAGAGGAACATCAAAGTGAGAGGAACACTTTGATTGGTTGCCTCCTGCATGAGCCCTGACCTGGGCTTCAGCCAGGGAGGAGCCTGCAACCTAGGTACATGCCCTTGGTCAGAATTGACCCCTAATCCCCTCTGATTGCCTGCTCCACCCCTTGGCACCCGCCTGCCTCCCCTGCCACCTGCCTGGCCAACAGGCCTGGACACTTTAGCGGTGGGGCTGAGGGGACTGGGCTCCACCATCTTGTGGTTATGGGCATGGCCATCTTTGTGACGGAATGATGACTAATTTGCATATTGCCCTTTTATTAGATAGGATTCTAATCTGTCAAGGAAGAATCAAAGTTTGTATAATTTTTAAATAGAGGTTAAGCTTTAAGATAAAGAAATGATACTCATCAATATAATTATAGATCTGAAAGATGATACCTAGACAGGCCATCTTCTGATTTTCCCCTGAATCATGAGACACTGAACCAGGGGAAAGGCTACCTCCCCATTCCAGATGAGTTTCTTCCTACAAGGACAGCTCACTGTGGGAACTCTGGCTCTACTGCCTCCTGTCCTGGCTAGGTGGAGAGTCTGGGATGCTCAAAAGTGGCAGCATTAAAGAGCCCTAAACGTGCAGTATTTATTGAGTATCTACTCTGTGCCAAGCGATGCTCACTGCCAAAAATATAACAGTGAAATCAGGCATTGTCCCTCCCTTGAGGAATGCACAGTCTGATGAGGGTGCAAACAGTCCCCATGCAGTGTGAACCAGAGCAGTAATAATGACAGTGAGTACTTAGGAAGCATAAAGAAAGGGAGAAAGGGCACCTAACCAGAAGGGAGTTGTCACTTTTCCTATGTAGAAATGTCTTCAGAACAAAGATATATAATCTAACCTACTTTACAGATGGTCTCAGCAGAGTGAGCTTTGACATAGGATGAAAATCTCAGTTATTTAGATCCTTAGGCAATGGAGACCAATTATCAGGGGATGTAGTCTGGTGTCTTTTGCGGCCTTTGTTTTGGAAACGAGTAAAAGATTTCTGTCAATCTTTTACATTTCTAGGTTTAATCTAAATATGATTCTGTTTTGCTAGGCAAATGATTATACTGCTCTGTAATCATTTGCAGGTAGTATGGTAAATAGGTAACCTATCCCCCTATTATCATGTAAATCCTATTTTTGAGTATTTCAGTGTCACTATGTTTGTTTGCATTGTTTCTTTTCTATCAAGCCTGTATGTCATGAATAGATTTTATTACTATTTTTTTAAACCTTTAGCTTAATAAATCTAAAGTTTGCAGAGAGCTGCATCTGGAGATTCTAATATGTGTATGTGTTGATGGAAGGTGAGAAGGGAGAATTCTAGACAGCAGCTTAAGCTGCTGACAGGGCAGCCCCAGCAATAGGGCACATGGAAGAAAATAAGGCAGCAACGTATGTGCCCAGAGATGGTCCACTTCCCTGGGTTGGTTTGTGTTTCAAATTGTCCCATTATGAGTTGAGAGATGGCCCAGCCAAGGAAGATTGGGGGATGGAGAATGAATAACTGGTGTTCTCAACTGAAATAATTCCTGGAAGTGGAGGCAGATGAATAATTAGGTGGAGAAATAGATGACTAAGCATGTATTTCCCAAATAAATAGGGTGCCCTATGTCTTTATGAATGTCTAATGATCTGGTGTACTTGTTTCAGTTTATGAGAGGGTAAGTTCAGGTAGAAAGAAGAAGGGAAACCTCCCTTCTCTTACAGATCTCAGGACAATTGTTGATTTTACAGTTTTTTACTTGTTGTGATATCATTGTAATTAGCTAATTATTAATAACTAGAGGCCGGTGCACAAAAATTTGTGCACTTGGGGGGAGGGGGGGGTCCCTCAGCCTGGCCTGTGCCCTCTCGCAGTCTGGGACCCCTCGGGAGATAACGACCTGCTGGCTTAGGCCTGCTCCCGGGTGGCAGAGGGCAGGCCCAATCCCTAGGTGCAGCCCCTGGTCGGGCTCAGAGCAGGGCCGATTGGGGAGTTGGGGCGCCGCCCCCTGTCATGCACAGAGCAGGGCAGATCGGGAGGTTGCGATGCCACCCTCAGTCAAGCTCAGGGTAGGGCCAATTGGGGGGTGGGGCACCGCCCCCTGTCACACTGAAGGCAGGGTCGATGGGGAGGTTGCGGCGCTGGCCCCTGTCACGCACAGAGCAGGGCGGACCAGGGGGGTTGGGGAGCTCCCCCCATCACTCACAAAGTAGGGCCGATAGGGGAGTTGGGGCACCGCCCCCTGTCACACACAGAGCAGGGAGGATCAGGGGGTTGGGGCGCTGCCACTGTCACACTCAGGGCAGGGCCGATGGGGAGGTTATGGCTCTACCCCATCACACACAGAGCAGGGCCCGTGGGGGGTGGGTGAGGGGAACCGCCCTCTATCACCCACAGAGCAGGGCCGATCATGGGGTTGGGGCGCCGCCACTCTCACACTCAGGGCAGGGCCAATGGGGAGGTTATGGCTCTACCCCATCACACACAGAGCAGGGCCGATCAGGGGGTTGGGGCGCTGCCACTGTCACACTCAGGGCAGGGCCGATGGGGAGGTTATGGCTCTACCCCATCACACACAGAGCAGGGCCCGTGGGGGGTGGGTGAGGGGAACCGCCCTCTATCACCCACAGAGCAGGGCCGATCATGGGGTTGGGGCGCCGCCACTCTCACACTCAGGGCAGGGCCAATGGGGAGGTTATGGCTCTACCCCATCACACACAGAGCAGGGCCGATCAGGGGGTTGGGGCGCCGCCACTGTCACACTCAGGGCAGGGCCGATGGGGAGGTTATGGCTCTACCCCATCACACACAGAGCAGGGCTGATCAGGGGGTTGGAGCACTGCCCCCTGTCACACACAGAGCAGGGCCGATCAGGGGGTTGGGGCGCCGCACCCTGTCACCCACAGAGCCGCAGGGCGATCGGGGGTTGGGGAGCTCCCCCCTATCAGGCACAGAGCAGGGCTGATCAGGGGGTTGGGGCACCTTCCCCTGTCATGAACAGAGCAGGGCAGATAGGAAGGTTGTGGCCCCGCCCACTGTCACACACAGAGCTACAGGGCTATCAGGGGGTTTGGGCGCTGCCCCCTGTCACACTGATCTCAGTGCCGGGAGGCCTCACGGCTCCGCTGATCCTGGTGCTGGGAGGCATATTACCCTTTTACTATATAGGATAGAGGCCTGGTGCATGGGTGGGTGCTGGCTGGTTTGCCCTGAAGGGTGTCCTGGATCAGGGTGGGGGTCCCCACTGGGGTGCCTGGCCAGTCTGGGTGAGGGGCTGAGGGCTGTTTTCAGGCTCGCAGGTGACTGAAGCTCCCAACTGCTCCTTTTTTTCTTTTTTTTTCTTTTTTATTCTGGGCCAGCTTTAGCTTTGAGGCTTGGCTCCAGCTCAGGGGTGGGCAAACTTTTTGACTCGAGGGCCACAATGGGTTCTTAAACTGGACCGGAGGGCCGGAACAAAAGCATGGATGGAGTGTTTGTGTGAACTAATATAAATTCAAAGTAAACATCATTACATAAAAGGGTATGGTGTTTGTTTTTTTTTTAATTTTATTCATTTCAAATGGGCCGGATCCGGCCCGCGGGCCGTATTTTGCCCATGGCTGCTCCAGCACTTAGGCCTCCGCTCCTGAAAGCAGGTATCTGGCCTTTGTTTACCTTCTGTATTTGAAACAATGTTGCAATCCTGCTGGCTGAAGCCGTGCGGACTAAAGCAGATTTCTGGGGTTTTGTTTAGCTTCTATATTTGTAACATAGTTGCTTAGAGTTGCAGCTCAGAGGCCGGCAGCGGCAGGCGGGGAACATTGGAGTCCTCCGTCACTGAAGCAAGCAAGCCTCATGTTAGTTTCAAGCTGCCTGGCTGCCGGCTGCCATCTTGGCTGGCAGTTAATTTGCATATTGCCCTGATTAGCCAATGGGAAGGGTAGCGGTAGTACACTAATTACCATGTTTCTCTTTTATTAGATAGGATAGGAAATGAGCAAAGGGAAGGCCAGACATTATAGGCATGTTCCCTACAAAACATTGGAAGTAGGGGACTGGACAAAGAGAAGACAGACTCATGCCCAGTAAGTTGGGATGACAAGGAAACAGAGGTCATTGGTCAGAATGGGTGTGGCCACTGCAAACAGGTGTCTAATCTTGTGTAATGATTTTATATGACACAGAAGGAATTAGGGGAAATGACATATTTTCTGTTTCTTTTAATCCTTAAAAAGAGAGAGATTATTTTTTATACAACTTCTCAGATCTAACCATTTTTTTTGCATGACTATTGTTTATTGAGATTGCAAAAGGTTCTTGTACAGCTGCCTCCCACTCAGCTAGGAAGAAATTGACAGTTTGCACATCCTCTCTTAGCTTCACATTAATTAAAGCTTCATCCTTTTGTTATTCACATGGGTTTTTGTGAATAATGTTGTTTACAAATAAGGCTAAATCCAAATGCCATACTTGCACGTGAATGTCCAGATCCAGGCCCATTCTTAATTGCTGGGTGCAGTGAAAGAGGGAACTGGTAGGTAGAGATGGTGAGCTCAGGTTCCTATAAAATTACTGTAAGAGCTACTTAAACTTCCTTCCCCTTGCTAAATGAAGTTTCTGGGAGCCAAATGTCTGAGCCATTTTAACTATAAATTTGCCTGTGTTCATAGCCATTTCTTCACATTTAAGCTTTCACTCCCAGAATGTCAACATAAGCAGCTTACCTTGGGTAAAAGCTGAGATTCATTACTTGGTGTATGAAACGGTGGAAAAACAAAGAAACAACTTAACACTAAAAGAAAAAAAAAAAGAAAAAAGTAAACATTAGGCTGATACAATCTTTTAAATCTCTCAATCAGATGTTATTATGCCCAAAGAGCAAAGCTTCCCTATTGTTTTTCATTTTATCCACACAATTCCTTTGTTTAAAATGGAATAGATTTGTGACATCTACTTATATCAAATTTCAATGATTGTTCATTAAACATGTTTAAATGAGATTAATGTTAATTTCAAATATAAGCGAGTAAACCCAATATGATTCCCCAGAGTTTCAGATTTCCCGGCTATAATCTAAGTTGTTCAGACTGATGAAACATTCAGACAATTTTATGTGTTTATTATTCACAAATTTGTCAGAAAATTTGTAATTTTTTCTTGGTAACCTGACGTGAGGTACTAGGTAAAAGTATCTGCTATATCTGGATCTCCCTGAAGTTTTTAATTCTCAGACTCCAAGCAACATAATTCAAGTCCAGTTCCTTATATCTCAGGTTTTCCTCCTTGCCACTGGCTTCCAGGGAGGCTGCCACTTGTGGGTTTCTACTCCAGTACACGGTCCTGTGACCTCCCTTCTCTTACAGATCTCAGGACAATTGTTGATTTTACAGTTTTTTACTTGTTGTGATACCATTGTAATTAGCTAATTATTAATAATAGGAAATGAGCAAAGGGAAGGCCAGACATTATAGGCATGTTCCCTGCAAATCACTGGGAGTAGGGGACTGGACAAAGAGAAGACAGACTCATGCCCAGTAAGTTGGGATGACAAGGGAACAGAGATCATTGGCCAGAATGTGTGTGGCCACTGCAAACAGGCAGACATCTGGGAAACTTAATTCCCTGAACAATGAAGTTCGCTCTGGGACTCATGTGACTGTTTTGCTCCTGCTTCTCTGCATTACCCCCATGGCTTACGGCTATGTGGACTCCACACACAATGGACTAATAGACTGTAACTAGCCTGCTAATGAATTGGACCCAGATCCAACATGGAAAGGAAACTATGGACACTGGCTTTGCTTCTATCTCTCTTGAAACCCCAGCTACCCCTCTTCTATACTGGACTAAGGGACATGGGACTTCGGAAACTCAGGGATGCAATTAAATGAAAATAAAGCTTTCTATCATACCTCACCCTCCTGTGGGGGCCTCTGGAAATGCTTATTCCAGTGGCACCACAAGAGCCCCACTTCTACAAGCAACAGGGGCACATTTTTCTCTGATAACAGTTGTAAGAATAAAGTGATGCCATCTAAGCTTCTTACATGCTGGACTTGAAACTGGAAGTTGGTCTGAAAATTTGAAATCTCCCATATGTGGTGCCTGTCTTGCATGGTGAACCCATGTAAAACCCAAATCTAGAAATGATCAGAGCTCTTGTTGGCTTTTCACCTTCATATCCCTAGTACTTACTGTCAGGAGCAAAACAGTTGTTCAGCAAACATTTGTTGACTGACTAGCTGGCAGGTCTGAAAGGCTTTCTAACAACCAGGAGTTCTGAGGGTTCTTGAGCAGGCCAGCAGAGCAGATGACTTAAGGCAAAACATCTAGCAATGCTAGGATGGGGAAGAAACAGAGAATGGAAAAAAAAGAGCTTGAGACAGAATGAAAAAAAAAATAGAAAAGGAGAGAATAGAATGGACAGAACCTAAGATCATGGAACATAGAAGAGCCCATCTCTATTGCTTCAGGTGGCTTTAGGGGTCACACTGTCAGGCACTGCCTATTCAGCCTAACCTTGGACCAAGAGACCAAGCCCCCAAAACTCTGAATCCCGGACCCACATATAAGCATCTTCCATACCCCCTTTCCATTCTCATCATTGACTTGCATCACTGAGATAGATTTTGACATCAGCATTGCTAACAGTGTGGTTGTGGCTTTCATCAGCTAAATGAGGTCACTTTTGAGAGTGTAAAGGATGCTCTTAATAATAACTATGGGACATCCGGACAAGTAGGATTTCCCAGGAATATTGAGAGGTAGGATTACCCTAGTATTAGCCCATTCTGCTTGCAGGTAATTTCCTGCTTTTGGCTTAAAATATGGGTAATACAAATAGAGTCAATAAATCAGAAAATGTGGATGACTAAATTTTTAATTTTTTACTTATATTATTTGAGAACTAGTATAGATACATCGTATTTTTTTTAAACACCCAAGAGTTTGAAACACTCTTAGTCCCCTCTTAGTCCTCTCTCCCTGTTTCTCCCACTTTGTACTACTTATATGTGCACCTATCTTTCCTCCCTACGGGATATTATATTGTTTGAGGGCAAAAACCATGTTTCTTTAAAAAATATATATCTTAACTCTATTAGAAGTACTAATGAAAATGTGAGTTTGAGAAATATAAACAGCCAAATGTAAGGGAATAATGATTTGGGAATAAGAAATCTTATCCATATTTACTTTAAGGGGAGAAAAGGCATTTTGAAATGCTTTCTTTTCTGATGAAACTTTGAAAGCCAATTTTTGTTAAATGAGTTTATGGCTAAATTTTAGTTCTGTTGTTAACTCAAGGGTCCTTTATCTATGTTTAATGTCGCTAACAATATCCTGCCATTGATCTAAGGGAAGAACTCCCTACTGAAATCAATGGGGATTTCTATGTAAAAATCAATGGCAGGATATGGCCCGTAAGAATAGTGGTCATTCTAGGCTTTTGGCTGAAAGGCCACTGCAAATGTTGCTTCCCGTTAACCCTTGAGACCATGTTCAAAAACAATGCCAAAAATTGCTATTCTTTATAAGGGGAGAAAATGCTAGGAAGGAAATGGTTCATGTTTGTACAGGATAATCTACATGTTCCCACATTTTAGCAAAAGCCTTGCTTTGTCTGTTCAAGATTCTCAAAGAAAAATTAATGGAAAAAGACAAATGTTTTTAAAAAATCTATATTTCCTAATTGGAAAAGAAGTGCATAGTACCATACTTAGTAACACAGATCGACTTATTTGAGTGGAATCAAGTGCTCCCTCCTCATTCATACAGTAGCCCTGGCTCACATTGACACTCTGTTAGCAAAGGCAAAATTGGCATATCAAGGCTGAGAGGAGAGAGGAATACAAACTGTGAGGATGCTCACTGTCAATGTTAAAGACCTTGGGTTTTCCAGGCAATAAAAGTGTCTGAAAAGTTGTCTGGCCAGTGTGACTCAAGAATATTTCTATATCCCTCTCCCTTCCTCTCTAAAAATCAATAAAAACCTATTAAAATATCTGAAAATTAATTCTAAAATAATTTCAGAAAAAATATTGACCATATAGAATAAAATATTGCAAACTTTCCTTTTCTGCTTGCTTGGTTATTTTGTTAAAAATGCCTCCCTAAATGCATATGGAATATCTCTTGCACAAACTAAGTATAATATTAATACCTGTCCAAAATTAGTAGACATTTAGCTTTACTAACAGAGGATTCACCATACACCCTCTTAGAGCACTTTTGTAGATCGGAAAGATGTGAGGGTGGTTGGGCCATAGTCACAGGTTCTCCTGTCACTCTCAGAGGTAGACAGTCAGTATATAAACTGTATGGCCAAACCTGCGTATGTCGAGAAGAACAGGTCCTGATAGTACCAGGCTTGAAGAAACTTTGGGCCTGGCCAGTGTGGCTCAGTGGTTGAACGTTGACTTATGAACGAGGAGGCCACAGTTCGATTCCTGGTCAGGACACATACCTGGGTTGTGGGCTCAATCCCCAGTGAGGGGCGTGCAGGTGGCAGCTAATCAATGATTCTTTCTCATCATTGCTGTTTCTATCTCTCTCTCCCTCTGCCTTCCTCTTTGAAATAAAAAAGAATATATATTAAAAACAAACAAACAGAGACTTTGGGAGTTTGAGTCTCTGTCTTCATACACTTGGGTTCAATTGTTCAGGCCAGATAGGTATTCTGAACATTTATTATGAACAATGCTCTTAATTCTATTTTCACACATAATATATAATTATATTCTTTGGGATATACAGGAAAAGAGAACTTCCTCTTCTCTTTAGGTAACATGCCCATTTTTGTGGCATAAGAATTAAAATTAAGACCCAATATTATGTGTACCTCATCATTTGGGGAAACCAGGAGGGTCTTAAATGGCTTAACTGTAAGATCTCCTCCCCATGCGGCTCCTGTAGATAAGGCCCCCCAGCCAGACAGATCTTCTTATCATGGGGTCATGCCAGTTCTTGCTTATTCTTGAGTAGTGAGTTTCAAGTCCCTGACATCCTGAGGAAATATTCAAGCAAATCAACCACATCCTCATGCAGGAACCTGGGGCCACCTCACTCTTGGTACTATAAAGTTGGCTTCCCACAGCCCCTGGTTATTCACGCTGCTTCCAAGTGCACTCCCGTGTGTTCCTGTGAGGCAGACAGTGTTCTCCAACCTTGAGCTATGAGTATATGTAACTTATAAACTGCTGCTTTTCTCATCTGTCCACTATCAAGTGTTGTGTGTTGGTTATAACCATCTCTCTAAGGTGGGAATTCCTCCCTCACCAATGAAATGAAGAGAAGACAATTAAAACAATTACCTAAAAAGTAGGCTGGCCCTAACTGGTTTGGCTCAGTGGATAGAGAGTCGGCCCACAGACAGAAGGGTCCCGGGTTTGATTCTGGTCAAGGGTATGTACCTTGGTTATGGGTTCATCCCCAGTGGGGGTGAGCAAGAGGCAGCCGATTGATGTTTCTCTCTCATTAATGTTTCTAACCCTCTATTAGTCTCCTTTCCTCTCTGTAAAATCAATAAAATATATTTTGGGGGAAAAAAAGTAGGTTGAATTTAGAAGTGGTCCCCTATGCTCTTAGGTGTAATAATCTTAGTTAAAACATAAATAGTAGAACATAAACACTTTCAAAGTAATGTCAATATCACTGTGAGTAATGTTTGAAAAGGAGACATGTATTTTGAATATCTAAAAGGAATAATGCAAACAAATATGGTTTGATACACAGGGCCTGATATATAGAAAAAATAATAGAAAGGCTTTGGAAATAAAAGAATTACAGCGGAGGAAATCAACTAAAGAGATCAACTAAAGAAATTGTATGCATATATGCATAACCCATGGACACAGAAAATAATGTGGTGAAGGCCTGGGGCGAGGGGCAGGGGCATGCTGGAAGAGATCAATGGGGGGGTGGGAGGGGATAAATGTAACACTTTCAACAATGAAGATTTAAAAAGAGAGAGAGAGAATTACAAAATGAAAACAAGGTGAGGCTATAATACAAGGAGAAAAAGTTTTGAAAGGAGAAAAGGTAAAGTAGCCAAGCTTGCAGGATGGTGGAGACAGAGGTTCAAGAATTCTCTCTCCCTACCATTTTCCCCAGCAGCAGTAGATCCTTAAAGTTTTGATGGATGATTGACTATATCAGGGGTCCTCAAACTTTTTAAACAGGGGGCCAGTTCACTGTCCCTCAGACCGTTGGAGGGCTGGACTATAGTTTAAAAAAAATACTATGAACAAATTCCTATGCACACTGCACATATCTTATTTTGAAGTAAAAAAACAAAACGGGAACAAATACAATATTTATATTTGCATGTGGCCCGCAGGCCATAGTTTGAGGACCCCTGTGCTATATGGAGGAATTTAGTGGGTAATAGGAAGATTAGGAGGTGGTTTAGCATTGAAGCTGTTCTATGTAATTATTTAAAAGGCTGTGTTTCGCCTTGGCCAGTGTGTCTCAGTTGATGGGGCGTTGTCCTGTGCACTGAAATGTTGCAGATTTGATTCCGGGTCAGGGCACATGTTTTGGTTGTGGGCTCAATCACCAGTAAGGGGCGTGTGGGAGGCAGCCAATCAATGTTTCTCTTTCTTGATCTCTGTCTCCTTTTCTCTCTCTAAAAAGTAAAAAAAAAACATATGTTTTTTTAAAAGGCTGTGTTTGGTGATGATAATGGTCTTCTGAATTATAGTAGAGGTTGAAATCAACTATGAGGCTTATGTCTATTATCATCTCATTTCATAAGACACTGAGCTGGCATGGCATGGAGAGGTAGGCTGTGAACCAGATTCTCACAGTCTTGAGGCAATCAAGTTAGCATCAGTTCAGCTTATATTTATTGAACACAAAACATAATATACACTTACCTTATCAAAGCACAGAGTGGGCTGCATGTTTTAGCATCTGTCAGATAATTAAAGTGTCAAATACTGTACTTGTTCTCAATTAACTTACAGTCTCTCTGGGAAGCAAAATGGGGTCTATGCAATGAGTGGAAAAGAGGCTTACATTCTGGTCATCAAAAGCCAGCATGGCAGTTGTCAGATAAGTTCTCTGAGTTGTTTGGGTACTGACTGAATTAGTCTCCTTCAGGTGTGGACATACTGGTAGGTATGTATACCAGATAATTAAACAGCAGGCCCATTAGGGGTTTTTGTTGTTTTGTTTTGTTTTATTCACAAGACAAATAATGAAAATAATAAAATCTGACAATTAGCTTTACTCAATTATATATTAGTATGCTTGATCTCAAGGATAAGAAGCTGTATGAAGAAATAATAAGAATTAAAGATTAGATAAGAATGTTAAGACAGGGTGGGAAGGTGTGAAGAATATGAGCATGGTTTTTGGGGCCAAGCAGATACAAGCCTGGCTCTCCCTCCTGAGGTCTGAGCTCTCCATACTAACTTTCTTCCACTAAGGCCAGCACATTCACCTAATGCCTTCCTCACAGGTTTGTGGTGAAGACCAAAAGAGGTAATCTGTGCCTGGTGTGAGGTGAGAAGTGCTCAATAAAGGCAGCTATGAATACGTAAGACTGGATACAGTTGTGTGCAATACATGCTACAAGGAATGTTTGTATACATTAGCCTGAGAAAACACATTATTTTTGTAAAGTGCTGCTTAGACTACAAACTGGAATTTAATGCTTATATAATTTGTAGAGTAATCCACCTCCTTATTTTAAATTTGGTATTAAAATGTAATGATCTTATGTACCCAGCCCAAATTAGGGGCAGGCCCTTATTTAGTGCCACTATATATTATGTATTTGGAGCACCTGGCACATAGTAGCATAGGAGATGGTAGCTGCCACTATTGTGGTGGCTACTTATTATTTGGTGATTTTCTTTTATGGCTGTATTACATAAATGATGTGGAAAAAAATGAAACTTTGGTCCTGGTGTGGCATAAAATGTGTTTTGTTTTGTTTTCCCACTTAAAGACCAACTAAATTTTTGTTTTGGTCAAAATTGACCAGAGTGGTGTGGTAATAACCTCAGTTTTAGGAACCTTGCTTTTGAATTTGTATTGGTGTTAAACATGTAGGATAATGCAAATGGGTTCACAGATTAATTGTAATATAATAAAGAGTGTTCTCGGAGAACCAAGATGGCGGCATAGGTTAACGCCGGAGTTTGCTGCTTTGAACAACTACTTCAAAAGTGAAACCAAAAAACGGAAGGGACATCACCCAGAACCACAGGAACGCTGGCTGAGTGGAAGTCCTACAACTAGGAGGAAAGAGAAAGGCATACGGACACTCAGAGGAGGCGCAGTGCTGAAGTCAAATTCTGAGGTGCAGAGTGCGCTGAGCGGGCTGGCGGCGGAGGGCGCGGTTGGGAGTCGCAGACTCTGAGCTCCAGATCCGGGCGAGTCTTTAGGAACCCAGACTCAAACGGGAGAAGCGGGACTGTCTGGCTTCGGTCAGAGCAAGTGCAGCTTTCTCTCTGAGCTTTGCAGCGGGTGCTGGGACTCAGAGAGGCAGAGCCCCTGGGGACAGGACTGAGAGCCGCCATAACTGCTCTCTCCGGCCCACCCTGTTGATCCTGTGCGACCCGCCCCGCCCAAGCCCTGCACAGAGGCTTTTGCCGGATAGCCTCAGGCAAACGCTAGATTAGCACCTCCCTAGAGGACAGAAGTTCTCTCACTGCTGACACAGCTGATTCTCATAGCCACTTGGCCTGGAGGTCAAACCCTCCCTGGAATTAGCTACAACAATCAAGATTTAACTATAAGACTGCGAACAAAGACCACTAGGGGGTGCACCAAGGAAGCATAACAAAATGCGGAGACAAAGAAACAGGACAAAATTGTCAATGGAAGATATAGAGTTCAGAACCACACTTTTAAGGTCTCTCAAGAACTGTTTAGAAGCCGCCGATAAACTTAATGAGATCTACAAGAAAACTAATAAGACCCTCGATCTTATATTGGGGAACCAACTAGAAATTAAGCATACACGGACTGAAATAACGAATATTATACAGACTCCCGACAGCAGACCAGAGGAGCGCAAGAATCAAGTCAATGATTTGAAATGCGAGGAAGCAAAAAACACCCAACCGGAAAAGCAAAATGAACAAAGAATCCAAAAATGCGAGCATAGTGTAAGGAGCCTCTGGGACAGCTTCAAGCGTACCAACATCAGAATTATAGGGGTGCCAGAAGATGAGAGAGAGCAAGATATTGAAAACCTATTTGAAGAAATAATGACAGAAAACTTCCCCCACCTGGTGAAAGAAATGGACTTACAGGTCCAAGAAGCGCGGAGAACCCCAAACAAAAGGAATCCAAAGAGGACCACACCAAGACACATCATAATTAAAATGCCAAGAGCAAAAGATAAAGAGAGAATCTTAAAAACAGCAAGAGAAAGAAACTCAGTTACCTACAAGGGAATACCCATACGACTGTCAGCTGATTTCTCAACAGAAACTTTGCAGGCCAGAAGGGAGTGGCAAGAAATATTCAAAGTGATGAATACCAAGAACCTACAACCAAGATTACTTTATCCAGCAAAGCTATCATTCAGAATTGAAGGTCAGATAAAGAGCTTCACAGATAAGGAAAAGCTAAAGGAGTTCATCACCACCAAACCAGGATTATATGAAATGCTGAAAGGTATCCTTTAAGAAGAGGAAGAGGAAGAAAAAGATAAAGATACAAATTATGAACAACAAACATGCATCTATCAACAAGTGAATCTAAGAATCAAGTGAATAAATAATCTGATGAACAGAATGAACTGTTGATTATAATAGAATCAGGGACATAGAAAGGGAATGGACTGACTATTCTTGGGGGGGAAAGGGGTGTGGGAGATGCGGGAAGAGACTGGACAAAAATCGTGCACCTATGGATGAGGACAGTGGGTGGGGAGTGAGGGCGGAGGGTGGGGCGGGAACTGGGAGGAGGGGAGTTATGGGGGGAAAAAAAAGAGGAACAAATGTAATAATCTGAACAATAAAGATTTAATTAAAAAAAATAATAAAAAGAAAAGAAAAAAAATAAATAAAGAGTGTTCTCATCTGGTTAAAATAGTTATTTTCATGCATAAACTTTAAGATGCAATTGTGGATTCTATTTTATGCCTAATATATTGTTTATTATTTTAGTTTACTGCATAAATTAATGGTGTTATATTTACATAAGCTTAAAACTCCTCCTCTTCAGACACTGTTTTTATAAGGCTTGTGCTAGAGTTTTTTAGAGAAAATTATAACCTAAGGCTATCTTTAAAATGTCATCTTGAACCTTGTGGGGAAGTAGGTGAGGAATACATAAATAAATAAACAGATGTTGTCAAACATCCAAATAAAAATGTGCAATATTCAACTTAAAGATGAGTATTTTATCTATATGATGCCAAAACACCCAGATTTTTGGCTGTCTTTTAATATGAGTGGGAGTTAAGAGTTGAATAGACAGACCGGACCTGGCTCAGTATCTTTCCCTTTTATTTGGAGTTGGAAATGATCCAGACCTATGTTCTGCAGCCTTGAGCATGGGCATGACTGCACATGGCTGGTTTTTCTGTCCATTGAGTTTTCTCTACTCCAGGGATCCCAGGCATATCTCTGTCCGGGAAATTTGCTTTCTTGTCTATGAAGACAGGAGGACTTTTTGGAAGTTTAGAGATTCTAACTTCTGGCTGGTTTGGTGGTAGGTTCAGCCACTGGCCATTTTCCCCTCACAATGGATATAGGCAAATATCACTTGCATTTCAAACTAAATTACTTAAGCACACACAGACAGATTCAGGAACTCTGATTTCCTTTGGTCCTGGTGTGGCATAAAATGTGTTTGTGTGTTTTTTTGTTTGTTTGTTTTTCACTTAAAGACCAACTGAATTTTTGTTCTGGTCAAAATTGACCAGACCTTACTGGGCATGCATCTAAACTGCAGCTTCCTGGCAAAGCTGTATAAATGGCATGACTATATTACCTAGTCTCCACTTTACTCCTTTACTATTATTTAATATCCAGGTTATTATAATGGTATCAATATTACTTGAGGCACATTGGTTTCAAACTGAAGTATAAAGTATATTATTGATAATATAAGATAAAATATAACACATGATAAAACATTTCTTCTCCCTACATGAGCATTGCATATAGAAGATTTTGATTCTGAACCCTAAGAGCTACCAGCCAAATTTCAAAATGAGGAAGGGAGTGGAGATCGGGAGTCTGCACTCAGAATGGCTACTGGAAAAGCAAAGCATGTGTTCTTTTTGTAGTGAATCCAAGGCTACATGGAGGCCTCTCTACTATGTCAATTGAGGGAATACCACAAATGTTATTTGGAACAGAGACTCTCTGCACAACTCCATGGGGCACCATTTGATTTACGTTGTGCAGTGCATAATGTATGCACCTGTATACAGCAGTCCTGCTTGCACTAACATCAACTCCAGCTCAGGTCTCTGAGAGTATTTGAGCTTCTGTCCTTTGTGATGAAGATATTGAGGGTGTTTGTCTCTATATGTGTGAGATAATAGAAAAAATAATCTATGTATATATTGGTATCAGCATAGAGAGCTAGCACAGAGTTCCTGAAACCTTGGAATTTCTTTAGTGATAAGAATATTAGGGGCACCCTAGTTCCTGACCTGAGCTCCTAAATCCCTTGGAATATCCTGGATGATAGGAATATCCTTTGTTCTAAGAAGGCAACTCTGGGTGGGCTCTATTGGCTCCTGGGGGTGGGGGTGGGGGGAGTGGGACTGATCACAAAAAAGATAAGCCATGATTAGAAGCTTGAATTTTCAGCTCTACCTCACATTCTTCAGAGGGGGAGAGGGGCTGGAAATGAAGCTAATGATCAATCATGATTACATGAGGAAGTTGCTATAAAATTCCAACAGTATGGGGTTCCTGGAACTTCCAGGTGAGTGAATTCATCCGCACCAGGAGGGTGATATGCCCCAACTCCAGGGTGACAGAGATCCTGTGTCACCTCCTGAACCTTGCCCTATGTATGTCTTTCTTGGCTGTTCATCTGCATTTTTTATCATACTCTTTAATAAACTGGTAAATGTAAGTAGTGTTTCCCTGAGTTCTGGAGCCACTCTAGAAAATCAATTGAACCTAAGTGTGTGTGTGTGGGGGGGGGGGGGGAGGAGCGGGGGAGGGTCGTGGGAACCTCCAATTTGTAGCCAAGTTAGACAGAAGTTGTGGGTAACCTGGGGATTTACTACTTGCTATTTGCATCTGAGTGTTTAACCTGGGGGGATCTGATGCTACTTCCAGGTAGATAGTATCAGAATTGAGTTAAATTATAAAATTGAGTTAAATTATAAAACACCCCAATGTTGTTACAGAATTGCTAGATGTCAGGAAACCCCACACACATCTGCTGTCAGAAGTGTTGTGAGTATGGTATAGTGTGAGACTCAAGGAGAAACACAAGAGAGAAGATGGGGTTTCCTCCCAATAAAATATAAATGTGTTCTTCTGGAGGAGCAGCCTATGAATCTATTAATAACTGTTATCCTAGAGCAAATTTGTGAGTAATGGGAGTTGGGGACAAGTTAAAATGAAGCTGAGAAGGGCAGGCCTAAATCTGGTCCATGTTGGAAGTTTTGAATGAACAAGACATAGCACAGACTGCTGGGAACTGGCAGAAGAAAAAGGAGTGAGAAGGACATGTTTCCAATTGCTAGAATAAAATTCCTTCTTTCAGAACTTGACCTAGTTCCAGATAGTGGCCGTGTCCAGCTTGCTCTTCTTTTCTCTTTCCAAAGGACTGTACCTCATTAGAGTTCTATTGATAGAATGTTGATATGACTAGAAGCTTCATAAACTGGAAGGGAAAAGCTCTTTAGAAGTAGAAATTATTAAAATATTTCTATTACATGATAGGCCCAGGAGATAAAACTACAATGGCAGAATCCTAATATCAGGAGAGGCCTTTAAACCCCTTGACAATTTGGTTTCATTCCCAGGCAGTCCATTCTTTTCCTCATCAACATTAGTAAGCCTGAAGGACTGGCCTGGGCCAACCTTCTCTGTAGCTTACAAAGAGGCGCCCAGACATCTGTATGCTCCTCTCATTGGGAAAGGCCCCTCCTTAGTGGGGTTGTTCTGAGGGGAGATTGGGGGCTGTGATTGTAATCCCAAACTATCATATCTTGATCTACTCAGCCCTAATCAAGCGTCAATCTCCACTGCCTCTCATAGGAAGACCCATCTTAAACCTAAAGTGTTCCAGAATATACCACTGTAGAGAGGTTTGTATTTTTTTGGAATTCTCATTATCTGTCTAATTGCAGAGCTCTTGCCTTCCCCTCCCACTGAAATAATATAACTGAATGTTGTTGTTTTATTATTTCAAGAAAAACTATTTTAAATATAATAATGTTACATGCAATAAACATTAATATTTCAAGAAAATAGGATTTTAAATATAATATTACCAAAACTGTACTAACATAGTATAATGTCACAAAAGTTGTACAAAATATTAAAAATCTAAAAATAACAGGTTTACTTCTATTATATTCTAAAATATTTTTTCCTCTGGCTCTATTTTGGTTCGTCACTTTATGTTGTTCATTATATTCCACAAATGAGTGAGATCATGTGATATTTATCTTTCTCCAACTGGATTATTTCACTTAGCATAATGCTCTCCAGGTCCATCCATGCTGTTGCAAATGGTAAGAGTTCCTTCTTTTTTACAGCAGTATAGTATTTCATTGTGTAGATGTACCACCATTTTTTATCCACTCATCTGCTGATGGGCACTTAGGCTGTTTCCAAATCTTAGCTATTGTAAATTGTGCTGCTGTGAACATAGGGTTGCATATATCCTTTCTGATTGGTGTTTCTGATTTCTTGGGATATATTCCTAGAAGTGGGATTACTGGGTCAAATGGGAGATCCATTTTAAATTTTTTTTCTGAAACTTCATACTGTTTTCCACAGTGACTGCACCAGTCTGCATTGCCACCAGCAGTGCAAGAGGATTCCTTTTTCTTCGCACCCTCTCCAGCATTTGTCGTTTGTTCATTTGTTGATGACAGCTACTCTGACAGGTGTGAGATGGTACCTCATTGTCATTTTGATTTGCATCTCTCTGATGATTAGTGACTTTGAGGATGTTTTCATATGTCTCTTGGCCTTCTTTAGATCCTCTTTCGAAAAGTGTCTATTGAGGTTCTTTGCCCATTTTTTGATTGGACTGTTTATCTTCCTTTGTTAAGTTGTATGAGTTCCCTGTAAATGTTGGAGATTAAACCCTTATCAGAGATAATATTGGCAATTTGTTCTTCCATGCAGTGGGCTTTCTTGTTGTTCTGTTGATGGTTTCCTTTGCTGTGCAAACCCTTTTTATTTTGATGTAGTCCCATTTGTTTAGTTTCCATTTCCTTAGGTGCTGTATCAGTAAAGATATTGCTACAACATCTGTCTGATATTTTGCTGCCTATGGATTCTTCTAAGATTTTTATGATTTCCCTTCTTACATTTAAGTCCTTTATCTATTTTGAGTTTATTTTTGTGTACGGTGTAAGTTGGTGGTAAGTTCATTTTTTTGGATGGATCTGTCCAATTTTCCCAACACAATTTATTGAAGAGATTATCTTGACTCTATTGTATACTCTTGCCTCCTTTTGTCAAATATTAATTGAGCATAATGGCTTGGGTTGACTTCTGGGTTCTCTGTTCTGTTCCATTGGTCTATATGTCTGTTCCTGTGCCAGCAACAGCCAGTTTTGAGAACCGTGGCTTTGCAATATAGTTTGATGTCTGGTAATGTGGTCCTTCAAACTTTGTTCTTCTTTTTCAGGATTGCTGCAGCTATTCGGGGTCTTTTTTATTCCATATCAATTTTTGGAGAGTTTGTTCTAGGTTTGTGAAGTATGCTGTTGGTATTTTAATGGGGATTGCATTGAATCTATAGATTGCTTTGGGTAGTATGGACATCTTGATGATGTTGGTTCTACCAATCCATGAACACGGTATGTTCTTCCATCTGTTTATGTCTTCCTCTATCTCCTTTATCAGTTCCTGTAGTTTTCTGCGTATAGGTCTATTATTTCCTTAGTCAAGTTTATTTCTAGGTATCTTAATTCTTTTGATGCAATGGTAAATAAGATTGCTTTTCTAGTCTCTCTTTCTGTAATTTCTTTATGGGTGTATATAATTGCCATAGATTTCTTGGCGTTAATTTTGTATCCTGCTACATTGACAAATTCATTTATTAAGTTTAAAAATTTTTTGATGAAGTCTTGCGGAGTTTGCTGCTTTGAACAACTACTTCAAAAGTGAAACTAAAAGACGGAAGGGACATCACCCAGAACCACAGGAACGCTGGCTGAGTGGAAGTCCTACAACTAGGAGGAAAGAGAAAGGCATACGGACACTCAGAGGAGGCCCAGTGCTGAAGTCAAATTCTGAGGTGCGGAGTGCGCAGAGCGGGCTGGCGGCGGAGGGCGTGGTTGGCGTTTTCAATCGGGAGGGAGCCGCAGACTCTGAGCTCCAGATACGGGCGAGTCTTTAGGAACCCAGACTCAAACGGGAGAAGCGGAACTGTCTGGCTTCGGTCAGAGCAAGTGCAGCTTTCTCTCCGAGCTTTGCAGTGGGTGCTGGGACTCAGAGAGGCAGAGCCCCTGGGGACAGGACTGAGAGCCGCCATAACTGCTCTCTCCGGCCCACCCTGTTGATCCTGTGCGACCCGCCCCGCCCAAGCCCTGCACACAGGCATTTGCCGGATAGCCTCAGGCAAACGCTAGATTAGCACCTCCCTAGAGGACAGAAGTTCTCTCACTGCTGACACAGCTGATTCTCATAGCCACCTGGCCTGGAGGTCAAACCCTCCCTGGTATTAGCTACAACAATCAAGGTTTAATTATAAGACTGCGAACAAAGACCACTAGGGGGTGCACCAAGGAAGCATAACAAAATGCGGAGACAAAGAAACAGGACAAAATTGTCAATGGAAGATATAGAGTTCAGAACCACACTTTTAAGGTCTCTCAAGAACTGTTTAGAAGCCGCCGATAAACTTAATGAGATCTACAAGAAAACTAATGAGACCCTCGATCTTATATTGGGGAACCAACTAGAAATTAAGCATACACGGACTGAAATAACGAATATTATACAGACTCCCGACAGCAGACCAGAGGAGTGCAAGAATCAAGTCAATGATTTGAAATGCGAGGAAGCAAAAAACACCCAACCAGAAAAGCAAAATGAAAAAAGAATCCAAAAATGCGAGGATAGTGTAAGGAGCCTCTGGGACAGCTTCAAGCGTACCAACATCAGAATTATAGGGGTGCCAGAAGATGAGAGAGAGCAAGATATTGAAAACCTATTTGAAGAAATAATGACAGAAAACTTCCCCCACCTGGTGAAAGAAATGGACTTACAGGTCCAAGAAGCGCGGAGAACCCCAAACAAAAGGAATCCAAAGAGGACCACACCAAGACACATCATAATTAAAATGCCAAGAGCAAAAGATAAAGAGAGAATCTTAAAAACAGCAAGAGAAAGAAACTCAGTTACCTACAAGGGAATACCCATACGACTGTCAGCTGATTTCTCAACAGAAACTTTGCAGGCCAGAAGGGAGTGGCAAGAAATATTCAAAGTGATGAATACCAAGAACCTACAACCAAGATTACTTTATCCAGCAAAGCTATCATTCAGAATTGAAGGTCAGATAAAGAGCTTCACAGATAAGGAAAAGCTAAAGGAGTTCATCACCACCAAACCAGGATTATATGAAATGCTGAAAGGTATCCTTTAAGAAGAGGAAGAGGAAGAAAAAGGTAAAGATACAAATTATGAACAACAAACATGCATCTATCAACAAGTGAATCTAAGAATCAAGTGAATAAATAATCTGATGAACAGAATGAACTGTTGATTATAATAGAATCAGGGACATAGAAAGGGAATGGACTGACTATTCTTGGGGGGGAAAGGGGTGTGGGAGATGCGGGAAGAGACTGGACAAAAATCGTGCACCTATGGATGAGGACAGTGGGTGGGGAGTGAGGGCGGAGGGTGGGGCGGGAACTGGGAGGAGGGGAGTTATGGGGGGGAAAAAGAGGAACAAATGTAATAATCTGAACAATAAAGATTTAATTAAAAATAAAAAATAAAAAAAAATAAAAATTACCTTTTAAAACTTTAATAAAAATTTTTTGATGAAGTCTTTAGGGTATTCTATGTACAATATCGTGTCATCTGCAAATAAGGACAGTTTTACTTCTTCTTTTCCTATTTCAATGCCTTTTATTTCTTCTTCTTGTCTGATTGCAATGGCTAGTACTTCTAGCACTATGTCAAACAGGAGTGGTGAGAGTGGGCATCCCTGTCTTGTTCCTGTTCTTAGGGGAAATGGTTTTAGTTTTTGTCCATTGAGTATGATGTTGGTTGTAGATTTGTCATATATGGCCTTTATCATGTTGAGATATGCTCCTTTTATTCCCACTTTGCTGAGAGTTTTTATCAAAATAAGGTGTTGGATTTTTTTTTTTAAATATATTTTATTGATTTTTTACAGAGAGGAAGGGAGAGAGATAGAGAGTTAGAAACATCGATGAGAGAGAAACATCGATCAGCTGCCTCCTGCACATCTCCTACTGGGGATATGCCCGCAACCCAGGTACATGCCCTTGACCGGAATCGAACCTGGGACCTTTCAGTCCACAGGCCGACGCTCTATCCACTGAGCCAAACTGGTTTCGGCAAAGGTGTTGGATTTTAGTCAAATGTTTTTTCTGCTTCTATCAGTATGATCATGTGATTTTTGTCTTTCAATTTGTTTATGTGATGTGTCACATTTATTGAGTTGCAAATATTGTACCAACCTTGCATACCAGGAATAAATTCCACTTGATGTTGAGGATTTTAGCAGCTATGTTCATCAGGGATATTTCCCTGTAATTCTCTTTATTTTTAGTGTCTTTATCTGGTTTTCAAATTAGCATAATGCTGGCCTTATAAATAGAGTTTGGAGTGTTCCTTTCTCTCGGATTTTCTGAAATAGTTTGAGGCGTATAGCTGTTAGTTCTTTGAATGTTTGGTAAAACTCCCCTGTGAAGTCGACTGGACCAGGGCTTTTGTTTAGTGGGAATGTTTTTTATTACTGCTTCTATTTCATTGGTTGTTATTGGCCTATTCAGTTTTTTGATTTGTCCTGATTCAGTTTTGCGAGATTGTATTTTTCTAGGAATTTGTCTATTTCATCTACATTGTCCAATTTGTTGGCATGTAGTTGTTCATATTTTTTTCTTTCTTTTTTTTTTTTTGGTTTTTGAAAAGATATTTTATTTTTTTTAAATATATTTTTTATTGATTAAGATATTACATATGTGTCCTTATCCCCACGTTATCCCCTACCCCCCCCCCCCCCGCTCATGCCCTCACCCCCCCGTTGTCCGTGTCCATTGGTTAGGCCTATATGCTTGCATATAAGTCCTTTGGTTGATCTTTCCCCCTTACCCCCACCCTCCCCTACCTTCCCTCCAAGGCCCGACAGTCCAATCAATGCCTCTCCGTCTCTGGATCAGTCCTTATTCATCAGTTTGTGTTGTTCATTATATTCCACAAATGAGTGAGATCATGTGGTATTTATCCACTCTCCAGTTCCATCCATGCTGTGGCAAATGGTAAGAGTTCCTTTTTCTTCTTCCTCTTCTTAAAGAATATCTTTCAGCACTTCATATAATGCTGGTTTGGTGGTAATGAACTCCTTTAGCTTTTTCTTATCTGTGAAGCTCTTTATCTGACCTTCTATTCTGAATGATAGCTTTGCTGGATAAAGTAATCTTGGTTGTAGGTTCTTGGTATTCATCACTTTGAATATTTCTTGTCACTCTCTTCTGGACTGCATGGTTTCTGTTGAGAAATCAGCTGACAGTCGTATGGGTACTCCCTTGTATGTAACTGACTTTCTTTCTCTTGCTGCTTTTAAGATTCTCTCTTTGTCTTTTGCTCTTGGCATTTTAATTATGATGTGTCTTGGTATGGTCCTCTTTGGGTTCCTTTTGTTTGGGGTTCTCTGCGCTTCCTGGACTTGTAAGTCTATTTCTGTCACCAGGTAGAGGAAGTTTTCTGTCATTATTTCTTCAAATAGGTTTTCAATATCTTGCTCTCTCTCTTCTTCTGGTATCCCTATAATTATGATGTTGGTACGCTTGAAGTTGTCCCAGAGGCTCCTTACACTATCTTCATATTTTTGGAATCTTTTTTGTTTTTTCTTTTTCAGTTGGGTATTTTTTGTTTCTTTGTATTTCAAATCTTTGACTTGATTCTTGGGATCCTCTTGTCTGCTGTTGGATCTCTGTATATTATTCTTTATTTCAGACAGTGTATGCTTAATTTCTAGTTTGTCCTTTTTCATATCCTCGAGGGTCTCACTAGATTTCTTGAGGGTCTCACTAAATTTATTGGCGGTTTCCATAAAATTCTTGAAAAACCTTATAAACGTGGTTTTGAACTCTATATCCAGTCGTTTGCTTTCCTCCATTTCTGTCATTTGTGACCTGTTTCTTTGTCTCCACATTTTTTTATGCTTCCCTGTGTTGGTAGAGTGGTTTTGTGTGCTAGGTGTCCTGTAGGGCCCAGTGGCTCAGCCTCCCCAGTTACCTGAGGTGGACACTCTTGGTGCACCCCTTGTGGGCTTTGTGCACAGTCTTGTTGTAGTTAAGCCTTGATTGTTGTAGGATCACTGGGAGGAATTGACCTCCAGGCCAATTGGCAGTGAGAATCAGCTGTGTCTGCAGTGGGAGAACTTCTGTGCTAAGACTCCCTTCTGGGGCAAGACTTGCTTCAGTGGGGCTTTGGTGCTCACTGAGTCTGCCCCCTGGGTGTGTCCCTTATGGATCTGAGGAGTTGTAATCCGCATGGTCCCCCTATGACCACTGGGTACACTGGCTCTTGAAGGTTACCCATCAGGAGCTATGAAGAGAACTGCAGATTCCCCTTCCTTTTTTGGAGTTTGGAGGTGCCCTGATGAGGCCCAGCTGTGAAGCAATGCAAGCTGCTGTGGGGCCTTGGGCCTTCTCTTGGAAGTTCTGGGTCTGTGGCCCAGCTGCAATTTGTTAGGTAATTTTCAGGTTGCAAAGGGCCTGGGTATTCATATGCAAAAGCCTCTGCTGCAGCCTGGATGGGGCAGGGTCTCAGGGAATCAAAGGGCAGAGCAAGGAACTATGGCAGATTCTCAAAACTGCCTTAAGGGGCCACATGTGTCTCAGTGTCCCGACAATCCAATTGCTGCAAGCACCTCTGAGGGAAAGCCGCCCTGGAGTTCCAAGTTCTGCCCGCTGCCAGACAGTCCAGTTTCTCCCCGTATGAGTCCTGGGTCCCCAGAGACTTCCCGGAACCGGGGTTCAGAGCAGTCGGGAGCTTGTGACTCCCTCCCGATTCAAAAAGACAGCTGCGTCCTCAGGTACCAGCCCCTTTCCACGCGCACGAGCCTCCGTACCTTTGCACTTTACTTCCGCAGCTCCTGACCTTCAATGTGCTTTTCTCCTTCCTTCTAGTTGTAGAATGTTCACTCCGCCAGCCCTCCTGTAAGTTCTGGATGATGTCCGTTTTGTCTGTTTATTGTGTTTTGAAGTTGTTGTAGGAGGCAGCAATTTTGGTGTTTCCCTATGCCGCCATCTTAGTTTCTCCGTAGGGTAGCAGGTGCAGGGAATGTCCCTCCATATTTTTTTCTTAAAATCCTCTTTGTTTCTGTGATGTCAGTGGTTACTCCTCCACTTTTGTTTCTGATTTTATTCATTTGGGTCAGGTCTCTTTGTTTCTTGATGAGTCTTGCTAATGGTTTATCAATTTTGTTTATCCTTTCAAAGAACCAGCTCTTAGTTTCATTGATTTTTTCTTTCTGGTTTTTTTTTTTTTGTCTCTATATTATTTATTTCTTCTCTGATCTTTTTTATTTCCTTCCTTATACTTTGGGCTTTTCTTATTGTTCTCTTTCTAGTTCTTTAAGTTGTAGGGTTAAATAGTTTATTGTTTATTTTTCTCATTTTTTGAGATATGCTTGTAGTGCTATGAACTTCCCTCTCAAGACTGCTTTTGCTATGTCCCAGAGATTTTGAGTTGTTGTGTGTGCATTTTAATTTATTTCCAGGAAGTTTTTGATTTCTTTCTTGATCTTTTTGGTAACCCATTCATTGTTTAATAACATGCTATTTAGTCTCCACATGTTTGAATGGTTGTTTTTTTTTTTTTTTTTTTTTTTTTTACTGTGGCTGATTTCTAATTTCATCCCACTGTGATCTGAGAAGATGCTTGATATGATTTCAATCTTTTTGAACTTGTAGAGTCTTGTTTTGTGTCCTAACATGTGGTCTATCTTTGTGAATTGTCAGGGACAGCCTGACAGGTTGAGCCGGGCTGAGGTAGGGAGGTGGGAATTGAGAAAAGAAAGAAAGACAGGAAAGTGGGGTCGGGAGGACTCCAGCTCTATGGATGAACTGAAGTAACTTTATTAGCCACACAATCCTATTTATACACAACACACTGAATAGGAGGTCTGTCAAGAGGAATGTATTCTTTGTTCCTCTTAATCTCTAAGGGAGAGACACAGCAGAAGGACAAGTTCTCAGTACAGCATATCTCAGTAAATAGTTACAGACTTCTTGGTAAGCTATGAAAGGCTGTTCTCATTCTACAAATGTTGCTCTCATTCTACTGATAATCACCATCCAAACAAGTCAGGGAAAACTGTGTGGGTAAGGGTTCCAGCCTTGCTAGCCCCTTCAGGTGCAAGGACCTTGCCAGCTTACATCTGGCCCCAACAGTGAATGATCCATGTGAACTTGAGAAGAATGTATATTCTAGCTACGTTGCAGTGAAATGTTCAATAAATGTCAATTAAATCCATCTGATCCAGTGTGTCCTTTAGAGTCTGTTTCCTTGTTAAGTTTTTTTAAAAATATATTTTATTGATTTTTTTACAGAGAGGGGGGTAGAGGAATAGAGAGTTAGAAACATCAATGAGAGAGAAACATTGATCAGCTGCCTCCTGCACACCCCCTACTGGGGATGTGCCAGCAACCAAGGTACATGCCCTTGACTAGAATAGAACCTGGGACCTTTCAGTGCGCAGGCTGATGCTCTATCCACTGAGCCAAACTGGTTAGGGCTCTTGTTAAGTTTTTGTCTGGAAGATCTATCCAGTGAAGTCAGCCAGGTGTGAAATTCCCCTACTGTGACTGTATTGTTGTCTATCTCTCCATTAAAGTCCTCTATAAGTTTTTAAAATACATTTAAGTCCTCCTATGTTGGGTGCATATATAATTACCATGGTTATATCCTCTTGTTGGACCAATCCCTTTAGAATTATGTAGTGGGCTTTGTTGTCTCTTGTGATGGCCTTTGTTTTAAAGTCCATTTTGTCAGATATGAGTATTGCTGCTCCAACTTTTTTTTTTCTTTTCCATTTGCATGGAAAAATTTTTTTTCATGTCTTCACTCTCATCCTTGGTGTGTCTTTTGTTTTTAGGTGGGTCTCCTGTAGACAGCATATAGTTGAGTCATGTTTTTGTATCCATTATACTACTCTATGCCTTTTGATTGGACATTTAGTCCATTTACATTTAGGGTTATTATTGATAGGTAGTTATTTATTGCCATTATATTCCTGTATGGTTAGGTTTCTCTCTCTTTTACTTCTTCTCATTAAAGCAACCCCTTTGGCATTTCTTGTTTTGCTGGCTTGGTGATGATGAACTCCTTTAGCCTTTTTATTTTTGTCTGGGAAGCTCTTTATTTGACCATCTATTTTGAATGATAGCCTTGCTGGATCTAGTAATCTTGGTCTCAGATCCTTGCTTTCCATTACCTTGAGTACTTAATTCCATTCCCTTCTGGCCTGTAGAGTTTCTGATGAGAATTCAGGTGTCAGCCTTATGGGAACTCCTTTGTAGAGAACAGTTTTCTTTTCTTTTGCTGGTTTTAAAATTCTCTCTTTGTCTTTAATTTTTGGCATTTTAATTATGATGTATCTGGACATGGACCTGTTTGGATTCTTCTTGTTTGGGGTTCGCTCTGCCTCCTGAACTTGTGTGACTTTTTCCTTTACCAGGTTAGGGAAGTTTTCTGCCATTATTTCTTCAAACACCTACTCTCCCTTTCTGCCTCTTCTGGCACATCTGCTATTCTAATATTGTTATGTTTTATATTGTCCCACCAATCCCTTAAGCTGTCCTCTTGTTTTTTAATTGTTTTTTTCTTTCTGGTTTTCTGACTGAGTGATACTTTCAACTCTGTCTTCTAATTCACTGACTCTATACTCAGCTTCCCCTAATCTGCTGAGTATTTCTTCCAATGTGTTCTTTATTTATGTTACATCATTTTTTATCTCAGATGGTTCTTTTTCCATAGTTACTATATCTTTTTTCATACTGTTGAGCATCTTTACCATCATTACTCTGAATTCTGTTTCAGATAAATTTCTTATCTCCACTTCATTTATCTCTTCTTCTGGAGAATTCTCTAGTTCTTTCACATGGGAATTCTTTTTTTGTCTCCTCAATTTGGCTTTCTGTTTGGGTTTGTGACTACGTAGTAGGTAGATCCTCTTCTCCTGTGAATCTCTAGTGCAGGACAGTTTTAAAGGCTGTTTCTGACTAATTAGATCAGGCAAAGGCTCAAAGCCTCCAGAGACTACCTCTGCCTACAGACTGATAGGATTCCGACTTGAATTTCCCCCCCCAGACAATTGTCCTTAGGTGTGGTGAGAGTTCTTTTAAACAGTGTGGTGCATTTGCTACTGCCTGGAGGCTAATTGTTATTTTTAATCTCTTAAGAGGCCTCAGGGCAAGGTGTTTTCCAATAGTGTGTATCACCTGTTTTCTCCCCAGGCAAGGCAGATATCTATGTGGGAAAGATGTCCTCCACTACATGAGGGAATGACTCAGCCCAGGAAACTTGGGGTGTCTGCCTTCTGAGCTCTATCCCCTGAGTCCCCAGTCCTGGTTTTGCCCTCACAGCTCCAGTTCTCTTCACCCCCCCTCTGCCAGAGCACAAGATGGGTGGCTCCATGGGGAATTTTGTGCATTGGGCCTTTAAGAGAGTGCCTGAATTTTCAGCCATCTCTCCCTGGCAGACAGTGTCCCGCTGCTTTTCACAACCAGTTGTTATGTGGATATCCTCCTCAGTTTTGGTGTTCTGTGCTTGGGGGCCCAGCTTGGGAATTAGATCCCAGAGTTCTCAGTGGAAAGCCCCCACAACTGAGATATCTATCCGGGACTTCAGTTTCTGTCTGTGGGCACCTGGTCAGCCCTTCCATGCCTCTGCTCCTCCTACCAGTCTCTAGGTGGTCTCTACTTTCCATCCTTAGGTGTCAGGGTTCTCTCCTGTGAGTTTTCTGTTGATTTTTCAGGAAGTTTTTCTGTATTTGAGTTGTAATTCCAGTTTGTTCCTGAGAGCATGTTCGTGCAGCGTTCACTTACACTGCCACCATTTTTAATCTCTTCAACTGAATGTTTTGCAATTGGGGAAGATTCTCTCTCCTATTTCTGGACACCAAAAAATCAAAATCAGTGCTGGTATATGTTAGGTTTGATCAAATAATTGAATTGATGGCCCCTCCCTTGGGAACTGACCTTTAGGCCCCTTCGCAAGCACATTCCACATGCTTAGATCATTCTCTCTCCCCTTCAGAGTTTCCCAGAATATGAACCTGCACAGAGAATTCTCCACCCAGAAAAAGCCTGACTAGAGTCCTTTAAAAATCTCTGACTCCCCATTTTTGGAGGCTGGCACAATTTTGGGGCTCAGCCATCTGGTTTTCCAGTTGACCTAATAAATTCATAATTCTTTACCCCCTTTGGCCTGGTGCATTCCTCCTTCGATGACCCTAACATTTGGTGCTGAAACCCAGGAGGGTTTCACGGGGAAGGGGAACCAGCTTCAGTGACCCCAAGTTTGCTACTTGGAGAGCAGTAGACAGCAGCAGCTTGACCTGGGCTTACCTCTGAATCCTACTTGGGTGACTTGATTGCCGGCCTTGATCAGGCTTCCCTCCCTTCTGCCTGCCCCCACTCTGAAATTCCCTCCCCCAGCCAGCCAAGGAGGATGCAGATCAGGAATCTCTCCTTCTCCATTGCTGACCCTCCATCCCACACTGGCCAATCTTCTCTTGGTGACTGACGTTCCACAATTCCCCTCATCTCCAGTCTTTTGCCCACTCTCTCTCACTGACTTCTCAAAAGTCACTTGTCTCAAAAGTCCTAGTGCTAGGCCAGAAGACTCCTCAGCTGTTTGGATTTGGGTCTTTCTGGATTGGGGACTCCCAGTCTGGAGGGTCACCTCTCATTTCCCATGGTGATTTGTTTAGCAGTGAGGATGCCTGCCCTAAACAGTCACCTTTGGACTTGTGGTTTGTCACTCACCCCTCCCCTCATGGGTCACATTTACCCCCTTATCATGGGGAACACTCCCTGTGCACCACCAAAAATGACCCCTTTCAGCTCTCTCCTTAAAAATCTTGACTGCCTCAGACTCCTGGGGGAGATCAGGCCCAAGTGCCTCATTTTCTTTTGTAACACTGTTTGGCCACGATATAAACTAAATATAAACTAAATCTCAGTGGCCCAAAAATGGCACTTTCTAACATTGTGCATTAGATAATTTCTGTCACCACAATGGAAAATGGTCAGAGATTCCCTACATCTAGGCCTTTTTCAACCTCTGGTCTCAACCCTCTCTCTGTCAGTCTGCTCTACCCCTCAGATCTTTCTCCTTCACACAAAATATCATACCCCTAACACTTCTGATTCTGAATCTACTTTTGACCCAGCAGACCTCTGACCTCCCAATACACATCCCCTTGCTCATCTGCAGTAGATTCCCAAAACCAAGACCCTCCGACCCATCAATCACCTTCTCCCCCAGCCCCTCAGAGCTCAAATCCCAAGAATGCAAGCTCCAAAACAGCCTTTCCCCACCTAACACTTGCTCTCGGGTCATCCAAAGACCACCCTCCTCAATAGCCTCTTCTATTCCTGTGCCCATTCTATCCCTGAGGGAGGTAGCAGGAACTGAGGGTATTATCTGGGTACACATCCCATTTTCTATGTCCAACCTTGCACAGATTGATTAGCATTTCAGGCCTTTTCCCACTGACCCAACCACCTTTACTAAGGAATTTGAGTGTCTTACCCAGTCCTATGACCTGACCTGGCATGACATCTATGTCATCATGTCCTTCTCTCTCACCCCAGAGGAGAAGGAACACATCTGACTAGCAGCTCAGGACCATGTTGATGCCCTCCAAAGACAGGACTCAGTGTCCAACCTGGTTGGTGCTGACACAGTCCCTTCAACTGACCCAAGGTGGGACTATCAGGTCAATTCTCCAGGGTGCTGGCTCAGTAGCCATATAATCACCTGTCTTATTGCCAGACTCATAAAGGCTGCCCATAAGGAGGCCAATTATGACAAACTTAATGAAATCACTCAAGGCCCTGAGGACAACTCAGTTCTCATTTCTCTTCTGCCTCATGGAAGCCTTACAGAAATTTACCGCCTTAGACTCCACCTCCCCAGAGGAAACACTTCTTATGAACACCCATTATATATCCCAATCAACCCCTGACTTACGCCGCAAACTTCAGAAAATGGACAGGTCCACAAACCCCTCAAAAAGACCTCATTAACCTGGCCTTTAAGGTCTTTAATAATATATGAGGAGACCCAAATCCAAAAACAAAGGCAAGATCAGGCCAAGGCTGAGGACCAGAAAAAGGCCTTCCAGCTCCTAGCTACCACTCTCATGAACCCCAAACAAAGTGTCAGTCCTCCAACCAAGGGTAAGTCAGGAGCAAAACCTCCTCCATGGCCATGCTTCAAATGCAACAAGGAAGGACGCTGAGCCAAGTCCTGCTCAAACCTGAGACTCCTGCCTGGGCCCTGCACTGGGTGTGGAAGGGAAGACCACTGGAAATCAGATTGTAGTCTTGCCCCTCTAAGTCAGACCTCAGCAAGGCCAGCCTCTGGATCTGATTTGGAGCTCCCAGACCTCCTGGGACTGGCCACTAAAGACTGAAGCTTCCCAGGCCTCGACAGGGCCCCACACTTACATCACCAGGATAGATCCTCAGGTACCTAAGCCAATCTCCTTTTTAATTGACATTGGGTCCACTTATTCTGCCCTCTCCAGATTTGCTGGGACTGTTGTCTCCTCCTAAGTCTCTATTATGGGGCTTGACAGATTAGTCTCACAATCATTAGCCACCTCACCTCTACACTGCATCTTACTAAATACCCCCATTCACTCTTTTCTAGTTCTACCTTGGTGCCCGCCCAGAGCTACCATGCATCCCCTCATAAAACCCAGTTGTCCCAAACCACAGTCACGTACTTCAGTTTCACTCTGACCCCACAAAGCCATGCCATTCCTTAGACTGTAAACACCTTATCTCTTCCATGAATTGCCCCCTCCTCTAAACAAGAAATATTCTCCTTTCTTGGGCTCTCTGGCGACTCTCACTTCTGAATTCTCTACTTTAGCCTTCTTGCAAATCTCCTCTATGACATGACTCAGCGAAGGGACCCCTCACTGAGCCTTTATATCCTAAGGCCAGCATTCTAACCCCTTCAATGCCCTGAAAACTGCTCTGAGCTCAGCATCTTTTTACCACCCCCTCCCCAAATTTCCCAAAGAACAACTTTCTTTATTGCAAAACTGCAAATGCTTATTTAACAATCCGGCTACTATCAGAAGCTGAACTCATTATCATCCAAACCTTAGCATGTTATCTCTAAGAAAAAATGTGGCAGTTTTAAGTTCAAGTGGCTAGAAGCCAGGGAACAGACTGCTAGGCCTGTTCCCTCTTCCCCTCCATCTTTTCTCAAGCCTCATATGCCTATATATAATTTTCCAATGTCTTTGGAAACGTAAAAGGTTTTGGAGCATTGCTGGGTTAAATGAGAAACATCTAAATATTTTAAAATAACATAAAATACTGAAACATTGATTGCTAGACACGTTTTAATTCACCTGGTCTTAGTTTTTATTACAGAAGGTCTCATACTTTGTTGAAGGTATATTTTTTTGAAAGTAAGAGTATGTTGAAATGTGTTCATAAATGTAAATCCTGGTTGTTTATTTTTTGGCTAAAGCTGGTTATTTATGAATGGATAGAAGGTTTGTGTTGTCCAGTGAGTTAGGACCTGATCACCCCTGACGTCGAAGGGACCCCTTTTCTCCTAGTAAACTAAAGCAGCCCCACCCAGGTTCTCTCCTGTTGCTTAAGTCTTTATATCTGAGCCTAGACTTTCTTTATTTCCACCACTCATTCACAGTCCTTGACACTATCACTGAAATCCTCAACAGGCCTTCCTGCTTGGTATTTAGGAACCTCTTTCCCCTCTTCTAGCCTTTTTAAAAGTCATACACTGCAAAGGACACCAAGTCAAGAATGATCCCGTAACACAGGGAAATAACAAAGCAGACCAGGAGGCCAAGGCAGCAGCTCAGAGGAAGCCTCCATCTCCCCAACTCTTAGCTAAACCCCATATAAGACCGTAATACACCCCAGAGGAACTTCAGTCCTTATTAGCTCTTGAGGCCACTCAGGAAGATCCATGGTTAAAATTTCAGGGAAAATATATCCTTCCCCAGGAACAGGTCTACGATAGCTTACAAGCTATTCACAATTCCTTACATATAGGATACAGACCACCTTTACAATTCCTAAAAACCTCCATCACATGTCCTCGCCTAGCCTCCCTACCGCAAGATATCACCAAAACCTGTTCTACTTGTGCCATAGACCAATTCCAGCATGTCATAATTTCAAGAGTTTCATCAAAAGATTGATGAAACTTGGGGGACTCAACAGGGTTGAGTCAAACATATAGTCAAGGCATTTCCCCATACCTGAATAGGAAACTGATTGTGGCTGCCAGACAATTAAAGGGCATCTTAATCTACATGTTATTGCCTCCTACTGGCCAAACACCTGAACAGCCGTAGCCTATTCCCCAAACTGACAATGCCTCTGTACCCTTTGAAACCTTACCCTTTGAAGTGTATTATCTCCACCTTGCCATAGGACAAACTGTGTTAATAAAAGCAAGGGTCCTAGATAAGGAGGCACTCTTCAGTTCCTTTAGCTGAAGGTCCTCTGACCCCCAATGCCTTTCAAAATTATATCTTTTCTCCGGATTCTTTATTAGTCTCTGGATTTCTATGTCATCTACATGAAGCCCCTTTTCCAGATTCCTGAACCCTTCTTGATGCTGGGACATGAACCCCGGCATAAATGGACGCCCGAAGTGGGACAAGAGCACCAACAATATACTTGTTACTCAGTATCTCCCTAAGGACATTAGACTTCCTTCTTTCCCCACTCATCAGGCTAGGGGCCAAATCCCTGGACAAGACTGGCAAATTGACTTCACTCACATGCCCCCTATTAAAAAAAACAACCCAAATATCTCTTAACCTTAGTAGATACATTCTCAGGCTGGGTAGAAGCATTCCCCACTAGGTCTGAAAAGTCCTCTGAGTTCATTCAAACTTTCATTCAGCATAGCATTCCCAGATTTGGCCTACCCACCTCATTACAATCAGATGATAGACCTGCTTTCATATCTCAAATAACTCAGCAGGTCTCCTGCACTCTGAACATCCAGTGGAACTTACACAACCCTACCAGCCCCAATCTTCAGGGGAGGTAGAAAAGGCAAATTCCTTAATTAAGTCTCACCTAACTAAATTAACTCTCAAAACTAAAGAATCTTAAACTACTCTCCTACCTCTAGCCCTTATGCACATCAGGGCAACCCCCTGTGCACCCTCCTTAGTCCCTTTGAACTCATGTATGGAAGACCTTTCTTATTAGGAAACTTTTCTTGTGCAGAGACCCCTCTTGGAGAATATGTCCCATTTTAAATCTCATCATATAATTATTGAAGAACATACTGATCAGGTCTTCCCTCAGCTTTTACAGGAGATATTCCCCCCTACTCCTCCTAAAGGAAATCCATCAATAATTTACAGCCCTGATGGCAAGACCCATATCAGGTACTCTTTTCTTTTAAAAAAACTTCTTTATTGATTAAGTTATTACATATGTGTCCTTATCCCCACATTACCCCCATCACCCCCACTCATGCCTTCACACCCCTGTTGGCTGTGTCCATTGGTTAGGCCTATATGCTTGTATATAAGTCCTTTGGTTGATCTCTCCCCCTTACTCTCACCCTCCCATACCTTCCCTCTGAGGTTTGACGGTTTGATAGATGCTTCTCTGTCTCTGGATCTGTTTTTGTTTATCAGTTTATGTTGTTCATTATATTCCATAAATGAGTGAGATCATGTGATATTTATCTTTCTCTGACTGGCTAATTTCACTTAGCATAATGTTTTCCGGTTCCATAGTTCCATCCATGCTGTTGCAAATGGTAAGAGCTCCTTTTTTTTCTTTTCTTTTTTTTTTTTACCACAGCAGAGTATTCAAGTTTTTAATCCACTCATCTGCTGTTGGGCACTTAGGCTGTTTCCAAATCTTAGCAATGGTGAATTGTGTTGCTATGAACATAGGGGTGCACATATCCTTTCTGATTGTTGTTTCTGATTTCTTGGGATATATTCCTAGAAGTGGGATCACTGGGTCAAATGGGAGTTTTTAACTTTTTGAGGAAACTCCATACTGTCTTCCATAGTGGCTGCACAAGTCTGCATTCCCACCAGCAGTACACAAGGGTTCCTTTTTCTCCACATCCTCACCAGCACTTGTCGTTTGTTGATTTGTTGATGACAGCCATTCTGACAGGTGTGAGGTGGTACCGCATTGTTGTTTTGATTTGCATCTCTCAGATGATTAGTGACTTTGAGCATGTTTTCATACGTCTCTTGGCCTTTCTTCTGTCTTCTTTTGAAAAGTATCTATTTAGGTCCTTTGCCCATTTTTTGATTGGGTTGTTCATCTTCCTTTTGTTAAGTTGTATGAGTTCCCTGTAAATGTTGGAGATTAAACCCTTATTGGTGATAACATTTGCAAATATGTTCTCCCATGCAGTGGGCTTTTTTGTTGTTTTGTTGATGGTTTAATTTCTGTGAAAAAGCTTTTTATTTTGAGGTAGTCTCATTTGTTTATTTTCTCACTGGTTTCCATTGCCCTGAGAGCTGTATCAGTGAAGAAATTGCTTCGGCATATGTCTGAGATATTGCTGCCTATGGATTCCTCTAGTATTTTCATGGTTTCTCCTCTTACATTTAAGTCCTTTATCCATTTTGAGTTTATTCTTGTGTATGGTGTAAGTTGGTGGTCTAGTTTCATTTTTTTGCATGTATCTGTCCAATTTTCCCAACACCATTTATTGAAGAGGCTATCTTGACTCCATTGTATGTTCATGCCTCCTTTGTCAAATATTACTTGAGCATATTGGTTCGGGCCGATTTCTGGGTTCTCTATTCTATTCCATTGATCTATATGTCTGTTCTTGTGCCAGTACCAGGCAGTTTTGAGAACAGTGGCTTTGTAATACAGCTTGATATCTGGTATTGAGATCCCATCTACTTTGTTTTTCTTTCTCAGGACTGCTGCAGCTATTCGTTTTTTTTTTTTTTTTATTCCAGATGAATTTTTGGAGAGTTCATACTAGGTCTGTGAAGTATGCTGTTGGTATTTTAATGGGGATTTCATTGAATCTATAGATTGCTTTGGGTAGTATGGACATCTTGATGATGTTGGTTCTACCAATCCATGAACACGGTATGTTCTTCCATCTGTTTATGTCTTCCTCTATCTCCTTTATCAGTTCCTGTAGTTTTCTGCGTATAGGTCTATTATTTCCTTAGTCAAGTTTATTTCTAGGTATCTTAATTCTTTTGATGCAATGGTAAATAAGATTGCTTTTCTAGTCTCTCTTTCTGTAATTTCTTTATGGGTGTATATAATTGCCATAGATTTCTTGGTGTTAATTTTGTATCCTGCTACATTGCCAAATTCATTTATTAAGTTTAAAAATTTTTTGATGAAGTCTTTAGGGTATTCTATGTACAATATCATGTCATCTGCAAATAAGGACAGTTTTACTTCTTCTTTTCCTATTTCAATGCCTTTTATTTCTTCTTCTTGTCTGATTGCAATGGCTAGTACTTCTAGTACTATGCCAAACAGGAGTGGTGAGAGTGGGCATCCCTGTCTTGTTCCTGTTCTTAGGGGAAATGGTTTTAGTTTTTTTCCACTGAATATAATGTTGGCTATCGGTTTCTCATATATGGCTTTTATTATGTTGAGGTATGATCCTTCTATTCCCACCTTGCTGAGGGCTTTTATCAAGAAAGGGTGTTGGATTTGGTCAAATGCTTTTTTGGCATCAATTGATATGACTATGTGATTTTTATCTCTCAGTTTGTTTATGTGATATATCATGTTTATTGATTTGCGGATATTGTACCATCCTTGCATCCCTGGGATAAATCCTACTTGGTCATGTTGTATGATCTTTCTGATGTACTGCTGGATCCGATTTGCTAGAATTTTGTTGAGGATTTTGGCATCTATGTTCATGAGGGATATTGGCCTGTAATTCTCTTTCATTGTGTTGTCTTTATCTGGTTTTGGTATTAGGGTGATGCTGGCTTCATAGAATGAGCTTGGAAGTGTTCCTTCCTCTTAAATTTTTTTTGGAATAATCTGAGGAGGATAGGTTTTAGTTCTTCCTTGAATGTTTGGTAAAAATCCTCTGTGAAGCCATCTGGCCCAGGCTTTAGTTTGCTGGAAGCTTTTTGATGACTGCTTCAATTTCTTCTATAGTTATTGGCCTATTGAGATTTTGAGAATCTTCCTGGTTGAGTTGTGGAATGTTGTATTTTTCTAGGAATATGTCCATTTCCTCCAGGTTGTCTAGTTTGTTGGAGTAGAGTTGTCCATAGTATTTTTTAATAATCTTTTGTATTTTTGTGGGGTATGTTCTTATATTGCCTCTTTCATTTTTGATTTTGTTTATTTGGTTCCTCTCTCTTTGCTTCTTGGTGAGCCTGGATAGATGTTCATCAATTTTGTTTATTCTTTCAAAGAACCAGCTCTTGGTTTCATTGGTCTTTTGTATTATTTTTTTGGTCTCTATGTCATTCATTTCTGCTCTGATCTTTATTATCTTCTTCCTTTTGCTCTCTCTTTTCTTGTTGCTCTCTTTCTAATTCTGTGAGTTTTAGAGTTAGAGGATTTATTAGCATTTTTTTCTTGTTTTTTGAGGGAGACCTATAGAGCTATAAACTTCCCTCTCCAGACTGCTTTCAATGTGTCCCATAGGTATTGGATTGTTGTGCTTTCATTGTCATTAGTTTCCAGGATGTTTTTAATTTCTTCTTTGATCTCATTGGTAACCCAATCACTATTTAATAACATGCTATTCAGCTTCCAAGTGTTTGAGTATTTTGGGTTGTTTTTATTGTAGTTTATTTCTAATATTATGCCATTGTGGTCTGAGAAGATGCTTGGTATGATTTCAATTTCTTGAACTTGGGGAGACTTTGCTTGTGACCCAATATGTGGTCTATTTTTGAAAATGTCCCATGTGCACTTGAGAAGAATGTATATTCCATGGCTTTGGGATGAAGTGTTCTGAAGATATTAATTAAGTCCATTTGATCTAGTGAGTCATTTAGGTTTGCTGTATCTCTGCTGATTTTTTGTCTAGAGGATTCATCCATTGATGTCAGTGGTGTATTAAAGTCCCCTACTATGATTGTATTGTTGTCGATCGCTCCCTTGATATCTTCCAGGAGGTTTTTTTTTTATGTATTTGGGTGCTCCTGCATTGGGTGCATATCTGTTTATCAGGATTATATCCTCTTGTTGTATTGATCCCCTTAGTATTATGAAGTGGCCTTCCTTATCACTTGTTATTGCCTTCACTTTGAGGTCTATTTTGTCTGGTATAAATATTGCTACCCCAGCTTTTTTTTCATTTCAATTTTCCTGAAAGATCTTTTTTCCATCCCTTCATTTTCAGTCTGTATGAGTCCCTTATTCTGAGGTGGGTCTCTTGTAGATAGCATATATATGGGTCATGTTTTTTTATGCATTCAGCCACTCAATGTCTTTTTATTGGAGCATTTAGTCCATTTACATTTTTTGTGCCTGTTTTCTTTCTTAGGTTTTTATTTCTTCTTTTTACACCAGTCTCTTTAGCATTTCTTGCATGACTGGCTTGGTGGTGGTGATAAACTCCCTTGGCTTTTTTTTTTTTTAATCTATGAAGCTTCTTATTTCACCTTTAATTTTGAATGATAGCCTTGCTGGATAGAGTATTCTTGGACTTAGTCCCTTGCTTTGCATTACTTTGTAAATTTTCTTCCATTTTTTTCTGGCCTGATGTGTTTCTGTTGGGAAATCATTTGATAATGTGATGGGAGATCCCTTATATGTAACTTTATATCTCTCCCTTTCAGCTTTTAAGATTCTCTCTTTGTCCTTAACATTTGCCTTTGTAATTATTATGTTTCTTGGTGTGAGTCTTTTCAGGTTCAACTTGTTTTTGACTCTCTGTGCTTGTGTGACTTTGTTCTTCTCCACCCCAGGGAAGTTTTCTGACATTATTTCCTCAAATAGATTTTCTAACCCTCGTTCCTCTTCCTGTTGATCTGGCACCCCTATTATTCGTATGTTGCTTCGTTTCATGTTGTCCCAAAGCTCCCTTAGGCTCTCCTCCTGTCTTAATTTTTTTCTTCAATTGAAGATCAATTTGTGTGTGTTTTGCTTCCTGTTTTCTAATTTGCTAATTCGGTCTTCCGCTTCTCCTATTCTACTGTTGAAACTTTCAATGGTGTTTTTTATTGCAGCTATATCACTCTTCATTTCTTCTTGATTCTTACATAAGCAATTTATTTTTTCATCCATTTCTTCCTGATTCTTACATAAGTTGTTGATTTTTTCCTCCATCAGGTTTATGAACTGTATGACCCTTATTCTGAATTCTTTTTCTGACATGTTGCATCCTCTGTTTCACTTAGCGGCTTTTCTGGTGAGTCCTCCTTTTCTTTCCTTTGGGGGTTTCTTTGTCTTCCTCTTTTTTGGTCTCACTAATTGATCTAGATCAGGGGTGGGCAACGTTTTTGTGAGTGTGTGCCAAAACCAGCAAAATCCTGACTCAAAATTCTTCTGCGTGCCAACCCTAATTTTTTGAGAACATGTTACGCCTACTTAATATATCTTAAGGTATACGTATGTGAAGAACCTTGAATAAATAATAAAATTCATTTGAACAACAAAAACACAGTATATGATGATGAAAAATACATTTATTTTTTTAATGTATACATGTACACTGATAGTCCGACAGAAAACTTAATGACTCCGTTTAATATTATCAGTGGGACTTTTGCTGCTGCATCACTGATGACAGAGATTTTACATCAGGTTTATATTTCGTGACCTTCAGAGATATGCACGAGCTACTACTTTCATCCATCAGGCTACTCCTATTATGAGACCTAACAAAATTCATCACTGAGAACAAAGATTCACAAACGTATGTGGATGAAAACATGAAGAGTAACACTGTTGCAAAGTTTTTTAAACAGGAAAAATTTTCTGGAATGGCGTCCAAGTCCTCAATAGTTTGTTTTCAACACTTCTCTCTGGTACTCCTGTCTCTAATCTCTTTTTTTCAATGTTTTCCAAATCAACTCTAAGGTCAATAAATTTCTGCTTCCAAATTGAGCTACTCTTAAATTCAATCAACTGCATTTCAAAGTCAGCCATGTCTATCCATGAAAACATTTGTAAGTTTAGTTCCTCTAGTTTCATGCTGTCTGGAAACCTCATGAATTTTGCTGTCTCTTCCAGTTCTCTGAATTTCGCAAATCTTGAGAAGAATTGCTCAATAGTTGACTCGATGATGTTTAAAAACAGCTTTTGAAGGCTTTGACAGTCTGTTCTGTCATCTTTTGGGAGGTCTTTGATGTACCTCTTGAGGTTTGTGAAATATCTAAATCTCTCACCATCCACATCTCTCTTAAAGACTTCCAGTTTCTTTTTAAAAGCCTTTATGTAACCAAACATAAAATTAAGTGTCTTGCCAGTTCCTTGTAATTTCACATTTAAGTCATTCAAATGTGCACAAAATTGTAAATGGAAGATTATAAGAGAGGGTTTCTCGTGCCAGCAAAAGTTACTGGTGTGCCATGTTTGGCACACGTGCCAGGGGTTACCCACCCCTGATCTAGATGTTGAGTCATGCAGGGGCTGCTCCTTGGGTGGCAGTGGCTCCTTTAGTTGTGGTTGCTCCTTGGGTGGTCGTGGAAGTGGCTGCTCCTCAGTTGCCAGCGCCTCCTCTAGTGGGTGCTGTTCACAGCAGTGGTGTCTCCTTTGGCTGGTGGGGGAGGCTTCTCACACAGCTGCTGTTCCTTGGACAGGGGTGGGCTGATCACGAGGCTGCTGCTTCTTGGATTGGGGCTGGCTGCATGCTGCTGCTGTTCCTCAGATGGGGCAGGCCACTTGTGAGCCTGCTGCTTCTTGTACAGGGGCAGGTTGCTTACTGGGCTACTGTTCCTCGTACAGGTGTAGGCTGCTCGCACAGCTGCTGCTCCTTAGATGGGAGCGGCCTGCTTATGGTGCTGCTGTTCCTCATACAGGGGTGGGCAGCTCACACAGCTGCTGCTCCTCGGATGGGGGCAGGCTGCTCACCCAGCTGCTGCTCATTGGACAGGTGCAGGCTGCACGTGGCTGCTTCTCCTTGGACCAGTGCAAACTGTGCAGGGCTGCTGCTCCTCAATCGTGGGCAGGCTGCTCGTGCGGCTGCTCCTCCTTGGACGGGGAAGGCTGCTTGTGTGGATGCTGCTCCCCGCTGGGGAAGCAGGCCACTCACACAGCTGCTGCTCCTTGTACAGAGGCAGGTCACGTGAAGCTGCTGCTCTTAGGCCTGGGGCAGGCTGCTTGCGGGGCTGCTGCTCCTGGGACAGGGATCCTCTGCATTTCCTGGCTGCAAACTGTATCCCAGCTGAGTCTCCTTCACCAATTCGGGTTGGATGTTATTCATTTCAGCTGCTCATTCTATTTGCTCTGGGACAAGGCTCGGGACATGTCTGTCTATTCTGCTGGCATTTTGTCTCTCTTATCAGGTACTCTTAACTGCCCCAATTGCAGCTAAACTATCAGGACATACTCCACGGTTGCACCTTTCCAGATTAAAACCCATCCCAGGAACACCTCCATCACATGAGCTGGAGTCCCCTAAATATTACAGCCACCAGATCAGGCCCACCAGACTCTGCCTTACCCACATCCCAGAGGAAGAGGACTAATTAGTGAGCACCCCTACATACATGTACCCACTATGTACTGACCCTAGCAACCCTGACTTCACTGTAAGCCCATCTCCTCTTCCTATACAAATCCTCCAGGTTCTAGCTTCTGTCCCTACTCCCTTTGCATCAGGATTCTTACCTTCCTATGGAACTCCCTTCTACAAGGGGACTTCAATTACTCATGGGATGAGATTTTCTTCTTTCTAAGTCTCGAACATACCCTTTCCCCACCTTGGGACGATCCAAACCCTGGAAGTGGGGATTAGCTCTCCTCATCATATTCCAACCCTCCTCTCTTATTCCCATAAGGAACTTTCCCACCTTCACTCATCTCGAACAAACATTTAACCTTACTCATTCCCTCCTAAATCAGACCAATTCAATCTTAGCAAGGAATCACTGCTCTGACTTTCCCTCTCCTCTTCAGTGTATACCATCATCCCTATACTAATCAAGAGATGAAATCAGGCAAAAATCACTCTAGCTTATAAAAAGGAAAAGGGAACTACATTTTTCAAACAGGCAGACACCCTCTAGGTAATTATCCTATAGCCCAGGCAAATCAAGCCTCCCTTATTTTCTGTACTTATATTCAATCTCTTTCTAAGGTAACTTCTTCCTCCCTCCTAGTCACAGGTCCTATCACTCTACACACTCCACTAATCACCCAAGCTCCTTTATGCTTTATAAGGTCACAGGGAAATATAACAATAGGCCATCTCCCATCATCATCTTGCAATACCACAGTTAACCTAGAACTATCAAATGGCCATTGGTCCCAATGGGTTGACTACCAGGTCTTCCCGGAAGCCAATGGTTATTTCCTATAGCCAGTCCATTTTATTTCTTATCCAACCATCCAGGCCCAAGGCTTCAACTGTTCCTTTCTTTCCCTTACTCTTTTCCCTTAGATAACAGCCCAATCTAGCATTCCCTCCTACTTTCACTGCAATAAAATCTCAACCATTTATCTGTCATCCCTTATTGGTAGCATCATGGTGACTACCCTCTCAGCTTGGAGCACAGAACCGGGGAAAAGGAACCTCATACCCTTTAGTCTAACTCTTCTCCCTACACCTTTCAGCTTGTCTCCATGATCAGGGATTCTTCCTCTGTGGGGAAAACACATACATCTGTCTCCCCACCAACTGGACAGGAACCTGTACCCTCATTTATCTCTCACCCAATGTAGATGTGCCCCCAATAATAAGTCTTTACCTGTCCCCACCATATCTGACACAAAAGGGCAGTTCAGATAATCCCTCTCCTAATAACCCTTGGTATCACAGCAAAGGTTGGAACTGGCATAGTGGGCCTAACCACTGTTCTATCCTATTTTGAAATCCTGTCTCAGGGCCTACAAGAAAGCTCTGGATGCCTAGCAAAGGGAAAACTGAGAAAACAAGAACCTCATCCCCAGGGTAACCTATCCTTCCTTTTCATATCAGTAGTCAGGCAATTTAGACCCCTGATCTTTTCCTCCCTGAAGACAACATCTAGGCCTCAGTTCTATTTTAGCTCCAGGCCCAGAAAAGCAGCAAAACCATACAAGTGATGCTGTGGCAGCCTCAGGACCAGCTTTTACTTCCCAATTCACTCAACATGACCGCTTTCGAGCCTTCACCAACCAGTCTCTTGGGGAAATCATACTGCTGCGACCCCTTGTCCAGCTGACTACTATCGAAGTCCATTGCACTGTGATCTCAACATCCCCCCTCAGCAGGAAGTAACTACGAAAGATATGACCTTTGTCCCTATTCCATAAAACAAAAAGGCTGGAATATTAGGTGTGATCAAATTATTGAATCAATACTCCCTCCCCTGGGAACTGACCTTTAGGCCACTTCAAATGGACAAACCACTTGCTTAGACCACATTCCACTGGCTAAGACCATTATCTCTTCCATCTGGAGTTTCCCAAAATCCGAACTTGCACAGAGAATTCTCCACCAAGAGTCCTTTAAAAACCTCTGACTCCCGTCTTTGGGGGCTGGCACCATTTTGGGGCTCAGCCTTATCTGGTTTTCCAAATGACCTAATAAATTCACAATTCTTTACCCCATTTGGCCTTGTGCATTCCTCCTTCAGTGACCCTAACAGTTTAAGAAATTATCTAAACAGATGGTTGCAAAGCTATCATACTGATGATATTTCCGGCAGAGAAATGGTACAATTAAAATTATTATTTTTGCATTATAATGAAAATTGATTATTTAAAAGAAAGCAGAGACTGATTTTTCAACTCTGATTTTGCAAAGGGTTAGTACAGAAAACGTGTCTTTCCTATTGGCTTATTTGTCTTCCCTACAAATTATTTGTTTTCCCACAAATGCCCCTTCTCCCCCTGATTTTGTCATACTGAGATGGTATATAAGCTTCAAATTCTAACTGCTTTCTTGAGTAACAATTTTCTGTGAACTCTTATGTGAATAAAAATGTATCTTTTCTTGCTAATTTGCCTTTTGTCCATTTAATTTGCAGACCTTCAATACCAAACCTAAGAAGTTAGAGGAAAAGTTTTTCCTCCCTGACAAACCAAACTCAAAAATCTCAAAAAAGTCACCCAGACCAGGATGCTATGAAACTGTGGAGGTGACATTCTCCCTGCACCGCAGTCATTTCAACTTTGTCTTCTCAACATGGTATGGATGATATTTTCAGAGTTAGCTCTTGACTTTGCATTTCAAAAACTAATGAGAAACTTCTTCTTATATGATAAGAAGACTTCCACGCAGCAGCAATATTACTATTCTTCTGGAAATTACAGAAAAATTCATTTTAGTCAGGAAATAAGTCTTTAAAATATTTGAAAAAGATTTGTTTCAGAAATAAAAAGCTTTAATTTGTGATATGTGAAAGCTGTTGTAAGTTGAGAATATTGGCTGAAAAGGATAGAATTTTTGATTAGCTCCCAAATAGAGATAGAGTTATGTGTCTTGATTTGGAAGGCATTGCCTGCCCTATACAATACAATTGTGCTTCAAACAATTAGTTTGAAGACTGAGTATAGCTTTTCCCTCACAAACTCAGATCACAACATATTGCCTAAATTGAACTCATAAAAAACACTTGTGGCTATATCAGAGTTCATTAAATAATTTGCATAGCCCAACCAGCTGCTTCATCTGCCTCTGAGTGCTAATATAGTGTCAAATAGCAGGCAGCTTGTCCATAGTGAGGGGCCCTGACCCTGTCCTGTTCTGAGGGACCCAGGAACAGATGTGTGTCTTGGTTTCCTGGAAACTGGTCCCTCAATTCTGTGACAATAATTTGTAAATCATTCTTCTGCCTTTTTGATTGAATTAAAATGATAACCCTGATTCTGTTTATCTCTGTAATAAGATACTGTGAATGCAACATGCAGTCAAGAAAGTTGGACTAGTTCCAGAGCTACTGATTGGTGTTTCCATCAGAGGAATGGTACAATTAAAATAATTATTATTTTTGCATTATAATGAAAATTGGGTATTTAAAAGAAAGCTGGACTACTTTTTTCAACTCTGAGTTTGCAAAAGGTTAGTACAGAAAATGTAAAGACACAGTTGCTGATAGTCTTAGATTTAACAGGCATATATAGAGCAAGTAATAAAATTGATTACAAGACTTTAATTAATAAGAAAAATATGAAGAATTAATGTTATGCTTTGAAATGACATGATTATGATCAGTTGTAAGAGTCAAGCCAACTCCACTAGGTATGCTAAAATTATTTTACAAAAATTATTTAAAAAATCTTCCAAGTATTTTAAATGGTGCAAGTTTTATTAACTTCATTTACAGATACAATAAAGACAATACAAACAATGTTAAGAGCAGTTATGTGGTAGGAAATGATATAATACAGATAAGGAAAATTAAATTATGGTCTTGTAAGATTCAATCTCAGGTTCCTTAGAGAATCAGCTCTAGGACTAGCTATCAGGCCTCAGGAATGATGAAATTGCTCTTGAGGGGCTGTACTGCATGGAAACCAAAATGACAGCAGGCTTCGATAATTCAATTATAGGGAAGGCTGAGTATGATGACTTTGTTTCCAGTAGAGCACAAAAGAGTTCTGGTTGGTGTCTTAATTGCTATTTTAAAATAATTAAGATAACTAAAAAAAAAAACAAAAAAAAAAACAAAAAAATTCAAACAGCTTCCTTCATATTTGTACAAAAAGCAAAGTCAAATGTAAGAATTTGGCACTTAATACAAAAGATGCATTGTTTGGGGAAACATTGGAAGATAGGTTATTAAAGGCTGGAATAATACCAAGGAGGCTCCAAAAGAGAAAGGGAAAGCATGAAAAATCAATAGGCAGTAATGAGCAGAGACCAATAGCACAAAGGTGTGCTGGACACAATGGTTCTTTTCTCTTCCCAGAACATTTGAGATTCTAATGAGAACAAATCTATCCTGCTCACACTATAGCTCAGTCAGGAATGTGACTTTCAGCAAGAATGAATAATGACAGCAAGTTTTCTACAAATAAGTCTAATGGGCAGTCAATTCGACTCCTGCTAAATTCCCAAGATTCACAGTAAGGTCTGTTTCTGAACAGGAAAGCTCAAGCCTCCTGTGTATGCAATGTTCTCTTTAATGTCCCCCTCTTCCCTCCCACCCCAATTTCCCAACTATTCTAGTATATTAAAAGAAGAAAAGCAAATCGTATTGGTCAGTGTGGCTCATGTCTCCCAATTAAAGACATCTGGATTTATTGGATTTAGATTGAATTTGACTAACTTGTTTAAATGCCAAGCAGACACATCACCACTGTGTCCCTGGAAACACGGAATCTCCTAAGCTGTCTCTACCCTCTGCCTATGAATAAAGAGGGCTTGGGGAGGGCAGGTAGAGAGCCCATCTACTCCTAGAGCTCCTGCCATGTATTTGCTTCTGTGGCATGAATCATTATAGAGGCAAGAAGCTTATAACATTGCAACATTAGCACTGCTTTCCTTTTCCAGGAGTCTCTTGTCAGTCAAATGAATGGATTGTTCATTACAGGAATTTACGAACAAGATCTGTCACTTCTTCAATGGAAACAGTTTGTGCCTTAAAATTGCCCTTAGTCCTAAAACCTTCACCTCACTCTTGTCACAAACTCTGGACTGTCTTATTATAATTCTTACTTCTAATCAAGGTTCTGATTTGAAAAACTCACCTATAAACCAGCCTTCAAATTTTCCATAAGGTCCAGTCTTGCCCTTTTCCCCCAAGAGCCTACCATATCTCTCTGGAGGCCATGTTCTCCCTCCCCACAGAGAGCACCAAGGTTAGCTTTGTCTCATCAAGAAGTCTTGTTGAGAAAGCCCACTGCGTGGGAAAACATATTTGCCAACGTCATATCTGATAAGGGCCCAATCTCCAAAATTTATAGGGAACTCATACAACTTAACAAAAAGATGATAAACAAGCCAATCAAAAAATGGGCAAAGAATCTAAATAGACACCTCTCAAAAGAGGACATTCAGAAAGCCAAGAGACATATGAAAACATGCTCAAAGTCACTAATCATCTGAGAGATGCAAATCAAAACAACAATGAGGTACCATCTCACACCTGTCAGACTGGCTATCATCAACAAATCAACAAACGACAAGTGCTGGAGAGGATGTGGAGAAAAAGAAACACTCATGCACTGCTGGTGGGAATGCAGACTGGTGCAGCCACTATGGAAGACAGTATGGAGTTTCCTCAAAAAACTAAAAATGGAACTCCCATTTGACCCTGTGATCCCACTTCTAGGAATATATCCCAAGAAACCAGATACACCAATCAGAAAGGATATATGCACCCCTATGTTCATCGCAGCACAATTCACCACAGCTAAGATCTGGAAACAGCCTAAGTGCTCATCAGTAGATGAATGGATTAGAAAACTGTGGTACATCTACACAATGGAATACTATGCTGCTCTAAAAAGGAAGGGACTCTTACCATTTGCAACGGCATGGATGGAACTGGAGAGCATTATGCTAAGTGAAATAAGCCAGTCAATGAAGGAAAAATACCACATGATCTCACTCATTCATGGATAATAGAGACCATTATAAACTTTTGAACAATAATAGATACAGAGACAGAGCTGTCTCAAACAGATTGTCAAACTGCAGCGGGAAGGCCGGGGAGGGTTGGGGGGCAGGAGGGAGGGGGGTAAGAGATCAACTGAAGGAGATGTATGCATGCATATAAGCATAACCAATGGACATAAGACACTGGGGCGTAGGGGAGGCCAGGGGATTGTCAAGGGCGGGAAAAAAAAAAGGACACATATGTAATATCCTTTGTAATACTTTAAGCAATAAAACAACTTAAAAAAATAAAAGAAAAATAAATAAATATGAGAAATTCAAAAAAAAAAAAAAAAAAAAAAAGAAGTCTTGTTGGCGACCAGGGATATACCCACAAATAAATGACAGTAAGTGTTGGAGCTGGAATTCGACACCAACTTCCTCCAACTTTAATGCCTATTCTTACCTTAACAGCTACATATAGTGCTTCTCCTGTGTGGTACTGGGATTAGGACTTCTGGGAGAGGTTTGAACAAAAATAAAGCTTTGTGAACAAAAAGCAAGCACAAAACCTTTGTAGTTAAAGCAGCACCTGAAAGTTATTCCACCCAGGTAATTTTCTGTTACATTAGACTCAAGTCTATGTGATCATGTAACAGAAAAATGACTCTGCAAAATAACTGTAATTGTCTCATCTAACAAGTAAACTACATGAGATAATAGTGAATTCCTTTTAAATGAATACCTTATAAAGAAATAGAAGGAAGAAGTAGATACATATAGGTCCCACTTTTATTTTTTGCTCACAAATATGCTTTCTCAATAATGTCTTACCAGCTCTTCACTTTAAAAGACATTGCTGTTCTTTTTGTTTGTATTCTTTTTTTTTCTGTCTTGTACAATTACAGAGTAAATTAGATTGGGTACCAGAATATGCATTATGCTATTCACCTTAGTGTAAACTGTAGTTAGGTTTGTAAGAAATTTCTACTGTACTCCCAAGTTTCACTACATTGAAACTTTCCAAAACATTATACTTTGGGGATAAGAGTTTCCTTGCTTCTTTTTCCTTCTGAAAATATATATTGGAACATAAGAAAAAGATTGTCTGCAGCTGCTTCTGAGTAATTGGTAAATTAAATCAAAGAGGCTATTTCCATTGTAGAATACTTTATAGTCTCTGCAAAGGCAACAAAAGTTATCCCAAAGGAAAACCTCGTAGCGCTTAGAATTTTGTAAAAGGCAAATTTATTACTATTTTCTGTTTTCCAGGTGAAGAAAACAAAACAACAATACCTCATTAAGATAATAAAAGCAAATGACTAATTCAGTAAATTCAAACACTCAACCACTGCAAAAAGGTAACATGCTTCATTTATTGACAAATATTAACTAAGCCTCTACTTAGTGTCAGTTGCTATTAGGCCTTACATTTATTTTCTCTATTGTTTCCATGGACTAGATACTGCTTTGCAGATGAAAATACTGAAGCCTAAGTGACAAATTAGAAGAACTTCTAGGTAAAATTAACATTTTACTAAATTAATCTAAACTAATTAATTTTATTCATTCAATGAACATTTATTAAGCACCTAATATGTCCCATTGGGACTACAAAGGTGAGAAAGGAAGACATGGTTCCAGCCCTAACAGGCCTTACAAGCATTTCAGCTGTTGGGTCTGAGTATTTATACACTGAAAATGTTTATTGCATCTAATTCTATACTTGGTTCTGTGCAAGATACAGTCTTATCTGGGCAGGTGAGGGGACAGGAAACCTTACATGATATAGTGAAAGAACAATTAATATTGTGAAAAGAATGGTAATGATAATCAGCACAGCAATTCAGATTCCAGATATGTTGAAATAGCAGCATTCGAAAGACATGAATTGTAGTAAGGCTGTGGCTGACTAGAAAGCATGATGTTAATTTTAGAGCTGGATGCAATTGTAAAGGTGGATAATTTAGTTTTATTTTTAAAGTCTACTTCTAGATGTCCATACATGCCCCTTTAGATGTCCTACATGATGAGGGAGGAATGTGGACAGAAAAAAAAGGGACAAAATGAAAGAAGGCTCTGTTCTCTATTCAATAAGAACAATTCTATTGTCTGTTTTCTGTATTAATTTCTAATATTATTGGAAGAAAGAAGTCTACTACAAAACATACTATTTCAAAATGATTTATCTGGTTTAAATGAATCCTATGAAACCCTTATATCTTTGTTATTATTTCATTTTGTTTTGAGTTAAATACAAAAAAGGAATAATTAGATTAGTGAATGGTTAAGACAAGAATTTCAGATGTGATCATAATTAATGCAAATTATCATCCTACAGATCTTACTCCAGAATTAATTTCAATATTTAAGAAGCCAAGAGGGTCATACAGTTCAAGAGCCATGGGTTTATGCACTTCATTCACAAGGAATTTCAAATTAGAGATGGGATTATAAGGTAAAATTTTATTTAGGGAATGCAGGGAGCCGGCCCAAAGGACCTGGCATATATGACATACTGTTCTTAAAATGTTTGCTCACCTTCTTGGCACTATGTGTTTTAACCAAGGTCTCCTCTCTGAGAAAGATTGTTTCCCCAGGTAGGGATTTTCCCCTGAAGTTAGGGAGGGAATAAAACCCCTCAACTAAGTGCCAGGTGGGTAATTAATCACTTTAACTATGAACAATCATGCTTAAGCTACATAATCTTTACTCCCTGGAATGGAGATAAGAAACGCCCTAACCTTAGTAATAGAGATTGATAGGATTGAATCAACTGGTATAAATACAGATGTAACAAGATAGCAGAAGACAGAACCAAGAAGACAGAACCTACACAGAACCTAGAGACAGAAGAACTTCGCTGGAGAGAACATGGCAAAAGACCCTGGACAGAAACTGGCAACAGAACCTAGAGACAGAACCTAGCGAGAGAACATGGCAAAAGATCCTGGACTGAACCTGACTACAGAAATTGGCAAGAGAACCTGACTAGAACCTGGTGACTGAACCTGGCTACAGAACCTGTCTGGAGAACCTGGAGAACCTGGCTGGAGAACCTAGCAAGAAAACATGGACACAGAACCTGGCTGGAGATCCTAACCAGAACTTTGCTGGAGATCCAGACCAGAACTTGGCTAGAGATCCTGGCTAGGCTGCTGATCAACTGAACTCTGTCTCCGTGTCATTCCTTCTTCGCCGACTCCGTCCACACCTTTGGGGACCCCTGGACCTGCTGGGGTGGGACCCCAGCAAGGGAAGACCTTGGAAGAAGAAACTCCTCATACAAAGGAGGGCGTTCCACACTTGCAAATCTCTGGACCCAAGATAATCAACTGTCTTGTTCAAAAGCACTGAAGAAACAAGCCTGATCACCTTTCTTCCTTTTCTAGAGAAAATCATTCACCATGTGAATCAAAGACATTCTGGATCAGAAACTCATCTGGTTTGATAACATATTTCATAAAACTATGTTATCAAACCCATGTATAAAATATCCAGAACCAAGGGGGAATTTATCAAGATTAGGAAAGATTGATAAATTTATCAATATATACCTATCAACAATTGAATCTAAAAATCAAAATAAACAAACAGGAATCTAATGAACAAAATAAACTGATGAATAAAATAGAACCAGAGGCATGGAAACATGAATAGACTGATGAAACTCAGAGGGAAGGGGGAAGGAGTAGGGGAGAGAGTTTAACGGAATATCTTATATGGGTGTATGCATTATCTATGGACACAGACAATAGGGTGGTGAAGGCCTAGGGTGGGGCAGGAATGGGGGGGGGAATAGGGGGAGAAAAGAGGGATATCTGTAATAATCTCAACAATAAAGATTAAAAAAAAAGATTAAGAAAGTTCTTTAATAATCTAAGCCCAGATGTTTAGAAGAAACCACACTCTTTAAGAGACACTGGCCCTTTCTTCAAGAGGGAGCATACTACTTCTTACAGTATTCTGCAGCTTTGGAAATGAACACTAACCCTTTCTCAATATACACAATGTCTAAAACCACATCTGTGCCTATGACTAGTGGGTACCATCATTCTGCTTATGGGTAATGTGCTCTTTATGCCAGATCCAGACCACCCAAAATGATTAGAAATAATAGATAAGAACCCTTAAGGGAAAAACCAGATAGTCATCACTATCTGTGTCCTTGGTGCCGAGTACTTAGAATAAAATAAATATTAATAGAATAAATTAATTAGTGCTCAGGAGTATTACAGATCCAGGAAGTGCTATACAGAAGACGAAGGTTGTGGTGGGACAGAGAGACAGAATAAACAATCAAGGGAACTGCAGTTCATACAATGCACTAAACACAAGGACCTGGAAAATGAGACAAAGCTCATCTCCCATGGGAAGTCTCTCACATAACATACTGTGTGGGTAAAAGCTATAAGTAGCTTCCCTGGTCTTAGCCAGTCTATGCACTGACAAATTGATTCCATACATGGAATAAACCCCTGTTTAGGCCACTTGAGTAACATAAACTTCCACCCGAATCTAGAGGTAATTTATAAAGTTGTTTTTATCCAAAGATATCATCTAGGTTCCATATGGTTTAATAGACAGACTATCCTTAGATTTGGCAAAGCAATATGAAACAGGCTGAACAACACTTATAAAAAATTTGGATTAGGGTCAGCCCTGTGAATAGGCTTTCATTTATGTAATGGGATTAGAGGTGTAAAGAGGACCCCTTATAAAGAACATATCTCCCCCAACCTCTTTTATGTATTCTGAGTGGTCATTACTAATCAGCAAGGTGAAATGGAATTAGCAGTGGATTTGCCATCAAACCTACCTCATTTGAATCCCAGATTTTCCACTTATGAGCTGTATGACCTTGGCCATATTCCTTACCTGTCCAAACCTCAATATGGAACATCTGAGAATAATTCCTATTTAGTATGGTTATTATGAAGTTTAAGCAAGAGAGTTTGAGAATGCCTTGACCCATGTTGTTGTTATTATTAATTAATCGTCTTGAGATGTGATGACAATTTGGACCACAAAAACCACTATTAAAAGGTTCCAGAGAGGTCAGTACTTGTGCCTCAGTTAGCACCTTAGCCAGGGTTAGTCATTAGTAACCAGGAAGAGGATGCATCATTGAACCAAGAGTGGGGACTGGGAGACAAAAAAAGATGTTACTGTTTGCTAACTATGTACCTCCCTGCCATTTTCTTCCACTCTGCAGCAACCAGTTTCTTCTCCCAGCAAATTTGCTTTCTTCCAGCAGCAAGGAATTGCACAGGTTCTGTGAGAAGCTGTGACTTTCAGGCTGCCCTTCCTTCTGTTGAGTGTGCTCCTGTGAAAATGTATTTGGCCACTAGGTTACTGCAAGTCCCCTAGACTGCAGTTCTGGGTCATGAGGCTTCTTTAAATGTGAGTCGACCCTTTACCCCAGACTCCCACTTTAATTTCAGTATTTATAAAGCCTAATTCTTATCAATCTCATAGTTTTTCTAGGGGAATTAGAGTACACAAGATCGTTTAAACTCTTTGTTAATAAAATGGAATAAATAAAAAAAAAGCTGTCATATTTTTCTATTGTACTAATTGCAGGAAAAGCCTATTTTGCTCTTTATTTTCTAATAGCAAAAATCTTATCGAGATATGAACTGTTTAAACCACCTCAGGAGTTCTTGCGAGCTATTTAAGACTGTAAACATGTTCTGAGAGCACATTTCTCAATAACATCACTCTAGAAATCACAGCTGATAGGATTCATGAAAATGTTGATGAGAATGCTTCCATAGTTTCATGTGATGTAGATGCCAACTCAGGAAGCTTCTACTAATAATTTAAAACAGAATAAAGTCAAGGCCACAAAACAGTGATTTTTACTTACATGTCTACGTCAGAAAAAATTCTATAATGAAAATTAAATACCAATTTTCTTAAATTGTTCAAAATTTTTTATTCTATTTTGAAAAAATGTTTGAACTATGGTCTCATCATTATATTTAAGAAGGTAAAATTTTATCATCTACTGGTAGTGTCTTAAAAGAAATCGTAGCCACCTTTTATGCAAAAACAATGTAAAATAAGGTAATTTTAAAATGAAAATGTTTTGAATAGCTATTTGAAAATGAGATTTGAGGAACTATCTAAATAATATCCCAGATAAGTCATATATTTTCTGAAGTTTTGAATCTATAAAAATAAATAACATATATAAAATTTTGTAGGAATAATATACAAAATATAGGTAGCTTACCCTTTAGTTGAACTTTGGAAATGTTTTAAATGAAAATTATTTTAATATTAGAGGTCTGGTGCACAAAATTCATGCACAGGTAGGGTCCCTAGGCCAGGCCAGCAATCAGGGCTGATCTGAAGGGCGACCAGAGGGCTGATTGGGGCCCTCCCGCTGACACCCACCTTGGCTGGCTTGGGGCCTACGGGCTGGGGGCAGCTGCTGCAATTGAACATCTTCCCCCTGGTGGTCAGTGTGCATCATACCAACTGGTCATTCTGCCATTTGGTCGATTTGCATATTAGGCTTTTATTATATAGGAAGGCTAATCTCTAGGAAATTTTCAGTTGCTGGTTTGCTGTTGCATTTGTGCTTTTATTGTGCACTATGTACCATGTGAGAATATGAATAAATTTATGAATATCTTCATTTCAATAGTTTTTATCTGTTTATATTTTTGCCTGTTAATTTCTTTACTAAGAATGATTGTGATCAATTGAGAGGAAGTAAAAATGACCATGTGGTTTTCTAAATTCTGTTTTATTATTGTATTAGTGGACCAGTGCATGGGTTCATGCACACTGAAAGGAAATTAATTAGAAGAAAGATTTGTGTGGTAATTATGTTACTGCAAAAAATTACATGTCAAAATAGTATATATAATATACTATTATAAAATTAAAATACAAAATATTTAATATGCGTGAGTCAATATTTATTTTTATTTATTTTTAATATATTTTATTGATTTTTTACAGAGAGGAAGGGAGAGAGATAGAGAGTTAGAAACATCGATGAAAGAGAAACATCGATCAGCTGCCTCCTGCACGCCCCCCATGGGGGATGTGCCCGCAACCCAGGTACATGCCCTTGACCGGAATCGAACCTGGGACCCTTCAGTCCGCAGGCCGACGCTCTACCCACTGAGCCAAACCGGTTTTGGCGTCAATATTTATTTTTAAACTAGAGGCCTGTTGCAGGAAGATTCCTGCAAGAATAGGGCTTCCTGTGGCTGGAGCAAAGCAGAGAAGGGAGAGAAACCCTCTGAGGTGGGCTTCGCTCCCGCTCCCAGCCACTGCGGCTGGGTTTGCCCTCTCACTCCGAGCCTCTCCAGCTGGGTTTCCCCTCCCACCTCCCGCCTCCCACCTCTGCAGCCTTGGCTCCATTCCTGTCTCCGCCGCCGCTACTTAGCTCCCTTCTGTAGCGCTTGGCTTCCATGTTGTCTTCAGTCTTCACTCCAATGACAATATATGCAAATTAACCGCCATCTTTGTTGGCAGTTTTTGCATATCGCGCTGATTAGCCAATGGGAGGCATAGCAAAGGTATGGTCAATTACCATGTTTGTCTATTATTAGATAGGATTGCCAGAGCACGTCATATGTACCAATAAATTGGTTGGACGGTCGGATGGACGGATGGTTGGTCACTTAGACTTTTATATATATAGATTGTATAAATATTCATTATTTCATTAAAGGTATTCTAAAAGTAATGTTTCATTTTATTGTATAGTTTGTAACATTTGTTTGATTTCAGATATGATCTTTTCCACAGTGCTTTTCTTTGAGCAGGTGTTCTTATAAGTGGGCTTCATTGTTTTTTGTTTCTTTTCCATAAAATTAAACTGCTAAAGCAATAGACTCTAAAAATGTTTGACCTTAATAATCTATTTCATTTTTTTAATTTTTTCTCATTTTATTTTTTTATTTTAATTGTTTTATTGCTTAAAGTATTACAAAGAGTATTATATATGTCTCCTTATTTTTTTCTCCCCTTGACCCTCCCCTAGCCTCCCATGGCCAAAGTGTCTTGTGTCCATTGGTTATGCTTGTATGCATGCATACAAGTCCTTCAGTTGCACTCTTATCCCCCCCATCCCCCAACCCTACCCAAACTTCCCGCTGTAGTTTGACAGTCTGTTCGATGTTGCTCTGCCTCTGTATCTATTTTTGCTCATCAGTTTATAATGGTCTTAATTATCCATAAATGAGTGAGATCATGTGGTATTTTTCTTTCATTGACTGGCTTATTTCACTTAGCACAATGCTCTCCAGTTCCATCCATGCTGTCGCAAATGGTAAGAATTCTTTCTTTTTTACAGCAGCATAGTATTCCATCGTGTAGATGTACCACAGTTTTCTAATCCATTCATATACAGATGGGCACTTAGGCTGTTTTCCAGATCTTAGCTATGGTGAATTGTGCTGCTATGAACATAGGGGTGCACATATCCTTTCTGATTGGTGTTTCTGGTTTCTTGGGATATATTCCTAGAAGTGGGATCACTGGGTCAAATGGGAGTTTTTAACTTTTTGAGGAAACTCCATACTGTCTTCCACAGTGGCTGCACAAGTCTACATTCCCACCAGCAGTGCACGAGGATTCCTTTTTCTCCACATTCTCACTAGCACTTGTCGTTTGTTAATTTGTTGATGATAGCCATTCTGACAGGTATGAGATGGTACCTCGTTGTTGTTTTCATTTGCATCTCTCAGATGATTAGTGACTTTGAGCATGTTTTCATATGTCTCTTGGCTTTCTGAATGTCCTCTTTTGAAAGGTGTCTATTTAGGTCCTTTGCCCATTTTTTGCTTGGATTGTTTATCTTCCTTTTGTTAAGTTGCACAAGTTCCCTATAAAAGTTGGAGATCAAACCCTTATTGGTGATAACATTGGCAAATATGTTTTCCCATGCAGTGGGCTTTCTTGTTGTTTTGTTGATGGTTTTTTTTTTTGCTGTGCAGAAGCTTTTTATTTTGATGTAGTCCCATTTGTTTATTTTCTCTTTAGTTTCCAATGCCCTAGGAGCTGTATCGATGAAGAAACTGCTTCGGCATATGTCTGAGATTTTTTTGCCTTTGGATTCCTCTAGTATTTTTATGGTTTCCTCTCTTATATTTAAGTCCTTTATCCATTTTGAGTTTATTTTTGTGAATGGTATAAGTTGGTGGTCTAGTTTCATTTTTTTGCATGTATCTGTCCGATTTTCCCAACACCATTTCTTGAAGAGGCTGTCTTGATTCCATTGTATGTTCTTGCCTCCTTTGTCAAATATTAATTGTGCATATTGGTTTGGGCCAATTTCTGGGCTCTCTATTCTATTCCATTGATAAATATGTCTGTTCTTGTGCCAGTACCAGGCAGTTTTGAGAACAGTAGCTTTGTAATACAACTTGATATCTGGTATTGAGATCCCTCCTACTTTGTTCTTTCTCAGGATCGCTGCAGCTATTCGGGGTCCTTTTTAATTCCAGATGAATTTTTGGAGAGTTCATTCTAGATCTGTGAAATATGCCGTTGGTATTTTAATGGGAAGTGTGTTGAATTTATAGATTGCTTTGGGTAGAATGGAGATTTTAATGATGTTGATTCTACCAATCCAAGAACATGGTATGTTCTTCCATCTGTTTATGTCTTCCTCCATCTCTTTTTTCAACATCCTGTAGTTTTCTTAGTAGAGGTCTTTTACCTCTTTAGTTAAGTTTATTCCTAGGTATCTTAATTTTTTTGGTGTGATGGTAAATGGGATTGCTTTTTTAGTTTTTCTTTCTGTAAGTTCACTATTGGTGTATACAAATGCTATAGATTTCTTCGCATTAATTTTGTATCCTGCTACATTGCCCAATTCATTTATTAAGTCTAATAGTTTTTTGATAGAGTCTTTAGGGTTTTTTATGTATAATTTCATGTCAACAGCGAATAAGGACAATTTGACTTCTTCTTTTCCTATTTCAATGCCTTTTATTTTGTCTTCTTTTCTAATTGCAATGGCTAATACTCCAGTACTATGTCGAACAAGAGTGGTGAGAGTGGGCATCCCTGTCTTGTTCCTGTTCTTAGGGGAAATGGTTTTAGTTTTTGTCCATTGAGTATGATGTTGGCTGTGTGTTTGTCATATATTGCTTTTATTATGTTGAGGTATGATCCTTCTATTCCCACCTTGCTGAGAGATTTTATCAGAAATGGGTGTTGGATTTTTGTCAAATGCTTTTTATGCATCAATATATATGGCCATATGGTATTTTTTTCAATTTGCTTATGTAATGTATCATGTTTATTGATTTGCGCTTATTGTACCATCCTTGCATCTCTGGGATAAATCCTACTTGGTGATGGTGTATGATCTTTCTGATGTACTGCTGTATCCTATTTGCTAAGAGTTTGTTGAGGATTTTGGCATCTATGTTCATGAGGGACATTGGCCTGTATTTCTCTTTCATTGTGTTGTCTTTATCTGATTTGGTATTAGGGTGATGCTGGCTTCATAGAATGAGCTTGGAAGTGTTCCTTCCTCTTGAATTTTTTTGTAGTATTCTGAGGAGGATAGGTTTTAATTCTTCCTTGAATGTTTGGTAAAACTCCCCTTTGAAGCCGTCTGGCCCTGAGCTTTTGTTTGCTGGAAGCTTTTTGATGACTGCTTCAATTTCTTCCACAGTCATTGGCTTATTGAGATTTTTATATTCTTCCTGACTGAGTTTTGGAATGTTGTATTTTTCTAGGAATATGTCCATTTCCTCCAGGTTGTCTAGTTTGTTGGAGTAGAGCTGTCCATAGTATTTTTTAACAATCATTTTTATTTCTGTTGGGTCGATTCTTATATGGCCGCTATCAGTTCTGATTTTGTTTATTTTAGTCCTCTCTATTTTCTTCTTGGTGAGTCTGGCTAGAGGTTCATCAATGTTGTTTATCCTTTCAAAGAACCAGCTCTTGGTTTTGTTGATTTTATGTTTTGTTTTGTTTTTTTTTTTTTTTTTTTTGGTCTCTATGTCATTTATTTCTGCTCTAATCATTATTATCTCCTTCCTTCTGTTCACTCTGGGCTTTTCTTGTTGCTTTCTTTCTAATTCTTTGAGATGTAGACTCAGAAGATTTACTACCATTTTTTCTTGTTTTTTGAGGTAGGCCTGTAGGGCTATAAACTTCCCTCTCAGGACTGCTTTCATTGTGTCCCATAGGTTTTGGATTGTTGTGTTTTCATTGTCATTAGTTTCCAGGATGTTTTTAATTTCTTCTTTGTCTCATTGGTAACCCAATCAGTATTTAATAACATGCTATTCAGATTCCAGGTGTTTGAGTATTTTGGGTTGTTTTTATTGTAGTTTATTTCTAATATTATGCCACTGTGATCTGAGAAGATGCTTGGTATGATTTCAATCTTCTTGAAATTGGGGGAGACTTTGCTTGTGACTCAATATGTGGTCTATTTTGGAAAATGTCCCATGTGCACTTGAGGAGAACGTATATTCCATGGCTTTGGGGTGAAATGTTCTGAAGATGTCAATTAAGTCCATCTGATCTAGTGAGTCATTTAGGATTGCTGTTTCTTTGTTGATTGTTTATCTAGATGATTTATCCAGTGATGTCAGTGGTGTATTAAAGTCCCCTACTATGATTGTATTGTTGCCAATCTCTTTTGATATCTTCAAGGAGTATTTTTTATGTATTTGAGTGCTCCCGCATTGGGTGCATATATGTTTGTCAGGGTTATATCTTCTTGTTGTATCTATCCCTTTAGTATTATGAAGTGGCCTTCCTTTTCTCTTGTTATGGCTTTCAGTTTGATGTATATTTTGTCTGATATAAGTATTGCTACCCCAGCTTTCTTTTCTTTTCCATTTGCCTGAAAGATATTTTTCCATCCCTTCACTTTCAGTCTGTGTGAGTCCTTTATTCTGAGGTGGGTCTCTTGTAGACAGCAAATATATGGGTCATATTGTTTTATCCATTCAGCCACTCGATGTCTTCCATTGGAGCATTTAGTCCATTTACATTTAAAGTTATTATTGAAAGGTACTTGTTTGTAGCCATTCTTTTTTTGTGTGGCTGTTTTCTTTCTTAGCTTTTTATTTCTTCTTTTTACACCAGTCCCTTTAGCATTTCTTGCATTGCTGGCTTGGTGGTGATAAACTCCCTTAGCCTTTTTTTGTCTGTGAAGCTTCTTATTGCCCCTTCAATTTTGAATGATAGCCTGGCTGGATAGAGTATTCTTGGATTCAGTCTTTTGCTTTGCATCACCTTGTAAATTTCTGTCCATTCTTTTCTGGCCTGATGTGTTTCTGTTGAGAAATCATTTGATAATCTGATGGGCAATTCCTTGAATGTAACTTTCCGTCTCTCTCTTGCAGCCTTTAACATTCTCTCTTTGTCCTGAACATTTGCCATGGTAATTATGATGTGTCTTGGTGTGGGTCTTTTCGGGTTCAACTTGTTTGGGATTCTCTGTGCCTGTGTGACTTTTTTCTTCCCCTACTCAGGGAAGTTTTCTGATATTATTTCCTCCAATAGGTTTTCTAACCCTTGTTCCTCTTTCTGTTGTTCTAGCACCCCTATTATTCATATGTTTTTTCATTTCATGTTGTCCCATAGCTCCCTTAGTCTCTCCTCCTGTCTTTTAAATTTTTTCTCCAATTGCAGTTCAGTTTGGGTGTGTTTTGCTTCCCTGTCTTCTAATTCGCTAATTCTGTCCTCCGCTTCTCCTACTCTACTGTTGAAACTTTCAAGGGTGTTTTTTATTGCAGCTATATCACTCTTCATTTCTTCTTGGTTCTTACATAAGTTGTTGATTTTTTTTTTAATATATTTTATTGATTTTTTACAGAGAGGAAGGGAGAGGGATAGAGAGTCAGAAACATCAATGAGAGAGAAACATCAACCAGCTGCCTCCTGCACACCCCCCACTGGGGATGTGCCCGCAACCAAGGTACATGCCCTTGACCGGAATCGAACCTGGGACCCTTCAGTCCGCAGGCCGACGCTCTATCCACTGAGCCAAACCGGTTTGGCAGTTGTTGATTTTTTCATCTATTTCTTCTTGATTCTTGCATAAGTTGTTGATTTTTTCCTCCATCCGATTTATGCACTCTAGGACCCTTAACCTGAATCCTTTTTCTTACATGTTGCATTCCTCTGTTTCACTTAGTTGCTTATCTGGCGAGGCCTCCTCTTCTTTCCTTTGGGGGTTTCTTTGTCTACCCATGTTTGATCTCAGTGACAGATCTAGATGTTGAGTCATTCAGGGGCTGTTCCTTGGGTGGCTGTGGCTCCTTGGGCTGTGGTTGCTCCTCGGGCGGTTGGTAGCAGTTGCTCCTCAGTAGGCAGCAGCTCCTCTGGTGGGTGCTGTTCACAGCTGTGGTGGCTCCTCTGGCTGGTGGGGGGAGGCTTCACACACAGCTGCTGTTCCTCAGACAGAGGGTGTGCTGATCACAAGGCTGCTGTTCCTTAGATGGGGGCGGGCTACACATGCAGCTGCTACTCCTTGAACTGGGGCGGACTGCTCACATGGCTGATGTTCCTTGAATGGGGGCTGGCTACATGCTGCTGTTGTTCCTCTGATATGGGAGGCTGCTTGTGGGGCTACTGCTCCTGGGACTTGGACAGGTTGATTGCAAGTCTGCTGCTCCTCAGATGGGGGTGGGTTGCTTGCATGGTTGCTGCTCTTTGGACGGAAGTGAGCTGCACGCGTCACTGCTCCTCCTCTCCAGGTGTCTGGTTATGTGGCTTGCTCTCTAGTACTTTCCAGGGGAACTCCTTCCTTCCCGGATTCAAATTGTCTCACCAGCTGAGTACACTTCGCCAACTCGGAGGTGGATGTTATCTGTCTCAGCTTCTCATTCTGTTTGCCAGTAATCTAACTATTTTAATTATACCATTTAACTAGGTCTAAATGCAATGAACTCACATTTAACTGAAACAAATCTTTCAAGGATAAACATAAACCCAAACACCAAAAGTCCCCTTGCCAATTGCTACTGGAAATTAAACTCCCCCCAAAGCACAGATCAAATGTATACATGTGAATAAAAAAACCCACTTCCCATTATATGGGGTGGGGGCACTATTTCTTTTAACAGTAATGCCCAACCATAGTCTCTTTCCCTCAGGTGTTTACTATTTTCCTAAATTTATTTTAAAAGGACTTTTAAAAAATGGATTCTTTGTTTTGGTCTTTGAGACAAAATTCATATAGCCTGACTATAGTGTATCTTGAACCATGTCACAATGATGTCTTTACAACATACATTGTCAAATAAAAAGTTCAGAATGTTTGATTAATCCTTATCAATTTTCATAATCCATTTTCTCTACTGTACATGCTCCCGGAGTCTGTAAATCCTTTGACTAACCCATTCATGAGATTTGCCTGAAAATATGAAACTTTGGTCTCAGTGTGGTCTGATTATTCTAGAAGGTAATTTATTATTTGCCTCTTGACATGAAAAATTAACTTGTTTTTTTCCAGTGGGTCACCTGTAATTCCTTATTCTTGAGCTAGACGTCTTCTTGTAGTTTGCTTGGTTTGAGAAACAATCTAACTTAAGATTTGAACTCTATCTCAAACTGGTAGGAAAAGGAGAGGGTCTACCTCAGTACCACTTGACACATTAGGAAAATTCTCCTGATTCTCTACCATGAACTGGAAGGAGAAGCAGGCAGCTGCTAGTCATTTGGAGCCTGGTGCCAGGCCCTGCAAGGCTGCTCTGAAGGAGAGCTCTGCAACTGGCATTTTAGAACCAGGTCCCTTATAAATCACAATGTCACAAAAGTTTCAGAAATGAGTACATCTCACATGTGCTGAGAAAGAAATTACAGGCACACACTTTGTATGTGTTCAGTCTAGGAATTTGTAGTTCATGTGAAAAAAAAAAAAGAATATACAAGGAGCTATTGTTAGCTACTAGGAAGGAAGTTTCAGGAATATCTAGGCTATTGCTGCTTATTTTGATTTCCATTGTTTTGAGGCAGGTGTTTGACCCCTTTTTTCCAGGCAGCCTGATATTTTTGTCTTTTATTTATTTATTGGGAAGCACATTTTAACATCTGCAAGTCATTTGTAACCAAGAGATCAGCATCAGGTTTTCATGTATCTTCTGCCATTCTTTAACCCATGACAAATACATTTGATTTACCATGACAAACTTCCAAAAGTTTCTCCCTTTGGCAGTGACTTACAAGTTCTACTAACAAAATGAAATCTTGCTGCTCTCAGCTTGAAAAGGAGAAAAAAGTTCTTCTCCATTTTTTTGTCCCCAATAATACTATTAAATTTAGAACCCAAAGGGTTATTTAAAGAACTAGACACTATCGATTTGCCTAATTAGAGAAATAAGTTTTTAATGGTCTTCTGTGTAAGGCTTATTTTATTTTCACTACTCTGTAAAAAAAAAACAACAACACAAAATTTGTTTTGTTTTTTTTAAATCTAATAACTTATAAAATTTCTCTGTGGTATGTGTCTAATAACATTTGTGGTTTTGGACTAAGAAAATAGTTGTCTATTGCATTACAATGTTTTGGTAAACGATGGACTGCGTATGTGACAGTGGTCTCATAAGGTTATAATGGAGCTGAAAAATCCCTATTGCCTTTTGATATGGTAACCTTGCTAATATCGTAGCACAACACTTTACTCCCATGTTTGTGGTGATGCTGGTATAATCAGACTTATTGCACTGCCAGTCATATAAAATGACAGCACGTACAATTACTGACAGCAGGCTATACCATCTAGGTTTGTGTAACTATACCCTATAATGTTTGCACAATGACAAATTGCCTAGTGACACATTTCTTAGAGCACATCCTTGTCATTAAGTGGCACATGACTATAAATTAATGAAGTCAGGTAAAATGAGATACTTCTTTCAAGCCAGCCCATTGGGAGGAGCAAATATGGACATCAAAGCTCTCACTGTGCAGTAGGACAATTCTGTTCTCATCACCCTTCACACAACCTATATGCAAATGTGTCATGGCTTTCAATGTAGTTACAGAGTTACAGGTCATGGCAGATGAGAAAAAAGGAGTGAAAATAACTATCAGAGAAGGTCAACTGACATCCAAGTAAGGAGAGCTGAAGCAAAGCACAAAGGGTAAGGAAAGAAATGTGAGGCTGGTGGGGGAGTAGATGTAGAGGCTCAAATATGAGATGATGAAGTATTTACAGATATGCCTTTTTATACAGGGTCTTGAAAAGGTGAAGCATTAAGAGTGAGTAAAACAAAAAAGGGGATAAAGAGAACACTTAAATAAGACATGAAAGATGGTAAAAATAAATCAATCGCAAATGTCTACAATAATGAAAAAAAACTCATCAAAATATTAGTGTGAGGAGGAAGGCGACCTGATGCTGGGGTGGGATGGCAAGGCATCCAAACTGAGACATGGGAACCATACATTTCCAGGCCAGAGGCAGCAGGAAGCTGATGGTCTACATGGGTATCATTTGGCTGAAGATGTAAGTCTAGAAGCACAAGTTCTTGATTAGGTCAATTTACATATGTAACTAACACCCCTGGTATCCCCTGAGACTTTATTTGTTGTTTAATGATTTATTTTATTACTTGCAGGGCCTCTAAACTGAATCAGTGTGTACAACTTCATCTCCCTTTTCAATTTGGCTTCAGATAGAGAAAGGGAATTGTGAGGAAAGTGAAAAGGGGGGTCTCAGCCAGTTAAGAGTTCAGATAATGAATATCCTCTAAAGTCTCCCATGAAACAGAACATATTTAAGTCTACAAGTAGCCAGCTTAATCTCTTGAGTGTTTGACCATGCTGCAACTGAATTTTCCATGTGTTGAAAGAGTGTGATCATCTCACCTTACTTTTCCTAGTCATTTTTTTTCTCCCTTTTAAATATATTTTTATTGATTTCAGAGAGGAAGGGAGAGGGAGAGAGATAGAAACATCAATGATGAGAGAGAATCATTGATTGGCTTCCTTCTACACGCCCCCTATTGGGGATTGAGCCTGCAACCCGGCATGTGCCCTTGAACGGAATCAAACCTGGGACCTTTCAATCTGTAGGAAGATGCTCTGTCCACTGAGCAAAACTGGCTAGGGCTCCTGGTTGTCTTAACTACAAATAAACACAGAAGTCTTTCTTGGGTGCTTATAATTATAATATTTCCAATGTCCTAAGCTAAACTGGAATTTTGTAAATGTTTGTGATGGGAAATTGTCATTTTTAATTACTCAAAGCATATGATGACAACATGCATAATAACATGCATGTAAAATCCCTAATCCATGAGTTAAATTACTAAAACCTTATTCTCTCTTTCTCTATATCTTTATCTATCTTACCTAATAATAGACAAACATGTAAATTGACCATCCCTCTGATACACTCACCAGCCAATCAGGAGAGTATGCAAATTAACCCAACAAAGATGACAGTTAATTTGCATACATAGGCGCCCAGTGGCCTGGGTCCCCGGAACATCATCAGCACCCAGGTCACTTCGAGGAAGGCCTCGTGTAGGCCCTGAGCAGCGTAGGAAGGGCCTGAGTGAGGGGGCTCCTGAGGAGGGGCGGAGCCGGTCATTGGAGCTGCGGAGGTCCCCTGCCCAAGCCTAAAGCCTTGGCCAGAGGCGTTAGGCTTGGGCAGGGGGCGGAGACAGTGATCAGAGGGGTCTGGGGGTCCTCTGCCTAGGCCTGACACCTCAGCCAGAGGCGACAGGCCTGGGCGAGGGGCCGATCCAGGCATTGGAGGGAGATGGGGGTCCCCTGCCCAGGCCTGATGCCTCTGGTTGAGGCATCAGGACTGGGCAAGGGGCCAATTCAGCGATCGGAGGGTGATGGGGGTCGACGCCTCTGGCCGAGGCGTCAGGCCTGGTTGGGGGGGCAGAGCTGGCAATCAGAAGTGTCTAGGAGTCCCCTTCCCAGGCCTGACGCCTGGGCCAGAGGCATCAGGCCTAGGCAAGGGGCCGATCTGGCCATATGAGGATGATGGGGGTCGACGCCTCTGGCCGAGGCATCAGGCCTGGGTGAGGGGCCAAGCCAACAGGTGTGAACTACAGAAGAAACACTTTTTCTGACCGCTCATTGGCTAAGCTCTCTGTATGCCACTGGTAATATTCTTAGTAACTTGGGTAATAAGAATCCAAAAAGATGATCTAGGGTTTTTCACCACACTCCTGGTAAAAAAAAAATGAAGGTCCACTGCTGGAGAGCTAAGAAATGTCATCTCTTGCCCTAGCTGGTTTGGCTCAGTGGATAATGCCTGGCCTGCCGACCGCAGGGTCTGGGTTCAATTCTGACCAAGGGCATGTACCTAGGTTGCAAGCTCCTCCCTGGCCGGGGCCCAGGTCAGGGCTCATGCAGGAGGCAACCAATCAAAATGTTCCCCTCACTTTGATGTTTCTCTCTGTCTTTCCTTTTCTCTTCCAGATTCTCTAAAAATCAATGGAAACATATCCTCAGGTGAGGATAAAAAAAAAATAATAATAAAGAAATGTCATATCCTATGAAAGACACATCTTGAAAATGCCTAAAGAAAGTTGTCACTTTTTCATGGTGAAGGGACTGGAGTGTTGATGAAAAAACCTTGGTGGCTGCGGTGACTGGCAGTGGCTGCAGCAGCAGGCTGATGGGGCTGGTGCCTTCCCCTGATCAGCCCAGTTGCCTCCCACAAAGGGAGGCCAGACTGTGGCTTCGGCCTACTCCCCAAGGGGAGCAGGGAACGGGCCGAAGCCGTCACTAGGACATCCCCTGAGGACTCCCAGTATGTGAGAGGGGGCAGGCTGGGCTGAGGGACACTAGTCTATAATAATAAAAGAGTAATATGCTAATTAGACTGGATGTCCTTCCAGACGTAGCAGAGGCTGCGAGGGAAGCCCGAGTCCTGGGTGCCAGAAGGAAGCCGGTGCTGACAGCCAGGGGAAGGAAGGCCTACTCCTGCGCGAATTTCATGCACTGGGCCTCTATAATAATAAAGTGTAATATGCAAATAAACCAAACGACCGAACAGCAGTCCTGAGGACCTTCCGAATGACCTTTTGGATGACCAGGCCAGCCAAGGCAGGTGCCATGCCATTGGTCAGGGGTCAGGGGGCCTGCCATCACCCCACAATCACCCCACAGAGGGAGGCCCCAGCCACCCTCTGCCCAGCGATCAATCGCAGAGCCCCGGCCGGGTGGGCAGGGCTCCCCTGTGCACAGTGATCGATCACGGAGCCCCACGATTAGTTGCCTCAAAGAGGGAGACCCAGACTACCTGACCAGTGGCTCTGCGGCAGGTGGGTGGGGCCTCTGAGGGGTGATCGATCTGGTGGCTCCACAATTGATTGCCCCACAAAGGGATGCCCAGGCCACCGGCCAGTGACACTGTGGCAGGTAGGCAAGGCAGGCCAACAATCGCCCCAACCTGTGGCAGGGGGTGGGGGTGGGGCAATGCTGCACAGATGCAAGCTGCTGGCAGCCAGGGGAAGGCAAGCCCTGATAGGCTCTGATTGCTGGCCAGGTCTAGGGACCCTACCCAAGGGGTTCCAGATTGCGAGAGGGCGCAGGCCGGGCTGAGGGACACTCCCCACTCCCAACCCCATGCATGAATTTCATGCACCAGGCCTCTGGTCTACTTATATAATTAAACCAAACTGCTTTTGCCCCAGTCAACTGGACCAGACCAATAATGTTATATGGAATTCTGGACAAAAAATAGCCTGTCACAGCATTGTTGTTAATAATGCCAAATGTTCTTGCCCAAGGGAGGGAATAATGCTTCCAAAACATAAATCTTTCTACAGTATAATGAAGCTGAAATTGTTCCTTTTGTGTCATGGTAGTACCAAAGCAAGAAGACATCTATTTAATCCATCTTGACAGAATAAAGGTGTTACTTCTATTTCTTAAAATATTTTTGAAGTACTAATCTATTTCAGCTAGTCAGTGCTATCTCGATGGTTATGGAAAATTATATAAAAGTGAAATGATTCCTGGTGGTCACACATACTGTTGAAAAATATGTGTAGCTTCCAGCTTTTAGAATAGGATGCATAAGCACTCTTTTGGTATGTCACAGATATTTTGCTGCTCTGTAGTTTTTAAAAGAGAGGAAGGGTGAGGATTAGGATTGATATGTAAATTACAAATTACAGAAATCATTTGGAGTCTCCTATCTAAACTTGATATAATGAATACAATGTTTTTGTATAGATCAGGTTTTGTGTTTTTTTTTTTTTTTTAACATTAAAGCTTATACATTAAGAGTCATTCTGGTCATCTCTGACTTTTCAGTTTATGTCCAGGGTCTCTGTTTTGGTATAGAGAAAGACAGCAGATGGTGCTCACTTATAGTGTGTGAAAAGTTCACACCAAACCAGTCAAGAATCACCTTGTGTCTATTCCATCAAAAAGTCATTAACCAAATTTCATTCTTACATGAGCCAGGATATGCTTGTGATTCTGCCCAAACTGAAATCTGATTTGTGCTGCCCAGGCTCATCAGAGGTAAATGCTAAATTCCAATTCCTGCCCATTGGTTGTTGACTGAATAATTAGGCATGAATTTATCCTACTCAAGACAATGGGGGACAGAAAACAAAAAAGAGCATAGAAAGAAAAATAGAAGAGGAAATAATGATGAAATGTCCATTTAACTTTAAGTCATCAACAACACTTAGTTCTGAAAGAAATATTGAGGAAATGATGTGAATATTCCTTTGTAGTAAGTGTAGTGCTGGGGTTTGTCAGGGCTGCCCAAGACAGGGAAGACCAGATGCCTTGGAGATGAATTTTTACCTTCTTCTGCTCTTACCAATCCCTCTCATCTCAAAACTCAGCAAGACTTATTCTTGGGTATTCTTATAGCACTTTACCAGTATGTCACTTTTAGTGTTTCCAGTCTTATCATATGTAAACAGTTAAATACGAGAAGGCCTATCAGCCTTACAAACTGTAGGAAACACATTCTGTTTAATGCTGTGTTTCCTGCAGTGCAATGTACAGGACTCTGCACATAAAAAGTAAAATGAAGAGAAAAGAAAAAATAGAAAAGAAAATAAAGTCCCCATTCCATGAGAATGGGGAAAACAGATTCAAGTTGAGAAAAAAAGTATCAAAAATCTTAAGAACTATAATAATAAATGAGAACATCTTTTTATCAATATCTTCAATGTTAGTACAAAAGAACAGGCACCAAAATCACAGCCCCTCTGTCTGTATCTTTTAGGCCAGTTATGTATTTTCTTTGCAACATTTCACATTTCTCCCCTCTCCACACATGGTTTTTTTCTTTTTTTTCTTCTTCTTTTGTTTTTAGCTTTTGATATAATTTTGAATGTAATAAAAGGTTGTTAGTTCATGTTCCAAAGAACTTTTGAATACTCTTTACAAGGTTATTATTTAACTGATTACATTTTAACTCATTTGCTTTATCACATACTATCTTCTCTTCTGTTTCTCAGGGGGTACCTTTGAGGGTAAAGAGAAGACACATCGTGGTGACTCCTAAATATGTCAGCATTTGTTCTCCAAGAACAAGGAAATTCCTTTACATGTGTTGCTGGGGTCCAACCCCAGCAGGTCCAGGGGTTCCCAAAGGCGTAGACGGAGTCGGCGAAGAAGGAAGGACACGGAGACAGTGTTCAGTTGATCAGCAGCCTATCCAGGATCTCCAGCCAGGATCTCCAGCCAAGTTCTGGTCTGGATCTCCAGAGAGGTTCTGCTGTTTATTGTCTTGTTACATCCATATTTATACCAGTTGATTTTAATCCTGTCAATTTCTATTACAAAGGTTAGGGCGTTTCTTATCTCCATTCCAGGGAGTAAAGATTATGTAGCTTAAGCATGATTGTTTGTAGTTAAAGTGATTAACTACCCGCCTGGCACTTAGTTAAGGGGTTTCATCCCCTCCCTAACTTCAGGGAAAAATCCCTACCTGGGGAAACAACCTTTCTCGGAGAGGTGACCTTGGTTAAAACACACAGTGCTAAGGGGAGCAAACATATTAAGAACAGTATGCTATATACGCCAGGTCCCTTGAAACATATGCTGTGCAGATGTTTCTATCCTGCAGCGACTGTGTCAAGCAGCAAGGATGGACCGGCTTCCGGCAATGTGTATATCTCTGTACACAATACAATGATCAAAACTAGGAAATACAACATTGGCATAAAACACTATTTTATCCATAATCCACATACAATTTGTACCAATTGACCTGATAATGCCCTTTGTAAGACTACTTTTTCCTCTGTCCTGGATCCAACTCAAGGTAATGAATTCCTGTTAGTTGTCATGTCTCATTAGTTTCCTTCTTCTGGAGCCATTCTTTAGCCTGTCTTTGTTTTTCATGACCTTGCCATTTTTGAAGAGTACTGAGCAGTTATTTTGTAAAACATCCCTCAATATATGTTTGTCTGATATTCCTCCATGAATATTCAAGTTATGAATTACCAGTAGTATTACTACAGAAGTGATGCATCCTTTTTAGTGCATGATATGAGGAGGCACATTGTATCAGTTGTCCCATTATTGGGATGTGAACTTGAATTACTTGGTGATGGTTGCCAAGTTTCTCCTCACATCTAGCTTTATAGCGTCTTAATTAGATAATGTAAATTTTAAAGATATAGCTGAAGAAATCACTAATTATGCAAAACACCTTGGAAGATAAGTCACCTCATTCTTATAGATGTTCTGCAATTCACACTTGTTTTTAAACTATTCACAAGAAAACTGTGTACCTGGGCCAAAATAGGTAGCCTATGTATAGAATTGCTTTATCTGACAGTGTTTGGTTCTGTGTCATTGGGCTCTGTTGTATAATAGTGTGCCTGGTTTTTGTCCTGGGTTCCTGATATAGAGCTTCTAAAATCCTTGGAATTTCCCAGGGAATTTTCCACATTCCCTCTTTTGCTTGGCTTTTGCTGCTGACCAGGTAAACCAAACTGGACTCTTTCTTCAGATTTTTTTCTGGAACATGAGGCAGTAAGGGCAGCCAAGGGCAGCCATGGGTGGAGGTACAGAGCGCAGATTAGCTTTCACCACTCACATTTCATGAAGAGAAGCTTCTCTTGAGCACATATTTTCTATTGGGGAGCTATTTGCTAAGATCATCCACAGAGGTTTAGAGCTAAGGCAATGTGGAGCAGTATCTGATTTTGTAATCTGAGTTAAGACTTTTCTCATGGGAATTTTGGGCCTTGCTAGCTGACCTAGACATTTTTGGTGATTTGGCATAGAGATTTCTATAGATATTTTGTGGAAGGAAGATGAGGAGAAAATATTGACTAGCAACTCTGTGCCAGGAGCAGTCATCTCAATTAATTCTTAACTGAAACTTTGAAGTAGATTTCTTCAATTCCTTTGCTCATTCATTCATTAAATAAATATTTAGTGAATGCCTACTATGTTTGGGGCACTGTGCAGAGTGCTATAGCTCTGGGGACCTTAGCTTCTTGAACCTTGTAGTTTTGTGTACCTCACATTCATATGATTTAATAATTTTTTAATTTGGAGATTTAGAATATTTATTTAATAAAACCAGTATATCTACACTAATAAAAGACAAACATGCAAATTGACTGTACCTTTGCTATGCCTTAAGCCATGCCCACCAGCCAATCAGAGTGAACATATGCAAATTAACCCAACCAAGATGGCAGCCGGCAGCCACAGAGCTGGAGCAAGCAGGAGGCTTGGTTGCCTCAATGATGGAGGAAGCCAAGCTTCCTGCCTGCCGCTGGCTCTGGGCTCCACTCAAAGCAGCAAAGTGTCAATTATAGAAGGTAAATAAACCCCAGATACCTGCTTTCAGCTGGCCGTGGCCACAGAGCTGGAGTGAGCAGGAGGCTTCCCTCCTGTCCACCCTGGCCGGCTCTGACCTACTCTCAAGGCTACAAAGTTTCAATTATAGAAGGTAAATAAATCCCAGAATCAAAAAAGAAAAAAAGAAAAAAAGGAAAGGCTGGGAGCTTCTTTTGCCGGGGGGCTTGACCAGCCTGAAAACGGCCCTCAGCCCCTCATCCAGGCTTGCTAGGCACCCCAGTGGGGACCCCCACCCTGAAGGGTGTGTGACCAGCCTGCAAACACCCATCAGCCCCTTACCCAGGCTGGCCAGGCACCCCAGCAGGGCCCCCACCCTGATCTGGTACACCCTTCAGGGCAAACCAGCCAGCACCCACCCATGCACCAGGCCTCTATCCTATATAATAAAAAGGTAATATGCAAACTGACACTAACAGCAGAACGACTGAGAATGACTGGTCACTATGACACACACTGACCACCAGGGGCCAGACCAGCCGTGGGCAAACTATGGCCCGTGAGCCGGATCTGGCCCGTTTGAAATGAATAAAACTATTGAAAAAAAAGACTGTACCTTTTTATGTAATGATGTTTACTTTGAACTTATATTAGTTCACACAAACACTCCATCCATGCTTTTGTTCTGGCCCTCCGGTCCAGTTTAAGAACCCATTGTGGCCCTCAAGTCAAAAAGTTTGCCCACCCCTGGGCCAGACGCTCAATGCAGGAGCTTCCCCCTGGTGGTCAGTGTGCTCCCATGGGGGAGCTCTGCTCAGCCAAAAGCCAGGCTAACGCTGCCAGTACAGCGGTGGGGGTGGGAGCCTCTCCTGCCTCCTCAGCAGTACTAAGGATGTCAGACTGCAGCTTAGGCCTACTTCCCTCTGGCAAGTGGACATCCCCTGAGGGCTCCCGGGCTGCCAGGGGGATGTCTGACTGCCAGCTTGGGCCCATTCGCCCATTCCCCCAGGGAGCAGGCCTAAGCCAGCAGGTGGACATCCTCCAAGGGGTCCCAGACTGCAAGAGGGCATAGGGTGGGCTGAGGGACCCCCTCAAGTGCACAAATTTTTGTGCATCAGGTCTCTAGTAGGAAGATAATAAAGAAAATATGTATGAGGTAGGGTAAAAGAAAAAGAGCAAATGATCTACTTTCTCAACATTTTCACATGAAGGAAGGGAAAGTGAAAAGAAAAAAAAACAAATCACCAAAGCAACTTCTCTAATTTATTGTTTTAAATTTTTCTTATTTTTAAAAGTGAAATATATTTCACATATAGAATTAAATGTGATTTTTAAACTGTCCTTAGTGGCCCTTGCAGTCACTTTTGTGATCTGATAACACTCAGCCTGTGAGACCTTCCCTTAATCGTCCTCCAGTGAACGTTATTTCAGGATCAGCCTATCCATTTCATAGGTCTGATCTCTTTCCAGATGTCAGATGGGAAATGTCAGGCCTCCTGTCAACATCCCTAACATTTAATACATTTTTGGGATACCAGAAATAGTCTAAAAGAACAGACAGGGATTGACTATGCGTACACATTACTCTCACAAATGCCATTGAGAATATAAGCAAAGAGAATCTTCTCAATCATTTTTTAATAGCAAAGTAGGCCAGTAAAGACATGATACAAATCAAGAATAATTTCCTTGCTAAATGGTTTAGTGGGCATATATAAAACAGAAAGAAGGAAGATATATCCTATTTAAAGAAACATTCAATTGATAGTATTTTTAAAAAATATTTTTTATTGATTTCAGAGAGGAAGGAAGAGAGAGGTAGAAACATCAATGATGAGAGAGAATCATTGATTGGCTGCCTCCTGCACACCCTCTACTGGGTGTTGAGCCTGCAACTGGGCATATTCCCTGACCTGAATCAAATGGTGACCTCCTGGTTCATAGGTCGACACTCAACTACTGAGTCATGCTGGCTGAGCCAATTGATAATATTTTAATCCAAAAGCTTGAGAAAGAAATTCCTATAGTCACAGGCAGCAGAGACTGATCAGTATTCTGGGCTTTGGAGAAGCTGAGCTTCTTTGTTAAGTGGACATGAATTATTCTTACGACAATGGCCACATTTGCCCAGATGGGGTGTTTTGGGATGGCCTAAGTGTGACATTCTCCAAAAAGACATCTCTGCAGAAGTCTGTCCCTCAGCCTGGCCTCATGTGGTACCAGAGAACTGGCATCACTTTCATGTTAAATGTTTGACCATATGAACTTGTCCTGTGGTTCAAATACCTGAGTGCTCCTTAGCTGACTCATAAGAAATTGTGGTGAGGAATCATGCCCAGTCTGGCTAGTATGCAGGATGAATGCTTTGATCTGATTAGCAGGACTGACTGTAATCTGTGGAGTGCCAAAATTAAGCTTGGTGACAACCTACAGGAGCAAAAGAATGTATCCTGCTACCATGGAGCTGCCCAGAGGCACAGAGAGGCAGGAGACAGGTGAAGAAAATGTAGGAAAAGATATCATTAAAAACTGATATAAAAATTGTCCAGGAAGAGCTATGAAAAGGCTGGGAGGGGGAGGGAACTATTTTCTCAGGAGACTGAGGCCAGAAGAGACTGCTGAAGAGACATTGTATTTGTCACAGCAAGAATAATCAATATGTTGGCTTTTGGACTCTAGCGACGGGGATAAAATGAGATTCTGTAAAAGACAAATGAGAGACAATAGGCAGGAGCTTGGCTGTGGCAGAAAGGATGAAACAACCAAATTGAGATAATTGGCAGAAGAATGTGAAATTGCCAATAATTGTCTCAAACTGAATGTATGCCTAAGTGGGGACACTGGCGTGCTTTACAGAAAGAAGGAGGGAGATCAGTCTTCATTATGGTAAATGCCTGAGAGATGATTGGATAGAATATATCACTGCCCAGAGGGAGACAATGACTCAGGTTTGTGTGGCCATTAGATCCATCACATGGGCCCGCCTATTCTTTCATAACTTAACATGGCTCGATGTGACCTTCTTACTCTATACTGCTATTGCATGTAATCAAGGCTGAGCCACAGATGAGGAAGTTTGTAAGACATTGGCACTTGGTGACATTTCAGCAAAGCCCTATTAGCTAAGAATGAAGGGGGGCCACGATTTACCTGAGGCCATCTTGTGTGTGATTTCTGCATTTCTATTATCAACAGTCTGTGATTTGGTATACTTGCAACAAATCAGAGCCATTATTATTTGCATGTTAGCCAGAGAATGCCCATCTCATTGGGGCCATTGGCAAGTGTTGAATCATGACAATACCAACAGTTCTTACATTTCAAGGCAAGTATACAGAGGAACTCTGAAAGCGTTGGGTAAGTGCCCACACAATGCTCTAATGAAGTAGGAAGGAGGCAGGAACAAGTTCCCCAAATTCGCTAAAAGGTTGAAGAAACAGGGTAATTGAATTGCCTAAGGTCAAGCAAAAATGACAACTTGACTCCTTCTCACCTATCTCAAAAACTGGATTTTCTCAGCCCTGATTTTGTTTTCTGTATGACTAATGTGCATTGAAACCTGTATTTGAAGACCACCTGCTCAATCCAATCTCAGGGAACTTTTAACAGGCATTAAATGGGAATAAACTCTCTTTCAGGGGCCAGAGAGATCACTTCTAAGAGAGAAAAATAAATCCTTAATAGGAAACATGCCCCGAGGCTGCTGGGAGCCTGGGGATTACAAAGTCTCTGCATGAAGCTTGAATTTGTTTACATACACACACACACACACACACACACACACACACACAGTTTCCAAAACCCTTTAAGTTCATATAGAGCTGTAAGAATTGGTGGTCAAATGTGGAACCCCAGGATCACTTTTCATGAGCTAGCTTTAAATCATCTGAGACTCGATTATAAAAACCTGCCATGGGGCAGACACATCAATATGGAGCAAGAAGAGAATGGGAAAGCCCACCACCAGACAGACATGTGAATGTGGCCTCTGAGAGAGAAAAGATGGCAAAGTGCCAGTATTTAAAAGAACCAACGATGCCTTTTAGGTCACAGAAGCCTGGGGCAGTGTTAATGGTTTATGGAAGGACCATTATGCCAGTAATGGTTATTGTCAAAATTGGATTCAATTTAGCAGTAACACAGTAATTAAATGTTATGGTCATTTTTGAGCATAAACTTTACATATTTTCTAAGATAAGATCATTATCCCAAACTGCTTTAGAAAACAGTACTGCCTGATTATAAAGGAAGCTAGTTTTTATATTACCCTCTTCAACCTCCTCCACTCCCTTTCCCTCTGGTAACCACGCCTGTGTCTGTGATTTTTTTTTTTTTAAATTAAAGATTTTATTGATTTTTTACAGAGAGGAAGGGAGAGGGATAGAGAGAAACATCCATGAGAGAGAAACATCAATCAGCTGCCTCCTGCACACCTCCTACTGGGAATGTGCCCGCAACCAATGTACATGCTCTTGACTGGAATCAAACCTGGGACCCTTCAGTCCACAGGCCAATGCTCCATCCACTGAGCCAAACCAGTTAGGGCACAAAAACATTTTTGCCGCCTGGGAGCTGAAACCTAAATGAGGCAGTACTCACAGATCGGATAGTGTCATCTTCTCTCTCTCTCTCTCTCTCTCTCTCTCTCTCTCTCTCTCTCTCTCTCTCTCGTTGAAATTATTGGGGAGACACCGGTTCATAAAACCATACGGGTTTTAAAATAAAATAAAAAATGAATAAATCAGATATGAATAAATAGGAATCTTTGTATGGAACTAAACAAAAAAACAACAACAAAACATACAGGTTATTCAAGTGGACAACTCAAGAAAATATCATCTGAATACATACATACCACATCCAGTTCTCAAGCGGGAAGCGTCAGAGGAGCGCATGCTGCCCATGGAGCCCAGTGCATCAAGTCCCTCCGTCCTCATGGATTTCTTCTCCGCCCACACTCCTCTTTTCTTTCTTCTCTTTTGTGGCCCACAACCTCCACACCCCACCCAACATCCATGGTTTTCAGTACAGGTATGAGGTCTTTCCAAGGCCTCTCCACAAAGCCCGGACATACAGGCCATGAACAGTCATCTCGACCCCAGAACAGTTTAGGTCCTAAACTTTAGGAGAAACCGGTCTCTGCACCGACAAGCATGTGGGGCGGGAAGCTGTGGCGGTGTGTCGGGAGGTTATGGGTTTCAGCAGGCGGACAACTCAAGACACGTGAACACATGCCAGCACATACCACATGCAGCTCTGTTCCGGTTGGGGCGCATCTTAGCGGGCGTGCACCAGGCCTCTCTGGACCGAGTTGGCGCCTGGAGAGGCTCTGTCTGTGTTTTTTTGTTTGTTTGTTTGCTTTCTGTTTTACATCCCACATATGAGTGAAATAAGTGCTAGTTTGCCACTCATCAGCTGAGGGAGTTTGGATAGGTTATTTAACTCCTCCCCATTTCCTAATCTGAAAAACAGGGACAACAATATCTAACTCACAGTATTGTTCAGATGAAATGACATAACATAAATTGCTAGCACATTGTATGCATTTCTAAGCTAGTTCCATTTTCCATGCAGTCAATTGCTCCCTGACAGAAATGTGGCCTTTACAGGTCCATCTACTCGAGATCAGCACAAAGACATTTCTTCAGTTGACAGCATCTTATAAATGATGGCTAATTGGTCAAGTTAATCCACAACAAAGTCTATTTACCATCCATGATCTTTCCAGAAGTACAGAGGACATGACTCGATCCACGACACATGCTTCCCAGGTCTCAGGGTAAACGTGAGTATTCAGGCCATCAATTTCAGAAAATTATGTCTAGTACAAGTATGATGATTGTGAGACAATTGTTACTTTGCTGGAAGTTGAGATGAGACAACCAAATATACAATTTTCATGTTTTAATTTTTCTGTACTACATGATTATCTTTAAATAGAAAATAATGTGCAAACAAAATGATTAGGCACTCTTTTTTTATTCCCACTCGTTTCCTGTGAGGTCTCTTTAAACCCCTCAATCTTCCAGCTTTCTACAAAGTGCTGCTTTCAAATACTAAAGGCCAGCTGCATAGTATTCCATGGTATAAATGTACCACAGCTTTTTGATCCACTCATCTACTGATGAACACTTGGGCTATTTCCAGATCTTAGGGGTGAATTATTCCTTCTGTTTGGTGTTTTAGGTTTCTTAGGATATATTCCTAGAAGTGGGATCACTGAGTGCATAAAAAAGCTGTGGTACATTTACACCATGGAATACTATGTAGCTCTAAAAAAGAAGGATCTCTTACCCTTTGAGACAGCATGGAGGGACCTAGAGAGTATTATGCTAAGTGAAATAAGCCAGTCAGAGAAAGATAAGAATTGCATGATCTCACTCATATGTGGAATCTAAGGAACAAAATAAATTGATGAAAAAAATTGATCCAGAGACATAGAAGTATGGAACAGACCGACGAATCTCAGAGGGAAGGAGTGGGTGGAAGGGGTAGGGGAGTAAGAGATTAACCGGGAGTTTATATGCATGTATGAATGCATAGTCTGTGTGCACAGACAACAGAGTGGTGAAGGACTGGAGAGGGTGGGTGAGGGGTGGAGGGGATCAATGGGAATAAAAGGGGACATCTGTAATACTTTCAGCTATAAAGATAAAATTTAATAAAACACACAAATATTAAGGGCCAAAGTTTCAATTGGCTGCCTTTCCCTGTCCTCCTGTTATTTACAGGTTCTGATTCTAAATGCAAAAACTCCAATTTACTAGTGTAATTACCCAATTTATATGCACAAAGGTGGGCTGCCATTCAAAAATTAATGTAGTCCCAAATACTGCAGATGAGGCAGTTCAAATGTGATTCTCAGACATTCAGACCTGGTGGAGACTTTGCTGGCTAAATAATTTTAGATATGCCAGATCTCTGAATTTTATGTCAGTGTTATGATGGGGTCCTGTTCTGAGCGCCCATGGAGGAATCCAGATTCTATCTGACAGGGGCAGAGAGCTTCGGTGAGTTCTTCAGGAAGATAATATGATGGAATTTGAATTTTTGCAAAATGAATCTACCAGGGTTTTGCAGTGAATCCTGTGGTCTGGAGACACATGGGGAGGCCATTGCCATTGAAGCAATGAGCATGTGGGCTGAGATGATGGCATGGAGATCTGGAAAGGAAACACATCTACAGGGTGGCAGGTGGATAAATGTTGGTAATAGCTCAATACTCATGCTGACTGAGATGACTGTAAGAGTTTCAAATTGCCTAAGAAAATAATACAGGTGGCTTTTGACGGCAAGGTGAAATGATTTAGGAACTCCTGCTAGGGAATAAACAGTAAGCTTTGGAAGTGCATGGTCTTTGGTGACAGGAAACACATCTCATCTATTCCTATGTTTCTTGTGATATTTTATACAGGTTTTACCTGAGTGCAGGGTTTTGCTATTGAAGGTTTAAAAAACTCACAATGTGAACTATGTACGGTAGCAAGTTAATAGAAGATATGCAAAAGCAGTACATTCCAAGGACTGATTTTCTGTGGTAGGCTTCCATTTCTCTGGCTTACTTGATCAGCTGGTCTGTGTGTTCAGGTTGCTGGCTTTCCCTCACTCTGTTGCTAGGCTAACAGCAAGAGAAAGCAGAAGTTGGTGCCTAAACCTGGATTGGTATTGCTGTGTTAGGAGCAGGAGGGAAACCATTGTACCTGGGAGTGAAATGGATTCAATGTTGTGAAGCCACACTCATAAAGCCCTATTAAAGCAGAATCATCATTTCCCCCAACACAATTCTGAATCTGGAGTGTGCTCGCTGATGCCCAGTGATGGCAGGGGACATGAGGTAGCTCATCAAATGACAACCAAGTGAACACCATAAGCCACGAAGTTATGCAGCACTCACTCATATCTGCCCTGAGTTTACATATATTAAAAGCTGCTTGATACTAGGGTAAGTTCTATCTTTGGACCCGGTAAGCTTTTTAAAGCTGTTACAGCTACTTGCCATTTATGCAGGCAAGCATCCAAAGATTGAGGCTTGAAATAACCACAACTACTGGATTTGCTTTGTGAGTGGCCTGAAAAGAGGAAATTTCCTCTTTTATTTTCTCTCCTTCCTGTCATCACTCTTTTTTTTTTTCCTTTTGGTTCACTATCATGTGGGCCTAGTAGCAGTTATTGAACAATCTGATTAAATTTGACATCAACTGATTAATGATTTCCCTGTCAAATTTAAGGAGACAATTGTACTAAATCCCTCTGATATCAGTAGCACATTTAAAAGTCTAATTAATCAGTAACATGCTTGACTTTTTGATTCCTTTTGGTTTGCCTTTTTTCATCAACTTAGGAGTATTCTAGCTACAGTGTTTTCTGCTTCTTTCCTGGCTCCCTATGTATGTGGGCATCTGGGCCCCTTTAGAAGGGAGGCATGGCCCCAAGAGTGGGTAATGTACAAGGTCAGAATGTGTCCTTTCTGCTCTGGCAAGACAGACATGTGAGCATGACTAGCGGTGCTGAGAGCAAGCTCCCAACTGGCCTGTTTATCTTCATCAGTCACGTCTGAGGAATTTTCTCTATCCTACTTTGCTGAGAGGGACAGTAAATTCCAAACCCGAGGCCAACTTTGAAGGTTATGGGAAAAATAAATACTTTAGTGCCTACAAATAATCTTTTCTTGCTACAAGAAAAATATGACTATTTATAAAATAAAAATTGTTGTGCAAATATTTCTTTAAAGAGAGGCAATAAAAATGACAAGGTGCTTTATATGATGGTCTCCAGCCCATGGTAAATGTCCCGAGTCTCTGCGAATGCTGTCCTAACTCTAGTAAAGTACTTGTTGGACACGAGCTCATGCGGCGCTGGCTCTGGGAAGAGGGTTTGTGGGGCCAGCGGTCCCAGCTCCTATCCAGACAAGGGAGAGAGGTGTCCCCTCTGTGCATTCGCTTCACTCCTTGAGTTAAGAATGGAATGATTAGAGGATCCAGGTGTCAGGAGAACATTTGGATGATGTATTTGAAAACTTTTTTTTTTCTCCAGGAAATGCAAGATTATTTTAAACCATTTTTGTTGTGTTGTCCTGGAATTTACATGTTAATTAACTAATGTGGTACATGAGAGAAGCAGTTTTAAAATATGCATTAATTTATTAAGTTGAATAGCAACTAATAGTTGCAAATATTATGGACAGTCCAGGGGTACATTTGCAAAAGTCTGCAGATGAATTTTCCCAAATTTGTATAATATTAAAGCAACTCCTCGTGCTTTGACATGTTCCTCTTACTGGCTTTGCAAGGGTTTTTGAATACAAATAAGTGAACGTAAGTACATCATTTGAAATTGAGACTGCTCCCATTAGAATCTGAGCTTGGAAGATCAGATTATTTTATTTTCTGACTTTCTAGGTAGAGTGATATTTGAAACTGCTAAATGTTTCAAAGGTATATTAAGGGACCCCCCTCCTGTGAGTGAATTTTGTTCACTGGGCCTCTTGTCTATACCAGTGGTCGGTAAACTCATTAGTCAACAGAGCCAAATATACAGGAGTCTAATTTTTGAAATTCTAAGTTTCATAGATACAGAAATACCTTTAAATAGAGTCACAAGAGATGTAGGCTAGTTTGAGATGACTGGAGTTTGCACTTTGAGAATAATACAATTAGGAAGGAGTCTAGTGACTGTTTTCATGGGATGCTGAGAGACTAAAGCAAACCTTCATCTGGAAAATGAAAAATTTTAAATGTGTTATTTCCTAATATATATTACATGAACATATAACTGTAATATATATTACATGAACATATAACTGTAATATATGTTCATGATAGAAATAGAAAATATGGAAGAATATAAAAAAGAACATTTTAATAGAATTATTACTACCTTTTAAGTATTTTGCGGTCTGCATATATATACACACAAATAACTACATTGGCATCATTTAAATATATAGTTATGAGCCTGCCTCTTCCCACTAACATTTTTTTATTTTTAGCATTTGCTATAACATTACCATATATCAAAAATATGAGTTTTGAAGGCCCAAGAGATTATCTTGTAGATATCCCCAAATTACTATTAACAATACTCCATTGTATGCCACTGAGGGTTTTCAGTCTTTCTTTCATGTACATACCCTTAGTGAACAATTTTATTATATTTATTTATGCTTATGTTTGTGTTTGTATGCAGCTAAATATAGGTAGATAAATAGATCATTTTCTTGGAATAGCATCTCATGGAAGAATTCCTAAGTCAAAGATTATGAGCATTTTTGCAATCCAAGTTTGAATCCTTGGTCAGTTTTTCAAAGTCATCCAAGTCAGGAGTTGCTGATTTGTAGCCAGTCTCCTTTGGCATCGGTGGACTGTGATAATGGGGGCAATTCCATTTTATGATGAGTATTGTTGTCCCAATTGGCAGATACAAGCCTCTGTGAGTTTGGCAGCAGTGGGTTCCATCCGAGGCTTATTTTACCTCCACCTGCCTAGAGTTCATTATGGACCTTGGATGAAGGCCCATCCATCCACAGTGACCTCCTAGTGGGCCGTGGAAACATTGGTGACTGGATATGTCAGCCTCATGGAGACAGCTATGTCTCTCATTGAGTTCGCCAGCTGCCCCTGGGGAGCCAAGTGAACTGCTCACCCCTCAAATGTCCCTCTTATCTGCATGGGAGAGAAGGATAATAAATGTCTACTAGATGAATCAATTAATCTTTAGAAAAATAAGAACTAATGTGGGAAGAGTGTTCATAAAATATGCCATATTCTATTTTTGGCCAAACATGAACATCTATAGATGAATCACTCTGTCTACAGCACATCCAGACCTCACCACCTGTGAATTTAATTGAGTCAATAAATAAGTACCAACTTAGGTAATATGCTCATTTATAAAATTGGTGCCTGTGATTTGTCCTTACAACAAAAAGTAGTTGGATTTCTTTTCTTTTGATTTCAAAATTTTAAAAAATGAGTATCTTACTTTAGGCTAGTTTAAAGTTTACAGGAGGGCAGTGACCAAGGGTCATTGGTCACTTTGTGCACACATCTGTTTTCCTCTGGGTCACAAGTAAATGTAACCTCTCTGTTTTCAATTATCTAATTATTTTCAGTGTTGGAGGGAGTCCCTACTCCAGCAGCTGTTGGTTCCCCAGACTGCCCTCAAACAGCAGCTGTGACAAGGTAGCCGATGTGCAATCCAGGTAAATTGAGCAAAACAGACTAGTAAAAGGATGTGCGTGAGAGTGCAGCAGTCAACAATATCAGTGGAAATAAAATTCAGGCATTTACTAGCTACAATTGCTTTCAGAACTTGCATAGAACTCATTCACAGGGTCTCAATAGCATTGATTCGCTTCAAGAAGATGAACTCCACCATACTTCTCTCTGTGGTTTCTGCTGGAAGATAATGGGTTCTGGCTGTGTACTCCGAGAAGGGACAGGCAGTGTCTCCTTGATCTCTCTATCCCTAGAGTCTAGCAGTTGGCTGGGCCCACATTGTGATTGGGAATTTATGGGAAAGAGCCTTAAAATAACAAATATATCTCATGGCACTCAGATTTGTACTAGGGAAAAAAACCTGGGAAGAGATGCCTTCGCTGACTCATTTTGAAGCTGGACAAAAAACCACAGCCAATTTTGTTCTCTTTAGTACATATATTAAAGTGAGAACGTATTTTCTAAAATGCTCATTCCAGATAATTTATACTAATAAAAGAGTTATATACTAATTAGACCGAACATCCTTCTGGACTTCTTTCCGGACAAAGCCACAGTGGCAGGGGCTGAGGCAGAAGTGGTTAGGGGCAACCAGGCTGGCAGGGGTGAGCAGTTAAGGTGACCAGGCCGGCGGGGGTGGGCAGTTAGGGGTGACCAGGCCAACAGGCAAAGTGGTTAGGGGTGATTAGGCTGCCAGGCAGGTGAGCGGGTAGGAGCCAGCAGTCCCAAATTGCAAGAGGGATGTCCAAATGCCAGTTTAGGCCCGATCCCGCAGGCATATCTATACTAATAAAAGGGTAATATGCTAATTAGACCAGACATCTTCTGGACATCCTTCCAGACATCCTTCTGGACAAAGCCACAGTGGCAGGGGCTAAGGCAGAGGAAGTTAAGGGCCACCAGGCTGGCAAGGGAGAGCAGTTAGGGGTGACCAGGCTGGCAAGGGAGGGCAGTTAGGGGGTGACAAAGCTGGCAGGGGTGGGCAGTTAGGTTCGAACAGGCAGGCAGGCAGGTAGAGTGGTTAGGGATAATCAGGCTGTCAGGCAGGTCAGTGGTGAGGAGCCAGTGGTCCTGGATTATGGGAGGGATGTCTGACTGCCGGTTTAGGTCTAATACCTGCAGGCCTAAACTGGCAGTAGGACATCCCCAAGGAGTCCTGGAATGGAGAGGGTGCAGGCTAGGATAAGGGACCCCCCTCCTGTGAGTGAATTTTGTTCACTGGGCCTCTTGTCTATACCAGTGGTCGGTAAACTCATTAGTCAACAGAGCCAAATATCAACAGTACAATGATTGAAATTTCTTTTGAGAGCCAAATTTTTTAAACTTAAACTATATAGGTAGGTACATTGTTATAAACTTAATTAGTGTACTCCTAAGCTGGCCTTTGCTAAAAACGTCCCCAATCTGATTGAGGTACATTTGCTGAGGTAGACCCCTTCCAACTCTCCCATCCACACTTGTCTTGTATACTTGTTTCGTCTATCTCCTTTCGTTCATCCTCTCTATATGTCCAAACCACCTCAACATACCTTCCTGAATCCTCGACACTACATCTTTCACTCCACAACGTTCCCTAAAATTAACTTAATAATCTTTACTTAAAGTTTTAAGTCTTAGTTAAACTATAGGAATGTTGAATAAAACTTGATATCATCTACACTAATAAAAGACAAAGATGCTAATTGACCATACTTTTGCTACACCCCAAGCCACGCCCACCAGCCAATCAGAGTGACTATATGCAAATTAACCCAACCAAAATGGCTGCCTGCAGCCACGGAGCTGGAGCAAGCATGAGGCTTGGTTGCCCAGGCAATGGAGGAAGCCAAGCTTCCCACCTGCCCTGAGCCAGCTGTGGCCTCCACTTATGGCAACAAAGTTTCAATTATAGAAGACAAATAAATCCCAGATACTTGATTCCAGCCAGCCTCCACTGGGAGCTTGGGTGGCTGGGGGCCATGGCCAGCCTGAAAACAGCCATCAACCCCTCAACAAGGCTGGCCACACCCTCATGGGGTGAAGTTCCCTGCTGGGGGGCTCCCCCAGCCTGCAAACAGACATCAGCCCATCACCCAGGCTGGTCACATCCTCATGGGGTGAGGGTCCCCGCTGGGGGGCTTAGCCAGCCTGAAAATGGCCCTCAACCCTTCACTCAGACTGGCCAGGCACCCCGGCAAGACCCTCTACACTGAAGGGGCTATGGCCAGCCTGCAAATGGCCCTCAGCCCCTCACCCAGAATGGCCAGACACCCCAGTGGAGACCCCTACACTGAAGGGGCTGTGGCCAGCCTGCAGACAGCCATCAGTCCCTAACCCAGGCTGGCCAGGCACTCCTATATAATAAAAGGGTAATATGCAAACACTCCAGTGGAGACCCCCCACACTGAAGGGGCTGTGGCCAGCCTTCAAACAGCCATCAGACTATCACCCAGGCTGGCCAGGCACCCCAGTGGGGACCCCCACCCTGAAGGGGCTGTGGCCAGCCTGCAAACAGCCATAAGCCCCTCACCCAGGTTGGCCAGGCACCCTAGGGGGGGACCCACTCCTGAAGGGGCGTAGCCAGCCTGAAAGCAGCCATAAGCCCCTCACCCAGGCTGGTCAGGCACCCTAGCAGGGACCCCCACCCTGAAGGGGCTGTGGCCAGCCTGCAAACAGCCATCATCCCCTCACCCAGGCTGGCCACACCCTCATGGGGTAAGGGTCCCTGCTGCGGGGCTTGGGCAGCCTGCAAATATCCATCAGCCCCTCTCCCAGGCTTGCCAGACACCCCAGAGAGGACCCCCACCCTGAAGGGGCTGTAGTCAGCCTGCAAACAGCCATCAGCCACTCACCCAGGCTGGCCAGGCACCCCAGCAGGACCCCCACCCTGATCCAGGACACCCTTCAGGGCAAACCAGCTGGCCCGCACCCATGCACCAGGCCTCTAGCCTATATAAAAACAGGGTAATATGCAAACTGACCCTAACAGCAGAGCGACTGGGAATCACTGGTCACTATGACACACACTGACCACCAGGGGGCAGACGCTCAATGCAGGAGCTGCCCCCTGGTCGTCAGTGCACTCCCGTGGGGAGCTCTGCTCAGCCACAAGCCAGGATGATGGCTGCCAGTACAGCGGTGGTGATGGGAGCCTCTCCCGCCTCCTCAGCAGCGCTAAGGATGTCCGACTGTAGTTAGACCTGCTCCCCGCTGGCAAGTGGACATCCCCCGAGGGCTCCCGGGCTGCCAGAGGGATGTCTGACTGCCAGCTTAGGCCCAATCCCCTGGGGAGAGGGTATAAGCCAGCAGGTGGTCATCCCCCGAGGGGTCCCAGACTGCTAGAGGGCACAGGCCGGACTGAGGGACCCTCCTGAGCGCACAAATTTTTGTGCACCAGGCTTCTAGTGCTTAATAAAGATATTATTTATTGATAAAATTAAATTCTTTACAATTTACCTTACAGTATCCATAAAATTAAATCATGACAATGACTGACAAACACTAATGTGAACAATGGCCTTGCATCTCTTTGGAAAGTTTGGGTAAGTCAGGTTTGTATGTTGTTGTTTTTAATTTTAGGCATGATTCCAGGTTCTCATCAATAAGATGACTTCTCAATTTACTCTTGATAAGGTTCATGTTTGAAAATGATTGTTCGCATAAATATGTAGACCCGAATAAAGGAAGAACAGCAAATGCTAGTTTTTTCAGTTGATTATATGAGTCAGGAATACTATTCCAGGTGTTAAAAAATCAACATATCTTCCTTCTCCAGGTTTTCAAAGCAGACCACTTGTGCTGTGAACTAAGTTCACATTCGTTTTTCTCCAATATTTCTATATCAGCACAAAGACGTTCAAATTTCGAGTTCCACAGTTCTTTGTTTTTTAAATCCAGCAATTGCATTTCAAAGTTGCCAATGTCAGTATTAAAGGGAGAAAAATTTAATTCTGTTACAGTAGTATTGAGAGATTTTTTTTAAAATATATTTTATTGATTTTTTACAGAGAGGAAGGGAGAGAGATAGAGAGTTAGAAACATCGATAAGAGAGAAACATCGATCAGCTGCCTCCTGCACATCTCCCACTGGGGATGTGACCGCAACCAAGGTACACGCCCTTGACCGAAATCGAACCTGGGACCCTTCATTCTGCAGGCCGATGCTCTATCCACTGAGCCAAACTGGTTTCGGTGAGAGATTTTTTTAACAAAGGCTAATGTTGCTTTTCTGTTTCTGAATTCCTGAAACCTGTTGAGAAAAGCTTCCCTCATATTTAAAAGTGTTGTTTTGAAATAGCAAATGTCATTAACAGAATTATTTTCTTTGCAATGTTTCAACAGGCTTAGAAAGTGAATCAAAGTTTCTCTTTCAAAATCTTGAGCAAAAAGAGATAATTTGTTTTTGAATGAAATAACTTCTCTTAACATCGAAAAAACTGTTTCCTTTCCCCTGTAGTTTACGATTAAGCTGACTTAGATGAGACGTAATGTCTACCATGAAATAAATTTTTGGATCCACTGATCGTTAGTTCTGGATAGTGACACCCCCCACTTCTTCTAATGCCACTTCTTCAAAATAGTCTCACCCAGACCGAAAACCGACTTCTGCGCATGGGCCATGAAGTTTCAATTACACTGTATGTGCGCGCCCGCACATGTATTTTGTGGAAGAGCCACACTCAAGGGGCCAAAGAGCCGCATGTGGCTCGCGAGCTGCAGTTTGCCGACCACTGGTCTATACTAATAAAAGGGTAATATACTAATTAGACCAGACATCTTCCGGACAAAGCCACAGCAGTGTGGGAGAGACTGTGGCGCGGGCCTGTCCAGCATCACAGTCCCTTTTGCGGAGGCAACAGGAGAAGGCAGTGCTGTGGGAGAAGGGAGAAGGCCAGTGCCATATGAGAAGGGAGAAGGGTGATGGGAGAAGGGAGAAGGGAGAAGGGAGAAGGGAGAAGGGAGAAGGGAGAAGGGAGAAGGGAGAAGGGAGAAGGGAGAAGGGAGAAGGGAGAAGGGAGAAGGGAAAAGGGAGAAGGGAGAAGGGAGAAGGGAGAAGGCCGGTGCTGTGAGAGAAGGCTAGCACCCTGGCCCCTTCCGCAGAGGTGGTGTGGGAGAGGCCCCAGCACAGGCCAGTCCAGAGCTGTGGCCCCTTCCGCATTGGCAGTGGGAGAGGAGGCTGCGTGCTCCCTGTCCCAGTGCTGCCCCTTTCGTAGAGGCAGCCACAGAGGCAGCAGTGCGGGCTGATCCAGGCGACACACTTGTGCAGAGGCTGGATGGGGTGCAACCTGCTGTGCCTCAACCTCCCACAGACCCTCCCCCAGCTGGCCTGGCCCCAGATCACCCCCCACCCACCAGTGGGGGGGGCACGGCCAGCACTAAGAAGCAAGGGCCGAGGGCTGAGGGCTGGCAGCTGTGGCAGCTGGCAGTGGTAGCAGCAGCAGGGTGATGGGGGCATGCCTTCCCCTGATTGGCCTGGTCACCTCCCACAGAGGAGGACATCCCCTGAGGGCTCCTGAACTGTGAGAGGGGTCAGCCAGGCTGAAGGACACCCCCCCCCACCCCCAGTGCACAAATTTCTGTGCACCAGGCCTCTAGTTTTTTTTATAAAACATCACACAAAATCCTCTTACTCTTTGCCACTGAATCAAGGAGTTTCCTGGACTTTGAGAGATTTTCACTCCTTTTCTCCAGCCTTTCAGGAAGTGAATGATCAATCATTCAGGATACATGAAGCTGTCTACTATGTTCTTGTAGATTCATAGAATAATATCAAGTATTGACAAACATGGGAGGAAATAATTTATCTGATACACTGCAAATATCAATTGGTACTCTCAGCATTGTCTACAATAAAAAAAATTAAAACCAGCTAAATATCTATGAAATACTTGGCATATATTTGTGTGGAAAGATAAGCATACATATATTTTGAATAAGTATAGAATAATATATATAATAAGAAATTATCTATCATATGTAAATAGAATGCTATCTACTCAGCAGTTCTCAACCTGTGGGTTGCGACCCCTTTGGCGGTCAAACGACCCTTTCACAGCGGTCACCTAAGACCATCCTGCATATCAGATATTTACATTACAATTCATAACAGTAGCAACATTACAGTTATGAAGTACCAACGAAAATAATTTTATGGTGCTCGCTTCGGCAGCACATATACTAAAATTGGAACGATACAGAGAAGATTAGCATGGCCCCTGTGCAAGGATGACACGCAAATTCCTGAAGCGTTCCATATTTTTCTAAGGGAGTTTATCACCACCAAGCAAGCAATGCAAGAAATGCTAAAGGGACTGGTGTAAAAAGAAGAAATAAAAAGCTCAGAAAGAAAACAGCCACACAAAAAAAGAAATGGCTACAAACAAGTACCTTTCAATAATAACATTAAATGTAAATGGACTAAATGCTCCAACCAAAAGACATCGAGTGGCTGAATGGATAAAAAAACATGATCCATACATCTGCTGTCTACAAGAGACCCACCTCAGAAGAAGGGACTCACACAGACTGAAAGTGCAGGGATGGAAAAATATCTTTCAGGCAAATGGAAAAGAAAAGAAAGCTGGGGTAGCAATACTTATATCAGACAAAATAGACCTCAAAGTGAAGGCCATAACAAGAGATAAGGAAGGCCACTTCATAATACTAAAGGGATCAATACAACAAGAAGATATAACCCTGGTAAACATATATGCACCCAATGCAGGAGCACCCAAATACATAAAGAAACTCCTGGAAGATATCGAAGGAGAGATCGACAATAATACAATCATAGTAGGGGACTTTAATACACCACTGACATCACTGAATAAATCCTCTAGACAAACAATCAGCAAAGAAACAGCAATCCTAAATGACTCACTAGATCAGATGGACTTAATTGACATCTTCAGAACACTTCATCCCAAAGCCACGGAATATACATTCTACTCAAGTGCTCATGGGACAGATTCAAAAATAGACCACATATTGGGTCACAAACAAAGTCTCCCCAAATTCAAGAAGATTGAAATCATACCAAGCATCTTCTCAGACCACAATGGCATAATATTAGAAATAAACTACAATAAAAACAACCCAAAATACCCAAACACTTGGAAGTTGAATAGCATGTTATTAAATATTGATTGGGTTACCAATGAGATCAAAGAAGAAATTAAAAACATCTTGGAAACTGATGACAATGAAAACACAACAATCCAAAACCTATGGGACACAATGAAAGCAGTCCTGAGAGGGAAGTTTATAGCTCTACAGGCCTATCTCAAAAAATAAGAAAAAATGGTAGTAAATCATCTAACTCTACAACTCAAAGAATTAGACAGAGAGCAACAAGAAAACCCCAGAGTGAGCAGAAGGAAGGAGATAATAAAGATTAGAGGAGAAATAAATGACATAGAGACCAAAAAACCAATACAGAAAATCAATGAAACCAAGAGCTGGTTCTTCAAAAGGATAAATAAGAATGACAAACCTCTATCCAGGCTCACCAAGAAGCAAAGAGATAGGAACCAAATAAACAAAATCAGAAATGATAGAGGTGAAATAACAACAGACCCCACAGAAATACAAATGATTGTTAAAAAATACTATGGGCAGCTCTACTCCAACAAACTAGACAACCTGGAGGAAATGGACAAATTCTTAGAAAAATACAACATTCCAAACTCAATCAGGAAGAATCTAAAAATCTCACTAAGCCAATAACTATGGAAGAAATTGAAGTAGTCATCAAAAAGCTTCCAGCAAACAAAAGCCCAGGACCAGATGGCTTCCCAGGGGAGTTTTACCAAACATTCAAGGAAGAACTAAAACCTATCCTCCTCAGATTACTACAAAAAATTTAAGAGGAAGGAACACTTCCAAGCTCATTCTATGAAGCCAGCATCACCCTAATACCAAAACCAGGTAAAGACAACACAATGAAAGAGAATTACAGGCCAATAACCCTCATGAACATAGATGCCAAAATTCTCAAGAAAATCTTAGCAAATCGGATCCAGCAGTACATCAGAAATATCATACACCATGACCAAGTAGGATTTATCCCAGGGATGCAAGGATGGTACAATATCCGCAAATCAATAAACGTGATACATCACATAAACAAATTGAAAGAAAAAAACCACATGGTCATATTAATTGATGCAGAAAAAGCACTTGACAAAATCCACCACCCATTCTTGATAAAAACTCTCAGCAAGGTGGGAGTAGAAGGATCATACCTCAACATAATAAAAGCCATATATGACAGGCCCACAGCCAACATTATACTCAATGGACAAAAACTAATACCATTTCCCCTAAGGACAGGAACAAGACAGGGATGCCCACTCTCACTATGCCTGTTCAACATAGTACTGGAAGTATTAGCCATTGCAATTAGACAAGAAGAAGAAATAAAAGGCATCCAAATTGGAAAAGAGGAAGTAAAACTGTCCTTATTTGCAGACGACATGATATTAAACATTCAAAACCCTAGAGACTCCATCAAAAAACTACTAGACTTAATACACGAATTAGGCAATGTAGCAGGATACAAAATTAACCCCAAGAAATCTGAGGCATTTCTATACACCAATAGTGAACTTTCAGAAAGAGAGATTATAAAAACAATCCCATTTACCATCGCACCAAAAAAATTAAGCTACCTAGGAATAAACTTAACTAAAGAGGTAAAAGACCTCTACTCAGAAAACTACAGGACGTTGAAAAAAGATATAGAGGAAGACATAAAGAGATGGAAGAACATACCGTGTTCATGGATTGGTAGAATCAACATCATTAAAATGTCCATTCTACCCAAAGCAATCTATAAATTCAACACACTTCCCATTAAATTACCAACGGCATACTTCACAGATCTAGAACGAACTCTCCGAAAATTCATCTGGAATAAAACAATACCCTGAATAGCTGCAGCAATCTTGAGAAAGAACAAAGTAGGTGGGATCTCAATACCAGATATCAAGCTGTATTACAAAGCCACTGTTCTCAAAACTGCCTGGTACTGGCACAAGAACAGACATATTTATCAATGGAATAGAATAGAGAGCCCAGAAATCGGCCCAAACCAATATGCTCAATTAATATTTGACAAAGGAGGCAAGAACATACAATGAAGCCAGGATAGTCTCTTCAATAAATGGTGTTGGGAAAATTGGACAGATATATGCAAGAAAATGAAACTAGACCACCAACTTACACCATACACAAAAATAAACTCAAAATGGATAAAGGACTTAAATGTATGACAGGAAACCATAAAAATTCTAGAAGAATCCAAAGGCAATAAAATCTCAGATACATGCCGAAGCAATTTCTTACTGATACAGCTCCTAGGGCACTTGAAACTAAAGAGAAAATGAACAAATTGGACTACATCAAAATAAAAGTTTATGCACAGCAAAGGAAACCATCAACAAAACAATAAGAACACCCACTGTGCAGGAAAACATATTTGCCAATGTCATATCTGATAAGGGCCTAATCTCCAAAATTTATAGGGAACTCATACAACTTAACAAAAGGAAGATAAACAATCCAATCAAAAAATGGGCAAAGGACCTAAATAGACACCTTTCAAAAGAGGACATTCAGAAAGCCAAGAGACATATGAAAACATGCTCAAAGTCACTTATCATCTGAGAGATGCAAATCAAAACAAAAATGAGGTACAATTTCACACCTGTCAGACTGGCTATCATCAACAAATCCACAAACGACAAGTGCTGGAGAGGATGTGGAGAAAAAGGAACACTCGTGCACTGCTGGTGGGTATGCAGACTGGTGCAGCCACTATGGAAGACAGTATGGAGTTTCCTCAAAAAACTAAAAATGGAACTCCCATTTGACCCTGTGATTCCACTTCTAGGAATATATCCCAAGAAACCAGATACACCAATCAGAAAGGATATATGCACCCCTATGTTCATCGCAGCACAATTCACCACAGCTAAGATCTGGAAACAGCCTAAGTGCTCATCAGTAGATGAATGGATTAGAAAACTGTGGTCCATCTACACGATGGAATACTATGCTGCTGTAAAAAGAAGGAACTCTTACCATTTGCAACGTCATGGATGGAACTGGAGAGCATTATGCTAAGTGAAATAAGCCAGTCAATGAAGGAAAAATACCACATGATCTCACTCATTCATGGATAATAGAGACCATTATAAACTTTTGAACAATAATAGATACAGAGACAGAGCTGTCTCAAACAGATTGTCAAACTGCATCGGGAAGGCCGGGGAAGGTTGGGGGGCAGGAGGGAGGGGGGTAGGAGATCAACCGAAGGACTTGTATGCTTGCATATAAGCATAACCAATGGACATAAGACACTGGGGGGTAGGGGAGGCCAGGGGATTGTCAAGGGCGGAAAAAAAAAATGGACACATATGTAATACCCTTTGTAATTCTTTAAGCAATTAAAAAAAATAGAAAATAATTTTATGGTTGGGTCACAACATGAGGAACTGTATTTAAAGGGCCTGAAAGTTGAGAACCACTGCCTAGATATATGTGCTGATAGTGTGTGTGTGTGTGTGTGTGTGTGTGTAAAAAGATCTGGAAAAGTACAGAGAAAATTGATTAATGTGTTGTGCGTTTTTTATTTATTATTTTTTGTTTATAATTGACAACTTATTAAAATAGCAGGGAAAATACTTATTTGTCCAGTTTTTTAAACATTAATAGTGTTAAATAGTATGGGTGAAATTTAGATTCACTCAGAATGGTCTTATCTATAGGTTTCTAGCTTATGTACCAGGAAGAGAACTTTCTCTCTCTCTCTCTCTTTACATATTTTTGTTAAAAGTATTACATATGTCCCCCTTTTTCCCCCATTGACTTCTTAGAGTCTGCCCCTGCCCCCCATCCCAAGCCTTCCTCACCCTATTGTCTGTGTCCATGTTTTATGCATATATGCATACAAGTTTTTTGGTTGATCTCTTCCTACCCACCCACCTTTCCCTACCTACCCTCTGAGATTTGACAGTCTGTTCCATGCTCCTACTAGTATGTCTCTAGATCTATTTAGCTCATCAGTTTATTTTGTTCATTAGATTCCACATATGAGTGAGATCATGTGATACTTGTCTTTCTCTGATTGGCTTATTTTGCAAAGCATAATATTCTCTAGGTCCATCTATGCTGTTGCAAATAGTAAGAGTTCTTTCTTTTTTACAACTGCATAGAATTCCATTGTGTAAATATACCACAGCTGTTTTATCTACTCATCTCCTGATGGGCACTCGGACTGATTCCAAATCTTAGGTATTGTAAATTGCACTGCTATGAACATAGGGGTGCATATATTCTTTCTGATTTATTAGGATATATTCCTAGAACTGGGATCACTGGGAAAAATGGGAGTTCCATTTTTAATTTTTTGAGGAAACTCTATACTGTTTTCCAAATTGGCTACACCAATCTGTATTCCCACCAGCAATGTACTAGGGTTCTCTTTTCTCCACATCCTTGCCAACACTTGTCATTGGCTGATTTATTGATGATAGCCATTCTGACAGGTGTAAGGTGATACCTCATTGTTGTTTTAATTTGTATCTCTTGGATGACTAGTGATTTGAGCATTTTTTCATATGTCTCTCAGCCTTCTGTATGTCCACATTGGGGAAGTATCTATTTAGGTCCTTTGCCCATTTTTAATTGGATTGTTTGTCTTCCTTTTGTTAAGTTGTATGAGTTCTCTATACATTTTGGAAATTAACCTCTTATTGGATTATTATTGGCAGATAGGTTCTCCCATGCAGTGGGGTCTCCTTTCTTTTTGTTGATGGTTTCTTTTGCTGTGCAGAAGCTCTTTATTTTGATGTAGTCTCATTTGTTTATTTTCTCCTTAATTTCCATTGTCCTAAGAGATGTATCCATAAACATATTGCTACGAGAGATGTTTGAGATTCTGATGACTAAATTTTCTTCTAAGATTTTTGTGGTTTCACAACTTACATGCAAGCCTTTTATCCATTTTGAATTTATTCTTGTGTATGGTGTAAGTTGGTGATCTAGTTTCATTTTTTGCATGTACCTGTCCAATTTTCCCAACACCAATTATTGAAGAGACTGTCTTGACTCTATTGTATGCTCCTGTTTCCTTTGTACAACATTAATTGAGAATAATTGCTTAGGTCAATTTCTGGATTCTCTGTTTTGTTCCATTGATCTATATTCCTGTTCTTGTGCCAGTACCAGCCCGTTTTGATTAAAGTGATTTTGTAGTCTAACTTGATATCTGGTATGCTGATCCCTCCAACTTTGTTCTTTCTTGAGATTGCTGAGGCTACTTGAGGTCTTTTTTGGTTCCATATAAATTTTTGGATTGTTTGTTCTAGATCTGTGAAATATGCCATTGATATCTTAATAGGGATTGCATTGAATCTATAGATTGCTTTGAGTAGAATGGACATTTTAATGATGTTGATTCTACCAATCCATGAACATGGTATATTCTTCCACTTGTTTATCTCTTCCTCTATCTCTTTTTTTCAATGTCCTGTAGTTACCTCCTTGGTTAAGTTTATTCCTAAGTATCTTAATTTTTTTGTAGCAATGGTAAATGGGATTGTTTAGTTTCTCTTTCTTAGAGTTTATTATTGGTATATTAAAATGCCATTGATTTATGGGTGTTAATTTTATGTCCTGCTACCTTGCCAAATTCATTTATTAAGTCTAATAATTTTCTGGTGGTGTCTTTAGGGTTTTCTATGTACCATATCATGTGATCTGCAAATAATGAAAGTTTTACTTCCTCCTTTCCAATTTAGAGGCCTTTTATATTTTCTTCTTGTTTGATCACTATAGCTAAGACTTCCAGTATTACATTGAACAAGAGTAGTAAAAGTGGGCATTCCTGTTTTGTTCCTGTTCTTAGGGGAAATGGTTTTAGTTTTTGCCAATTGAATATGATGTTGACAGTAGGTTTGTCTTATAAGGCTTTCCTTATATTGATGTATGATCCCCTTATTCACAATTTGCTGAGAGTTTTTATCAAAAATGTGTTTTGGATTTTGTCAAGTGCTTTTTCTGCATCAATTTACATCATCATGTGATTTTTGTCTTGCAGTCTGTTTATATGATGTATCATATTTATTGACTTGTGAATATTGTACTAGTCTTACATCACCAGAATAAATCTCACTTGATCATAGTGTGTGATTTTTGTAATGTATTGCTGGATTCAATTTGCTAATATTTTGTTGAAGATTTTACCATCTATGTTCATCAGGGATATTGGCCAGTAATTCGCATTCTTTGCAGTGTCTTTATCTGGTTTTGGAATTAGGGTAATGCTTGCCTCATAGAAAGAGCTTGGAAATATCCCTTCCTCTTGAATTTTTTGGAATAGTTTGAGAAGGTTAAGTGTTAGTTCTTTGAATGTTTGGTAAAACTCCCCTGTGAAGCAGTTTTGTTTTCTGGAAGTTTTTTTGTTTTTTTTTAAATTACTGCTTCAATTTCATCATTAGTTATTGGTCAATTTAAGTTTCCTGATTCTTCCTGATTGAGTTTTGTAAGATTGTGTTTTTCTAGTAATATGTCCATTTCATTCAGGTTGTTCAGTTTGTTGGGATATAGTCATTTATAGTATTTTTTTTTACGATTCTTTGTATTTTTGTGGAGTCAGTTGTTACTTCACCTCTTTTGCTTCTGATTTTTTAAAATTTTTTATTTAGATTGTCTCTCTTTGTTTCTTGCTGAGTCTGACTATAGGTTCATCAATCTTGTTTATCTCTTCAATGAACCAGGTCTTGATTTTATTGATATTTTGTATTGTTTTTTCTTAGTCTCTATTCCATTTATTTCTGCCCTAATCTTTATTATTTCCTTCCATTTACTGTGGGCTTGTCTTGTTATTCTCTTTCTAAATCTATTAGCTGTAGGGTTAAATAACTTATTAAATTTTGGGTTTTTTTTAGGTAGGCCTGTGGTGCTATGAACTTCCCTCTCAGGACTGCTTTCACTGTGTCCCATAGATTTGGGGTTGTTGTGTGTTCAATGTCATTTGTTTCCAGGATGTTTTTTATTTCTACCTTGATCTCTTTTGTAATCCATTCATTGTTTAATAATATGCTACTTAGTCTCAATTTGTTTGAATTTTTTTGTGTGTTTTTATTTTAGGTGATTTCTAATTCCATGTCATGTGATCTGAGAAGATGCTTGATATGATTTCAATCTTCTTGAACTTGCAGAACACTTATTTTGTGTCCTAACATGTGGTCTATTTTTGTAAATGTCCCATGTGCACTTGAGAGGAATGTATATTCTGTAGCTTTGGGGTGAAATGTTCTGAAAATATCAATTAAGATCATCTGATCTAGTGTGTCATTTAGGATCACTGTTTCCTTGTTGATTTTTTGTCTAGAAGATCTATCCAGTGATGTCAATGGTGGTATTAAAGTCTCCTACTATGATTGTATTGCTGTTGATCTCTCCCTTGATTTCCTCCAGAAGTCTTTTTATGTATTTGGGTGTCCCTGCATTGGGTGCATATATGTTTACCAGAGATATATCCTCTTATTGTATCAATCCCTTTAGTATTATGAGGTGGCCTTTCTTATCTCTTGTTATGGCCTTCACTTTGAGGTCTATTTTGTCAAATATAAGTATGGCTACCCCAGCCTATTTTTCATTTCCACTTGCCTGAAAAATGTTTTCCATCCCTTCACTTTCAGTCTTAGTGAATCCTTTGTTCTGAGGTGGGTCTTTTGTAGACAGCATATATATGGGTCATGTTATCTTACCCATTCAGCCACCCTATGTTTTTTGATCAGAGCATTTAATCCATTTACAGTTAAGGTTATTATTGATAGGTACTTATTTATTGCCATTCTTATTTTTTATGCCTGTGTTCTTCTCTTTATCTATTTCTTCTTACAATAGTCCCTTTAGCATTTCTTTCAGTGCTGGTTTGGTGTTAAACTCTATAAGCCTTTTTTTGTGTGTGTGTGTGTGTGCTCAACTCTTTATATCACCTCAATCATTCAAAATTGCTAGACAGAGTTATCTTGGGTTCAGTCCTTTGGTTTTCATTACTTTGTATACTTTATGCCATTCCTTTCTGGTCTGAAGTGTTTCTATTGAGAAGTCAGCTGACAGTCTAATGGGGGCTCCATTGTAGGTAACTTTCTGTCTCTGTCTTGTAGCCTTTAAGATTCCTCCTTTGTTTTTAATGTTTGCCATTTTAATTAATATGTGCGTAGGTGTGGGGTTTTTGGGTTTCATCTTGATTAGCACTCTCTGTGTTTCCTGAACTTGAGTGACCTTTTTCCTTCACCAGGTTAGGGAAATTTTCTGCCATTATTTATTCAAACAGGTTCTCTATTCCTTTCTTGGATTCTTCTCCTTTTGTTACCCTTACATGCAAATGTTGTTATGGTGTCCCAAAGCTCCATTAGACTCTCCTCCTGCTTTTTAATTTTGTTTCCCATTTGTTACTCTAAATGGGTGTTTTTTTCTACCTTGTCTTCTAATTTGCTGATTCGGTCCTCAATTTTTTCAGGGCTACTTTTGAATCCTTCCAGAATGTTCTTTATTTCAGGTTGTCATTCCTCATTTCCAATTGTTTCTTACTTATCATTCCAAGCTCTCTTCATGTTGGTGTGGCTTTTTTAAAGACCATTATAATCTCATTAAGGTGCTTGTAGTTCTCACTGAGTTATTTGAGGGTACTTACTATCATTACAGTACTCTGGATTCTTTATCTGACAAATTAATTGCCTCCATTTTATTTTGTTCCTTTTTTGGTGATTTCTTTTCTTTCCTTTAGGGATTGTTTCTTTGTCTCCCCAGTTTTGTTGTCCCTTTGTATTTGTTTCTATGTATTAGATCAAACTGCTATCCCACCTAGATTTTGTGGGGTGGTCTTATATAGTGGATGTTTTGTGGGACCCAGTGGTGCAATCTCTTAGAATTCCTGAGCTGAGTGCTCTAGGAAAGCCCCTTACTTGAGGGTTGATTTTTTTTTTTCGGTTTACCTGTTGTAGTTAGGTCTTGAATGTTACTGTCCCGTTCATGGATGGAGTCTCCTCTCAGGCTGGCATACTATGTGGCTCACCCCCAACTATGTCATGCAAACTTTTGTGGAAGTGCTGACTGAATAGAATAAGATACAACACAATAAAACATGAAACTGAAGAAACAAAACAAAAAGTACACAAGACCCCTACTGCAACAACAAAAGCAACCACCAGAGAAGAGAGAATTAGGAAAGAGAAAAGAGAGTAAGAATGATAGAGAAAAGAAAGAAAGAAATAATACAAGAAGAAAACAAAACAAATAATCAAAAAACACGGAAAAAAATCAAAAATGTGGGGCAGAATATGTAGATGCAGAGCTGAAAAAAAGAAAATTAAAATAAAGAATTAGAGAAATAAGGGAAGGAAAATGGTTTAAAATAAAGGGGGGAGAAAATAAATGAAAAGACAAGAAAAAAATTGAAACAGAAAATAGAGGAGAAAACAGATAGACCTAAAATAAGAAAAAAGAAAAAAAAAAAGATGAGAAAGCATGTGAAAACAAAATGAGAAAGAAAAGAGAAGAATAAAAATTGAGTAGTGAAAAAAAATTGAGTAGGAAAAGGAAAGAACATTAGATATATGACTGAGACAACATAGATTAGTATAATAACAAATCAATAAAGCAGATAGATAAGATAAATTTAAAAGGGGGATAGAAATAAAGGAAAGAGAAAAAAGAAAAGAGAATAAAAGGAAGAAAAAGAGAACATTTTTTTAAAAGGGAGGAAAAAAAGTGAAGTGGCATTTGTTTCAGTTTAGGGTCCCATAGGAGCTCACTTTGGATCCCACTTTTCAGTTCTGTCTGCCAATTTTGGGCTTCCTGTGAAGTTCTTAGGTGCTAACCACTGTCAGGCATTGTCCGTTGGCTTTCAGCAACCTGCTTGAAGCTCCAAGTGATCCACTGATCCACAGTTTGTGTCTGTCTCCACAGGCTTTGGCTGCAAGCAGGAGGGGCCAATCTGCCCTGGAACATAGGATTGTTAGCTGCATGAGACCAGGGCTGGGTCAGCAAACCCCGCCTGGTTCCCCAGGATGAGCCTCTGTCCACCTTTGCCTGCTAGCCAGCTGTCAATCTTTTTTTTTTTTTTTTTTTTTTTTACCTCTAAGAAATAAAATTTTAAAATAATCTTTATTGTTGAAAGTCAGCTGTCAATGTCAATCTTAATCACTCAAAAGTCTGTTTCTGAAAGGGCTTTAGTTGGGGGAGGCGCTGCTTAGCTTTTAGGGAATGTAGTGGATGTGTTTCCCTGTCCCAGAGCTACTCCTCCATGAATGGCCCAAAATATAACTTTGCCTTTGGCTGGATAGAGATCCTTGGATGGAGACCAATGGGGTCGTCTGGATACCTGTTTTTACCAGTTCTCCAGTGTAGGGAAATTACTAGTCTGGTTCCCAGGATAGTAGGGTGGACAGTCCCTCCCCCAATCCAGTCACTTAGGGCTCCTTGAGACTTTTCCAACAGATAAGTGTGGCCTTTGCTTTTGTTTATCTGAAAAACTCAAAATGCAGGGTGTGGCATACAGGGCTCCTGAGGGTGGGGTGGGCTGTATCACTTAGCACAGGGTTTTTCTCTTTACCTGCCCTGTGGCTACTGGGAGAGGCTAGCTCCTCTCAGGAAAAATGGCAGTTTCAGTTTGGGGGTCTATGACCAAATGCACCTGGCTGCTGTTTGTTTAAATCTTCCTTCAATGCTTCCCACCACAGCCTCTCCTTTGGCACCTCGAGTCCCTGTCTCCCTCCCTGCATCAAAGCCTTAGGTGAGTAGCTGAAAATGAAAACTCCCATGCTCTGGGTTAAACAAACAAACAAACAAGCAAACAAATAACAACCACAACAAATAAAACTGAAACAAAACTGTGGCTTTTTCTCCAATCTGCTGGCTCCAGACTGCCATGGCCAGCAGCCCGCCGCCTTGCATGCCTGGATATTACATGGACCATTGCTCTGAGCTCTGGTGCTCGGGGCTGTGGAACCCAGCCTGGGTTCTGGGCCTCTATCTTCTGAGGGAATAGACTCTCCCATAGCCTAGCACTCCCTCTTCTCTCAGCCTGCCGGCCCTGGGAATTAGGTCACCTCCTCTTGTGACCTCACCCTTGCTGCTGGTCCCCAGCTGTTTTCTGTCTTTCTTTGATATAAGTCTCCTCCTCACTGGACCTCAGTTGGTAACTCCAGGTGAATGTTCTCCATTTTGAGTGTATTTCCAGTCTGGCCCTAGGGTGAGGTGCATGGCAGGTATGCCTATATGGCTGCCATTTTTTTCCTCCTTCTATTGTACACTTTTAAAACAGAAATTAGGTGCAGTGGGGGAAAGTGTGGTCTATTTACAATGTTTAAAATTTGGATAACTAGTATTTATTACTTATATATTTTATTTATTTATTACTTAAAATTTACTTTTTATATTATGTTATTATAGTTTTTACTTATTATTTGCATATTTATTTTTTTGTTACTTTTATATTTTTAATAGGTAAAAGAAAAGCTCGCCACAGCAAGGTTCATAGCAACCCTCAATATATGTCATAAATATTGTTAAATAGTTGCATGCTTTCCTGTGCCATTTCAATGGCTGTTGAATCCTTGATCACAAATGATCTTCCCTTTGTCAAGCTGAAATATTTCCCATTTTAGCTTGAGCTTATGCTTATTTTTTTCTTCTTTCCCCTCCTGTTGGGCATTTGAAAAGTCAAAGAACACGGTCAACATTCCCTAAGGCCAGCCCTCTGGCCAGCCTGCTTTACAGTCTCCCCTGGTGTGGAAAAAGTTCTCAGCTTCTGGGCCTCACTGCCATTGGATCACGACTGTACTCACTGATGATCAGGTGCACTGACTCCTGCTCCGTCTTAATATGAGCCCTCATGGAGAGGGTCTCTGTCCAAGTCTTATTAATAGAAACCAGGAGTGGTTCTCTTTGGGACCACTGAGAGAAACAAATTAAGATTTATTTTTCTTTTTGAAAGTGATTGACTCTAGGAGAGAGTGTCCATACTAAATGTGAGCTGCCCAACTATTCTGTGGACAATTAGCTGTCTGCAGCTCATTGCCTATCAATACATATGTGCACATTTAGAGATTTAACAACCCCAAGCCAAACATACTTATTTATCCACAGTGAGAAAAAAATGTTCACAGTAGATTATGTTAACTGTTGATCCAAGCTCTTTTTAACACTTTTATCACAAGTCAGCAGCCTCTAAAATCAATTACCTGAATCAAATTTAACACTTTTTTTCCTTGAAAGTGATAAACTTTATGATGAGAGACAAATGGAAGATTCGTCTCTGGTTGGTGGCAAGAGGACAGGGTGGGGGAGTGTGATTAATCTATTAGAAACAATTCATAGAGAAGAGGTAGGATGCCTCAGTTTTTAATTTCACTATTTGGCCCTGTTGGGTTCCTCAAATCAAATAATGATGTTAGTCTCACTCCTGCCCCCACCAATTGAACTCTAGGCTGATGTTAAAATAATAGTCAGCACCAAGTTCAAGAAGCGTTCCCTTTTTGGGGGAATTTGCTAACATTTAAGAAAATGTCTTTCTTAGGGGATTTCCATCCACATAGATTGATGAAAAGCACATGCTAAATAGAATGCAGTACCAGAGGAGAACAGGAGTTCTTGTAAGTAAAACATTTACTCCTCTGGCCCATCTGCCTCAGACCTGCTCTATGTGCTTCCAGTCCATTGGCTTTTCCACCAGTTGCATCTCCTATGTCTCTAGTGGACGTTCCACCCTCAGAGTGTCCTGGCTGGTACTGTCTCCTCTTTCTTGCTGTGGGATTGGCCATTGTAACTGCTCCCTTGGGTCAGTGTGGGAGATTCCAGATAGAATCCACTCCCTCACTCCCCCTACCTCCCTCTGTCTCAGGGTCACCTTGAGTAGATACAAACCCACCTCTTCCCAAGGCAGAGTCATCTGAACTATGAAGGACCCTTTCTGTGCTAGATTTATTAACAAGTCAAACTAGTTGGAAATATTTCTGTTATTGTGTTGGTGTTCTTTTAGACACTACATTATAAACATGTAGCCAATTGTAGTTTCAATGTGTCCCAGTGGTCCTGTGAAACTATACATCCGAGAGGGGAGTTGAGGACACCCGGACTCTATGCTTTGGAAGTAGGATAAGCACTCTGTTGGGTCCAAACTATTGACACTGGCTTTGTGTGGAAGTCCTATGGGCAGACCTGGCCAAGAGGATGGAAGCTGGGAAAGGATAGCCACTCCTCCCAGGCCCATGCTAGGAGGCTGCTTCCACCACACTTCCTAGGTTAGGATTGTCAGAGGCCTCCCAGGTTTCCTAGCTTCTCTTCTTTTACTATCTCTCCCATGTCTTTCCCCAGTTCCCTTGTGTTACTCACTGAATATAAGAGCATTATACCTACTACTGATATACAGAGATACTTTATACAATCTGCCTTGCCACCAGTTGTGGGGTGAATTGTGTCCTCCAAAAAGATTAAAGTCCTGTTGCTGATACCTGTGAAAGATACCTTATTTGGAATTTGGAAATAATGTCTCGGCAGATGTAATTGACATGAAGTCATATTAGAAAGTAAGGGAGTCCCCAATCCAGCATGACTGGTGGCCTTGTAAGAAGAGGAGACACAGAGACACACACCCAGGGGGAGAAAGCCATGTGACCAGAGACAGAGAATGGTTGCTGCACTTACTAGCCAAGGAATGCCAGAGATTGCCAGGAGCATGTAGCAGATTCTTCCTGAGAACATCCCGAAAAAAACAACCCTGTTTACACCTTAACCTTGGACTTCTGACTTACAGAACTGTGAGACAATAAATTTTTGTTATTTAACATCACCCAGTTTGTAGTAATCCTATCTAATAAAAGAGAAACATGGTAATTAGCCATACGTCTGCTACCCTTCCCATTGGCTAATCAGGGCAATATGCAAATTAACTGCCAGCCAAGATGGCGGCCTGCAGCCAAGCAGCTTAAAGTGAACATGAGTCTTGCTTGCTTCAGTGACGGAGGAAACCAACGTTCCCCGCCTGCTACTGCTGGCCTCTGAGCTTGCAGTTTGAAACATTGTTACAAATATAGAAGCTAAACAAAACCCCAGAAACCTGCTTTCAGCCAGCCGGGATCTCAGAGCTGGAGTTGATACAGTGTTTCGATTATAGAACCCAAACCAACCAGATACCTGCTTTCAGCAGCAAAGGCCTCAGAGCTGGAGCCAGAGCTAAAGCTGGCCCAGAATAAAAAAGAAAAAAAAAGAAAAAAAGGAGCAGTTGGGAGCTTCAGTCACCCTCCAGCCTGAAAACAACCCTCAGCCCCTCACCCAGACTGGCCAGGCACCCCAGTGGGGACCCCCACCCTGAAGGGTGTGTGACCAGCTGCAAACAGCCATCATCCCCTCATCCAGGCTAGCCAGGCACCCCAGTGGGGACCCCCACCCTGATCCAGGACACACTTCAGGGCAAACCAGCCAGCCCCCACCCATGCACCAGGCCTCTATCCTATATAGTAAAAGGGTAATATGCCTCCCAGCACTGGGATCAGTGGAGCCGAGAGGCCTCCCAGCACCGGGATCAGCGTGACAGGGGGCAGTGTCCAAATCCCCTGATCGCCCTGGGGCTCTGTGTGTGACAGGGGGCGGGGCCACAACCTCCCTATCCGCCCTGCTCTGTTCGTGACAGGGGAAGGCGCCCCAACCCCCTGATAATCCCTGTTCTGTGCCTGATAGGGGGGAGCTCGCCAGCCCCCTGATCTCCCTGTGGCTCTGTGTGTGACAGGGTGCGGCACCCCAACCCCCTGATCAGCCCTGCTGTGTGTGTGACAGGGGGCGGTGCCCCAACTCCCCTATCGGCCCTACTCTGTGAGTGACAGGGGGGAGCTCCTCAACCCCCTGATTGGCCCTGCTCTGTGCGTGACAGGGTATGGAGCCTCAACCCCCCTGATGGGCCCTGCTCTGTGAGTGACGGGGGGCAGCCCTCCAACCCCTTGATTGGCCCTGCTCTGTGCATGACAGGGGGTGGCGCTGCAACTCCCTAATCGGCTCTGCTCTGAGCCCGACCAGGGGCTGCACCTAGGAATTGGGCCTGCCCTCTGCCACCCAGGAGCAGGCCTAAGCCAGCAGGTTATCTCCCGAGGGGTCCCAGACTGCAAGAGGGCACAGGCCGGGCTGAGGGATGCCCCCCACCCCCCCCCCCAGTGCACAAATTTTTGTGCACCGGGCCTCTAGTTTTATTATGGGAAATGAATGCACCACCTCCACCTCCCTCTCTGTTCTGAACCCAGCATGGTAGATGCTCCACTGTCCTCTGCACGCATCAGCCTGTCCTCAATTACCTGAGTCATACTAGGAGTTTCTGTATCTCCAGGGTCTAACCCCGGAGGCCACAGAGAATGGAAGATCAGAGAAAAAGGCAGTCAGATATTCTCAGACTGTAATGCCCTCTGACTAATGGGGCATCTGCTTCCCAGTTGGAAAACTTTAGCGGTCAGATAAAAGATTTATAATATAAATTGAAGATAATAATGAAATAGACAAATGTAGGCTATCTAGTATGGCTTTTGTTAATCTTTTCCCATAGAATTTAAGTATTTGCAGTCAATTTGAACACAGAGGATATTGGGGGATGTGAATGTAGCAAGGTTGAGATCCCTAGAAGGAAGTGTCCTCAGAGGAAGCTTGCCATGGTCAGGTTATCTAAGAGTAGAATCACGGACCTCCAGGGCATAGGAGGTCACATTAGGTAACTGCTCACACTTCACATTGTGGACTGTGACCAAGTCCATGGTCAAACATGGCTTCAACTTTGAGGTTCAGATTTTTCTGACTGTACAGAAACTATAGTAAGCTGGAATATGTTTCAATTTCTTTTAGTTTCTTTCTTTTGCTTTCTCTAATTATCCACAGGCAATAACTTTCCCTGACTTCAGTCCAAAGAGATAAGACAAAGTTTCTTTCTTTTTTTATCCTTACCCGAGGATATTTTTCCATTGATTTTTAGAGAGAGGGAATGACAGAGAGAAATATCGATGTGGGAGGAACACATGGATTGGTTGCTTCTTACACATGCTCCGACCAGGGCCCGGGCCAGGGAAAGCCTGCAACCGAGGTATGTGGCCTTGACTGGAATTGAACCCAGGACCTTTCAGTCTGCAGGCCGAAGCTCCATCCACTGAGCAAAACTGGCCAGAGCATGGCAAAGTTTCTTAAGGAGGCATCTATAGACATAATATGCAGAAAGAACTAATATACAGTTGAATTAATGAATGAGTAAGAGAGTGAGTGAGTGGAAGTCTTTAAAACCCTGCATTAACATGCTGAAGCTTCTCAACCTGATCTCTTTCCCAGGGCAAGAGTAGAAAGAGAAGGTGCCTTGGTGGCTGGTGCTCCTGTGGGAGCAGGCATGCTGGGGGGAATCTGAGGAGGACCAACACTCCCTCACTCAGTAAGAACAGCTGGGACTTCTTTCACTGGTTAGGAAGACATTTTTTTCCCCAGAAATTATGAAAGGTTTTGTCTTTATTAAGTTATGGCTTTTCTTACATTTGCATATTTCTAGGGTGTTTTATTTCACTCCAGGCTATATCCATGGGGTTTGTGGAACTAATTCGAAACAAAATTTTTGATATTCCATGCAGTCAGCCTTTTCCCACATGCTTGTTTGTTAAGAGAGATTCAAATTTTCTCCAGCTTGTGGGCAACTTCAAAATCAGAATGAAACATTGGGTCCAATTCCAATGGGCAGCCCTAAACTAAACCAGGTACACTGCCTGTGCATCCACCTGCTTTATGACTATCTCATTATGCATTTCTGAGCTATGTGGAAACAATTTCCTACATGTGAACACACACACACTCACACATGGAGGCATATACATTGATGTTTATTTACTCCAGGGGCAATCCTATATAATAAAAGTGTAGTATGCAAATTGTCCCCTCTACTGGGAGGTCGTCCAGGAGTTCAACCAGGGGGCAGGGCTGGCTGACGGAAGGGAGGGAGGCCCTGGCTGACAGCAGTGCTCACTAGGGACCCTACCAGTGCACAAATTTCATGAACTGGGCCTCTAGTAATATATAATTAGAGTCCAGAGATATTTTATTATTTGATTCACTTCATTGAAGTACAATTCTACATGCACCATTGGCTCCACCCAGAAGCCTCCTGAGCACAGGGGAGTGAACCCCGTTTCAGCACCAGGCAGTAGGCAAGGCTGCAAACTGAGCAGTTAGAGTACTTAGTGTTGCATTTGTTGTTGATTTGGAAAACACACAAACGTGTATTGACATAAAGTAATCTAAAAGTTCAATTCGGCCATACTGACTTTTTCACACTGAGGCATCAGAGAGTAGCTAAGAAAGGAAAGATTCAACCAATAAAGGACATGCACCAGCCCATTTTTGTAACGCACATTGGATGGCTTCTCATCTCAAGTGTCTATCACAGTTTTAGCACAAAGAGGACACATGGTTGCTGCTTTGAATGTTTTAAAGGGGGTAGGTAAATGCAAAGGCTTGTGTTTCAATAATTTATTCATCCTGCAGCCCCTTTGCTCTATCCGGATGCACACACAGAGAGATCTCTGTGAAATCCATCCCCACAACTTCTGTGCTCCACCAGACACCTGGTAGAGATAGTTGAACTATGCTTTCTAAGCCAGTATAGCCCATATCTCAGCATAAATTGGAAATGACAGAAAATTTATGAAGCCACTGTTTGGTGCAGGCCTCCCAAATGAAGCTGTTACTTTCTGATAGATGAGTTAACCCTGGTATTCCCAATCTTTTGAAAATTGCCATACTTTATTATCCTCAATTCACCCTGTTTTATTTAAAAGCTTATTTTTTAGATTTAGGAGCTAAGATATCTAAAGAATTAAAATTATTGTTATCTCGAGATAGTTTATAAGAATGTGTGCATCTTCTGTGTTACAATCATGGAAATCCTCCTGGGGAAACACCAAGGTGGCATAATGCTGATCTGTATGCAGGAAGAGCTGCCATTCTGTAACACTGGGAATTGTTTAACATGGGTGCTTTGTACGTACAACCAATAGTATAGTCCCCAAGTAACAGGCGACTGGAGTTTAATGACTGAGCTAAACAGAGGAATTATAGGTTCCGAGGGGACAGGCCACTGTGGATGGAAGCTGCCTCAGTTTGTGCTCTCTTTTTGTGGAAGTATTTTAATTATATCTTTAATGGCCTAAATTTATAAGAAACTGAGAAAGCAATGCATTGATATTCTTTCTGGATTGTATTGGTTTAGTAAAGTGATACAAGAAAATGTTAAAAAGGCTGTAAATACTTGGGAGGAGTTATCTCCCTCAAACTGGCGGATTTTGAACCTTAGGAGGAACCCAGGTGTGTGACAGTGGATATTGTGTTTTGGGGGTGGGCGCAGCACTCCTTTTCAGTTTCCAGAGTCTGAAAGATGGCTTTCTGATACTGGTGTTGTTCTAATGTTGACTGTAGTCATCTTGGGTAGCTTCAGTAAGTATAAGCCACAAAATAAAACAAAGAAGTTTTGTTCTATTGGCCTTTTCATAATAGGAAAGTTTAAAAGCATTTTCTTTTACCCAGATTTGAACTTTGCATATAAGTTTAGAAGTTATTTTATAATTTTAGAAGAATATTATATTCACTGAAAGGTTATAAACATGCTATTTCTTGAGCCATATGGAATGCAAGATTAAATGAACTGAGAAAACATATCACAGTACGTACAAAATTATTTTTATTGTATTTGATGCATTAAAAATAAAGGATAGTTTAAAATCAAGGCTAGGGATGACTTCCTTCTGGATTCTACTGTTAGTATGTGTTTATAAAAATCCAACCATCAGTCATTTTAATGGGGGGAAAAATGGGTCAAACCAATTGCTTGGCCTTATATTGCTAAAATGATTGGTTAAATGAATTAACATGTTTCTGGCCAGTAAGTTGTCACAATATCATAACTGTAGTCCAAAGTCCTCCTGGGAAAAGTCTTAGCCCAAGGCAGGTATGTATCAAGGCACATGAGAGAACATTGTGAAGGCACCGTAATATCTGTCTTTCTAATTTCATTCACCAACGCCCCCAAGGGCTCAAACAGGGATCCTAGGAAGAGAAAGCTACAATAACAAGTTGAGTGTCAAAGAAGAGAGCTGTTTCTCTAAGAGCCCTATGACACACACTGGGAGGCTTGGCCTGTGGCCTATGTGATGGCACAGTAACAGTGTGGATGCAGTGCACTTTCTCATTTTACACTTATGTTGGGACAGAAGACAGCTCCAGCAAAAAGGCCTCTGCTACAGCACTGCAGAGGCACAGCAAGGGGCCTTAGGTTACATGCATTTCCATTGGCCATTGCAATCTATTGCTATCTCAGCAGATGGTGGAAATGAAGTGTGCCTTTAGGCACTGGTGGAAAGATCAGTCACATTGGCATCACTGTAGCACTGGCAACTCTTGTGTCTGCAGCAACTGGTGGCATCTCAGCAAGAAGCCAGGTTAAAAGAAATGACAGGTGCCACATAGTACCCCAGATGTCTCCAACACCCAGAAAATAACCTTGGAGTCCTCTGGCAGGGAGCATGAGGTTTGAGATGACAGGGTATACTGCAGTTGTGGGTGGTTTGAGGAGAGTAGAAACAGAGAAATAGGGTCACAATTAGAGTTACCCCGTTGTTGTTCCTAAGCTGGTGTGGTGTCACCAAACAAGAGTTGATTTTCAAAGAAATACACTAAGCTAGCTGCTCTAAAAGGCAATGGATTTCTTGTATCTCAACTTGTTGGCAGGAATTAAAATGTGAGGAGAAACTATTTCAGTGCAGAGTTTCTGTTAAAACTGTGTTATATTGTCAGCCAAGGTGTCAATTAAACTGGCTTGAAGAAGCATGTTTGTAGCTCCCCATCATGCATGCTGTCCTGGAATTTCAGGCAACAGTCCTTTAAGTACAGTGAATGGAGCATTTCTGTCATAATGTGAGAATGGAAATCATATGCTCTGCCTTCCTGAGGGGGAGAAAAATATTCTCTAATGTTTTCCAGAAATGACACTGTTTTTCATTATTTGGTGCATATCGTGTCTGTCGGTCAGCTCAGTATACAAGATTCACCTCACAGTGGTTGTCTGCAAAGGCTGCAGTGAAGCACGAACATTTTCCTCTGCTATGAGTTTGGAAAATACATGTCCATTTCTCCTTACTCTGCCACCTCATTTACTGTATAAGTATCAGTTCAGTCTTGAAAACATATCCCCAGAAATACAAAATTGATATAATGGACACAGCTAAAGTATCATAAGCATTTTCTTTGGCATAATTTACTGTTTAGAACTCAACTTGGTCTTTGAAGGGATTTTTGAAAAATATAATCTCACAGTACAATTCAAGACAGAAGGAGGCCATCTGGTCTATCCAGACCCATCCACCTGCCTAATGTTTATATCATGGAATTTTTTTCTTCCTTATCTAGCTCTCCTTTGAATAGACTCTCAGTTTCTTATTTATTGCTGTCTTTGTTTCATTATTATCTGCCTAAAGAAGTTGGGTACTTTTCTTCTTCTGAAAAGCTGAAGGGGAATAGGTTAACTATGACTAACTTGAATCTTATGATAGCAGGTGGACAGTTAATTGGGCAATGAAAGCAACCCAACACTAATTTGCAGGAGTGTTCAGATTTCATGAGTAATTGCCATGTAAAAGGTAATGTGGCAGCGGGCTCAGTGAAGCTGAACAACAGACAATGTCTAAATATGGCCATGGCATTTGTGACATATGTTCTTTGCCTAGAGGTGTAGCAAAAGAAAAGGGCTATTCCTAGATGTAAACTTGGAATCAGAAAACATAGGACATTTTTCAAAGGAAAATAAAAGCAGTGGAGTCAGATATTCTCTCTGAGTTGAAGTGACTTTTCTCATCACCGAGTCTGGCATGTTGTTTGCTTGAGTGTAGGCCCAATTAACGGAGGCTAGCTTTCTTTCCCATAAACCAAGAGAAGTCCTGTGTAGCAATCTTGATGGAAGAATCTGCATTTTATGTTCTCAATAGCCTATGCAAGACCTATGAGAAGTGTTTTGCACTTAACAAGTCCTCAATAAAAGAGAAGGCTGTTTGACAGAAATATGGAAGGTCCATCCTGAAGGGTATGAGCAGGCTGAAACTTTTGAGCAACCTATTGTTCTAACCCAGCACCAGTTCCAACAATGAAAAGTAAAAAATAAGTTTACCTTCGAATTCTCATGTACATCTCTGCCTTCCTTGGTGTCTACCCTTTTATCCGAATTTTAATTCTGTATATTTAAGTTGTTTCACCCCAATATGAAACTGAAAAATTAGGTCATGTTCCTGGGTAAAACAAGGAGCCAGGTATAGTTTTACTGGATTCTTTGCCAAAGTATACCTCCTGTGTAAGAGAACCTGCAAAATTAGCCTGTGGACCTAGGATTATGGACCAAAGGTGGGAATCCTTTAGGTGGGATACCTACTCGGGTACAATTGGATTAGAAGCCCAACAGCGTTGGACTCATATTGTTAGATGGCCCAGAAGCACATTTTATATCCACAGACATCTCCCCGAGGGTGAAGAGATAGAATGCACACTGACTGTACCCTACAATCAACTGTTGTGTCTGGCTGGTGATACAGCCTCAAATTCTGCACTGTGGTCCAGAATTACTGGTTCAGAGGCTCCAGAGGATACAGAAGCCTCAAAAAAATGTTCTATTCAGTGTGGCAGAGAGGTGGTCACTAAGACACAGAGAATGTGTGTTGACTGAAGAAAAATTGACCTTAAGAATATTTAAAGCATATAGGAAAGCATTTAATGAATCACAATTTTAATGCTGGCTCCCTAAGTCCCTAAGAAAAATTTCACAAAAGGTCTTTTTACAAGTTGTGAATTGTGAAATAAACACTTCTTCAGGCGTGGGGTGCATAAGAGTACATATTAATATTTCAGGGGTGTGTGCCTTGCTGGTGTTGCTCAGTGGTTGAGCATAGACCTATGAACCAGGAGGTCACGGTTTGATTCCCAGTCAAGGCACATGGGGTTGTGACTGGATCCCCATTCGGGAGGGTGCAGGAGGCAGCCAATCAATGATTCTCTCTCATCATTGATGTTTCTATTCCTCTCTCCCTCTCCCTTCCTATCCTTGAAATCAATAAAAATATATTTTAAAAATATTCCAGGGATGTAGGTAATATTGACACCAATGATTTCTTTTTTTTTTCTTTTAATATATTTTATTGATTCTTTACAGAGAGGAAGGGAGAGGAAGATGGATAGAGAGCTAGAAACATCGATGAGAGAGAAACATCGATCAGCTGCCTCCTGCACACTCCCTACTGGGGATGTGCCTGCAACCAAGGTACATGCCCTTGACCGAATCGATCCCGGGACCCCTGAGTCCGCAGGCCGACGCTCCATCCACTGAGCCAAACCGGTCAGGGCGACACCAATGATTTCTTAAGTATTTGTGCTTCCTACTCAACTCTGACTCATTTCAAATTGGTGTGCTGAAAATCCTTAATGGCTGCCATATTCTTTTGAAAGGAAATATTTCTTTCCATTACCTTTCAAACTCAGCTCTCATGGGTTTAGCCAAGTGCTATATTTCAATGTGAAGCTTTCTTGTCTGAGTTGGGGATAGAGGAGGCCAAGAGAATAACTGTAGCCACATTTGAGAAGAAAAAAGCTGGGGCTTTTGTGTCCTCACCATTTGCCAACAAATTACTAAATGCCTTTGTTGAACTGTGTCTTTTTCTGCTCCCATTGTTCTAAGTAATGGAAACAAGCCAGCATAGCATTGTCATCTACGTCAATAACAGTCACAAAATCACTCTTCCCCTTCTGCAGCAGACTGCAAAACATAAAGGAGTGTAGTGATGCATCCTCCCTCATTACCCTCCCAAACTCATTTCAATAACGTTTTCCCCTCATATATGCAAAATTCAGATGAATATTTACAACATCCAAGAATAGGTACCACAGGAAGAAAAAAAATCCTGATGAGACTAGCCCACCCCAACCTTGCAAGTGTAATCATTCTCAAAATGCTCCCCAAACAAATTGTTCTGGCTGCTGTTGCCTGGCAACCATCCCACTGTAGTATTCGCTGGGCACATGTGAAGTGGGGCTGTCTTCTCTGCTTAGAGTGTGCACAATTACAATAACAGCAGAGATGGAAAGCAAGATGTGAGGAGGTTGAAAGTCAGGGTCAGAAGTGCAGGTTGCTCTGACCCTAAAATCAATTTCAAACACTATTTGAGACATTTATTTTATGTTCTATCGTTTGATGTTAGTCTTGCAATCAACCACCTAATCAGACTTCAAGGGCCATGGGACTTTGGGATTTTGATAGTGTCAGGTCAATTTGCACCCACTAGGGTACTGTCACCTGTGAGGCAGGCCATTATCTAGGCTTTTGAGAATCTCAAAAACTGTAAAGCCTTGAGTGGAGAGAGAGGATGAGGTTGCTGGAGCTCCTGTACCATTCAGTGGCCCCACCAGAGCTGCCCCATGGCTCCAGCTGAACAGGCTCATGCAATGGCCAGCCACTCGCTTAGAGAAAGGATGACCTGTGTGGTGGGTGTTTCTCCTAAGAAGTTATTTCTAAAGTACAAGAATCATTCTTTATTCATCTTTCTAACAGATATATATATGCAAATAAGGAAAAGGAAGGAATCACATAAAAATGTATTTTCATATGGCCCTAATCATTGGTCTTAATAGAGTTCTGGAAGTATTATGAGCAGGCTATACCTAAGGGCTGGACATAAGGTGTGAGGAGGTTCCAATATAATGGATCTTTCATTATATACCTAGATATTTTTAGATGGTATGGTGGACATAAGCAATAGTTGACATTTTATCATTGAGATTTTATTTATTTATTGGTTATTAATTTCTGATATAATTAAGCAGCTTATTCAATAAAACTCATAATTATTTTGGGGAACAATGATTTCATATTGTTTCACCTGTGACTGATCAGAGCAAAATATCAACAATACACCTGAAAACTATCACTCAAAATTTCCCCAAATACCTCTTTGATTATGCTGCCTCACCTGCTCAAAACTCTTTAGTGAGTCCCATTCTTCAGAATAATATTTAAAACCCCTATTGCTCTAGGCAGCCCTACAATATTGATAGTAGCTGTCATCAGCAATCTCTCCTTCAGTTTCCTGAATGAGCCCCACCCTGACTACAACTGTGTCATCTCTTCTCCAACCCCAGCATCAACACCCTCATACAGACATGCTGTTCTCAGAGTCTCCCAACTAGATTCCCTGCCTTGAGGAAGGCTGCCCACCTATACATCCTCCTATTCTGCTGAGAGTGCCATCTCTGTAAGGTGAGGTGTGATCCAGCCCCTTTCTTTTCCAAAAGATTTCTCTGTTTTATCAAAGCCTATGAGGTAAAGTTTGATGTCCTTATCATGACATACAGAGCCCTTTGTGATTGGAACTGTCTTATTTCTCCAAATCCACCTGTTGTTCCAGGAAATGGAATTACTTTGCAGTGTGGTTCCTCTGCCTAAAATAATCTTATTTATGGTACTCTTCTCCTCTTCTGTGCTCAAGTAGTGCCCTAGCTGTGCCTCTGTTGTACTGGCATTTCTACATTATTTTGTAATTTTTCTGTGAATGTGTGTTTCTTACCATAAGACTGTGAGAAACTTGAGGCTTAGAACTGTCCTCATTTTTGTATGCGTAGCTCAATACTGGCAGGAAGCTGGCATTTATGTAAATATTCATTGAGTGAATAGTTGAATCCATATGGTCTATTTGCTCTCTAGTTAATGGGCTTTGAGGTTTTCTTGAGTGTACTCTCCATTTCTCTCTGACTTTGCACATAATATTAAAATTTGAAGACCTAGTTTATTTTCCTCTATAAGCCTTTCCAATTATCCCAAACGAAAGAATCAATCTATTTTCACAAGGAACTTATTATGTGTTATTTATTTTATAATTAATGTCCCCATATTCTTAGCTTTCACTCATCAAGTAAGTTATTAGAAGCAGTTATTTTGTATAACTTCACAATGATTTGCCAAACATTGGTCTTCAGAAAGTAGTTTTTCTGTATTGATTATTAATAATGATCCTGTTTAATTCCACATTTGTCTTTTCTATTCAGTGCTGTTTTTCTCCCACCAGAAACAGGTAAGATATTTTGAGTCTACCACTCCTTATTTTAGTGATAAGGAATGGAGTTGTTATGCTTTTTTTTTTTTTTTTTCACTAAAAGTCTGCTTCATTTATTTATTTATCTATTTATTTATCATTTTAAAAATAGCCCTAGCCTGGCTGGCATGGCTCAGTGGTTGAGCATTGACCTATGAACTAGGAGTTCACGGTTCAGTGCCCGGTCAGTGCATATGCTGGGGTTGTAGGCTCAATCCCTAGTGCGGGGCGTGCAGGAAGCAGCCAATCAATGATTCTCTCTCATCATTGGTGTTTCTATCTCTCTCTCCCTTTTCCTTCCTCTTTGAAATCAATTATATTTATATATAGACCTAGCTGGTTTGGCTCAGTGGATAGAGCGTCAGCCTGCAGACTGAAGAGTCCCAGGTTCCATTTCGGTCAAGGGCACATGCCTGGGCTGAGGGCTTGATCCCCAATAGGGAGTGTGCAGGAAGCAGCTGATCAAGGATTATCTCATCATTGTTTCTATCTCTCTCTCCCTCTCCCTTTCTCTCTGAAATCAACAAAACATAATAAAGCAAGATGTTATAATTTTAATATAGAAAACATTGCCATGACAAGCATCTATATGAAAGAAATCTAATCTTGTCTCTTCTTCTACAGTATGTCCATTTTAATTAACCTTCCAAGAGGGACTCAGATACATTTTGATTCTCAAAGCAATAATATTAAAAGACAGTCTCCAATTGCCTTGGAATACCTTTATAAAGCTGATGGGGAGGAAGATGTGTTATTTAGATGAACTGGTTGTTTAACAGCTATTATTATTCATGATTCTGCTTCAGTTGCCTAATATTTTTTCAGAAGCTTAGGGAAATATTATTGTTTCATTTCTGTGGTCAATGGAAAAGCCCAGTGTGAAACTTGAGACTAGGAATAAATGAATCTTTTTAAAATAGAAGGTTTGAGTTGGGATAAAATCCCACAGTACACTGGGAATTTCATTGAACTTATCTAACCCCTTTCTCAGGGGGTCTTCAGAGCTTCCTGCCAGGTTACAGATACCAAGGGTTGGACTTGCTGGGGATATTTCAATGCTCCACTTCTGACTCTAATGATAAGAAAAGGTAAAGAGTTGTGCAAAGCAAAGTTTTGTAATCAGATTCCTTTGCGTCAGAGCAAAGCCTGGACTGGTGTTTAGGTTTACTTAGCACTTAAATTTATAGAACAAAATTTTAGTCTTGGCAAAAATTATATTTATAGAAACTCACTGAAAGGAAAGTAGTTGCTCATCATTTTAAAAATATTCATTAGCCATTTCTTTAAGCGCTTTTAATGTGGTGAGCATATTGTGTATCAGCCACAATATTTTATTGCATAAGATTCAACTGGTCAAACACATTCAGCTTTCAATCATAAAATTACCTTCTATCCTCCAACTCCTTAGTTTAAAACAGTTTACTAGAAGAGTTCAAAGGACACATTGAAAAACTTTATTGAATAATAAACACGATAGGAACAGATATGGCAAAAGAACCATACACTATATTTCGTGTCATTTCTTGGGCTTGTGATATACACCAACTTGATGCCTGAAAATTGGGCCTCAGTACTAAATTTTTCTTACTTTGCTTTCATGAGGTGTAATAAGTAAAATTGATAAAGTCTTTATGCTCTTGTCAGCTGACAGCACTGAGAGCTGAGCTGAAGCTGCAGCAGTAGAGGGCGAACTAAAAAAATTAGATTCCTGACAGGCTGCAAAGTCACAGTTTCTGTTCCCTATATGCCACACCCCTCATCCTGACACTGAGATACTGACCCACCATCTCTTGGGGCAAACAGAATGCTTTGTCTGAATCTTTCAAAAGAAAACTCAAAATCTGGTTATTTCACCCAGTTGCTGGTGTGTGGCTCATGGAAACTTCTCTTACCTAGGGAGGTGTTGGATTTGACCATGACCTGAGGACCTGAAGATTCAAGGCCATGGCATGGAAGGCCTGTGAGAGCACCAAACAATCCCATGTTATGGGTGGGGTTCAGCTGCCCAGTGACAGCCACCAAAGCCATACATCCCTCAAAGTCTACCCAATTTAAGGTTCTATTCAAGATTTTCCTCCTTGCCCTAACCTGTTTGGCTCAGTGGGTAGAGCATCGGCCTGTGGACTCAAGGGTCCCAGGTTCAATTCCGGTCAAGGGCATGTACCTTGGTTGCGGGCACATCCCCAGTGGGGAGTGTGCAGGAGGCAGCTGACCGATGTTTCTCTCTCATCAATGTTTCTAACTCTCTATCCCTTTCCCTTCCTCTCTGTAAAAAATCAATAAAATATATTAAAAAAAAAGATTTTCCTCCTTAAATGTCTTCAAAACTCGACAATGTTCTGAGGCACCAAGACAAAGCACCAAGTTACTGCAGTCTCAACCTGTAGAAGCAGAATATCTATAATAATAAAAGTAATATGCTAATTAGACCAGATGTCGTTCTGGAAAACCTTCTGGACCAAGCCAAGGCTGTGAGGGCTGAGGCAAGCCGCTGCAGCTGCAAGGGCCAAGCCCCTTGCATGAATTTTGTGAATCGGGCCTCTAGTTACCTTATAAAACCCCAGACAGAGAGAGAGAGAGAGAGAAAGAGAGAGGAAAAAGAAGAAGAGAACCTTATATTTAACCTAAATATCTGACCAGCCCCCTCTATCACTGTTACTTTCTCTTGACTGTTGGCATGGACTCCATGTTTGTCCTGGCCAGGGAGCTCTGCTCCTCATTCCAGTTGGCTCTATGCTATGTTTTACAGTCACTTGGTCTGATCCTTCACTTTGGGTTACTTTTCTTACTCTATTATACTTCAAAAATATTCCCTCCTATGCCTAACTTTGAATATTAATTTTCTTTCTAGTTTCAACTCACTTAGGTCTGGCTACAACAATTCTTAAAACCATCCATCTGCACTTTCAAATTATTTCAGTTTCTTTTGCAAATAATGGAAACCATCTCTGGGTAGCTCAAGCAAAGGAAGGAATTCATTGACAGGATAGTGGGATGTGTCATAGACTTCTAGTGAGTTGAGTAAATAAAACTTCAAATGGAAGGAAGTGGGTAGCTCTAGTGACTTTAGTGACAAAGCAACATAAACTTTCTTACTAGAGTATCACCACTAATATTATTCAGCTGTAAGGACTCCTACCCGATAAGAGACTTGATTGAAACTTCAGTTTTCCCATAGAGGAGAATCGGTTTGACCCAGTTGAGCTTTGATCACCTACCTGCCTAATCCTGCATGGAGTTCTTATAGCCAAGAGGACAGGACATATCATAGGGATTTGTCTGCTTTCTCTGCAGAAAATTGTAGGCGTCAGACTCTTTTGTCTGAGAAAGAAGAATCATTGTGAGCTGAGAAGATACCCTAGCATCATGAGTTCTTTATACAGCCAGATCTCAGTCACCTTCTTGTTATATTTTCTATAGTATACATTTTAATAATACATGTTTCTTTTCTGGGCTAGAATGTTAAGCATGTCCTACTTAACTGAGGAGCTTTCAGTAGAAGCTGATTAGCCAAGGCAGCTAGCACAGTGCCAGCTCTTGGATGGTAAGATTCACTTGGCTAATATTCCTCCCCAAAACCTAATACTTAATAAACACAAAGATACATGCTAAGCATTAAATATTTAAAGATAAGTTCTGAAGACATAATCTCATAGATTTTATATATAATTAATATTTCGGGGGGATTTTAATAGACAAATACTTTAAACAAATCATTATCAGACACATTTTGGGTGTTGTCAGAAACTGGGCAGTTTCTACTGGGGTAATCACATGGATTTGACTTCAGGTAAGCATTCAGGAAATCACCATAAAGTAAGGATTCTGGTTAACTGTCTTTCCCCACTTCCACCTTTAAAATCATGTTTTTGATTGTTGTCCACAAAACCTGCCATTTTAAATGAAAATATACAAAAAAATGTCTTTCTCTAATGATCCAAGATAACATTGGGAGACCATGTGTATTTCTCCACTTTTCTATCCATGTATTCTCATTTTGTTTATAGCTGCTATTTTAGTGTGGGTGTGCTGCTCTGGCTACATATCTGTGTGCTTTTCTATGACTCAGAGTTCTTACTGAGTTTACATGACAACTGTGAGTAGAAAGAGATTCTGGAGTAGGCTAAACTTAGATTTAAAGCCTGGATTTATTGCTTACTAGCTTTATGACTTTGGACATGGTACTTTTGGAGCCTTAGTTTCTTCATCTGCAAAATGGGACAATGATATCTCCTTCACACAGTTGTGGGAAATAAATGAGATAATGTATGTGAAAAGGCAGACAAAGAGCAGAAATCTGTATAGGTTTTCTTGCCTCCCACAAGGTATAGCCATGAGCCTTCTCTCTTGGGCCTACTTCATTTTACAGCTGTTCTCTCCTGTGTCCTTGCAATGACAAGCAGCCAAAGGAGGGTGGGAAGTGGGCTCCTATTGCTTCCAAGACAGCTCAGCTTGATGCTTTCCAGTGACTCCTGAGGGTGCGTGGCCATAGGTAGTCAAATTCTGGGTACCCTAAACAGAAACTATAGATTGGTGTCCCTGCATCTTCTAACACAGCTTTGTGTATTCTCCAGAGGCTTACCATATATTTTGTTTTAACATGTAGACAAAGATACTTAATGTAAGGAACTGCCACAGGTTAATAAATCAGTGGCCCCTCTACTGGTTTTTGTTCCTTTAAACAAGTGGATGAATGAACAAACTTGGCCTTGGGAAGCCATTTAGCTTAAAGTTGGTGGCAATCACAAATGGCTTTAATAAGTAAAAGGGATATTTTGGCATAGCCCATTGAGGCAAATGAAACCTAATGCCAGCATCATAGAGTACATTACTCTACTTTAATTGCCTTTTATAAATGGAGGGCAAAGAGGAAATAGAATTTTAATTTGTACATCTAAGCTTGCATATTGAAGGAAAAGGTCTCAGTGACCTTATGGATTTAAGAAGCATATTTATAGGGCATCACTGAAATTGGCATAAAAGTTATGTCCCATGGCTGACATTGCTGCTGTTTGATGCTTGCTGTCAAATTTTAGAAAATCAAAACAATAATCCCTGAGTGATTTCCTATGTGTGTATTTGCCAACAAGTCAGGCTGAGTTGAGCTGGAGCCATGTGGTGTTCAGAAGTTGCAGAAACATAACCAGTTTGTGCTCTGTCCCCCATAGTGAGTTCAAGGTTGGTAGCTTGGTAGTTTTAACTGCTTTTACATCGGTTGTTTGTTAATTGGACACAGACTACATGTTCTGTAGACATACTAACATACTTTATGTCAAGCCTTAAGGAGCTTCCAGTGTGAATTAAGAAGAAAGTTCTAGAATAATATTGGCATTTTGTTTTCACAAAAGCAGGGAGAAGGCATAAAGAGCAGGTCTGGGATGCAGGCTGGGTGACTTCTTCACTTCGGTTCTGCTATCATCTTCCATTGTCCTTAGTTTGCTGCCACATCCTGACATGCATTCTTTGATGATAGAACTTTCTCTTCATTTTGACTCTGGATACCCATGACTTATACTAAGGTTGCCTTCAGGGCATCATGCCTTCTGAATCACAGCTGTGGTACAGTCACATCTTTGCCTCTGCTGACATAATTCTCAGTCCATCTTGGTTACTCAAACATAAGGAGATTGATATGTATATCAAGCAATCTAATCTTCCATCTTCATTACCAATTCCACAAAATGAGTTTATTTCTCCCAATATAAAAATAGATTTTTGATATATATTTGACATGTCATATGCTTGAGAAATCACACACACACACACACACACACACACACACACACAGCATATGAGAAGCCACATGGTACAATGAAAAAAAAATTAGACAAAAAAAAAGAAAGCAAAAGATGTGGGACTTTGCTTCTAACTAATCATATAATCTTGAGTAAATGAATAATGTATCCTCTCTGAATCTCTTCTTTCTAGTCATGAAAATTAATAAACAAGATAGAGGAATAAAATGAAATAATAAAAGTATTTAAAAACTATTAAGACCTATATAAATGAAATCCAATATTTTAGTACTTACTTTGACTTGAGCACATTGATTGCCACTGTGAAAGATGAAGAAATGAAAATGACTTGCAGACTTGCATGACTAATTATCTTATATGTGTGTTGTAGTAAAATATAGAAATATTTAAAAAGTTTAAAAATGTTAAAAAGGTTTTAAAATGTTTGAATTAACTTTCCTGAAACTTAAAGTGTGATATTAAGGACACATTCCCCACTGCCCTGAAGCATGTGTATCCCATAGATCAGTGGTTCTCAACCTTCCTAATGCCATGACCCTTTAATACAGTTCCTCATGTTGTGGTGACCCCCAACCATAAAATTATTTTCGTTGCTACTTCATAACTGTAATTTTGCTACTGTTATGAATTGTAATGCAAATATCTGATATGCAGGGTGTATTTTCATTGTTACAAATTGAACATAATTAAAGCATAGTGATTAATCACAAAAACAATATGTAATTATATATGTATTTTCCGATGGTCTTAGGCGACCGCTGTGAAAGGGTCGTTCAACCCCCAAAGGGGTCGCGACCCACAGGTTGGCGACCTAAAGGTTGAGAACCGCTGCCATAGATAAAGATTTGAACATTGATTACTGACTTAGAGTGACTTGCTAAGATAACCATATGTGTGAATGATGTAGGCTCCCTAGATAACCACATGTAGCCCCTCACCCTGTTTGAGATTAACATGTGTGCATTGATGTAATTCATTGATAACCACCAAAACTGCTGCGGGTATGAAACAGGCTTTAAAAATGGGTCCTGACCATCCAACAGTGCTCGCCTGTCAAGACCACTGCAAAGGCACATCCTTTTGTCAGTCCAGCAAACGATGCCACTCCATGCTTCTTTCCATGCCAGAGGACAGAAGAATGGCTAGTACCTCCCAATCGAGATGCGACCAAGCTCTCGGGTGAGGAACGCCGGCCCCTGCGTCTGGACCGGACCAGCCCAGCTGCCGGACCCCAGAGGATAGCACCACCGGGATCCCATGAAGCCTGTACCTGCAGCATCAGGAACTTTTGTGAGTAATAAAGTACTGTGTGATTTACAATTGCATATGTTTCATGTGGTGTAATTCCTCCAGCAGTTAATTGAATCATTTTGCGTATGCTTAAAACTGAAATTAAAGCTTCTGGTCTTTTCGGTCCTAGTCCTGCCCTTGGTCCTGCTTGCGTAGAGTAGCCTCTTCGCTAGCAACTACTTGAATGTCCCAACACCTGCAAGGTTAAAGTTTATCTCAAGGGATGCCTTAGATAAACAACCCAGATGTTTCCCAGGATCTACTTGGGACAATGTGTATATGTACCTATATGTGTGTATACATATCTTATATGTATCTATGCATATGTTAGATAATTAATCATGCAAATCATTATAAACTGATGCATATAATGTAGGCAGATGGCATAGATTATGATAATAGTTCAAAACAATTGAAACCTTGTAAACTTTAGAAGATTATACCAGCATAAGATATTATTCACAATCCATATTATCATCATATTTACCAATTCCCCATTATATAGATTATTTAAGGATTATCTCTCTTCTTTATATCTTAGTTTAAGTTCAAAACAAGTCTACATATACAGAGGGTTGGCAAAAGTAGGTTTACAGTTCTGAGTATGAGAGAAACAGTGTGTATGTTAATGCTCATAACCTGCATGTCTTTTTCCATACAAACAACTGTAAACCTACTTTTCCCACCCCTATGTATCCTTCATTTATTTAGTGCCTTTATATGTCTTGGTTACCACTATATCCCAACACCTAAAACAATGTCTTAATAAATATCATTGAATGAATGGATGGATCAACTAATAAATCCACGAGAAAAGAAGCAGCTCTTTATTTAGGTCCACACATGTATTTTGTAATTCAGGAGAAAAAATATAAAAACAATGGGAGAAGGACTGGCATGTCCACATGTGTGTGCATGCATGCATATACTCACATGCACACACTATCATGATCATATGGAGCCATATCAGAATTGAAGAGGACAGGTATGGGGGCTGGCATGCAGATTTTGAAAAGCTACCCAGATTTTCTGTTAATCTCTCACATCCATTGGGACCACTAGTGTCTCCCTTTCAACATGGTATTACAAAACTGGAGTCATTCCTGGACAGTCTCCTGGTTTTTCCTAATTTTTTTTCAGCTGCCTAGACCCTCATGCTATTATTAGACTTGTTTAAAGTTAGTGTGCAAATTTAGGTCTGACTGGATAATCATTTCTTTTAACCTGGATATTGTTCTGAAAATAAATGGAGGTATGTATTCAAAGCAAGGTCTTAAACAATTGATGTTTATCAATGGCCAGTACTGATCAGTTCAAATGGAGTTGTTTTCCATTAAGGTAAACTGCTCTAATCAGTTTCAATGTAATAGTTAACCCCTCAGGCCAGAGCATATGGTTGTCATTGTGCAGCTGTGCCAATAGAATAGTTTGGGCCTTTTGAATGTTTGTCCCATTTTAACGTAATTGCTGACCACTCATTATCTGTAAAGGATAATCATTATTTCTTCTTCTTAGTTTCTAAGGAACAAAAGCTGTCCTCTCTTCTTTACTGCAGTTTGGGAAAAAAGCAAAAAGTGAAGAATAAGAGGGCCTTGCATTGTCTTATTTCTACCCCGGGGCTTGAGTTACAGCTGTCCACCCTTGCCATTTTCAAATAAGATTTCTGCAGAAAAGGCATTACAAAATGTTGCACATGAATCCCAAAGCAATAACAATTTTCAAGGAAAAGGCACAGCAAATGGCTTACATCCTAAAATGAGGACAGATATGTTGAAAATTAAAACAATCTTCTTATTTTAAATAAAAATACTAGCAGATGTCACAAGAAACATATGGAATTAGCCGCAAATAGAGAGCACTATTTGTGTTTGGAGTCAGAGCAGAGGGAATGTCCACCTGGGAATGCTGAGAACAATGAGTCAGCATGGGTCAGGATTTTCCCAAGAGCTTGCCGAGTCCAGAACCTTGCTCTAATGAAACAGTACTAACAATCTTGACTCAGTAATTTAAATTCTATTGTCAGAAAGTTTCCACACAGTATCCATAATACTATGTATTTCATAATAAATTGATCCCAGATATCTTTTTAAATGTGCTCACCATTGAATTTGTGCATTGTTATACTTGTGAACTCATCAAAACGCAGAGAGAGACAAAATATGCAGACAGAAAAATGGGGTATGACATGTTGTCCACAAAGCATTTCACATACCACAGGTCTTCCAAACCTGTGATAGCTTCTTAATTAATTGTTATCGATTGTCTGTCACACAAGGAAGACATTAGTCTACAGCCCATATATTTTTTAAAAGCAATATTTTATACATTTCCTCAATTTCCAAAAATATGATCAATATTATTCCAATAGAGGCATTTTTCCCTTGAAAATGGCAGTAATAGAGCCAATGTTATCTTGCCCATATGCTATGTAAAATAATGTTATTACAAGACATAAAAAAGGTAATCTCAAGTTATCTTTCCTTAACTAATATTTATCCTTGCCAAATAGTTCACTGGGATGTGTGACAGGAATAAAATGCCTCCTATATACAAAAGTATTATTTCTAAGAATGAAAAAGCCCCGAAACCCTGACTGACATTCAAGTTTGAGGTACTGTGAACATGTGGAAAAATAGGATTTTGCACAGTGACAACACCAATAAGAGTACTGAAAAGCATGCTTGTAATGAAAGAGTTCATTTGGAACAGCCCAGATTGTGGACTCAAATGGGCTCCATGTGGCAGAGTATATTTGTGAATGAAGTGTCTTTCAATGAGGAGAAATCAATTTTAACAGCTCATTTATTGATGAAACCTAGTCTAGTCTCAGCAGTTAAGAGTGCTTTCTCGGAATAAAGGCCAGAGGATTCATCTGTCTCACCTTAGCAGATGAGAGGAAAGCTTCTCATAAAAAATGTTTATGGCTCCTCTGCTACTGGAGCTTGGATGAGCTAACATTTGATGACTAGAGGCCCGGTGCACAAAAATTTGTGCACTCAGGGGGGAGAGGGGGGTCCCTCAGCTCGGCCTGTGCCCTCTCGCAGTCTGGGACCCCTCGGGAGATAAAGACCTGCTGGCTTAGGCCTGCTCCCGGGTGGCAGAGGGCAGGCCCAATCCCTAGGTGCAGCCCCTGGTCGGGCTCAGAGCAGGGCCGATTGGGGAGTTGGGGCGCCGCCCCCTGTCATGCATAGAGCAGGGCGGATTGGGAGGATGCGATGCCACCCTCAGTCACGCTCAGGGTAGGGCTGATTGGGGGGCTGGGGCACCGCCCCCTGTCACACTCAAGGCAGGGTCAATGGGGAGGTTGCGGCGCCACCCCCTGTCACGCACAGAGCAGGGCCCATCAGGGGGGTTGGGGTTCCATACCCTGTCAGGCACAGAGCAGGGTAAATCAGGAGGTTGGGGAGCTCCCCCCGTCATGCACAGAGCAGGGCCGATCAGGGGGTTGGGGTGCCGCACCCTGTCACACACAGAGCCGCAGGGAGATCAGGGGGTTGGGGAGCTCCCCCCTATCAGGCACAGAACAGGGCTGATCAGGGGGTTGGGGCGCCTTCCCCTGTCACGAACAGAGCAGGGCAGATAGGGAGGTTGTGGCCCCGCCCCCTGTCACACACAGAGCCGCAGGGCGATCAGGGAATTTGGGCGCTGCCCCCTGTCACGCTGATCCCGGTGCTGGGAGGCATATTACCCTTTTACTATATAGGATAGAGGCCTGGTGCATGGGTGGGGGCTGGCTGGTTTGCCCTGAAGTGTGTCCTGGATCAGGGTGGGGATCCCCACTGGGGTGCCTGGCCAGCCTGGGTGAGGGGATGATGGCTGTTTCCATCTGGTCACACACCCTTCAGGGTGGGGGTCCCCACTGGGGTGCCTGGCCAGTCTGGGTGAGGGGCTGAGGGCTGATTTCAGGCTGGCGGGTGACTGAAGCTCCCAACTGCTCCATTTTTTCTTTTTTTTTTTTTAAATTCGGGGCCACCTTTAGCTCTGGCTCCAGCTCTGAGGCCTTTGCTGCTGAAAGCAGGTATCTGGTTTGTTTGTGTTCTATAATCGAAACACTGTATAAACTCCAGCTCTGAGATCCCGGCTGGCTGAAAGCAGGTTTCTTGGGTTTTGTTTAGCTTCTATATTTGTAAAAATGTTTCAAACTGCAAGCTCAGAGGCTGGCAGCGGCAGGTGGGGGACGTTGGAGTCCTCCGTCACTGAAGCAAGCAAGCCTCATGTTCCCTTCAAGCTGCCTGGCTGCCGGCCGCCATCTTGGCTGGCAGTTAATTTGCATATCACCCTTATTAGCCAATGGGAAGGGTAGCGGATGTACGGCTAATTACCATGTTTCTCTTTTATTAGATAGGATTAGTTAACAAGGGATTTGGGAAACTTAGAATGCTTACAAACATTTCCCATGCCGATTGGATTTGGTGGAGTTAAGATTTTTTAAATGTGCCTAAAATGAACACTGTAATGGCTGAATCGTGGCTTCATTTAAGATCTTAACTCCACTAAACTTCCTTAACTCTACATCTTTCTTTGGTTACACTGGTTTATTTGCCATCCCAACATTGTGCATGGAATTTTCCCATATTCACCCCTTGGTGGCATTCAATGCACAACTGGATACAGTGCCCATGCATGAATCATTACTCTTGGTGCCAGGTACCTTCTCCCATTCCTTCTCAGGTGAAGTCCTGCTCTTCCTCCCGATTCCAGCCCTTTGGTGAAGCCCATACTAACACATCTAGCATGAACTCCTCTCTCGTACCTGTGATTACCTCAGTCACTACTTTGGCACAGACCACATTCTGTTGTGTACATGTGTCTATTGAGTGTCACAACTTGACCAGAAGCACCAAAACAGAATCAGAATACCCTTTTCACTTCCCAGTAATGTACAAACTTTCTCTGCCTTAGTTTCTGGCACCAAGCCAAATATCCAGACATAATTCTTTTTTAAATTAAATTTATTGGGGTGACATCTGGTCATATAGATTTAAGATGTGGGTTTCTATGTTACAAGATCTCTATATTGCACCACCCAAAGTAAAATCTTCTCCCACCACCATATATTAGGAGCCCCTTCATCCCCTACCCCCTTCCTTCTTGGCAACCACCACATTGCTGATTGTGTTCATGAGTTTCAGTTTTATATCCCACATATGAGTGAAATCATATGGTTCTTAACTTTTTCTGACTGACTTATTTCATTTAGCATAATATTCTCAAGGTCCATACATGTTGTTGCAAATGGCGCTATTTCATCCTTTCTTATGGCTGAGTAGTATTCTATTCTGTATATATGTACCATATCTTTATCCAGTCCTCTCTTGCAGGACACTTTGGTTGTTTCCATGTCTTGGCCACTGTGAATGATGCAACAATGAACTTAGGGCTGTATATATCTTTGTGAATACATGATTTTGAGGTTTTTGGGTATATACCCAGGAGAGGTATTACTGGGTTGTATGGTAGCTCTAGTCTTAATTTTTTGAGGATTCACCAGACTGTTTTCCATAGTGGTTGTACCGGTCTGCATTTCTGCCAGCAGTGGATGAGGGTTCCCTTTTTCCTACAATCTCTCCAACACTTGCTATGGCTTGTCTTGTTTATAATAGCCACTTGAACAGGTGTGAGGTGCTATCTCATTATAGTTTTGTTTTGCATTTCCCTAATTGCTAGTGAGGTTGAACATCTTTTCATATATCTATTGGCTGTTCATATTTTTTCTTGGGAGAGGTGTATTTTCAGGTCCTTGCCCACTTTTTGATTTGTTTGTTTGTTTGTTTGGTGTTGAGTTTTATGAGTTCTTTATATATTTTGTAAATTAAACGTTTGTTGGAGCTACTGTTTGAATATAGCATCTCCCATCTAGTTGGCTGCCTCTTTGTTTTGTTGTCAGGTTGTTTTTTTTTTGTTTGTTTTTTTTTCTGTGCAGAAGCTTTTTAGTTTGATATAGTCCCATTCATTTATTTTTGTCCTTACTTCCCTTGCCTTGGGGGTTAATGTCATAAAATTTTCTTTATGACCAAGGTTCATACTTTTGGTACCTATCATTTCTTCTGTGTAACTTATTGTTTTGGGTCTTATATTTATGTCTTTGTCCCTATGTACAAAAATTAATTTAAAATTTATGAAAACATCATTCTTGATCTTTCTCTCTTTATTACCTGCTTATGTCCCTAGAGTGAATCCAGCTCTGTGACCATAATACATGTCTAGTCTTTATAAGTGTGTGAAAGTGCTCACAAAATGACAATCACCGGCAGTTGAATAGATGGCAAAACTGTTGTTGATTGGATAAAGGAAAAGCAGTTAGCAGGGTATAGCATTTTGGAGGCAGTGATATGTGAAAAATTCATTTAAGGCTAGTAGGGAGTGGTTTGATAAATTTAAGGAAAGGAGTGTTTATTTATAGATTAAACAGTATATTAGACATGTACAGTATATAAGAAAGGCTAAAACAGGGAATCATTTGGGGGTCTGGCATGGATTACTTCAATTTACATTATTTCTAATGGGAAAAAATGATTTAGTTTTTGAACAAATTGCTTCTTGAACAGTCTTCCAGAACGAATTAAATTTGAGAACTGAGGTTCCACTGTACTGAAAAAAAAAAAAAGAGAGTGATCTCTGGTCAACACAAGCTGGAGGACAAGCAGTTTAATTATTTAGCCTCAGGTTCAGCAAAATTTTGGCACTTCAGGTGTTTTGTAAAAGGAACACCACATGAAACACTGACAATACCCAATGGGAAATCACTAGAATTTAGGAACAAAACCATGTCTTTTTATACAAATATTTATTTTTCTTTAGGAAAAAAAAAGCTTTTGTTATACTGGGCTTTGGTATATATTGAACGTTTGATCATAGACACCAAAAGACCATGTGATCCGCATTGCCCATCAAGGAGTGTTATCAGATCCCCATTGCCATGAAATCAAGTATGCTAGTATATATTTGTTATATAAAAATAGAAAATATGAGACAGGGACCAAGCAGGAGGTGGAATCACAGGTCAATTATATAAGCATGTGGCTTACATTCCTAGTGTAATGACTACCACCTCACTGTTCCCTCTTTAGTCTACCTCATGACTTCATAGGAGGTACCTATGAAAAGATGGCAACAGAGGAATAATTTTAATCTTGATTTACAGAAGGCTCTAAGTGTGAGTGTGGTGGAAATGGACTGTAGTGTTACTAAAGCAGCATTTATCACAGGTGGTTCCTGTAGGAAGTGGAAAAAGAACATCTTTTCAGCACAAATAACTGAGTAGAATGGAGAGAAAGCCTGAGAGACAACTCTTACCTACTTATGCTTAGTGGTTAATAGTTGGATACTTGGAAGGAATACTATTAGAAGACTAATGACAATGTGGTTTGGAGGGCAGCATGTGGGTATTTGGTTCTCATACAAATGCTTACCAAAAGGATTATTTCATGACAGAGACATGTCTCAATTATTAGGTTGTCCAGATGAGCATCCTTGTGGGCATCATTGCCCAACTATATTAGACTCCTCCATGTGGTTATAAGCAAAGTGACATGGTATCAGGGATGAGGCAGAACACAACTTCAACAACATGGACTTTTTTTATAGTAAAGTTTATCTGGATACTGCCATCCCTTAGAGCCTAGCTAGCATCAGTGGACAGTCTTAAAACCCTAATATATATTATATATCTCTCCAGACAGTAGTAATCTGGTGGCAGGCTTTTCATCTTGGGGGAAAAAATTGTCATCATTGCCTAATGCACAGCATTGCTTCTGACCCAAGAACCCATTTATAGACAAAAACTACGTTTCTTGGCATTTTGAGTTCTATCATGTACCCCTATTACCCACAAGTACCTGGCTTTACAGAATGATGCAATGACCTATCAGCTCAAATGTCATCTCTACAAAGAGGTTTTCTTTGACCACCCAAGTAACTATCCCATTGCCCTATTTTATCTTTTGTCCTGCCATGCATTTCTTTCTAACTTCGGTTTTATTACTTTTTTAAAAAAAATAATTTCCCATTAGAATGAAAACAAACCAGTCCAATCTTACCCATCACCATATCTGTAACACTTAGAACATTTTGGAGGGGATGAAAATGTTTAATAAATATTTTTAATTAGTAAATGAATAAATTACTAATGAAAATAGGAGCCAATACATATTTGATTAACCATTGGAAACTTAAAGCCCGAATCACTTAACACACTAGTAAGGGTACAATTCCCATTTTTTGATAGGATGATTTGATCACTGGCCAGGAAACTTACATCCCCAGAAGTTTTTAATATGTGGGAACAAATTTAAGAATAAGTAATATATGCATCCATTCTCTTAGAGCCCATTACTTGCAGAACATATATTGATGGTATATTGAGAGCAGGAAATATATTGATGAATGCAACATAACTTTGTACTCAAGGAACTTTTAATTGAGCAGAGAAAACGCATAGAGAATAGTAAATGACAGACAGAAATAAGGCACTCCAGGAACTGAATGGGCACAAAGAGGAAGTAGTGTTTATTCAGTGGAGATAATAAAATCACAAAGGTTTAAAATATATATATATATAATTGATTTTAGAGAGGAAGGTAGAGGGAGAGAGAGATAGAAACACCAATGATGAGAGAGAATCATTGATCAGCTGCCACCTGCACACTCCTCATGGGGGACTGAGCCTGCAACCCAGGCACGTGCCCTGACTGGAAATTGAACTGTGACCTTTTGGTTCATAAGTTGATGTTCAACCACTGAGCAATGCTGGCTGGGCAGAGAAAGAAATATCAACGTGAGAAAGACACATCACTTGGTTGCAGCCCACATGTGCCCTTGACCAGAATCAAACTCGGGACCCTTCAGTCCAAGGGCTGACATTCTATCCACTGAGCCAAATAGGCTAGTGCCGGGGTCTAGCCCTAGCAGGGCCAGGGGTTCCCAAAGGTGTGGACGGAGTCAGCGAAGAATGATTTACACGGAGACAGCGTTCAGATGTTCAGCATAGCTCTCTTTAGTCTCTGTGGATCTTCCTGTGCCTGGCTGAGGCCACAGAGAGAGATCCAGAGGCAAACTGAGTCTTTATTTTATAGTCAGAGGTAAACAAGGTAGTGGTTACCATAGTTACACTGTTCTTGTGAGTTTCACTTGTTTTTATCATATTTACACTGTTCTTGTGAGTTTCACTTGTTTTGGCCACTTCCTACACCTCCCTCAGCCCATTAGCTTCCCAGATAAGATCTAGGGAGTTTTATAAGGTCAAGCCTCATTATGCTAAGAGGACTGTGCCCTCTAAGCTGGGACTTGTTTGTGACTTTGCCAACAGGTCAGTCTGAGACTTAACCCTATAGCGACGCCCCACAGGCTAGGGCACAAAGGTTTTCTGGAAGAGGTAATATGTGAGCTCAGACTTGAAAAATAAATAGAATTTCAATAGGCAAACCTAGAGAAAAAGATGCAGTCGGAGCCAATATATTGAATAGTGCATCTGGAGAATGGGTGATCTACAAAGAATGGAGAGATTGGTTGGAGGTTTTGGCCATATCACTCAAGACTCTATATATCACACTCTAGTGGCTGACTCCATTGTGTAGATAATGAGAAAAGAACAGCAATGATTTGTGAGAAAGTGCGTAAGACTCAATCTTAAGCTGCATAGTGGGAGATAGATTAGAGAGGGAAGAGAATCAAGACAAGGAAACCAATTAGGGACTTTTCATAGGCCCATGACAGAGGATGACACGAAGGGGCTGGATGGATAGATATTAAAAGAGGTTTTGTCATTGGATTTGACAATGTATTGTTTGTTGATGGATTGAGAAAAAGCATAGTCTGAATTAACTTTTGTAGTTCCAGTCTGGATGATTTGAGGATGGATGTTAAGTGATTAGAAGAATACAGAAGAAAATCATGGTCTTGTGGAAGATAAACTCAATTTGGCTAAGTTGAGTTTGAAGATTAATAGCATATCTGTCTTCTTATACCAAGCAGGCAAGTGAAAATTTGGGCAGGATAAAATTCCAGTCTGGGGGTAAAATTATGAAGTAATATTTAAATACTATATTATAATGAAGTTAAAGAGAAGAGAATGTCAACACTTGACAATAAACAGGAAATGACAAAGTAGATAAAGACAACAAGCAGGTTTGCCCTAACCCCATAGTCGGCAAACTGTGGCTCGCGAGCCACACGTGGCTCTTTGGCCCCTTGAGTGTGGCTCTTCCTAAGCTTTAGGAGTACTAAGTAATTAAGTTAATAACAATGTACCTACCTATATAGTCTAAGTTTAAAAAATTTGGCTCTCAAAAGAAATTTCAATCGTTGTACTGTTGATATTTGGCTCTGTTGACTAATGAGTTTGCTGACCACTGCCTAACCATATTGCAAAGTGGAAATATGTCATTGATCCTCCAAACCCAGCTTTTCTTTTGTCCCATGTTCTTCTTTCTTTTTTCTCATGAAACTTCAATCAAAGCTGTCTTATCTTTCTTATGAGGAGAAAGGAAACTCAATTTGAACTCACAATTTTGATTAATGTAGTTTCCTACTTAAAAAAAATAATACACATTAATGGTTCATGAGTTTATACATCAATGTCTGGACATTTTATGTAGCATTCAGAATTTTCCCCAATATGCCCACCATTTAATCTTATATCCAAGGACATTACTTCTTTTCTACTTTACACCTTTGTGCTCCAGTGGCTCCCTGTGCCTGCTATTCTCTTCCTTTCCTTGTCTAACCATTGGGGCCTGCACACACTTCAAGATTTGAAAGCCTTCCCAGCTTTTTCCCACTCAAAAATTCCTCGATTGATCCTGTTAATCTTTTCTACATTTCTATCACAGAATTTGCCTCAGTGTTCTTTGCTATCTATACACCTTTGCCTCTCAACAGACTATAGTTTTAGAGGACTGAAACGTATTCCACTTTGTGCTTTATATTAGCTTTCTGGAGACTGAGCACAGCATGTTCAGATGGGTGTTTTTGAAATGAGAGAGAAAAATAATTGCAGCATGGCACATTCTGGCTCTGGGTTTTCCCTTTCTAAATCTCTGATATGATGATAGGATACATCATCAAACTCCCATAAACAGATGGGAAGGTCTCTGCTGTTACTTCATTCTCTGGGCCAATTACTTTCACAAAAGAGAGAGACTCACATGTTGTATTAGCTCTAGGACTGGAGGGAACTTCATTATTTTTAATGTCTCAGTAAAAGGTCTTTTTTCCTCTCTACATTTACCAGACTAATCCAAATAACGTCTTTTAAACAATTAATTCTAGTTTCAAAAGCATTCTACTCTGCAGTTTGTCCAAAATTAAGTGACCATTAGAAGGCATTAGCTTAGAAATCAGTACCCTAATTACTTCAGGAAGTTAGCAATAAAAAATGAAAAGGTCCAAATTTCAGAGATGTCAGCATCTTTACATTCCTCGGTGCTTTTTGTAGACCTTTCTGTCTTTCTACCATGAAAAATCTGAGTCAGAGGAAAGATCTTGGGTGTTTTGATACCTGCTGATTTAATTTTGTATTAGAGAAAAGTTACTTAATCTTGCTCCAGCTCTAGAAATAAAGCACATACACATACACACACACACACACACACAAAAACACCCAACAACACATGAAAATGTGGACAATTGACTCTAGACCATTGGTGGGCAAACTGCGGCCCCTTGAGTGTGGCTCTTCTACAAAATACCACATGCGGGCGCACACATACAGTGCGATTGAAACTTTGTGGCCACACTCAAGGGGCCAAAGAGCCGCATGTGGCTCGCAAGCCGCAGTTTGCCAACCACTGCTCTAGACCAACTCTAGGGAATGCCATAAAAAGTTATTGTGTACATGGGCTACAAACAGTGCATGTTTCATTGCAAAACCATTGATTTTAGTTACTACTTAGAAAGAGTGTTGTAGGCAGTGGTTCGCTGTGGTGCACATGCTTATTCCAGCAGCAATGTCACGTCAATGTGCTCATCACAATTTAGACTACACAACTGTTGGTGGAGACCTGGTGGATGTTCTGTTCTTAAGTCTAGGTAAGTATAGTAAAGGGCCAGTCCCTAACACATTCTCTTGTCAAAATGGGGGGCATTTTTGTTAACCCTGCTCAGGGAAGAGTTGCTGGGCTGTACTTGTATGGCTGATGGAGCAGCTTCCTCTCAGTAGAATAGTTTCATGCATCCTATGTGTGTACACATATTAGACAGAAGTGTTAGCAGGGCTCACAGCCTGAATGCCTACTTTATGGGCAATTACTTACAGCTTCCATGTCTGCCCATGGAAACACAGGTGTTCTTGAAAAGGGTTCTTGCACTGTGGGGATGCAAGCTTTCTGCATTTACTGCTTCCCCTTCCCTTCTGGAGTGTAAGACTGATTGTTGTAACCCTAGGGTAATAGTATACGGATTATGAATGCTTTAGGGAGGTGGGGCAGCACTTGGGCTCAATTATACTATTTTACAGAAATTTGGAGGTTCAGGAACAGAGAAGTGAATGCCATTTTTACTCATAGCTTTTGAAAATTGAATATTTAAATATATTTCACATACAATATTATATTAGTTCCAGGTGTACAACATAGTGATTCTACATATACTGCTATTCCCTTAGCTTGTGCTCTAAATTATAGCAGCTGCGATTTCTCAGGTTAACATATCTTTTCCATTTTGTTGCTGAGGGGGCCTTTGAGGACATTGACCTGAATGAACTTATTGGCCAGTGTGTTCTGGGATTTTCTCCTCCACTAAGTAGATAGTAGAAAGTTGAAAAGGAGTGGGGGCAGTCTAGCTGAGTAGGTCTCTATAATTCCACACTCTTGCCTGGGGCCCTTGGCCGTGCTCCTTCCTTGCTTTGGGACATTCAATACCTTCCTTGTCTGTAAAACTCATGTCATATTCTTAGTGTGATGATTAAATGTAATAATGTGTCTGAAGGATTTAGCGCAGTGCTGAGCACATAGTTAACAAGTTGGCCATTAGCAGCAATAGTGACAACAACAAAGAAAATTTTGTTTTCTGGTATCGGAAGCTTCACAAAGAAGAGAGGTATCCAAAGAAGAAAACAGAGAAACAGCACTTCTATCTCCATATTGTTATTTTGTTAGGAGTCAGAACTTTAATCAAATGAAAGCATATTAACTTCAGAGCACCACTGTAGTCAGACACGTGGCACTGTACCTGCTGGTCTAATGAAGCCTTTGATGTGGTTTGCCCAGGTTGCTCAGGTGCCCTACCTTTAATCATGACAGTAATTCACCGGATTCCCTTTCATCTCAAAGTATTCTTATAGATACCTAGGCATATTGTTTCTCGCCTTTATACCAAATTAGAAGTAGGTGAAACAATGCAATTTTGTGGCTTTTGCCATGAAAAGATGAGTTACCCAGAGAAAAGAAATACGTATTTTTCTCCAAATTATATACATTTCTCTGAACTTCAGTAGTTTTTAAATGAGCTCAGGACTAGGAAACTTAAAAATTTTGGAAACTGTAGGCATCATCATACCCTGGAAACTGATTTCCACTCCTTTAAGAAAAGTTGTCAAATGTAAGAATGTGATGAATTCATCATTCATCAATCACATAGCCCTGCCAGAGAATTTTCTGTTCCTCACCCTATCTATTCATCATTGAAAAAAAGCTCACAAGACCTACATTATTCCATTTATTTTATGGTTATAAAAATAAAATACAATTTGCAACTCTGTGGTTTGTAATGCATTCAGACTGACTTAGAACATGATGGAAAAGAACAAGGTGGTTTGAACTTGAGGTTTGCTAAGGACTAGAATTCCCCAGTTAGTTCTTCCTCATTATACAGGGCACAGTCATGTAGCAGAGACCTCTCCAAAAGTCCAGGGGGAAGGCCTCCTCTCATTAGACACCTCCCAGTGAGCACCAGTGATGGGAGCGTGGGATGCACTACAGATCTACAGGCTGGGAGAAGAATAATCAAGATTTCAAAAATGAAAATCTTTTGAAACATCTTGGCTAGAGATTTTTTAAAAATCTCCAAATCCTCTGATGCAAAAAAGAAATAGAGGGTGATAATTCAAGACTGAAGAGTGTTGCTGTGAATTGGTAGTGACAACAATATGGTCAAGGTCTGTTTTTCACAGTTGGGCTCACACTTATTTCAGGGCTGGGGAAAATGTGTTCTTGAAATAACTCTGAACTCATTCAGAGATTTGTGAGCAGGAGATCTTAATGAGATTTTTTCCTTTTGATATTAGAAGCTTTATTCATGATCCAGCTTCCCTGCCCTGCCTAAGATCCTTTAGCAAACTTGAGGAAGATTCTTATTCTCTTTCACTTTCCCCAAGGCCAACTTCCAAACATTCTCCCACCTGTCCTGTTGGCTGGTGTACTGGAGTCTAATTAAGTTACTGCACATTCAGGTTGTTTCCCAAAATGACAGAGCCATGCCTAGGGAGATTGCTGAGCTCATGACACAATTACATTCCTGAGGCCCCATCCCTGACACCCTGGCTACTCTGCTCTTGGTACTCAGCCCCTATAATGAGACTACAGGCTTCAGCTGGTGTTTACAGGAACAGGTGAGTGATCCAAGGAAATTTTTGCCCTCCTTAAAGCATTAGTAAAGTTCAAGGGTGTCTGTACACTGAGGTATAAAAAGGCTAGGTAATACATACAATCTGTCTGAAATCCCCCTGGTAGCTTATACTCCATGAATATTGAATCCTAATTCAGTATTTTTCTCACTATGCAAGAGCAACTCAAAGTGGATTAAGCCAAAGGACCTATGTTGGTCTGGCCAACATTGTAGTTATTTTCTGTGTTTTTTAGCATCTGTATAATGGCTGATTTACCCCACTTTATATTGCTAGAATAGCTGGAGAGAAGCTATGAAAGGGCTCAGCAGGGTCGTTTATGATAGAAGGACAAGATGATAACTGCAGGAAATGGCTACAATGAGGCCAAAAAAGTAAGCCTAGGACAAATGGACAGATCAGGAAAGCCGAGCCTCTGGTGGAAGCTGCTGGGACACCCTCAGGATGCCCTTGGACTGGCAGACTGCTCTGGAATGTCTCTCCATTGCAGCTCTCTGGTAGGATTTTTTTGACTTTTCTTATTGAATTTATTGGGGTGACATTAGTTAATACAACCACGCAGGTTTCAAGTGCACAACTCTATAACACATCATCTGCACACTGTGATTCTCCATCAGAGAAGGCCTGAAGGTCTATTTAAAAGTGCTGTGTTTTCTTCCACCTCACTGCAGATTCACAGCTGGCCCAAGTGCCTCCCCCAGGCACTGCTCAGGACCACCTATTGCTCTCTGCTTAGACTCATTAAATACCTTGCATAACAAGATGTCTTCCTTCCCTCCCCCAGGTCCCTACAGCAGTGGGACACCTCTGAGAGTGAGTCATTTTCAAAACAGCTTTTACATAGGTGGTCAGAGTTGCAAAGAACTGTACTGCAAATTCACTCTGGCCTCTTCTACATCTTGAGGACAACCTCCCAGGTCTGCTTTATTTTCCCTCTAACCGTCCGACTCTTTCAGACCTTGTTTCCATCTTGCCTGTTACAGTGGTTGAAATCAGACACTAAGGAACTCAACTCTGACACTTACTGGCTTGTGTGATGCTGAGCAAGTTACTTAACCTCCCTACTTCTGAATTGTCCTCCCCTGTAAAGTGGGATAAAGCTAACACTTCTAGGGTTCATGTAAAGTGCTTAGAACATTGCTGGGTATATGGTTAGTGCAATGTGAAAGTTTGCTGTTAATGTTGCCATAACTAATGTTTATCCACTAGTTTCCACAGACTCAAATCTTTCTTGATGGATGTAGAACATTTTCTTATATAATTTTCTTAGCTACATTAGTCAATAATATGCTTTAGGATTATATTATTATCAAGCTATGCTTTTACTCTTGGTTCTTCCATTTTTTTTTTATTTTGTTACTTTCCTTATTAGTTACTCCTCATATATTTATATACTTTAAAAAATTATTCCCTTTACATTCTTTCCTTCTAAATTATTTTCAAAATACAAAGTTAGCAAGATTTATTCCAGTGACAACCTTATTATCTTTAGTCCTCTTCTGAACTCCCATTGCACTCACACCCATCACACACACATCACACCACCTCACTGCTGTTCTCAGGGCCAAGGTCTATATGTTACAGCTTTCCTGAGTCCTGCACAATGCTTTGCATGTAGTAGGTATTCAGAAACTAAATTGGAAATGATTTTTTCCATCCTATTTGTTCTTTACATTTTCATGTCTAAAATAGTTATCTCTAACATTGTTAAGTCAATTCTATTGATACTTTATATAGTTAATGTACACCCTATGATACTAAAACCCATCCACAGAGAGATATGTGCATCATATTACTTTACTTTGTGAGGCTGATTGCCACTATATCTAAGCTCTTCTCTCCCTCTAAGTTGGCCACCAGCATTTCCATCCTCAACTAAAAGGCAAGCTTCCTGAGAGCCAAAATCTTGTGGATCTTGTATACTGATTTGTCTCTGGTAATTAGGATAGTGGAGTGGTAGACATTGTTAGTTGCCTTTCTATCAGCCACTCTCCCTGTTTTCTCATCAACACAGACATCATTTTGTCTAGTATCTAATAACCATATGCTTCAGAAAATCCAAGGCTTTCACCTTGACCCAGAGTGATAAATGTAATCATCCTAAGTCAATCCTAGGTTTTCCTATTCTTGTTGCTAGTGATTGATTTAGAAATGGGCATGCTCTATGCTTTTGCAGCAGTTATTCTTGCTCCTAAAGAAGAGCAGGTGATGCCTGGATCTGTGGAAGCCATCTTGACATCACAAGGTAGCCATCCCAAGACCACTCCAATGACATCAGGTGGGAAAGGAGACACTGTGGGGCCTTATTGAGCTACTACTGATAAACCAACCTTGGATCTACCTCATCCACAGATTTCTTATGTGAAATAATACATTTACATAGTTGTTTAAGCCACTCTTAATTGGGTTTTCAGTTTTTACTGATAGCATTCTGAACTTGGAGGCATGCAATAAATACTTAACTTACTGACTGATGAAATGTGTCTTAATTCATGTCATATTGGTGAATTAAAGATCTAAATGTTAAATAGAAGAGATAACAAATTCTGGTGGGGAAAAAAACAACATCACTTAAAGAATCAAGAAAAATGAATGTTTTTTATGTTGTTTTGGTCTTAACTTTGGTGGATGAGGATATTCTGACTATTGAAAAATACTAAGAGAAAATTTCCAATAACTGTGTATTGTCACTTTTTAGTTGAATTATAGATTTAAATTGGCCAGTGCTCAAAATACTGCACTTGCTAAGGTGGTCCTGGAGGTTGAGCTTCTGCTCTGGTCAGTGCTCTGGCAGGATGTGGAGCTGCCTGCCTGAGCTGCTAAAGCACCAGTCTCTGAGGGAGGGCTGCTGGTCACTTCTTGGGCTGTCAACAATGGAACTATGTGGCAGGTATCATTAACGGGGATTGTATCCCATCATTTGTCTTTGCGAACATTTGCAGCCCAAATGAGATAATTTTTATTCTCTTTTCATATTACCAGGTATTTTTTACCTGCCTGCATAACCTGTGTGAGTCTGGACATCCACAACACTGTCCCATGGAGAAAGCAGAATCTGACATATGGCAGAGCATTTCCTTCTGTCTGTACTAGACAAGTCAACAGAAGGACTTTTGATGACTGATCCATTTGAAGCTTTGCTTTCTCACCTGGAATACTGTAGTAACCTTATGTCTACTTGACTGTCTCATTCTGCCTCATTCTAGCTCATACCCTACATTGTACATATTATATACACTACAGCGGCACTTCTCCGCTTACAATCCTTTATGGTTCCTCATCATGTGTGGATACATGTAAGCTCCTTAGTCTGTCCTGGGAGGCCTGGCTCCAGCTGGACTCTGTCTCTCTTTCTCTCTGGTCTCTTTTCAATTTCTCACTCCCCCCAGACAAAACCAACCCACATCAAATTACTTCCAGAACATGACATGTTCCTAAGTAGACCTCTGCAGTGCTTTTCTCACTGCTCTCTCCTCTGGAATGCACATCCCCCCCGCCTTGCCCTCCATGTACACTTCACCTCCTTTTTTGAGATATGTCTCTGATGTGCTCAGGGAAGCTTTCCCTGATCCTCTTGCAGAATTAGAGTCCACCTTTTCTCTGCTCTTCTCCGTCTAATCACCATTATCACACTAATTGCCTTGCATGATGGTTTCTTTGTTTCTTGCCCTACTATGTACTGAGCATCTTATAGTCAGGACTTGGTACTGTCCATCTTTGTTACACCTGTGCCCAGCACAGGGCTTAGCAAACACTAGGTACATACCAGTTGTTTTTTGGTTTGAATTGAAGTCAATCAAATTGAAAAAAAAGAGTATGCATGAAACACCTGCAGCCATTTCTGATGCAAACAGGCTTATTGTAGGCTTCTTCCTTTGTCAGAATCCTGGAGACCCAGAAATGAACCAAACATTAACTCCCTTGCAGGTTAGTGCCTGGGAGTAAATATTGAACAAATAAAGAGAATTTGGGAAATTGAGGCAACAAATATATAGTACTATTGACTAAGCCCCAGTAATCATAAGCCCTATCACTCATTTTTTCTGTCCTACCATTCAGACCATCAAAATATTTTCTCAAACTAATAATTACTTGTTAGAGCTCAAATAGGTTATTTTTCTTTAGTCATCTTTTTTACTTTAAAGTTTAGAGACAGGTATGGGGCAATGAAATCATACAACCTCTTAAGAATTCTAATTCCTTGACTGGCTGTGAGACCAGAACACTTGTTCTTTTGCCTGGATTTTCTCCATCCCCATTTGGGAAAGTACCATGTGCTTCTGATATCTCTCCCCAACTTTCTTTGTGAGCTAAAGGGAAAAGTTTTAACTCAATAATTTTAGTAGTACCTTCTCCTATTGGTAAGTAAATATCTTTCTGCTTTCTTTTGAAAACTCCGTTTCTTTGGTCACCTATCATTCAACATATGCTCTTGTCTTTCAGAGACTTTCTTAAAAAACAACAACTGTGGTACGTATACACAATGGAATACTATGCAGCTGTAAAAACGAAGGATCTCTTACCCTTTGAGACAGCATGGGGGGACCTGGAAACTAGTATGCTAAGTGAAATAAGCCAAGTAGAGAAAGACAAGTATCATAAGATCTCACTTATATGTAGAATCTAATGAAAAAAATAGAGATATAGAAGCATGAAACAGATTGATGAATCTCAAAGGGAAGTAAGGGGCAGGAAGAGATTAACCAAAGAGCTTATATGCATACTAGAGGCCTGGTGCATGGATTCATGCACCAGTGGGGTCCCTCGGTGTGGCCTGTGGCTATAGGGCTGAAACTGGCAGTCCAATGCCGTCTGCTGCTCCTGCCTGCTGCTCCTGTTCATGCTGGCCCCACTATGCCTGCTGCGGACTCACGCCCAGTCAGTCCCAATCGGGAGAAGCTTGCGCCGCCACAGTGGTGCTCACCAGCCATGAGCCCTGCATCTGGCACCTGTAGATCAGCTGAGCAGCATTCCTGCTGTGAGAGCACACTGACCACCAGGGGGCAGCTACTGCATTGAGCGTCTGCTCCCTGGTGGTCATTGCACATCATAGCAACAAGTTGACTGGTCATTCTGTCGCTTAGGCTTCTATAGATAGATATGCATAACCCATGGACACAGACAATAGTGCAGTGAAGGCCTAGGGAGGGGGCTAGAACCAGGTGGAGGAAGTTAATAGGGGGGAATAGGGAACCTCTGTAATATTTTCAACAATAAAGATGCATTTAAAAAATAAATTAAAATAATCATTTGGGTTTATCTTAAAAAGATAGATGCCCTTAGCCCTAATGGTTTGGCTTAGTGGATAGAGCGTCGGCCTGCTGACTGAAGGGTCCTGGGTTTAATTCCAGTCAAGGGCATGTACCTGGGTTGCGGGCACATCCCCAGTAGGAGGTGTGCAGGAGGCAGCTGATCGATGTTTCTTTCTCATCGATGTTTCTGACTCTCTATTTCTCTCCCTTCCTATCTGTAAAAAATTAATAAAATATATATTAAAAAGAAAAGATAGATGCCCTTGGATTCTGGGAGGGTGGTTTCCCAAGGATCCTATAGATCAAGTTCTTTCCCAGTATCTCTTTCAGTGGATGACAGGATCTTTCTTACTCCTCAATTGCCACTGTAAGAGGGAAATTGGCCATACCTTTGTGAGAAAGGGAAAACACTTATTACTGAGAAATGTGAACAAGATTCATTCTTTTGCATTTTTCTCTTCATGGTGACCAATCATGTTCACTTTGCAGTTTTTGTAAGCTGGATAAGTCAAGGTTCCTTTGAATAACTTTGTTTTCCTAATCTACACAATTTTCAAAAAATATACATTCCCTTTTGCCTGGTTACCATGACTGAATTCAGAAAACATAATGGTATTTTTATAGAACCATTTGCATTAGTGTTTAATAAAAGCATTGCTACAGTTAATAGAAGAATAGAGGGGTAACAGGTGAATGATATTTTTGCCTTAGCTGCATGGGAAGGCAGCCTGTCTCTGAGAGGATAGTGCACATATAGAGCTTGGCTGGTGTGGATACAATTAAAAAGGCCTATGGAATGCCCAGAAACCCTTCTGCAATTTGATATCTTTAGGAAAGCTACCCCACATACTTCAGTTTCTTTAATTTTTGCAAGAGTTTTACCAGTTTACTTTGGTGAAATGGTTTCCAGGTAGTTAGAAATAAAGAAAGAAAGGAAGGAAAGAAGGAAGGGAGGGAGGAAGGAAGGAAGGAAGGAAGGAAGGAAGGAAGGAAGGAAGGAAGGAAGGAAGGAAGGAAAGGAATGAGAAACAGTTGCTAAGTGCTTTAGCTCCTGAGCATGAAATTGGGGCTCAGGCCAGAGGAGTGAATTTTCTTTGGGTCTAGATCAGTGAAATGAAACCCCTAGAATCCAGTCTTTAGATATGTCATTATCAAACAAGCCAAAGGAAATGGATGACATCATGCCTACTAAGGAGTTGAGTTTTGGTCTATAATTTATGTGAACATCAACTCACAGTTAAAATACCTATGAATAAGCATCAAATTGCCCCATCACATGGACAGTGTGAACAGAGACACATTGCACACAGATCCTATGCAGTAATAAGGAGTTTGGTCTAGATACCCTGGCAATGATCATTAATTTTTCTATGTTTGATTTAGTGTTTGTGTTAATGTATTCTATCTAGTATGTCTGAGAATATGAAAGTAACATCTGGTATGCTCTGTGCAAATGCCTCTCTGCTTCAGGAGGAAAGCCAAAAGGGACACACACAGCTGAACCTGAAGCATCATTAGAAACAGGCTCTGTGGATTAAATTCCTCAGATTTCTGAGAATAAAACAAAGTCAGAGAAAATAATACAAATATATGTGCCTTTCTTATATGCAAGACATACTTTTAAGAAAATATTATGCTCAGTGCTCAGAAGTTTATTTGGGGGCAGTTTATGGACCAAATCAAATTTTAACTGCATCACTTTGTTTGCTTGTGAATGCCGCCTAACACACACACACAATTTGCAACACAATTTGCAAGCAGAGACAGTGAGGCCAATTAAAAAAATGCTCATGTTAAGAGACTTAATTTTATTATTATTATTATTATTATTATTATTATTTGCTGATATGTGAAGACTGTCAAAAGGTGAGTATTCCTTCTAGCATATGTGCCCACAAAAGCTGGGTGCACGAGACACTGTGCCCTCGTGAAGGTATGAAGGTGAAGTTGTTGACTTCATATTTCTTGAAGCAATTGCTCCAGCTCCCAGTGCCTCTGAGATCGACATTCCCTTCTTTTAGTGTAATTCAGAGCTGGAGACTCACAGAGTTAGCTTTTAACATAAAGAGTCTCTAAGGAAAAACAGGCGAGCCAAGAAGCAGCCCTTTCCTTGGAGACCTACAAATACAGAATCCTCATGATAAGGAAAGCTGCTGGATTACTTTACATTCATGGTATTTCCTAGATTTGCATCAAATCTAATAAAGAAAGATATATTGACTCTTCGGGTTTTCTTGCACAAGAATATCCAAAATCCATTTCATCCTTTCATTTCATTTTTACTTAAAAAAATATTAGCAGCTCAGTTTTATTCAAGTCTAGCTTGCCTCTGCCACCCCTGTTAGACTTCTCACTAGTGAAATGATAACTAATCACACTGTACCATTTTCATTGCTATACTCGTTTTACAAATGTATTGACATTTCTAAGATGTAATATGAGTAAGAAACAATTCACTATTTTCCCCCTGATGTCTGGAGGAGCAAAATAGTTCCCTGTTTGTCACATTTCCAGGGCTAGAAAGTCCTGCTAGCAATCTCCCCCTTCACCTAGAAATAAAAGGTGATAATCTGCAATACATGAATTTAATATACATTGAAAATACATCCCTGGTGCAATAAGAGTGCTAAGTATTCAACTGGAGTTCTCAGGTGTGGTAGGAAAATGCCATGGTCTGTTGAGCTCACAATCTGGCTGATTAATACACTGCTAAATGCTCTTTGGAGCTTTGCCAGGAAAAGTATAAACAGCAAAAGAACTTACACTATACGTATCTGTCTTTTTGCCAAATCATACAAGGAAAATATGTTTAAGGGGAAAAAAGACAGGAGGGTGTGTTTTTGTTATATGTATGCTCATCAGATTCCAGATCTGTAAAACCCATTAAAAACAACATGTAGTATTTAAAATCAGCAGCAATCACCTTGCTTGGTTACTGATTTACAAGATTAAAAACGTTATGAATTGAAGATGGAGGTGCATTAGTAAACACGGATTCCTGAAAGAATCCTTGGTGATTACTTGCTGTTGCATTCAGTGAGGGGCTCAAGGAAAAATGTAAGCACGTAAGTGAGGAGGAGGCACCTATATTCAACAGTGGCCCTAGGAAATTGAGAAGGTTGTTTAATGGCCTAAAACAACCTATGCAGAGCCCTAAAACTATCAGTACTTGTTTTAAAGTCACTGGCACATCTTGGTCCAGTGGCAGGACAAGTTTTTAAGCTAAATATGCATGTGAGGACTTTCCTAGTGTTAGGGAAAACTTTCTCATTATTCCATGCCTGGTTGGTTTTGTAACTTAGAGTTCCTGAACACAGGAGAGACCCAGCACCAATGCGGAGTGGAGCTTCTGTCATCATCCCTACAGTTGGTATGTACTCTGTGTCATGCTCCATTCTTTACATATATGAATGCCTTTAATCTTTCCAACAACTTCATCAGTAGATACTGTCACTATCCCCCTGTACAGAGGCAGAAACTGAGGCTTCAAGAGGTTTAGTGACTTGTAGAAGGAGTTCTCACAGCCAGACCATGATGCAGATGGGACCCACTCCCAGCAGGAGGCCAAGAGAGACAGAAGCAGGCACCTGGTGCTGTTTTAACATATCTAGCTCTCATCCTTGGGGTGCTCAACTTGAAATAATCTTCTGTCGTTTGTTTTCTTCCAAAATGTATAATTTTGGAGGGGGAAAAAATCTCAAAGCCATAGGACCTTTGTATAGCAGTATTATAAATGAAATTACATGGTGGCTACATAATAAATATGCATAAAAATGAAAAGAGGAAAATGAAAGAGAGCAGGCTGAGGTCAGTTTTAAAGAATGCGTAAGTACACAGGTGTTTGTGTGTGTGAAGCTCAGCTGGGCCTCAGAGTCAGGAGAGGTCCAAATGTGCCATTGAAGGTATTCCATTTGGTGCATGGAGGGTAGATACAGGTCCAGGAAACATAAAGTCAGGAATGCAACGGAGGAAGATTGCATCTTCATTCATTTCTATGCTACGAAGCTCCTACAGGATAAGGCCCTTCTCCCCCAGTGAGTGCCTTATGGCATCAGTGATATTCCACTGTGGTGGGAATCTCTATTTGATAAAACTTCCAGAGGCCTGTATGTCTCTTGCTACTGAAGAATCCCTAGATTTGTAAGGGATACAAACCATACTAACTCTTTATTACCTCAAAGACACTGAACTTCAGTAGGACCTGACCTGATCCAAGGGGAGGAGAACACAGAATTTTCAGTGAGAATGAGCTGGAGCTGCCAAGCTGAAGGGGCCAAGCTCAGGAATGTTGTTCCAGTGTTCAGCTTCATGTTGCTCTTATGCTCCGGATGCCACCTGAACATTTGCAGACCAATTCCTTTGTGCTTTCATTTTATTTTAGTTTTGCTTTCTAAGTATTTCCAAGGCTAGCTGAAAGAAAGGCAAATTGCCAAGCAAAGAAAAACTGCTTTATGAAGTGAGGCCCTCTGTCTCTGAGGCAGCTATGTATCTTAGGTGCCCCATGGAGAGCACTACAGAAAACCTGCTCCCATGGCTCAGGTGGTCCCCCCAGATGTCACTGCCTGTTCCCATTGTGGTACCTCTAACTCATGCTTTGGGTCTGCACAGTGTCTTGTAGCTTCACACCTAGACCTGCCTTTAACAGCCACTTTGAACTCATGCCTCTTCTGGATGGGTCAAATAGCTGTCAGTCACAGCTGTGTCCTGGATGCTGTCTCTGGCTCAATCCTGGTACCCTCTTCCAAAACTATTCTACCTACTGAGCCCAGGCCTTGAAAATTAGAAAAATACATGTCGGGGTCAGGTTTCATTTTCTTTACATGAACCAAGACACCAGCATTTATCAACAGGAAGAAGTTGCTAGAATCCTCGATAAAAGCCCAGGGTATTGTTATAAAGCTATATAGTGGCTTGCAGTGTGGCCTCTACCCTTTACTCACTGGACACCCCCTGCTGTTGAGTGATTTCGTTATTTTTCCCTCTTCTAGTACTAGTTACACATATTTAGCCTGAACTCTAGCTTTTCTCCCTGCACATACCAAGCAATAACCGAGACAACAAAATGTCCCACAGTGGTCCTCCCCAAACCTCAAACCAATACTATGTTCAACCTAACAGTAAGAACTTTTCTAGAACTGAGGAGTCAGTAAAAATATTCTGTTAGATAAACTCATTACATTTTAAATTTTGGTTTCATGTAAGTTCAGGCAAATGTGTATAAAGATATTCTGGAGCATGGGAACCCGTTCAGGCATAGCTGCTGTAAGGTCAGCCCAGGTGTTCCACTGCGGGAGGTTTGGGTGGCTTAGTGATGGAGCACATGCACAGGTGCTAAGCTAAGCTGCTTCTCGTGTCTGTGGGTGATGTCACTGACCATATTTACTCCTGGTGACAACTCAGACATTTTTAACTGACAAGCCTAGGGAAGTGATCATGTGATCTGATGAAAACCTAGTTCAGGGAATTTAGAATTCAGTCTATACCCCACTTCAGAGACTCATGTTAATGTAAAGAGTACAGTAACAAGGCTGAGCTTTATGCCAAGGACAGCTGGGCACTACCTCCTTTAATCCTGGTGCCAGCCCAGGAGTGGAAATATTTGTCAGCTCAATTTGTAGAGAAGGAAGCTGGGATCAGCAAAATGAAATTACTTTCTTATGGTGACTGTTTTCTCTTGCTTGAAAGCCCAGGTTCTCCCACTGAGGTAAGAAATTTACTTATTCTAGCTTTGAATGCTACGGAATTGGAGTTCTCATCTGAGTTTAGAGACAAAAGAAGGCTCCCTTGACCATGTACTTCAGGGGGGAAACCTTGAATCTAGTGCTGCCCCATTAGGAAGTCGACTGGATGGTTGTTTTTGTTGATAATGTTAGGGTTTCTTTGGCTGTTCAGCACCCAAACAGCCTGCTTATTCAGGGGAGTTCTCCATAGTTTGCACTTTTGGTGAGATAGGGTGTGCTGCCTCCTGCTACAGAAAGCAGAGAGAAGGTAGGAGGACTTCCCTTTGCCTGAGGGCCAAGACTTAAAGCATGTGTGTGGGCTTGATCTGGTCAATTAGAATTTCCTGCCTGGGATCTTGAAATAAAGCTGGTGTCATATGACAAAGGATGGGTAGAAACTGCCATGGCATCTGCTGCTGCTTCTCAAACTGCCCGCACTGCCTGAGTTCCCATCCTGATTTGGCTCCAAAGCCACCCTCTGCTCCAGGAACCTTCAGCATTTGTCCTATGATTTTTCCTCCTGGTGGCCCTTCTTAAGAGCCACTTTTTCTGTTGCTGAGCCAAGAGCCAGTCATCTTCTTGACTTTCTAATGGAGCAACACTAGGTTCAAGGTCCCCACCCTCCCCCCAACACCGCCTGAGGTACATGGTCAAGATGTTGGGGGCAGGGCTGAGTCTTCCAGGTCACCAAAGAGAAAACCTCCCTCCGTAACTCCTGGGAATTTGACCTCCTAGTAGCTGAGTTTGAATTTTTGGGTTTTGAAGTACAATATTCTTTTTCAGACTCAATCTGGCCTTTTAAACTTGATTTTGTCTCAATGGGAAAATTATACCAAAATGGTAAAATGATTGCTTTTGACAGTCTTAGGTGACAAAATGGAACTTTAAATTTATAAAAATCACTTCATGTAGAATTTGAATAAAAAATCAAGGGTCATATGACAAAGTCTGGTGAATCCAATACTTCCTCTTTTGCCTGAATTTCAATATTCTGGCACTGCCTTATGTTCCCCTTTACCCTCAGATAGCAATTTAAAGAAATTTATTTTTACTATTATGTAAGTTAACTCCTATCAAGAATAATGTGATTTGCTAGATTATTTTTCTATCAAATATTCAGCTCTTTCCTCATAGTTTGAAAGAACCTGTCCCAATTCCCATACTGTTAAGGCAAAACCAGCCATGAAGAGAAGCCCATGCCTAGGGCTAGAGCAAACAAGCTGGATTAACAAGAACCAAATAAAAGGCTAAAAAGGAAATATGCACTGATATGCACAAACATATATATGGATATACACATATATGTGTATGTATATATATGTGTGTATATATATGTGCTTATATAATAGACATATGTAAAATGTCTTTTTTGGTGAGTTTGAATAGAACATAAGTTGGAAGCAAGCTGATACAATTTCTGCATTAAGCAAATAAAATGTCTTAAATGTTTAGAAACTCCTAAAAAAACTCTTGCTCATTAATTTTTAAGGAGCAGCTGCTTTCTCCTGGAAGTTACAGGTTTGGAAACTAAGAAGCTGAGTCCCTTAGCAGGTTCTTTGAAACATTTTAGTTCAATGGCCTGGTAGACCTGGGCTTGTTTTATCACATGGGAGATGAAGAGTTGGGGTCTTTCATGAACTTTCTAGTTCTAAAAATTCTGAGTCTATAATTTATGAAAATACTCTGGGTATGAATTTTTCTGCTGTTGCACCTAAGCGGTTCTTTTGTGGATAGTGGAGGAGCCTTGCACACTTAGTAGCCTTTCGCTGCTTCTGCATTGCTGCCCATTACTCCTCAGGCAGCTGCTGTATGAAGCACGCTGGAAGGCAGGACTGTGGGTGGAGCTTCTGAGTGGTGGTTGAGTCATCAAAGTCAGAGCCAGGGAACCCAGAGTCCATGTGTCCCATGCCAATGAAGTATTTCTGTCATGAGGTCATTCTCTCATCACTTAAAATGTTAACATTCCATACATCTACATAGAAAATCACAAACACTAAAAACTAAAACAAAGTACATCATTCAGGATACCAACAAGGAACAGATGGCTCACTCAAATTAGGAAATGTCAAAGAAGGTTTACATACAAAGGGACTCTTTATGGAAATGTGGGGAAGCACAAGGAATGTTGCAGTAACCTGGGGTTAACAACAGCAGAGTAGCTACCATGACTAAGTAGACAAGGGGAAAGAGTGGTGTCTCAAATTCTTAAGATTCTTATAGGGAGACCTGGAAAGGAACAGTGGCATTTTCTTGAGCCACAGAAACAGCCAAAAGCAATACCTCAGAAAGTGAGCCAAGGAGGATAAATAACCTGAGCGCATTCTCCTCCCTCTTTCTCATCTTCTGCCAAGGCTCTTCCCTGGCTAAGCCCAACTGGAAGCCAAGTGTAGAAAAGTCTATTGATTGAATACATGTTCATCAACCTTCTGAGGCAGGAAGAAGGGTGGAGAAGAACAGACAATGAGTCTGGAGAATCAAAGAGAAGATATCTAGCACACAAAAAATAAACAAACACAATGTAGGGGCAAAATGGTTTCAAGCTCTTTTATTATGTTAACTATAACCTTAATCACTAATTATGTAAAAACAATATCACATTTGTTTAGCTTTTTGTTATATGGACTTGGAGAGTAATCCATATAATGTGACTTGGGAAAGAAAGATTACCCACGAATATCAAACCATGACATAAACATCTAATGGATGAGAGTGGAGATAAGTGAAAAGGGACCAAATGACTTCCTGGTCAGCAGGACCAGAAAAATACCAATGAGCATTGATGTATCTGTGGAAGCAATATGCTGGTCAGAGATTAATGGGAGGCTCTAGAAATATAGAAATGGAGGTCTTGGAGGCAAGATTTTAGTGGTGCTTATTTCAGCACTGAAGAGGAGAGAGGATGCTCTGGCCTGAAGAAGGAATGAATGCTTGACATCTTGTTGCAAAGAGGAACACACTCGAGTTGCCTGCTCCCACAAAACCCCTTTGTTTTGAGTTCACAATCTTTGAGCAGCTCTCTTTCTGATCTGGCTTTTCTGTAGTGTGCATATGAAGTGAGACTGTTCTGAGATGACCTCTTTTGTCTGAGATGGTGGTTATGCTTTTTATGACAAAGAGCACATTAATATTACACTTGTATTATTCAGACCTGTGAGTGGACCACAGTCAGCCTGCCCCTCTGCAATGGGTCTGTTCTCAGATGCTGACAGCTCAGATTGCTGAGACTGCAAAGCTTAGGACCTTGACAATTCTGAGTCTCTTTTTGAGCCAAGCTGCCATTTCCCTGAGGGTGTTAGGAGCATTATCTTTTTTCCTTTGGGAACTTCCAGCTACTTCCTGTCTAATGTCACTTTCATAAGTGCTTTTCATTCTACCTTTGCAACAATTCTCTGAGAATGATAATTGTATTCTAATTTTTCAATGGCAACAAACTGAAGGTCAGAAAACAGAAGTCAATAGACCAAGGTTATATAACTAGTGGGTTGCAAAGAAAGATCTTGAAGTCAGGCCTTCTGACTAAAATAGTGTCACTAGTAGCAATATACCAGAAATTTAATAAGTGGCTATATACCAGACATTTTTTCTAAGAGTTTTATAATCATGAACTCATATATCTCTCAAAGAACTCTATAATGAGATTATTATTATCCTCATTTTTGCATGTGAAGAAAATGCATCCAGAGAACTAAGTAGCTTGTCCAAGGTCACGCATTACTGGTGCAGTGAGTTTGCAACTCTAGGCAGTCTGAGTGCAGAGACTACTATTTCTGCACAGTGACTTAGCATCCAGACTACATACAGAGGGAAGGGTAGAGGCAGGCATGAGGGAGGGGGGTGGAGTAATGGAGACAAGTCAATTTAGAGGAAGGCAGCTGGTAGTGCTTGATGAGCTCAGAAGTTAATTACAGATCTTAGCTAATCATTTACTTATTAGCTCTCTGAATTGCACACTGCTTACCTTGTCTTTCAGATTATCTGAGAATTTAAATTCAGCCCTTGTTATTAATTTGAATAAATACTATAGGAGGTTCAAGAGGTTAAGTTACTAAAAACAGAAACTTGGTGTTTGCTCTGTTTGGTTTTGGGGATCCCAAATGTCTATGGTATTTATGGAACCAGGAAGTGCTAATATAACAGGAATGTGATGGGCAGAGTAAATTGATACTAAATAAATCAGGAAGTTCTGGAAACTGTTGAAAAAGATGGTTGTTGAAACATTTCTACTCGACTTTCCAGTCCCCTCCCCCCCCCCCCGCCCCCTGCCCCCAGCCCAATTAAAGTGTTGGTATATTTAGAAGTTTTTGTCAAGGGTAAACCTAGCAATGCATTGACTTTTATCTGGGCCCTGGTTGTGTCAGATAGTAGAGCCTCTAGCTAATGTTGAAGTGACAAACTGTATTTCACTGCCCCTTCTTTCTGATACAAATTCACAAAAGAACCCACTTTTTTTTCTCATTTTAGTACTGTGAACTTATTTTTACATGAGTGATCCTATAAAATTTTTAATAATAGAATATGTCAACATCCTTGTGTTGTGCTGTCCAACATGTTGACCACTAAGCTATATGTGATATTTAAATTTAAATAAAATAAAATTCATTACTTGTACTAGCCACATTTGAAGTGCTCCATAGCCTCTTGTGGCTGGCATTGGCTAGTGACCATTGTATTGGAAAAGGCAGAGACAGGACATTTCCAATGCCACAGAAAGCTCTATTGGAAAGCCATACGCAGAGCCCAATATCAATTGAGAAGAAAAGGCAAACATTAAAAAAGAGTAGGGTCCTGGCCAGTGTGGCTTATTTACTTGGAGGGTTGTCCCGTGCACCATAAGCCACAGGTTCAATTCCCGGTCATGGCACAGACATAGGTTTCAGGTTCCATCCTTGGTTAGGAAGGATATGGTAGGTAGTGGATTGATGTTGCTCTCTCACATCGATGTTTTTCTCTTTCTCTCTCTGTCTTTCTCTCTCTTCCACTCTCTCTAAAATCAATAAAACATATCCTCAGGTGAGGATTAAAAATAAATAAACAAATAAATAAATAAAAGTGGGTGGATGTGATGCATATACATACAATGGAACACTACTAAGTCATAAAAAAGAAGGCGTCTTGCCATTTGTGACAACATGGATGGGCATAGAGAGTATTTAAATCAGACAAAGACTAATATTGTATAATTTCACTTATATGTGGAATCTAAACAATAAAACAAACCAACACATAAAAATAAAACTCATAGATATAGAGAATAGATTGGTGATTACCAGGGGGGAAGGGTGCTGGTTGTGAGTGAAATGGATAAAGGGGGTCAATTGTATGGTGATGGATGCTAACTAGACTTCTGGTATATACAAAGATCAAATTACTATGTTGTGTACTTGATACTAATAAAACATTATATACCAATTTTACCTCAATTAAAGGAAAAAGCAAGTGATTGCAAAGGAAGGTCTTGAAGTCAGGCCTTCAGACTAAAATAGTGTCACTAGTAGCAATCGCTTAAATGTCTATACACCAGACATTTTTCTAAGAATTTTATAATCATTAACTCATATCTCTCAAACAACTGTATGAATGAGATTATTATTATCCCCATTTTTTAGCATGTGAAGAAAATGCCTCCAGAGAACTAAGTAGCTTGTCCTAAGTCATGCATTACTGGTGTGGTGAGTTTACCGAGGTTTCCCCATAAAAGGACTTTTTCCTGGACTCATGAGTAGAATGGAGAGGCATCTGTAAACTCATGGAGCATGCTTAGTAGTCTAGGAATCTTGTACTGTGGAAACAAGAATATCTATTCCATGTACTCTTGGTGCTTCTATATTCTTATTCCCTATAATATTACCAATGCATATTAGTAACTTACAGCCTTTATGCCACACAAATAGGAACCAAGGAAAGGGGCTTTGGGCCACAACTGGATCTGAGCATTTATTAGTGATAGTAGCAGCAGCAGTAATAGGGATAGGGAAACCTTGGTTGCCTGCCCTTCTTGGTTGCCTGAAAGTCCCCTTCAAGAGGGGAACCAGGAGGTTCTTAATTCCATTCCTTTATTGAAATCTGTGTTCTCTTCCTAAGAAGCCACATCACCAGCATCTCGGAAGCTGTCTCTATCAAATCAAATGGGCAGAGGATAATTCCTATAAAGCAATGATTTTCTAAACATTGACTGTACATTAGAATCATCTGGAAACTTTTGAAGGCCCACTGTTCAGACTATACCCCGGACTAATTGAATAAAAATATCTGGGGTGGATGCCTGCATCAGTGTTGTTTTAGGCTCCCAGGTGATCTTAATGTGTAGCTAAGGCTGAGAAATTGTGTTTGCTGTAGAGAATCCCTTTTGTTCACTGAACAGAGTGACCTAGACACATAGTCCACATTCTTTTCTTCTTTCCTCAGTTTGACAATAATATGAAGGCCTTTAATTTATTTTAAGATGCTCTGTCTTGATAGCAGCAAAGTCGAAAGAACTTGGAATTAGGAGCCAAGACATTAAAGTTTAGTCCAAGTTCTCAATAAAAAGCTATTATTTTATGGAAGCCACTTCACCTCTCTGTGCTGCAACCTATATGTATTAGATTCAAAGGGCTCTAACTTCCTTTCTGTTGTACACTGTGTGCCAAAGACTACACCAAGTACTCTGTTCCATGAGTGTGGAGAGGTTGTGCCTTTAATGATGAAGCTGTGTACCCACTATGCATTTGGGAATAAGAAGAACTTTTCTCTTTCAATGTTCTTCAGTGCCCAGTGTAGTGCCTCCTTGGGCACAGTAGGTACTTCCTGTTGCTGGCTGGATGAGCTACCTTCCAGACAGAATGAGCAGTCTTGCTACAGTCATTTAGATGCAGTGTTTCTCTGAGACAGCCAGCCAACTGCCTCTCCACCACATCTGTCCCCTGTGACTAGAAGAGTCTCAGTGGTTGTGTGGCATACAGGACAGAGCTTGAGTACAGGACTCAGAGTGCTGTATCTCAATTGAACTTCACCATGATGCATGCTGGGGCTCCCAGACTGCAGCCTTCCTTCATGAGACTGGCTCAAGGACTAGGTACAGCTGAGCCTAGCAGTTAAAGCAGCAGAACCCAACGCTGCTTTAGGATGACCAGAGAGATGGGGTCCTCCTTTATCTGCTGCTAACTAGCTATATGACCTTGGTTACAAATAAATCTCTTTGTATATCAGTTTTCTTATCTTTAAAATAAGCTGCTTGGGTCATGTGATTCTAATATCCTTTCCAAATCTAAAACCATATGAAAGAATGTTTTCTTAGGAAAACTATCCTTGTTATTATTCAATTGCAGGTTATTTTCAAGGTGCTTGTCAATAGATTTTGTGCTTACTTCCTCTGTCATTTCCTCCTAACTTCCTATGTAGAGAAGTTAAACTTAGAAGTCTAGGGTTTTCCATTGGTCATCCTTTTTTTCCCATTTAGAAAAAGAAATGAAGTTGTTCCATTGGTTAAATTGTTTGCCTTTCAAAAAAATCTTTAAAATGATAGCTAATGACCCTGAAATTACTCTGGACATGTTTTCAAGTGTGTATAGTTCACTTGTCAGGGCCTGGAATGGATATTAACAGTTTCTATTTTTTGCCTCACTTTTCTTTCTTCTATCACAGGTTTCCCCTGCTATAGATTAACATAGAATACACTGGCATTTGGTGTCATATACCAGCAATTTCCCCCACTCCTTAATACAGAGCTTCTCAAAGTGTGATCTCCTGTCCAGCAGCATCAGCATTAACTGGGAACTTGTAGAAAATGCAGGTTTTCAGGCAATCCTAGACCACAGAATAATGAGTCTGATTTAATAAGCATTAAAGTGATTCTGATGCATGCTAAATTTGAGAATTTGAGAACTACTGTTCTGATACAACATTTTTACCTTATCCTTCTCATTCTTAATATATTTTTCTATGTCTTTATACAATACATTTAAAAACTTTTAAAATGTTTTGAAAAATTTATGCATTGCCTTTTCTTATTCTGGCCCTAAAAGACCTATTACTTTCTCTTCTTTGTTGAATGGCTTAATTTTCTTTTTCTCTGTCTTTCTCAATAAAAAGTTTATCATCTGGCATGAATTAAATGAAATGTAAACCAACAGGTGGCTGAAGAATCTATATTTTAATTAGGGTAATATTCATGGCAGGAGCAGATAAAATCTCAAGTCTCAATGTGTCATAAAAAAAATCATCCCTATTTATGTGAAGTTCTAAAAGGGAGTTTCTAAATAATGAGGGTGCTTTTTTCAGGCACAGTTTCAGTAACCCAATTTTCGTCTTTCTTGTAGCTCTGCTGTATTCTACATTTGGCTTTTAGACCAGCCTGCATCTGCATCACACCAGTGAAAGGAAGAAAGTGCATGGAGGATGAGTGAGAGGAACTTCTTAATGGGTCAGCCCTAGAACTGATGTATTGCTTTCATTCACATTTCATTGACTTGAATGTAAGGGAGGCTGGAAATGTGGTTAATCCCAGAAGGTTTGGTGAACAGATCTTCATCAAATGTCCTTCCTGAGTTCATCAATTATTTCCTGAAATGGAAATAATTATACCTGCATCTCCAGAAGGTTGTTAGAATTAAATAACCTAACCGCTATTACTGCTACAATGTGGAGCTGATCAAGTCTTGATTTTCTGAGCTGATAACTTTCAGGTCCAGAAGATTGAATCTAGTCAAGACCTATTCTGATCTTACTGAGGATAAAGGTATTACAGAGATATTGGAGTTAAGTGAAAGTAACATTGAGCAGTCCAGAGGAACAAGGAAATTGAATATTCGGCAGTTAGGCATAAACATTGGATTTAGAAAACTGAATTTCAAAGACTTCAAAGAAAAATATGTTTTAGAGTCTCATTTACTATAATGAGAACATAGCTCACCATGGGAGGGAAGAATCTAGAGGAAAGCAAATTCTGACAGGACAATTGTACATGCTTCCACTGAGAAGAAAAAGGAGGGAGTCAATGTCCACATAAATTTTTTTCTGGTCTTTACAGTGTTTTCTGATAAAAGGGCATGTGCAAAATATGGGAGTCAGGATACACTCAATAAAATTATCAAAGAGCATCATGTGTCAGGAAAAGCTGAAAGCAAAGGCAACAGAAGCAACTTTTCCTTCTGTTAGGAGAAGAGGCAGAAAGCAATCAGGCCACATGATTGAAGCAGATGATGTAAAGTCAGCAGCTGTCAGAGAAAACAGAGCCTCCAGCCAAATTTAGCTTCCCTATTCTCCTTCAAGAACTGGGAAGGATTGGAAGCTAGTTAGGCAAAGAGATCATCTATCTCCTAAGATGGGTCCAGACACCTAGGCTTAGATGAATTACATCCCAGTATCCCAGGGTTTATAGAAATTCACTGATTGAGAGTCAGGAGACTGAAGATAGACAAACATGCTAATTTTCAAACAGCAGAGAAAGGGAGATTGTAATTGCAACCCCAGTTTGGTAAGCTTAATAGAGAGCCACAGCAATCCCCAAAATAGGTGGTTCACATGAAGGCTGATGAGTACTTTGAGGAGAAGTGGGATGCCTGAGGAGCAGCATGGTTCCACTCAGATCAAAGCCAGCTCATTTCCTCTTGAATGTACCAGATTTAACATAAGTTGGTCTTAGTAAAGATATTAACAAAACATAGCACAATGCTTGGCACAGAATAGGTGCTCAATTAATAACTATTCAATTAATGTATGGCTAACATCCTTAGGAAGAAAATAAACAATCATTTGCTAATAAAGTTAGTTGGAATTTTGCAGTTTGAGCAATGGTGCTATGTCTACATGGAGGAAGGTCTTTACCAGTATATCTGTCTTGACCCTGTATAAACCTGGATTTGGCCTTGGAGTTGCCATGGAACAAAGACATAGAAGATAAACATGTCAAATCTAGGAAGGATGTGCCCAATTTCAGGAAGTAGTAGCTTTCACAATTCACTGAAGAGGTTAACTTGGCCACAGTACATATTATAGTCTGGAAAACACAGAAGAACAACAGCAGCAAACTTGGAAGTGCTCAAATAGGCAATGGTGAGGACAAGAAGAAGGAAATAAGGCCATATAAGAATTGTTAATAGGGATGAGGAAAAATGTAGGTGTGGATGTACAGAACCTTTGTGTATTGTTGGTGGGATTGTAAATTGATGCAGCCACTATTCAAAACAATATGGAGGTTCCTCAAAAATTAAAAATAGAATTACCATATGACCCAGTGATTCTGAAGAAGGGAAAAAAAAATAGTTCAAAAAGACACATGCATTTCTATGCTCATTGAGGCATTATTTGCAATAGCCAAGATATGGAAGGAACTGAAGTGTCCATCGATAGATGAATAGACAAAGAAGATGTGATGTATGCATATTACTCAGCCATAAAAAAGAGTGAAAATTTGCCATTTGCAACACCATGAATGGGTATGGAGAGTATTATGCTAAGTGAAATAAGTCAGAAAGAGAAGGACAAATACTGTATGATTTACAAATGTGGAATCTAAAAAACAAACAAAAACAAAAACAAAAGAACAAACAAAAAACTGAAACAAACTCATAGATATAGACAACAAACTAATGATTGTCAGAGAGGATGGGGTTGAGGGAAAGGGAAAAAAAACGGTGAAAGGGAATAAGAGGTACAAATTTCCAGTTATAAAATAAGTCACAAGGATGCAATGTGCACTGTAGGGAATATAGTCAATAATATCATAGCAACCTTGTATGGTAATAGATGGTTACTAGACTTAGGATAGTGATTACTTTGTTAGGTATATTAATATTGATGTTGTTTAGTATGGACAGAGAAGGTAGGGGAGTGGATATTAATAACTTCCCATATGTTCTAAAAACTAGGGAGGGCAGGGCTATGACCAACACATGAGCTACTACAGGGATTCCAATCTTATTTCAATACTAGAGGCCCGGTGCACAAAAATTTGTGCACATGCGGGGAGGGAGGGTCCCTCAGCCCGGCCTGTGCCCTCTGGCAGTCTGGGACCACTCGGGAGATAACGACCTGCTGGCTTAGGCCTGCTCCCAGGTGGCAGAGGGCAGGCACAACCCCTAGGTGCAGCCCCTGGTCGGGCTCAGAGCAGGGCTGATTGGGGAGTTGGGGTGCCGCCCCCTGTCATGCACAGAGCAGGGCTTGTCAGGGGGTTGAGGAGCTCCCCCCTGTCACTCACAGAGCAGGGCCGATAGGGTAGTTGGGGCACTGCCCCCTGTCACACACAGAGCAGGGCGGATCAGGGGGTTGGGGTGCCACACCCTGTCACACTCAGGGCAGGGCCGATGGGGAGGTTTTGGCTCTACCCCGTCACAAACAGAGCAGGGCCCGTGGGGTGGCGGTTTGGGGCGCCGTCCTCTATCACCCACAGAGCCACAGGGCGGTCAGGGTGTTGGGGAGCTCCCCCCTATCAGGCACAGAGCAGGGCTGATCAGGGCTTTGGGGTGCCTTCCCCTGTTACGAACAGAGCAGGGCGGATAGGGAGGTTGTGGCCCCGCCCCCTGTCACACACAGAGCTGCAGGGCAATCAGGGGGTTTGGGCGCTGCCCCCTGTCATGCTGATTCCGGTGCTGGGAGGCATATTACCCTTTTACTATATAGGATAGAGGTGCATGGGTGGGGGCCGGCTGGTTTGCCCTGAAGGGTGTCCTGGATCAGGGTGGGGTCCCCACTGGGGTTCCTGGCCAGTCTGGGTGAGGGGCTGAGGGCTGTTTTCAGGCTGGCGGGTGACTGAAGCTCCCAACCGCTCCTTTTTTTCTTTTCTTTTTTTATTCTGGGCCAGCTTTAGCTCTGAGGCTTGGCTCCAGCTCTTAGGCCTCCGCTGCTGAAAGCAGGTATCTGGTTTGTTTGGGTTCTATAATCAAAACACTGTTTCAGCTCCAGGTCTGAGATCCCGGCTGGCTGTAAGCAGGTTTCTGGTTTTTTTTTTAGCTTCTATATTTGTAACAATGTTTCAAACTGCAAGCTCAGAGGCCGGCAGTGGCAGGTGGGGAACGTTGGATTCTTCCGTCACTGAAGCAAGCAAGCCTCCTGTTCGTTTCAAGCTGCCTGGCTGCCGGCCGCCATCTTGGTTGGCAGTTAATTTGCATATCGCCCTGATTAGCCAATGGGAAGGGTAGCGGAGTTACGGCTAATTACCATGTTTCTCTTTTATTATATTTCAATATACAGAGACTTATTAATAAAAAGAATGAGGAGTCTCCCAAAGTAGTGCTCTCCCTCTAATCTAAATGGCCACATTTTGGCAATGTTGAGTAGATTATTCCAGCTGTGGATGAGAAATGGAAGTAAATAACCCTAAAATTTCTCAAACCCAAAGCCAAGATGATCCTAGATTCCTTTCTGTCACTCTTCATCCTCCTTTATGATAAAGAGATAAGTGGGAGTGTGCAGTGGCTGGTTTCACTGGGAAGCCAAGGCTGCCTACTTGCAGGGCTGCCCGCCTTGGCTGCTGTGCTATAAGGAGCAGCACAGGTGTGCCATTTCCATAACACTTGCTGCCTCCAGGGTAGAGACACCTGACAGCTGGCCAATGAAGAGCCCTGATGTCAGCTGTCAAAGCACCAATAGTCTGCACTTGTGAGCAAAGAAAATGAGATTTCATTGCAGTAATAAGAGAGCAGACAATATGTTTGAAACTAAACTACCTTTAAATAAGTTCCTTAAATTTATATGATCCTTAGAGTCTCCTAGGCAAGCCAATATCATTATCATGAAGGTGATTGTCACAATTAATGGCACATTATTAGTGTACTGGTAAATACTGTAATCTTTGTATTTGGTTTGAACACCATGGGGCTATCCTCCTTTTCTGTTCATTTTTCCCTAGCCTCAATAAATAACCTTCCCAATTCATTACTACCTCTAATTGCTAACATCTCTTTTTCTAGGGATCAAACTCAGAAAATTTTGAGAATTAGGGAACTCTAAATGGGTGTTTCTAAAACAAAATGAAAACATAGATTTCATATATTTATCAAATTGAACCCAAAAACTGAGCCTGAAGCTGAGGCAAATAAGGTAGTGATGTGAGGTTTATAGTTACACTGAGAATCAGTGTCTATCTCAGCTTACCATTGAAATTCGGCAGTGAAAAATTTCAGTATCAGTGCACTGTACTCTACATGTGATTCAAAGAAGCTTGATTCTCATTCTTTGCAAGTTTTTCTTTTCTACTTTTAACTCCAGTATTTGCCTCTAGCCATTTACCAGTCCATGACATTCTGGAGGGTAGGATTGAACTTAGTCTTTCTTCTATCCCTTATATGTCCTGGTGCAGTACCTAGTTCATGGGAACTTAATCATTACTTGTTGAATAAATGAACAAATGAGTGAATAAATGACATTTTATTCAAGCAAATTTAGCTATAAGTTATCGCCAATAGAGTTCAAGAACCTCAATAGTTAAATGACTGTTAAAGTTATTTGGTGTTTAATCTTCTCTACACCATCTCTGCCACATACTTCTTATTTTGAGATATTCACTACCACTCTTGGCACTTAGCTCTAGTTTGGGATGACTTCGACTATGTGAATTTTTTTGTGTTGATACAGTGCAGCTCTCTGGAGTTTCCACTCATAGTGTTCTGGTTCTATCCTTGAAGCTGTACAGGATTCTCATCCTCTGCCACTTTACTTACCTCCATAAAATTGATGACAGATATTACAGAACTCATGTACCTTCTCTTTTCCCAGTAATCACCCAAGATTCCCCATCCTTTCCCTGAGAAACATGTTTTCACAAATACCTTCACTATGCTATGGCACATACTCCAAGTGGGCTGATCATTTTATTGGCCAGAATGAAAAAGAACTCCCAGAACTCCAGACAGCAGAGAACCATTCAGAGTCCCACCCAATTTCCTAGGCTGGCAACTCACTTTCTATTAATGTGGCCTCATACCACTTTACTTTTCAATGCAACCTTCTTGAGCTATTGGCTCATATGAAGCTTATTATCAATATACAAATCTTTTATATTTTGCTGATACTAAGTCATATCTGCCCTATATCACATTGTTCAGTTTACTTATTTTTTTTTAAATATATTTTATTGATTTTTTACAGAGGGGAAGGGAGAGAGATAGAGAGTTAGAAACATCAATGAGAGAGAAACATCGATCAGCTGCCTCCTGCACATCTCCTACTGGGGATGTGCCCGCAACCCAGGTACATGCCCTTGACCGGAATCGAACCTGGGACCTTTCAGTCCGCAGGCCGACGCTCTATCCACTGAGCCAAACCGGTTTCGGCAGTTTACTTATTTTTAACACAGATGGAAGACTTTACATTTACCCCTCTTATATTTTATCTTGTGATATTTGGTTCATCATATCAGCCTGCCATGAACTTATTAAGCTGATTCTGTAACCCTGTTTTTCTATTCCTCTAGACCTTGTGTGAGCTGCAGAGCAAATAAAGCCACCTTCTCTCTATGTCTTCATCTAAGTGACAAAGTGTACTGTCCAGGACATGACAATGGAGTTTGAGTTTATTTACTCATTTAAAATAATTTGGAATGTATTGAATCATCCTTATTTTTGTTGCTCCTTTTTTGTTACTTCTTATGTTCAATTTATCTGTAAATGTAGTGACTTAAAACAACAATGATTTAATCGATGCTTACTGATGATGGCTTAGGAATTTGGACAGGGCACAGCAGGGTGGCTTGTTTCTGCTCTGCTATATCTGGGCCTCAGCTAGGAAGATGCGAATGGCTGCCAGGGACTCAAAACACTGGGGACTGAAATCACCTGGAGGCTTCCTCACCCACAGGGGCTGAGCATGGGTGTGTGGCCTCTCCATATATTTCCAGCTTCTCACGCAGCCCAGGGCTGGGTTCCCAAAGAAGCTTCCAGAGAGAGGTTCCAAGAAAACTAGGGAGGGAGGTGCTGCATGGCCTTTTCTGATCTCAGAAGTCTCAAAGCATCATTTTACTCTATTGGTTTAAGCAGTTATAAGCCTGCACACATTCAAAGGAAGAGGACCTATACCCACTCCTCAATTAAAGTAGTGCAAAATAAGTTGAAGAAATTTTATTTAAAAAGAAAACAAAAAAAAAAAAACCCCACACATATGACTGGCTTCTGATTTGTAACTTTCCAAATCTATTGAATCTTATGAGATTACTAGGGGCCCAGTGCATGAATTTGTGCACCTTGGAAGGAACTGTGGGCCACAAGGCTGCAGTGGGCACAGGGGCAGGTCTCGGCCCATCCTTCATGCCCCCATCAGGCCACTCCCACTGCAGCCCCCGGTCCCCTGTCTGCTGGAAGCCCGCTACCGCCACTCCCATGCGCAGATGATGCCGGCCCTGCTCCCACCCACTGATGGCTCAGAATGATTGGGGCCAGCACCAGCAGCGGGTGCAAGCAAGGCCAGCACTGTCAGGGCTGCTGCCCTGATCGACCCTCAGGAAAAGGTGGAGGTGGAGAGGCCCTGAGGGGTGATCAGGGCTGGAAGCTGTTGCAGGCACCCGCTGAGGGCACCAAGCGATCAGGGCTGGTGCCAGCAGCAGGTGTGAGCAGCAGCTCTGGTGCCAGCAGTGGGTACGAGCAGGGCCAGTGCCAAAAGCTGGTGCAAGCACTGGGCAGGACTGCAGTGCACGGGAGCAAAGAATTTTCAGTAACCACCAGAGGCTCGCCTTGATGACAGTGACTGGCACCCCACCTTGGTCTGGCACCCCGCTCACCTGTTCCACCATCCTGCCACCGTCCACACCCGCCATGTTCCATGTGCACCCCTCGTGGTCAGCGCATGTCATAGCTACTGGCTGTTTGGTTTTTCAGTTGTTCTGCCGTTCCAGCCTATTTGCATATTAGCCTTTTATAATATAGGATATTTTTGTTAAGCTTTTCTTCAAAGAGGGAAAGCAAGAATAAGCACACAGAGTGATGCATTTGTGACGCTCAACCCCATGTGGAGGTTTTTGTTTGTTTGCTTTAGCATGCCAGTTTTGGAGACATATTTAAAGATCAGTAGAATGTTAAAAAGCCCTTTATTGACGAGTTGAGTGTGTTATAGTGGCATGGTGTATGCAAGGCCCTAATGAACCATGCATGTAATTTCTGTGCATCATTAGTGCCTTCTTCATAAGTGATTTGATTCTTGACCCTGAACACCACCCCTCATGTTGCTGTTGAGGTCAGAAGTTCCAGCTGAAGAGAGTGCTGTGGGTGAGGGAATGTGCTGCTCTCTTCCAGCAGAGTGCTGAGCCCTCAACTCTGGGCCTCTCTGAACACTCACAACCTCTCTGGATTAATTCTGTGGGAAGGAAGGAATCATGAGCAACAGGTGGCTTTTCCACTTCACTGTAACTCATGATGAGTCAACTAGAAAAGTAAAATACAGGGAACAAGACTGAGGATTAAGGGGAAGATTTCCATATGTTATGCAAAGGGAATAGCTTTGTTATAGTAACATAATGAAACAAAGACATTTCAAAAATCTTAAAACTACAGAGTCTTAATCAGATATCATATATTTATCATCAGATGATATTACTGTTCAAGACCCTTGGCCTGAAAGGAGACTGTGAATGCCCTCACCATGTCCAATAGCAGCATGGGTGACATGTGACAGTTTTAGAAGATACGCTCCAAGAGGCCATGGCAGCTGTCCATTGGTATAGTGAACAGACAGCATCATCTCAGACTAACCTCTTCTTTGAGATCAAATAGAAATGATAACAGATTGTGTGGCTTGGCCAACTCTGACTGGCCAAATCTTGGAAATTTGCCTGATTAATTGCCTGTATGCTAAAGTCATTGTCATCTTTCTGTCAGAGTTTGTTATGTTTTAATCCTCGGTGCAGTAGCTTCTAGACCAGCTGTGGGCAAACTACGGCCCGCGGGCCGGATCCGGCCCGTTTGAAATGAATAAAACTTAAAAAAATAAAAAGACCGTACCCTTTTATGTAATGATGTTTACTTTGAATTTATATTAGTTCACACAAACACTCCATCCATGCTTTTGTTCCGGCCCTTCGGTCCAGTTTAAGAACCCATTGTGGCCCTCGAGTCAAAAAGTTTGCCCACCCCTGTTCTAGACAAACATTCCCTTTAGAATATATGTTTAAGGGGGAAGGTCTATGTTTCCGGGGAGTTCTTTGATGGAAACACAGCTTAGGATCTCAAGTGCTCCCTTTAAGGGATTTGAGCTTCAGCAGACCATTTTAATTAAAGTTCTCTAGACAGGAGGCAGAAAAACAAGATTGACTAAAATGAATATAAGCTACATGAAACAGTGAATAAAAACCATGTTGGGATGTTAAACTACACATTTTTGGGAAACAAATCAATGTGTAGTCCACCAACAAAGCACAAGCTGCTTAAAGATAAAAGTTAAAAATATCACATCGAGTGGCTTGAGGCATAAGTTTATTTGAAAAATACATCTTTATTGCCTTACAAATTAATTTTAACAAGAGATTTGTTTTTCCACTGAGGGACATGCTGATGATTTTCCTGTGGTTTTCAATTAGTAAGTTCACAGTTAACTGTTTTAAAGTATACTGAATCATGTAAATTTCCATATCACAGCAGCTAATTTATTTGTTTATTGTGGTATAGCAGGCACCATATGAATCTGGTTTTGAAATCAATTCCAAGCAAAGCAGATGACTTTTGCAGGGCAGAAAAATGTAATGAAGACCCTCAAACCTCTCCCCATGCTGTTGCATCTTAAGAGGTTTCATGCTGCCCCAGGAAGCTGAAAGAGGAAAGCAACCATGTTAATACCCACACTGACTCATTGTGAGAATTGCGTCCTGTTTCTGTGTGACTGCCGGTGATTCACTACTATCTTTTATTTATGATTACACAATTTTTTCTTTGAGAGCTCTTAATGTATTCACAGGCACACAAACACAAGGATCATTAAGTTACAGGCTGGGTTTATTTACCATTTGCAGCTAGCTCAGATGGTATGGTGCTACTGAACAGCATTTGAATTTTAAGATTAAATAACTGTGCTTCTACTCTCCCTGCACCCTTTCCTAGACCCAGGCATGCACAGGAAATTTTGCTGTGACTGTAGCAAGCTGATTCTCCATAGAATGCACTAGGATTAAGGAGGGATCCTTTTTAAAGACCAGATGTTGAAAAAGTTTCTATTAGCAGTAATAGGAAATAGTCTTGCAGAAGAGTAGGGAGATAAAGGGAGTGAAGGGTTATGAAGGGAAGAGACAGGGAGTGAAGGCTATATGGAGAGAAGAGACAGACAAGAATATCAGCAAGTTCTGACACTAGTCTTTCTAAAAAGAAAATTCATACTGATGATATGTTCCTTCAAAATAAATAAATTAATAAACACTTGAGTATTTCAATCAGTAAAATACAGAGATCTCAAAGAAAAAGTGACACGAGGCATTGAGAATTAAAATTGAGTAAAATGTCTCTGGTTATTCTGAAAATTTCAATGCTCTCTTGAAATTGCTAGCAACCAAAAGGAACCTTACAGTCATGTACATTGGAATTTTCTTTTCCTGTGTGTTCATTTAAATGGTATAATCGCATATTTGAATGTATATGCTAGTATTTATACTGGCCTTGAATGTGCTGTTCTTGGACACCTTTTTTATGTAATCTATTAATGTTAACATTTTTCTCCCAATGCAATATGAGCTACCATAGTGTTTTAGTCTTAAAGAAGCTTGATTTATTCATATTTAGTGTTCCATGAATGGAATGAAGAAAGCCCATTTTTGTCCTTCCCAAGAGCAGTCATTTAAAGTGGCCCCCATCTTCCACATGTTTGCCTGATCATCTGTCTGCCTTCAAGTGCGCCTTTGTTCTGCAGAGGAAAAAATGGGCAAAGTGAAGATGAAAAACACAAACACCACCATAGATTGAAAAGTATTTGAATAATGCCCTTAAAAGTTTAACTTTGTATTCTTGAAAAAACAAAATTCAGATTAAATAAGCTAAACATGAGTGGATCTTGTTTCAAGACAGAGACTAGTTTTTCTGAAAGCTGGATATTCTTCATGTTGCTCTCAAACCCTCAGGTTCTGTGAATTAATGTGTCTTAGAAAGTTAGGCCTGGGTAGTTGACCATTCCTCTTTATGCAGGTCACAGGGCTATAAGACACAAAGCTAGCTCTTGTGATTTGCATACTAGACTACTTAATCAGGATTTCTAAGCAGAGAATATATAATCTGTAATCAAAGTTCTCAGTCCTTCAGTTAAAATACACCGGAATCAGCATGAAATAAGTCATAGCATTCTTTATCTCTATTCCAAGGTCAATCAGTCTGGTAGAAAAAGGACTGAATTCTGAAAATAACATTTTGGTTTAATAGACCAATATTTACAAGGATTTGGGGATGTAAAAGGAATACTGGTACCTATTAGATTTTTTAAATTTACTGCTCAAAAAATGAAAATTCATTGATAGTATAGGTTACAGCCATTTTTGATTCACTCAGCACAGGTGAAATGCTCACAAATGAAGCATGACACAACAGCTTCTTTTGTGCTGACTTGCAAGGGAAGGCACTTAGCTTGTCCTCGTGTAGATTTCCTCTTTGCCTTCCATCTTGAGAATTTCCACAACGGTACCAACTTTGAAGGTGGGAAGCTGCTCAAGCCACCTGCCAATTAGGCATTTTGCACAGGTTCCCTACTCATGTTACATAAACCAAGACCAAGCTGCCTATGGGCAAAATGTTTGCAGATAAAAGTCACATTAAACTCACAATCGAGAATTGCCAACAAGCTTCACAGATCTGTTCTAAGCACACTTGTGATGAGAAATTTTAAATTATATTTTCTTATGATACTTAATAAACTATTTTAAAAATTGGAAGAGGTTCTGAATATAGACTTTGAGTATTTTCATGCAGTATTGTTCTTTTTAATGCATCATTTGCTTTGTTGAGTGGTTAGATTTTTTTTTAATTCATTCTTTAAATAGAGATTAATAGAGTGTAATATGCACTTCCCAGAAACTTACAGTGTTGTCCAATTGAGAAAAGGAGGTTGCTTATTGAGTACACAAGACTTTTTAAATTTTTAAAACAATCTAGGTGAAATCACTAGCCCTTGGGTAACTTTAGAATAAAGAAGTAGTTTCTGCTAAATACTCAATGAGATTACTGGAAATAAATGAATTTTATATTTTTGCAAGGACAAAAAGGACTCTCAGAATCTTGTGGGTTTTTAGGATACAGGATTGGGTGTCATTTTGTATGAAGATTGTGGAAGACACTGCAAGAGGTAAAGAATCTAAGATATAACCGATAGGTATGTTTAATGCTAGAAAAAGTGGAAATCAGGTAGGCCTATTCTTAGATAACATAGACAGCCACATTCATGACTGAGTCTAGCCTGGATCATCTATAAATAGTTCTTCATTTTGATAGTCTAGGATTACAAAATAGTAAACAAAATAGGGATAAAATATTCCTAATGAAAATAATTGTGAAAAAGGGCTGTGAAGGTTAAATTTAACAGTGAATGTAAAATACTTGACACAATGCCTGACACATAGTAAGTGTGAATTATTGCTATTATTAGAGACATATTATTAATAATTATACCACTATTATTAATAATTACAATAATCTTTTTGCAATAGGTTTAGAGGTCCTGGGAGCACTTGTGATAAGTGATGGTCCTTTAAAATTATAATGAGAAAGACTTCCTTCTGAGTTCCCCTCTAGCTAGAAGTGCTAAAGCAGTCCTTATTGTTCTCCACTAAAGTGAGATTTTGCTTTTAGGAATCTCAAGTGGATTAAAGAGAAAATGAGCCAAAAAAGGCTTTTGGACATGTCGTCTGGCAGTCTCAGGGAACCTGACTCATGCTATCTATGGCAAGATGCCTGGGATATGGACATTTTCAGGTTGCTTGGAAGCTCCAGTGTGGGAAAGGAGTCATCTTCCCTTCTCACAGTATATAAATTTTTGTTCTTCTCCCAGCTGTGTACAAGGTTACAACCACTGGAATACCTGCCAGATATTTCAGCTGGCTGCATCCTCCTCTCCTCGGTTTTCACAAAAAGGTAGTGTGAAGCCTATAGGTGGCCCCTCTAGCTACACTCAGTATATAATGTGAGTAGGGATTCTCACCCCCCAAAAAATAACATTGCTAAATGACAGGTCATTTAGGGCAATTAGGGCTGAGAAGAGAGAGACTACAGTAAATATTTTTTTTTCCATATCAATTCATCAAAGCTTGTTAAATTTCCATGATGGATTTCACAGTGGAAGCTAGGTAGTTGAGAATGGGTTTGACATTGAAGGTTGATGGTAGGAGAGGGCTGTGTTATAGGGAGATACAAATAATTAATAGTCACGGTTCTTGTCCCCACTATATTTTCAGTCTAGGTGGTCTACATATGTGTAGTGCTCCCGGAAAAAAAAAAAAAAAAAAAAAAAAAAATATATATATATATATATATATATATATATATATATATATATATATATATATTCCTACAATTTTAGGTACTAAACTGGTATCTTCTTTTGGACCTATTTGAAATGTAAAGTTCCCATGTTCAAATTTAAATGCAGCTTATGCTCTAATTAGTTACTTCCCTAAATGAAATCACCTGTCTTTTCATCAGTAGGCTGGAACCTCAAAAATCTTTGATTCCTCTTTTTTTGTTCCCCTAAAAGCAGATATTGGCCAAGTTAAGTGGATGGTTGATCTGCAGGGTCTGGCTAATACGAATACCTCTTTCTATTTCCAATTCCATTATCCGTATTTTTATGCTTACTACTTTTATTCCAAACTGTTCTCCCCGTCTTCCATTTCTATTTGTTCCAACTCTACACACTCTAAGTGTTAAGATTAATCTTTCTAAGGAATTGATGTAAATATGCCCAGAAAGGAGAAGTTACCCTGCTAACACTGAGCAGTCAGTATACTGGCAAGAAAAACAAGCTTTTATAAATTTGGCTCACCAGTGCTTTGTCACTCTTGGATGAATGGATGTAGCTGAGTTTCTGAATCCTCTGTATTTGAAATATATGATGACTCCACTGAGATGCAATGAGCCTCAGCCAGGACAGCAGTCTCCTGATATTGTAATGCTAAAGGAATAGGCATTTTGAGCACAATACTAAAAGCAATTAAAAAAGTGTTTCTTTCAACAACCCATTAAATAGGCATAAATACTTAATATTGTAGAGTACCTAGAACATAGTGGCTGCTTTAATAATAATTATCCCTACAAATATTGTTATTGTCGGGGTCAGTTTGCTATTTGTATCTTAATCCTGAAACTGTAATATCAATTGGACCTCTCCCAAAATGTTATCTTTTATGTCAGGCTCGAATGTCAATTTTCCTTTTTGCTTATAATCCAAAAACAAGTGAAATTGTAAAAAATCCCATTCAAAGTGGAGGAGGATGAAGGGGCTGTTGGTCATTGACCTTGAAATCCCATTTGACACTTTCTTTTCACTGGCACAAGTGAAGGAAAATACTGAGCCAGGTTACTGCAGCATAAGTTTGGACTTGCTCTGTAGCACCTCGTTCTTCCTACTAATAATTGTCCTTTCCCCTCTATAGAAACAATTTTCTCTAAATGATTGAAATTGCATTAGGAAAAAAAAAATCCAGCTCTGTCTTCTCTTCTCTTGAACAAAGGGCCTCAGCTCCTAGTTAGATACCTAGGTCAGTATAAAAGCAACATGAGAGACATTCCTTTCTTCAAGGAACAATGTGTCTGAAGCCATCTTGTATTCCAGTAGTTTTCATGATGAGCTTCACTAGCTGTAGTCAATAGGCAGGAAGGAGAGGGGAGCAGGAGGAAGTTTATGCAGGAGAAGTTTCTAGGCTAGTAGTGAATGGAGGGCCTGAGCTAGAGGCACTGGCCCCTAATACATAGGCTGGAGAAGCTCTGGGCCTGGGGGCTGTGCCTCAGCAGCAAGGGCATGCCTTCAGTCAGGTAGGACCATCAGTATTGTCCTCACTCCCTGCTGAGAGATTAGGATATGTCCTTGATTTGTCTTGCTTTTAGTCTGCTGATGTCAGCGCCTCCTTGTCTTCTGTCTAAATTCAGTTCCCATCTGCCATCCCACTGACTCACTATAATTTAAGAGCATGTGCGGGTGGAGAAAGGGCTGAGCCAGGAAGGAAGAGGCCAGCACTCTGGTTTCTGTGCCACGGCCGACCTTCTATGGAACCTTGGATGAATGGCTTAGCCCCGAACCATCCTTGTTTTTTCATCTGCTGCAATGGAGGTGATAGCAAGTAACTCCACTAACAAGTGGGACCTTTGTGAAAACCTAATGGGCTAATGCCCGTGAATATGAGGAGTACTGTGCAAAAAGGAGGCATTTTATGAGGTCCTTTTACTTAAACTGTTAGTTTCCTTTTTTTTTTTTTTCTCAGATGGGACTAATAATACACACTTCAGGGAGTGTGCTTACAAATAAACACGTGACTCACCCTTAATGGATAGAACGGGGATTGTGTGGAGCAATCATATCCAAACCAATACAGCTCCTCCTTTAGTAGCGGCCATTTGGAAAATAGCAACTTGAATCTAGACACTGTGTTACATTTACACAATGGAATATACTCAGCTCTTTAATAAGTGTTCTCTTAATTGTCTGAGCAATTGCAAACCTTAGGCAGGAGGAGAAAGCCAGTGGATCAATGTTTGAGTGAGAGAGGATGGTCAGGAAGTTGGGTTTCTGAAGGCACATTTATATGCAGCTTCTTTTTTCATGGCCAAATTACAGATACCCAGAACTCATGCTAAGAAGTCTCAGAGCTGATACTGGAAGCAGAAGTGTGGGAACTTAACTTTGTTGTGTAAGGGCCTGCTGCCAATAGGAAGGGAGAATGAGCCAGGAGCCAAAGAAGAACATCCCTTGGCTTGAACTTGAGCAGTTTCTCCGAAGAGCAGGAGAGAGGTTGGACAAGCCCAGAGAAGGAATTTGGAGGTCATTTTAGGGAAGGAGCTTTCTCACAGAGAACATTTGCTTTTAAGTGTTTGAACTTTCTTTTAAATCTTCTTTTGAAAATTCTCTTGTGCATTTCTAATCTGATAGTGTTATTCTGAGGGAAAAGAATGGTCCAAGGTCAAGCAAGGAGAAATAAGGAGTTATGATGACAAGATGATATGATGTGGCATCCTATCTAATAAAGAGTAATATGAAAATTGAGCATCACTCCAATACACAAGATGGCTGCCCCCATGTGGTCAAAGATGGCCACCACAAGATGGCTGGCAGGGGAGGGCAGTTGTGGGTGATCAGGCCTGCAGGGGAGGGCAATTGGGGGGAACCAGGCCTGCAGGGGAAGGCAGCTAGGGGTGACAAGGCCTGAAGGGGAGGGCAGTTGGGGGAAACCAGGGCTGCATAGGAGGGCAGTTAGGGGTGACTAGGCTGGAAAGGGAGGGCAGTTAGGGCTGACCAGGGCAGCAGGGGAGGGCAGTTAGGGGCAATCAGGACGGCAGGGGAGCAGTTAGGTGTCGATCAGGCTGGCAGGGGAGTGGTTAGGGGCAATCAGGCAGGCAGACTGGCAAGCAGTGGGGAGCCAGCAGTCCTGGATTGTGAGAGGTATTCCAGATTGGAGAGGGTGCAGGCTGGGCTGAGGGACACACAACCTACCCCTGTGCACGAATTTTGTATACCAGGCCTCTAGTCTTCTATAAAAGAAATTACATGGAAGGTGGCAAGCTGGTATGAGAGCTAAGTATGTGAAACAACTTTTGGAGCAAGGGAGTCGAAACAGTAACAACTATATCTTCTCCTAGACAACTATATCTTCTCCTTGTCTTTGCAAGCTCCTCTGTTGTTTTTACACTGGAATGCTGTTACACTCCAGCAACAGCCAGACAACTGCAGGATCCTGACAAGCATTCCCAGGTGAGCCCTGCTTTGCTTTACTTTCACCAATTAGCCCAACCAATTTTTAATTTTTGAGGTACTCCATACTGCTTTGTACAGTGGCTGCATCAATCTGCATTTTTACCAATAGTGCACACAGTTTCCCTTTTCTCCACATCCTTGCCACATCCTTGATATCAGGTTGTTTATTGAATTATTTATGATAACTATTCTGACAGGTGTGAGGTAATATCTCATTGGGGTTTTAATTTGCCTTTCTCTGATGATTAGTGATGTTGAGCATCTTTTCATATATCTGTTAGCAATCTGTATGTCCTCATGGGAGAAGTGTCTATTCAGGTCTTTTGCCCATTTTTAGTTGAATTGTTTGTTCTTTTGGTGTTGAATTTCATAAGTTCTTTATAAATTTTGGATTTTAATCCCTTATCAGATGTATTACTGATAAATATGTTCTCTTTTTCAGTAGGTTGTATTTCTAATTTGTTGATGATAGTTTCCTTTGCTGAGCAAAAGCTTTTTAGTTTGATGTAGCTCCATTTGTTTATTTTTATTTTGATTCCCTTGACTGAGGTGATACAAGAAATGTCTAAGATTTTACTGCTTAAGTTTCTTCTAGGATTTTTATGGTTTTGAGTCTAACATTTAAGCCTATTAACCCATTTTGAGTTTATTCTTGTATATGGTATAAATTGTTGGTATAATTTCATTTTTTTGCACATATCTGTCCAATTTTCCTAATACAATTTATTGTATAGACTATCTTTACCCCAGTGTATGTTTTTTTTTCCTTTGTCAAATATTAATTGACTATAAACTCATGAATTTATTTCTTGACTATTTGTTCCATTGATCTATATGTCTGTTTTTATGCTCTTGTGATTACTATGGCCTTGTAGTTTTGTTTGCTATCAGGTAGCATGATTCCTCCAATTTGTTCTTTCTCAAAATTTTTGTGGCTATTCAGGATCTTTTGTGATTCCATATAAATTTTTGTAATATTTGTTCTAGTTCTATAAAATATGCCATTGGTATCTTAATAGGAATTGCGATGGAATACACAATGGAATATACTCAGCTGTAAAACAAAAAGGTAAGTCTTACTTTTTTTGATAGCATGAATGGACTTGGAGAGTATTATGTTAAGTGAAATAAACCAGAAAATATAAGTACCATATTATTTTCACTTATATATCGGATCTAATGAACAAAATAAACTAAGAAACAAAATAAAAATAGATTCATAGATACAGAAAATAAACTGGCAGCTGTCAGACAGGAGAGGGCTTGAGGGAATTGGCAAAAAAGGTGAAGGGATTAAGCAAAGAGAAAAAAACTCATAAACATAGACAACCATATGTTGATCACCAGAGGGAAAGGAGGGTGAGGGGATGTAGAAGATAGTAAAAGGGGGTTAAATGCTGATGGAAGGAGACTTGACTGGGGTGGTGAACACACAATGCAATATACAGATGACGTATTATAGAATTCTACACCTGAAACCTATACAATATTATTAAGCAATATCATCCCAATAAATTCAATAAAAAAAGAAGCCCAAACCTGAGAGAGAATGTGGTGGTAGAGTTGGGAAAGTTCTGGAATATTTTATATTAGCTATCCCCAAAGCTACTCTTGAGGCTAACTCCACTCTGGAACAAGTCTGAAGCTCCTAGGAATTTTGCAGAAATGTATCTGACAAAGGAATAGCATTCCAAATATAAAAAGAGTTCCTACAGTTCAATAACTGCAAGACAAAACTGTAATTTTAAAAATATTGAAAAAGATTTAAATAGACACTTTACAGAGGAAGCTATACAGAGCCCAATACACACATGAAAATAGCTCAAGATTGAATCAACAAGGGAGAAAAAATGGTGGCCAAATAGGCAGACATGTCCTGAGCCTTATCCCAGAGGAGAAAGAAGGAGCATCTAAATCAAATAACATCCACCTGGAATTGGCGAAGTAGACACAGCTGGTGAGACAATTTGCAGCAGGAAGGGTGGAGGACGCCTGGAGAATGGTAGGATCAAAGATCTGGGCTATAGAGAGTTGAGAGACCACCAAGCTGAAAGGGTCAGAAGGAGTCTGCACAGCACCAAGTCCATGTCCCTTGGGGGCAGGTATAACATCTGACTGTGGAAAGTAAGTCCACAGGGCTGCTGGCAGCTGGGGATTCTTGATCTAAGTCCACAGCCACGAGAGGACTGAAGAACTGCCCAAGCCTTATGGTGCTGGTGGGGAGAGAAACTTGCAGTGGCACAGTTGTTTTACCTCTGTTTGGTCTTTGCTTTTATTTGCTAAACCCAGTTCATAGGACCTTTCAATTACAAACACTCATGGCTGAGGTGCAGGTGGAGGTGTGGACTTGTGGAGTCTGAGGAGAGGCTGTGGAGGGCAGCGGGTCAGAGAGAGGTGACCAGGAGTCTGGCACTGAATCATTTGTGACCCTCCAAATCTAAGCAGCCATTTTTCTCCTGAAGAGCCAGCCCCTTCCAGCAGGCTCAAGACAGCTAATACAGCCACACCCAGACTACACCCTGAGTGGAACAAGGGATACATAAATCTGAATATCCCTGAAGAGCCCTCAAGGACTGGGTTGAAGAGAGGCCTTTCAGTTCCAGGAAGCAATACAGCACCCTCCCTACCTATAGCCTTGTCAGAAACAGCCGCTTGAGAGATTAAGATTGACAGCAGGTCCTAACCAGTTTGGATCAGTGGATAGAGCATTGGCCTGCGGACTCAAGGGTCCCAGGTTCGATTCCGGTCAAGGGCATGTACCTTGGTTGCAGGCACATACCCAGTAGGGAGTGTGCAGGAGGCAGCTGATGGATGTTTCTCTCTCATCGATGTTTCTAACTCTCTATCCCTCTCCCTTCCTCTCTGTAAAAAATCAATAAGATTATATATATATATATTTTTTTTTTTTTATTTTTTTTTTTTTAAAGACTGACAGCAGGTTAAGTGGGCAGATTGGTCCCACCTGCTTTCAGTCAAGGCTGTAGAGATAGACACAAACAGAGGAGTGGTAGATCATTTGGAATTTCTACATGGTGCTGACTACCTAACAGGAAATAGAGAAGTGAAAGACAGAACAGGAGAGTGGGATCTTAAACCAGCCCCCATGGGGCATTAAAACTCGGCTGAAACAAATGACACTTTTTTTAATTTTAGTATTATTCTTTTTATCTTTTATTTAAAATTTCCCCCCTCTTTCTTCTCTGTTTTTTTTTTAAATTTTTTTCACATTACTTTTTCTTCATTTTATTATTTTTTTATTGTTATTTTATTTTATCTTATTTTTTACTGTTATTTTTTAAATTTATTTTTCTTTCTTTTCTTCTTATCCACTCATTCTCTTTCTGTGTCTCTATACTGAACCAAGATCCTTCCCCTATTCATCCAATTTCTTAATCTTACTATCTGTATATAAAATCTGCCTCTACAGATTCTGCCCCCAATTTTTTCTGAGTGTTTGTTGATTGCATTTTTTGTTTATCTGTTTGTTCTGTGGTGTTTTTTCCATATATATATATATATATATATATATATATATATATATGGGTTTTTTTCTTCCTTTTTCTTCTTTTTCATTTCTCGCTTACCTTTTTTTCTTTTCTGGGTATCATTTTTGCTCTCTTCCCTCTCTCCTAATTCTCTTTTCCCTGGTGGTCACTTCAATTGGAGTTATCAGTGTTTGAATACATTTGTGTTTTTTTCCCTTTGTTTCATGTTTTATCTAGTTATATTTTGTGCTGTTCAGACAATGTGGTAAAGAGCAAGCCACATAACTATATACCCTGAGAGGAGACTCCATCCACGAACATGACAATAACACTCAAGACCCAACTACACCAAGAAAACCTAAATATCCCAGTTAGGGGGCATCCCAAGTTTACCCAGCACAGAAGAATGGAGAGATTGTACCACTGGGTCCCACAAAACATCGACTATATAATGCAAACTCAAAAAAATCTGGGTGGCCAGCAGTTTGATCTAATATATAGAAACAATCACGAAGGAACAGCAAAAATGGGGAGACAAAGACACAACCCCCATTTGAAGGAAAAGGAAGAATCACCAGATAAGGAAATAAATGAAATGGAGGCAAGCAATTTGTCAGAGAAAGAATTCATAGCAGTGGTTATAAGAATGCTGAAAATAATAAAAGACAAATTCAATAACATGTAAAAATCAAGAGTAAATGAATCAGAATCAACAGGAAATGAATAATAACATAGCTGCAATAAAGAAAACAATGTAAAGTTTCAACAGTAGAATAGAAGAATCTGAGGACCTCATCAATGAGTTAGAAGACAAGATAGAAAACCACCCAAGCTCAGCAGCAACTGGAAAGAAAACTTAAAAAGTAGGAGAGCCTAAGGGAGCTTTGGGACAACACAAAATAAAATAACATCTGCATAATAGGGTGCCAGAAGGAGAGGGAGTGGAACAAGGAATAGAAAACTTGTTTGAAGAAATAATGACAGAAAACTTCCCTGATGTTGGGAAGACACAAGTACAAGAAGCACACAGAGTACTAAACATGATGAACCCCAAAAGACCCACACCAAGACACATCATAATTATAATTGGCAAAAATCAACGAATCTTAGAGGCTTCCAGAGAGACACAAAAAGTCATCTACAAGTGATCTCCCATTAGACTATCAACTGATTTCTCAACAGAAACACATGAGGCCAGAAAGGAATGGAATGAAATATACAAAGTGATGCAAAGTAAGGGAGTGAATCCAAGAACGATATAACCAGCAAAGCTATCATTCAAAATTGATGATGAAATCAGAAACTTCACAGACAAAAGAGGACTAAGGGAGTTTATTACCACCAAGCCAACAATGCAAGAAATGCTAAAGGGACTGCTGCAAAAAGAAGAAAGAGAAAGTGAAGAAGGAGCACAGGCATAAAAAATAAAAATTGTGACAAATAAGTATCTATCAATAATAAACTTAAATGTAAATGGATAAAATGCTCCAATCAAAAGACATGGGGTAACTAAATAGATAAGAAAACATGACCCATATATTTATTGTCTACAAGAGACCTACCTCAGAACAAAAAACTCAAACAAACTGATAGTGAAGGAATGGAAAAAATATTTTTTAGGCAAATAGAAATAAGACAAAAGCTGGGTAGCAACCTTTATATCTGACAAATTAGACCTCAAAGTGAAGGCCATAACAAGAGATAAGGAAAGCCACTTCATAGTACTACAGGGAGCAATTCAACAAGAAGATATAACTCCAGTAAACATATCTGCACCCAATGTAGGAGCACCCAAATACATAAAAAACTTCTAGAAGATATCAAAGGAGTGATTGACAGCAATATAATCATAGTAAGGGACTTTAATACCCATTGACACCACTAGATAAATCCTCTAAACAAAAAATCAACAAAGAAACAACAATCCTAAGTGGCTCACTGGATCAGATGGAGTTAATTGACATCTTCAGAACATTTCACCCCAAAGCTACGGAATATACATTTTTCTCAAGTGCACATGGGACATTTTCAAAGGTAGACCACATAATGGGTCACAGGCAAAGTCTCTCCAAGTTCAAGAAGATTGAAATCATATCAAGCATCTTCTCAGATCACAATGGCAGAAAATTAGAAATCAAACACAATAAAAACAATGAAAACAAATCAAACACTAGGAGGCTAAATATCATGCTATTAAACAATTATAGGGTTACCAAAGAGATCAAAGGAGAAATAAAAAAGCATACTAGAAACAAATGACAATGAAAACACAACAATCCAAAATCTATGGGACACAGTGAAAGCTGTCCTGAGAGGGAAGTTCATAGCTCTACAGACCTAAATAAAAAAACAAGAAAAAATTGTAATAAATTATCTAACCCTACAACTTAAAGAATTAGAAAGAGAGCATCAGTAAACTCCTAGAGTAAGCAGAAGGAAGGAAATAATTAAGATCACAGTGGAAATAAATGACAGAAACAAAAAAAAGTAAAAAATATAAATAAAACCAAGAGCTGGTTCTTTGAATGGACAAACAAGATTGATGAAATTCTAGCCAGGCTCACCAAGAAAGAAAGAGAGAGGACCCTAATAAACAAAATCAGAAATGAAGGAGGTGAAGTAAACAACCAAACTCACATACAAACAAAGGATTGTAAAAGACATACTATGATACTATGAACAACTCTACTCCAACAAACTGGACAACCTAGATAAAATAGAAATATTCCTAAAAAAAAAAAAAAAAAAAAAAAAAAATACAAGCTACCAAAACTTGGAGGTGCTAAAATCCTCAACAAAATTCTAGGAAATCGGATCCAGCATTACATCAGAAAGATCATACACCATGACCAAGTGGGATTTATTCTGGGAATGCAAGGCCAGTACAATATCAGTAAATCAATAAACATTTTATATCATATAAACAAATTGAGAGACAAAAATCGCATAGTCATATCAATAGATGCAGAAAAGGTATTTGACAAAATCCAACACCCTTTCCTGATAAACTCTCAGCAAAGCAGAAATAGAGAAGTCATATCTCATCATAATAAAGGCCTTAAATGACAAACTTACAGCCAACATCATACTCAATGAGCAAAAACTAAAACTATTTCCCCTAAGAACAGGAACAAGACATGGATGCCCACTTTCTCCACTCCTGTTTGACATAGTACTAGAAGTGCTATCCATAGTGATCAGATAAGAAGAAAAATATAAGGCATACAAATTGGAAAGAAGGAAGTAAAACTGTCATTATTCACAGATGACATGATATTGTACATAGAAAAACCTTAAAGGCTCCATCAAAAAACTACTAGAATTACTAAATGAATTTGGCAATCTAGCAGAATATAAAATTAATACCCAGAAATCTATGGCTTTTTTTATACAACAATAATGAACTTCAGAAAGAGAAACTAAAAAAAAAAAAAAAAAAAAAAAAAAAAAAAAAAAAAAAAAAAAAAATCCCATTTATCATTGCACTAAAAAAATTAAGATATCTAGTAATAAATTTAACTAAAGTGGTAGAAGACCTGTACTTAGAAAAGTACAGGGTGTTGAAAAAAGAGATAGAGGACAAGACAGAGAAGACAAGATGGTGGCGATATAGGCAGATGCATCCCAGGTCATGTCCCGGAGCAAATGGAGTAAGCAGCTGAAACTAATAACACCCACCCCTAATTGGCGAAATTACTCAGCTGGTGAGACGGTTTGCAACCGGGAAGGGCAGAACTCCCCTGGAAAGGTAAAAAAAACAGGGATCTGGGCAGGAAAGTTTGCCAGACCTCTGAGCCCAGAGGGTCAGAGGGAGACCGCATGGCAGACAGCCGTGTGTCCCTCTGACTAGGGAAAGGAGATCCGCAGGATTCCTGGCGCTGGGGGATTTGAGATCTGGGTTCTGTGATCACAGAGGACTGAGCCTAAAGTGGGCAACCTGAAGAGCTGACCAGACCATGCAGTGCTGGTAAGACAAGAGCTTACAGAAACTCAGCCTTCCCCGTTTCCGCGGCCAGCATTTGTTTGTTTGTTTTTTTTCACTGAATCCTGTTCATAAGATATTTCAGATACAGACACTCACCTGTGCTGAAGAGAGGGAGAAGGTGCAGACGAGTGGAATCTGGGGAGAGGCTGAAGAGAGGGGGGGGCCGGGAGAGGTGGCAGTGAATTGAGTGCTGAGACACCCCTGGGCCCAGGATTGGGACAGCCATTCTCACCTGAGAGTGGGACTCCTCCACCTAGCCCCCAGGCAAGGAGCACAGCCACACCCAGATTCCACCCTGAACGAGATGAAGGATTAAAATAATCTGATTAGTCCCTGGGAGTTAACAGGGTCTGGCCTATAGAGGGATTTTCAATCCCAGCAACAACAGAGCAGGGTAACGATTAAAGAACCAGCTCTGGACAGTTGACCTCCCCAAACCAGTTTTAAGTGCATTAGAGAAAACAAACCCTTGCTACTGGATAGAGAAGCCATACAGCCTCAGAGGCCAACCCAAAAACACTGCCACCCAGAGGCTGAGCCAAAAACTGACTCTTAGCTAAACACAAATTAAAGCAGTCTGGAACACAAATATAGCCTGCTTTAAAATCAGGACTGTGGTTTACAACATGGAGGAACAGTGTATCGCAGGGAAATTCAACGCTCTCCTGAATACCTGGCAGGACTAAGGCAAGCCAGACTGACAAGTAGAAGAACCGTACAAATTCACTACTGTAAATTCTTTTTTCTTTTTTCACCTTTAACTAAGAAACCAATTTTTTTTCTTACTTTTCCATCACCTGATTTTACCCCTTTAATTACTACATTTTTATTTTTAACCAGTATTATTACTGCTATCATTTTACCATTTTTTAAAGTGCCATTTTATTTTCTCTTTATTTTATTTTGGGATTAGTGTTCTCCATTCTATTTTCATCGTTCCTTTAGCATCAATTTTCCCTACCTCAATTTTACCTCTATGCTAAAACCCTCTCCCTCACTTTTCCCCTTTTTATGTCCTGTTTCTCTTACCTATTCCTGCTTTAGAGTGTCCCTATTCCTTCTGTTTACCTCCTGTCAAAATTTCACCCTAGTTATATATCCTATTTCCAATCCACTGCTCTAAATCCTTATACACATACCCCTTACCTTTCTTCACTATCCAAAATTTTTTCTCTTCTTTTATCTTTCTATTGTTTTGTTGCTGTTTGCTTGATTGTTGAGTATATTGTTTTTTTGTTTGTTTTTTTGTTTGCTTGTGTGTGTGTGTTTTAGGACTGGTCGTAAGGTTGTTTTGCTTTTTCTTTTTATTTTTTTCTGCTGGTTTTTCCCCTCCCTCCACCCCCACCCTCCCTGGTTATTTTTGTGCTTCTGTTTTCCCTTGCCTCTCTTGATATTATTGATTGTTTCTAGTTTGCATTCACCTCCAAGGAGCTGTTGCTGGAATTTGTTGGGAATAGTGGCGATTTATCAGAGTTTTCTCTTCATATAAATAGTCTCTTCCCCTCTTCTACTTCATTCTCTGTTTTCGCTCTTTTTTTTCTCTTTCCCCCCTACTCCTTTTTCCCAATTTCATTTTGGGACTCCTTTTCCCCCCCTACTTTTCTTTTCTTTTCTTTGTCTCTTTTATCTTTCCCTCTTCATTCTTCCTGATCCCCCAATTCTCTTAATTCGGGTGGTCACCTTTATTTGGGGTTATTAATATCGTGAATATATTTGTGTTCAGTGCCTGGTATGTGGTGCCTTGTTTGTTGTATTTTGTACCTTTAAATCAACGCAGTAGATCCAAGCAAAAACAGCCTCCTGAGCACCACACCCTCTGTCTGAGGAACAGCAGTTGTACGTGAAGCCTCCCCCCACAAGCCAGAAGAGCCACCACAGCTGTGAACAGCACCCACCAGAGGAGCTGATGCCAACTGAGGAGCAGCTGCTACCACAACCGCCCGAGGAGCAACCACAGCCCAAGGAGCCACTGCAACCCAAGGAGCAGCCACTGAATGACTCAACATCTAGATATGTCAGTGAGATCAAACATGGGTAGACAAAGAAACCGCCAAAGGAAAGAAAAGGAGGACTCACTGGAAAAGCAGCTAAGTGATACAGAGGTATGCAACATGACAGAAAAAGAATTCAGAATAAGGGTCCTAGAGTGCATAAACCGGACGGAGGAAAAAATCAACAACTTATGCAAGAAGCAAGAAGAAACGGATGAAAAAATCAACTACCTATGCAAGAAGCAAGAAGAAACAGATGAAAAAATCAATAACTTATGGAAGAAGCAAGAAGAAACAGATGAAAAAATCAATAAATTATGTAAGAACCCAGAAGAAATGAAGAGCGATATAGCTTTAATAAAAAACACCATTGAAAGTATCAACAGTAGACAAGAAGAAGCGGAAAACCAGATTAGTGAATTAGAAGACAAGGAAGCAAAACACACACAAACTGTACTGCAATTGGAGAAAAAAATTAAAAGACAGGAGGAGAGCCTAAGAAAGCTTTGGGACAACATGAAAAGAAACAACATACGAATAATAGGGGTAACAAAACAACAGAAAGATGAACAAGGATTAGAAAACCTATTTGAAGTAATAATATCAGAAAACTTCCCTGAGGTGGGGAAAAAAAAAGTCACACAAGCCCAAAGAGTCCCAAACAAGGTGAACCCGAAAGGACCCACACCAAGACATATCATAATTACCGTGGCAAAAGTTCAGGACAAAGAGAGAATGTTAAAGGCTGCAAGAGAGAGACGGAAAGTTACATTCAAGGAATCGCCCATCAGATTATCAAATGATTTCTCAACAGAAACACATCAGGCCAGAAAAGAATGGACCAAAATTTACAAAGTGATGCAAAGCAAAGGACTGAATCCAAGAATACTCTATCCAGCCAGACTATCATTCAAAATTGAAGGGGAAATAAGAAGCTTCACAGACAAAAAAAGACTAAGGGAGTTTATCACCACCAAGCCAGCAATGCAAGAAATGCTAAAGGGACTGGTGTAAAAAGAAGAAATAAAAAGCTCAGAAAGAAAACAGCCACACACAAAAAGAAATGGCTATAAACAAGTACCTTTCAATAATAACTTTAAACGTAAATGGACTAAATGCTCCAACCAAAGGACATCGAGTGGCTGAATGGATAAGAAAACATGAACCATACATTTTCTTTCTACAAGAGACCCACCTCATTAGAAGGGACACACACAGACTGAAAGTGAAAGGATGGAAAAATATCTTTCAGGCAAATGGAAAGGAAAAGAAAGCTGGGGTAGCAATACTTATATCAGACAAAATAGACCTCAAAATGAAGGCCATAACAAGAGATAAGGAAGGCCACTTCATAATACTAAAGGGATCAATACAACAAGAAGATATAACCCTGGTAAACATATATGCACCCTAGCAGGAGCACCCAAATACATAAAAAAAACTCCTGGAAAATATCAAATGAGATACCGACAACAATACAATCATAGTAGGGGACCTTAATACACCACTGATATCACTGGATAAATCCTCTAGGCAAAAAATCGGCAAAGAAACAGCAATCCTAAATGACTCACCAGATCAGATGGACTCAATTGACATCTTCAGAACACTTAACGCCAAGGCCACAGAATATACATACTACTCAAGTGCTCATGGGACAGATTAAAAAATAGACCACATATTGGGTCACAAATAAAGTCTCCCCAATTTCAAGAAGATTGAAATCATACCATGCATCTTCTCAGACCACGATGGGATAATATTAGAAATAAACTACAATAAAAACAACTCAAAAAACTCAAACACTTGAAAGCTGAATAGCATGTTATTAAATATTCATTGGGTTAACAATGAGATTAAAGAAGAAATTAAAAAGATCCTGGAAACTAATGACAATGAAAACACAACAATCCAAAACCTATGGGACACAGTGAAAGCAGTCCTGAGAGGGAAGTTTATAGCTCTACAGGCCTATCTCAAAAAATAAGAAAAAATGGTAGTAAATCATCTAACTCTACAACTCAAAGAATTAGACAGAGAGCAACAAGAAAACCCCAGAGTGAGCAGAAGGAAGGAGATAATAAAGATTAGAGGAGAAATAAATGACATAGAGACCAAAAAACCAATACAGAAAATCAATGAAACCAAGAGCTGGTTCTTCAAAAGGATAAATAAGAATGACAAACCTCTATCCAGGCTCACCAAGAAGCAAAGAGATAGGAACCAAATAAACAAAATCAGAAATGATAGAGGTGAAATAACAACAGACCCCACAGAAATACAAATGATTGTTAAAAAATACTATGGGCAGCTCTACTCCAACAAACTAGACAACCAGGAGGAAATGGACAAATTCCTAGAAAAATACAACATTCCAAAACTCAATCAGGAAGAATCTAAAAATCTCAATAGGCCAATAACTATGGAAGAAATTGAAGCAGTCATCAAAAAGCTTCCGGCAAACAAAAGCCCAGGATCAGACAGCTTTACAGGGGAGTTTTACCAAACATTCAAGAAAGAACCAAAACCTATCCTCCTCAGACTGCTACAAAAAATTCAAGAGGAAGGAACACTTCCAAGCTCGTTCTATGAAGCCAGCATCATCCTAATACCAAACCCACTTAAAGACAACACAATGAAAGAGATTACAGGCCAATATCCCTCATGAATATAGATGCCAAAATCCTCAACAAAATCTTAGCAAATCAGATCCAGCAGTACATCAGAAAGATCATATACCATGACCAAGTAGGATTTATCCCAGGGATGCAAGGATGGTGCAATATCCGCAAATCAATAAACGTGATCCATCACATAAACAAACTGAAAAAAAAACACCACATGGTCATATCAATTGATGCAGAAAAAGCATTTGACAAAATCCACCACCCATTTTTGATAAAAACTCTCAGCAAGGTGGGAGTAGAAGGATCATACCTCAACATAATAAAAGCCATATATGACAGGCCCACAGCCAACATTATACTCAATGGACAAATCTAACACCATTTCCCCTAAGAACAGGAACAAGACAAGGATGCCCACTCTCACCACTCCTGTTCAACATAGTACTGGAAGTATTAGCCATTGCAATTAGACAAGAAGAAGAAATAAAAGGCATCCAAATTGGAAAAGAGAAAGTAAAACTGTCCTTATTTGCAGACGACATGATATTATACATACAAAACCCTAGAGACTCCATCAAAAAGCTACTAGACTTAATACATGAATTTGGCAATGTAGCAGGATACAAAATTAACCCCAAGGAATATGAGGCATTTCTATACACCAATAGTGAACTTTCAGAAAGGGAGATTATAAAAACAGTCCCATTTACCATCGCACCAAAAAAATTAAGCTACCTAGGAAAAAACTTAACTAAAGACGTGAAAGACCTCTACTCAGAAATCTACAGGACGTTGAAAAAAGAGATAGAGGAAGACATAAACAGATGGAAGAATATACTGTGTTCATGGATTGGTATCATCAATATTATTAAAATGTCCATACTAACAAAAGCAATCTATAAATTCAATGCACTTTCTATTAAAATACCAACGGCATACTTCACAGATCTAGAACGAACTCTCCAAAATTTCATCTGGAATAAAAAAAAGACCCCGAAGAGCTGCAGCAATCCTGAGAAAGAACAAAGTAGGTGGGATCTCAATACTAGATATCAAGCTGTATTACAAAGCCACTGTTCTCAAAACTGCCTGGTACTGGCACAAGAAGAGACATATAGATCAATGGAATAGAATAGAGAGCCCAGAAATTGGCCCAAACCAATATGCTCAATTAATATTTGACAAAGGAGGCAAGAACATACAATGGAGCCAAGATAGTCTCTTCAATAAATGGTGTTGGGAAAATTGGACAGATATATGCAAGAAAATGAAACTAGACCACCAACTTACACCATACACAATTATAAACTCAAAATGGATAAAGGACTTAAATGTACGACAGGAAACCATAAAAATTCTAGAAGAATCCAAAGGCAACAAAATCTCAGATATATGCCGAAGCAATTTCTTCACTGATACAGCTCCTAGGGCACTTGAAACTAAAGAGAAAATGAACAAATGAGACTACATCAAAATAAAAAGCTTCTGCACAGCAAAAGAAACCATCAATAAAACAA